>NC_135351.1:12131116-12747188 GCF_023851605.1 Tamandua tetradactyla
TTCTCTGATAATCAGATTGGAGATGTTCAGATTGGAACTATCTTCAAGTTCACTGTTTGTGCTTCTGCCATCTCAAACCCACTGCTAAGCCTAGATGGTAGATATTTCATTTCCGTTTTGTACTTCTTAACTACAGAGTTTCCCTTTGGTTCTTTTACATGGTTTCTATTTTTTATCATGATTTCTTATTTGTTGAGTCATAATCATAATATTTTCTATTAATTCTTTAAACACCGTTCCCTTTAATTTTTTTGAACAGATTTTTTGAGGCTGCTTTGAACACTTTGCTAAAACTAACACATTTATCCTTGTAGAGACAGTTTTTAACCAATCTTTTTTTCTTAGGTATGGGTTGCATTTTTCTGCTTTTGGTATGTCCTGTAATTACCGGTGGGAAGAATTAAAATTTTAGCTAATTTATTATAGTAACTCTGGATTCTGATTTTTTCCCCCAAGCTGTTTTTCTTTCTTTCTTTTTTTATAAGTAATTTGCCCGGACTTAGTCTGTGTTGATGCTCTTTTCCACAGTATGTGGTCCCCGTGTCTCTGTTAAGTTTTTCTTTTTGATTACTTTTTAAAAGCAGTTTTATTGAGATACATTCATATACCATACAACCCATCCAAAATGTACAATCAATTTTTGTATAATCACAGAGTTGTTCATCTATCATAACAATCAGTTTTAGGATATTTTCATCACTCCTAAAAGAACAATCCCACACCCCTTAGTCGTTACCTCTCAATCCCTCTATCCTTGCTCTACATAACCAATTATCTAATTCCATCTACAGATCTATATTTACATTTTGTATAAATGGAATCATACAATATGTAGCACTTGATGTCCAATTTCTTTCACCCAGCATAATGTTATGTTTCTTTTTTTCACATGGGCAGGCACTAGAACCCTCTCTCCAGCATGGCAGGCGAGAACTCTGCCACTGAGCCACCGTTTCCTGCCCTGTTTCTTTTTAATTATTATTTTTCAATCAACAAAATTGTAGGCTTACAGAAGAGTCATGTAAAAATGCAATGCTCCCATATACTCTCCTATTGGTGATCTTTTGCAATGGTGTAGTACTGTTGTTAAGTTGATGAACGGATATTAAAATAGTACTATTAATTATAGTCCATAACTAGGTTTATTTTTTCCCAAAGATTATCTAACACTGGAATGAAGAGATTGGCACTTAGTTTACTCATCACATATACTGAGAGTCTGAGGGAAGAGGACACTACATGTCATGCAGGGGCAAATGGTGGTTGCACCCAGGAGTGCAAAATCTGAGTTGCACTCAGATGTTGAGGCAGCACATGATATTGTACCTTAATTTTAGGTCTACCCAATGCAGCTGTGCTGAGTGCAAGGGGAAAGTTTAAAATTGTAGGAGTAATGTACAAGAACCAGTAGAATCCAGAAGGTGATGTGCCGGTGTCTTGTTACTCTGAGGTCTGGCAGCAATATAGAGAAATGCTTCTGAACAGTTAATCCAGAGGATAACAGGGGAGGTTCTTCAAATCTACAGCAAACAAAAACCATCTTGCTCCCAGTGCCCCTCCTTACCCAAGCACTCTTTTATAAAAAAAAAGAAAAGAATAATTAATTTAACACATTTTTATGCTTGCAGAAAATCATGTCAAAATTACAGCATTCCCATATACCACCATGTTGTTGGCACCTGTGGTAGTTGGAGTCAGTTGTCAACTTGGCCAGGTTAAGGCACCTAGTTTTGTTGCTGTGGACATGAGCCAATGGCATGTGAACCTCATCTATTGCTGATTACATCTGCAGTCGGCTAGGAGGCATGCCTGCTGCAATGAATGATGTTTGATTTAATTGGCTGGTGCTTAAATGAGAGACCGCAACGAAGCACAGCCCAAGCAGCTCAGCATACCTCATTTCAGCACTCACAGCTCAACCCAGGCCTTCGGAGGTGCAGAAAGGAATCACCCTGGGGAAAGTTGTTGGAACCCAGAAGCCTGGAGAGAAGGCCAGCAGAGACCCTCCTGTGCCTTCCCACGTAAGAAAGAACCTCAGTGGAAAGTTAGCTGCCTTTCCTCTGAAGAACTAACAAACTAAATCCCCTTTTATTAAAAGCCAATCCATCTCTGGTGTGTTGCACTCCAGCAGCTAGCAGACTAGAACAGCACTTTAAATTTTAGTGTAGTACCTGTATTACAATTGATGAAAGAATGTTAAAATTGTACATTTAACTATAATCCATAGTTTATATTGGGTTTATTTCTCTCCTTATACCACCCTGTTATTAATGATTTGTATTGGTGTCATATTTTGCTCTCACTCATGAAAGAACATTCCTACACTTGTATGAGTCCATTGTTTACAATGGGGTTCAGTGTGTTAAACAGTCCCATGTTTTATCTTATAATTTTTATTCTAGTAATAATATAGGACCTAAAATTTCTCCTTTAAACCACATTCACATATATAATTCAGTACTGTTAATTATACTTACTACGTGCTACCATCACCACCATCCATTTCCCAAACAATCTAAATAGAATTTGTATACAAATTAGGCATAAGCTTCCCATTCTCTACCCCCAGTTCTTCCTCTGGTAACCTATATTCTAAATCTGTGAGTTTGCTTATTATAATCAGTTCATTTCAGCAAGAATGTACAATATTTGTCTTTTTGTGTCTGGTTTATTTTACTCAACATAATATCTTCAAGGTTCATCCATGTTGTCACATAAATCAGGACATCATTACTTATAAGGCAGAATAGCATTCTACTGTGCATATATACACCACATTTTGTTTATCCATTTGTCAGTTGATGAATTGATTGATTCCATCTCTTGGCAGTTGTGAGTATATTGTTAGGAACATTGGTGTGGAAACACCTGTTCGAGCCCCTGCTTACAGTTCTGAGTATTACCTAGTAATGGGATTGCTTGGTCATAAGGTAATTAAATAGATAGCTCTCAGGAATTGCCAAACTGTCTTCCACAGCAACTGCACCATTTTTGATTCCCCAAAACAATGAATGAGGGTTCCTATTTCTCCACATCCTCTCCAACATTTATCGTTTTCTGGTTGTTTAAATAGTAGCTATTCTAGTGGGTGTAAAATGATATCTCATTGTGATTTTGATTTGGAATTCCCTAATAGCTTGTGGTTTCTAGCCATTGGTGTGTCCTCTTTGGAGAAATGTTTATTAAAATCTTTTGCCCATTTTTTTACTTTGGTTTGCCCTTTTATTGTTGAGTTGTAGGATTTTTTATACATACTCTGCATATTAAACCTTTATCAGATGTGTGGCTTCCAAATATTATCTCCTGTTGAGTAGAGTATTGTTTCACTTTCATGACAAAATCCTTTGATGGTCAAAACTGTTTAATTTTGAAAAAGTCCTATTTATCTATATTTTTCTCTTGTTACTTGTGCTTTGGGTGCAAAGTATAAGAAATCATTGCTTAATGCAAGATACTGAAGATGCTTCCCTACATTTTCTCCTAGGAGTTTTAAGCCCTGGCTCTTATATTTAGGTCTTTGACCCATTTTGAACTCATTTTTCTGTATAGTTTGAGATAGGGTCCTCACTCATTCTTTTGTATATAAATATCCAGTTTTACTACCACCATTTGTTGAAAAAGCTACTCTTTCCGAATTGAGTGGACTTGGCAACCTTGTCAAAAATCAATTAGCTATACATGTCAGAGTCTATTTCTGAACTCCCGGTTTGATTTCATTGGTCAACATACCTATCCTTGTGCCAGTACCATGCTGTTTTGATCACTATAGTTTTGTAATATGTTTTAAATTCAGGACATGTGAGTCCTCAGACTTTGGTCTCTTTAACAAGATTGTTTTTTGCTATTCTGGACCCCTTATACTTCCAAACAAATTTGATAATTTTCTTCTCCATTTTTGCAAAGCAGAATGTTGTTATTTTGATTGGGATTGCACTGAATCTATAAATCATTTTGGGCAGAAACGATATTTAGTCTACCAATCCATGACTACATTATGCTCTTTCACTTATTTAGGTCATCTTTGATTTATTTTAGCAATGTTTTGCAGTTTACTACAGATAGGTCCTTTACATCCTTAGTTAAATTTATTCCTAGATACTTGATTCTTTTAGTTGCTAATGTGAATGGGTTTTTTTTTTCTTAATTTCCTCCTCAGCTTGCTCATTACTAGTGTGTAGAAATGCTACTGATTTTGGCACATTGCTGAATTAGTTTAACTCTAGTCGCTTTGCTGTTGATTTTTTGGGACATTCTATACATAGAATCATGTCATCTGCAAATAATGAAAATTTACTTCTTACTTTCTAATTTGGGTACCTTTTATTTCTTTTTTGCCTAATCTCTCTAGCTAGAATTTCCAGTACTGTGTTGACTAACAATGGTGACAGTGGGTATACTTTTCTTTTTCAAGATCTTAGGAAAAGCTTTCAGTTTCTACCATAGAGTAAGATAGCAGCTGTGGGTTTTTCTTGTATACTCTTTATCATGTTGAGGATTCTTTCTATTCCTATCTTTTAAAGTGTTTTTTTTTAATGAAGAAAGTATGCTGAATTTTGTCAAATGCCTTTTCTGTGACAATCAAGATGATCATTTCCCCCCTCATTTTGTTGGTTTGATGTATTACATTAATTTATTTTCTTAAGTTAAACTAACCTTGAATACCTGGGATAAAACCCACTTGATCATGGTATTGATGTAATGTTGGATTCAATTTGAAAGTACTGTTTGAGGATTTTTGCAACTACATTCCTAAGAGAAACTTTTCTGGTAGTATTTTTGTCTGGCTTTGGTGTTATGGTGATTTTGGCCTCATAGATGGGGTTAGGTAGTGTTCCCTTCTGTTCAATTTTTGGAAAGAATTTGAGCAGGATTGGTAATAATTCTCCTTGAAAAGATTGGTAAAATTCAGCTATGAAGCCATCTGGTACTGGGATTGTCTTTTTTGGGAGGTTTGTGATAACTGATTAAATCTCTGTCCTTATAATTTGTCTGTTTATATTTATTTTAGAGTCACTGTAGGTTGGTCTGTGTTTTTAGGAATTTGCTCATTTCATCTAGGTTGACTAATTTTACTCTTACAGTTGCTCATAGTATCCTCTTATGGTAGCTTTTATTTCTCTGGGAGTGTTTTCTCTCTTTTTTAGTTGTCAGTCTAGCTAACGGATTACCAGTTTTATTGATCATTCAGAGAGCAAACTTATGGTTTTGTTAATTATCTCCATTGTTTTTGTTTTCTCAATTTCTTTTATTTCTGCTTCAATCTTTGTTGTTACTTTTCTTCTGCTTGCTTCGGGGTGGTTTGCTATTCTTTTTTCTAGTTCACACAATTGTACAGCTTGGCCTTTGGTTTTAGCTCTTTTTTAATTTTTTCGTGTGTTTAATGCTATGAACTTCCTCTCAGCAGTGCCTTCACTATATCCCCATAAGTTTTCATATGTTATGTTCTTGTTTTCATTTGTCTCAAGATATTTACTGATTTACCTTCCAATTTCTTCTTTGACCCACTGATTACTTAAGAGCATATTGTTTAACCTCCCTATATTTGTGAACTTTCCAGTGCTCCTCCTAGTTACTGATTTTCAGCTTCATTTCATTATGATCAGAGCAGATGCTTTGTGTGATTTCAACCTCTCTAAATTTTTGAGACTTATTTTTTGACCCAATCTGTGATCTATCCTAAAGAATGCTCCATGCACACTTGGGAAGAATGTATATCTTGTTGGTTTGGTGCGAAATGTTCTGTATATGTCTGTTAGGTCTAGTTCATTTATCGTATTATTCAAGTTCTCTCTTTTCTTATTGATTTTCTGTCTAGATGTTCTATCTTTTGCCAAGAGTGGTATATTGAAGTCTTCAACTATTATTGTAGAAATGTCTTTTCTCCTTACAGTTTTGCCTTTGTTTGCCTATGTACTTGGGAGCAACTTGGTTAGCCGTATTCATATTTATGATTGTTATTTCTTCTTGGTGGATTGCCCCTTTTATTAATATATAGTGTCCTTTTTATCTTAAAACAGCTTTGACTTAAAATCTATTTTGTCTGTTATTGGTATAGCTACTCAAATACCAACTCTTTTATGGTTACTGTTTGCATGGGTAATCATTATTCATCCTTTCACTTTCAACTATTTGCATCTTTGAGTCTAAGTTGAGTCTCTTGTAAAGAAAAATACAGTCAGATCATGCTTTTATCCATTCTCCTGCCCATATATTTTAATTAGGGATTTTAATCCATTAGTATTCAGTGTCATTACTGCAAAAGCAGTACTAGAGTCATTACACCCTTTGTTTTTTTTAATGTCACATATGTATTTTTTCTCTCATTTCCTTATTGTAATCTCCTTTTCTGTATAGTTGTAATTTGTGATGTATCTGACCGCTGGCTTTATCATTTTTTTCTGTATACTTTTAAAATATTTATTTGTAGTTACCCTAGGGGCTGTATTCTCAACCTACATCTATCCACTAATATGAAAATATATCAACATCGTTTCTGCTCCCATATTTCTCCGTTTACCCTCTTTATGTTGTTTTCTCCACTTTTCAATTTATATTTTGCACATTCATTGTATGGAAATGCCTTTTTCTTGTTCAATTGTATTCTGATTCTTATATAAATTAAAGAGTAAAGTTTTTTGTTGAGAATGCAGTATTGTTGGTTTTTGCATTTACCCTTCTAGTTTCCCTTACTGATGATTTTCATTTGTTCACTCTACTCCAAACTATTCTCTCTTGTCTTTTCCCCCAACTTGCAGAACTTCCTTTTGTAATTCTTGAATGGCATGAATCTTCTTGAACTCTCCCAGATTCTGTTTATCAATTAGTATTTTAAACTCTCTCTCATTTTTGAAGGACAATTTTGTTGGAGAAAGAATTTGGGGCTGGCAGTTTTTCTTTCAGTTCCTTAAATACATCATACCACTGATGTCTCCAAGATTTCTGATGAGGAATTAGTACTTAGTCTTATTGAGGATCCCTTGTATGTGATAAATCACATTTTTTCTTTCTTCTTTCAGAATTCTCTTTTTATGTTTGGCATTTGATATTCTGATTAGTGTGTGTCTCAGAGTAGAACTACTAGGATTTATTCTATTTGGAGTATGCTGAGTTTCTTGGATATGTATATCTATGTCTTTCATGTGAGTTGGGAAGTTTGGGGTCACTATTTCCACAAATATTCTTTCTGCTCATTTTCCCATCTCTTCTCTTTCTGGGACACTCATGATGCCTATGTTTGTGTATTTCATGCTGTCTCACAAATCCCTGACACATTGCTCATTTTTTCCTATTCTTTTCTCCATCTGATCTTCTGACTGTATGATTTTGATTGCCCTGTCTTCTAGTCTGCCAATTCTTTCTTTACCCTGATCATATCTGCTGTTGTAACCCTCCAGTGTATTTTTTTTCAGTATGAACAGGCTCCAGGAATTGAATCCAGGTCTCTGGCATGGCAGGCAAGAATTCTTCCACTGAGCCAACATTGCACTGCCCTCTTTGCACTCTTTTCTATTTTTGGGGGGGGGGGGGGGTGCATGGTCCAGGAATCGAACCTGGATCTTCTGAATGGAAAGCAAGCATTTTTCCACTGAACCACCCGTGAACCCCCTCTAGTGTATTTTTAATCTGTACTATTGTGGCTTGCACCTCTATAGTTTCTGTTATGCTTCGTTTTATACTTTCAAATTCTTTATAGGCATACATTGTCTTCATAATATCCTTTCTCTCTTTGTGCATAATTCCCTTCATCTCCCTGAATTGATATAGGAGATTTGTTTGAACATCTTTGATTGTTCCAAATTCTGAATCTCCTCTTAAATTTTAATTTGTTCCCTTGACTGAGCCATATTTTCCTGTTTCTATGTATGAGTTGTAATTTTTTGCTGATGTCTATGCATCTGGTTATCTTGATAAATTACCTGTTAAGGCCAGTTTTTCCTTCTAGTCTAGAGCTTTGTTATTGATGACTTTTTAGTGTGAAGGCTCTCCTTTGACACTTTGTCTAATTTATTCTAGACATTTTGAACAACGTGTGTCTAGCTGTTCAGATTTTCTCAGATCTTCTTCATCTGATTCTTTCCTTGGATATGCAGTGTGATTTTAAGTGTGCACATTTTGTCCAATTGTTTCACCACCAGGGAAGAGCTTACTTCACTCTGTTCCTTCTCCACTAATCTTTATCTGGTCTCTTTGTTTTAGTGCAGACTTTTCTCCCTAGCTCCTGAGATTTGTTTAAGTTCTCTCCCTCCTTCATTGCCCTTTTTTCCTTAAACTCTTCAGTGCTAGAGCATATCGTATCTTATGCTCCATTTGTTTAAACTCCTGCCCCATTTGTTTTACTTTTATTGTTTTCTATGAGGGTTTTCTGCCTCCAGTTTCTTTCCTGTTAGAGTATCCCACCTTAGGCATGGCAATGGGGTCCGTCCATAAAGAGAGTTCACTTCAGAAAAGTTCATCTTCCTTTAGATGTTCTGCCGAATGAAATGGAATTGAGTGAGGGTGTAAGAGTTCTTACCAGCATTTCTTTCACAGTCTCTCTTTCTCTCTTTTTTGCCCCTGGGGGCCCTTTTCTATGTAGTACTCCTCAGTGACTTGTGTTTCACCTAGATCTTTGAAGACTTAGGTCTTTGTGCTTGGATATGTGTGGAGTTCTAACTTGCTGCTATTAGTCAGTCTACAGTCTCAGTCCACAGTGGGAGGGACCCGGGGGTGCTGTCTCTGTATGGTACTCAAGCTGCATGGGACTGAGTGAGGGGGAGGGGAACAGAAACTAACCAGTGTCTGCAAATAGAGTTCTCCTACCTGAGATTTTTGTTTCCACAACTCAGTGTTTATGGGAATCCTTCTCCAGTTTCTACCATCCTCCAGAGTTCTAAGCAAGTAGGTTTTGTCCTTTTATTCCCTACATATCAGGGGAAGCTTTTTGAGGGGATTTCTTATGTCACCATGTTCATGACATAACCCAAGTTACTACTTTTAAATTCTTAGTTTTTATTTTTAACCTGACCCCTTAAGGATCATGCCTGTGTCTACATAGATTTGCAGTTAGCCAATCATCTGACTAATCTTTGCTCAATCACATCAAACACTTCCAACCTCTACGGATGAATCTCAAGTGTGCCTTTCAACAACATCCAATTTTCAAATCTGTGCTGGCTTTTTACTCTTGCTGGGCCATCCTGGAACTGCTTTGGCACCCTTTTATTGCATGTCAGCCATGTATGTGTAGAGAGATTGTCTACTCCTTCTATGGCGCTCTCATTTCCAGGACTGCATGGTTAAATTTCTGGTTGGTCTACCACTTATCCCAAGTAGGACTTCAAATTCATGTCTTCCTTTTGGTTTCCCACTGAGTTTGTTCATTTTATTGACAATGTCACTGATTGTAGGATTTTCACCTTATGCCACATCAAATTAGCTTCCTGCAACATTGAAACTCCTCATTTTTATAGCCAGCTCTTGCCCCAATATCACTACAGGTCAACTGAGCTTGGTGTGGAGTAGAATGTGACATCCCCAGGAAAGAATGAGACAGACTCTACTCCCCTTTCCTGAATGCCAAGAATTTTTCATAAATAAATGCATCTTTATTATTTTTTTTTTGTTTGCCTTCTGTTATTTTTCTTAGAACACTAAAGTGGTGGGTATTTGACAATTTTGTCCGGGTTCAGAGTTGTTTTTAGTGGAGGAGAATTTTGGACCTCTTCACACTAGAAGTCCCCAGCATTGTCCACATTTGAAGAAGTACAGGCCCTGACATTCTTGTGCACGAAAAATAGCTTTTTTCTGTGTTCCTGTCTCTAGTATTTATTTCCTACAACCATGTGTGAAGCTCACCCCACATCTGTCTTATCATCCTCTCTCTGCTTGTTTAAAAACAATAGAAAAAGCACATCACATATTTTGCTTGGCTAATAACTAAGCTCTATATTGAATGGCAGCCTTCTAGCATTGAATATATAACTGATCCCTATGAACAATGATTAGAGGTACAGGGTTCTGGACTTTGTAGATAAATTTAAATCAACTCACCATTTAAAAAAATCAGCAAAAGTAGCTTCTTTTTTGCTTTTTGTGTTTAAGTTTTGCTGCTGTCTAGAAAAAAAAAACACTGAGCCATTACATCTATCCAGCAATGACAGGAAAAGGAAGGTGTGTTACTGGACACGCTTACCACGACTGGAAAGCATGCCTGCAAACTACTTTAGTGCTCCCCCTGTAATAACATTCTCTGGGACCTCAACGCACTCCTCTTGTATAAATGGTAGATGATTAAGATCATTTCAGAGCCTGTAAGGTATGTAAAGAGGGAAGCAAATCAAACACTAAGTTCTGGTCTGTGACAGTTAATGTCGTGTGTCAACTTGGCTAGGTTATGTTGTCCAGTTGTTTGGTGAAACACTGACCTAGATGCTGCTGTGGATATATTTCAAAGATGTGATCAGCATCTGCAATCAGTTGACTTTGAGTAAAGGTTTTACTCTCCATTTTACTCTCTGGGTAGCCTCATCCAATGATTAAGAGCCAGAACTGTCATTGCCTGGAGAAACAAAAGAACATTCTGCCTTAAGACAACACCCTCTAGTTTCCAGCCTGTTATCCTTCGCTATGGACTTTGGACTTAAGACTTCAGCATCAACTCTTACTGGAATTTCTAGCCTGCTAACCTGCTTCAGAGAATTTGGATTGGCCAGCCCACACAATCATAGTGAGGCAATTCCTGGAAATAAATCCCATGGTATATATGTATATATATCCATATATCCTGTTGGATCTGATTTAATGGAGAGCTCTGACTGACACAAGGATGAAATCTCTTAGCACTTAGAAGAGGAGGCCTGTGCTTTCAAAAGAGTTGGTAAGGGCGGGCCATGGTGGCTCAGCAGGCAGAGTTCTGGCCTGCCATGCCAGAGATCTGGGTTTGATTCCCAGTGCCTGCCCGTGCAAATTAAAAAAAAAAGGAAAGAACTGATAAACAGATAAAAGGAAAGGATTGAAGAAGCATGGTGAAATAATTAGATGGCACAAGCCTCAAAAGAGAAAAAGTTGATGCACAGAGCTATGGCTGTATGGTAATTGGGGGTTGGGTTTGTGCATACCAAAAGCCTTTCAGCAGGAGAACCAACCAAAAGGGAACAGTCTTCTGAATTCTTCTAAGACAGAGAAGGAGGGAATATGATAAAAGAAAGAAACAGAAGGCAAAGAGGTGTTTGCTGACAGATGGAGGCTGTGGAGGAACACTGTTGGATATAATAGAGCAGGGGGAGGTTGGCAGAATAACCAGGGGAGGGGTGAGAATTCCGCAAGCAAAAATATAACCTGAGGGCCTAACATTTGGAAATGAGGTTAAAAGAAAAAAAGATTTTCTTCCGACCTAAACAGAGACACACAATTGCAAGGCAAAAAATGGCAATTTTTTTTTTTTAAATACCAGGCGTCCCTCTAAGAGAATGCTCTGATAAATATAAATTAGTAATTAACATGCTCATTATAATCAGATCATCATATCCTGATTATATTAAGTGAATCATTGTTAGGTATGAAAATATCCAAGATGACTAAAAAAGTTTCCTTTCATGTTCTAATGTATACTTTTAATGTGGGAATCTAAATATCTACCTGTGGAGGCTTCCTTCTCAGGTGAGTCCTGTCTGCCACCTGTTTCACAATTCATTGCTGCCCTGGGGCATTTTTTGGAGTCAGCTATTTGTACTAAAAGGGAACTAATGAATAGTGCAAATGCCACTAAAAAAATAAATAAATAAATAAAGTGCCTTTATCAGAAGGCACAGATGTTAACTTATCAGATACAGGGGAAGGAAACTCTTGCTAATTGGATCCTATTCTCCCTCTGTCAGTTTCATTTAAGGAGACATTTAAACAGTATACAGCTGGAATTGAGAAGCTCTCTTTAAACAATATGACATAAAACTAAGCTGGTTTAGGGTACTTCAGTGTCAACATCCCACTTCTTTTTTCTAGCGTGGCTTGCCTCTCGACATAAAGATGTTATTAGCATTGGAGTAAATTATTAAGCAAACAAGAAAGTCTCCCTAGAGATGAAGGAAAGCTTAGGGAATTGACACTGGGAGTAGTTTTCAGTCAAATTGACTCAAAAAGGCAAGGCACGTTTCCAACCCAATTTCACTTTGCAGTTGATTTTAAAATAACTCTTTTAGATTGCATTTTGTCAAAATCATTCATTTCACAAAGCTAGAAAGTCGATGCTCTATGAGATGAAAGAGCCTGATGAAAATCATAGCGTGCTTCAAGAAACACTCTTGCTTTAATCTCAAGTTAGTGATGCTTCCAGTATAACATCTTATCTCTCTCTCAGATCACATGAGATTAAGTTGTAGTCATTTTTTGAAGGGTTCCACTCTCCTATATTATTTCCATTTCTTCACAAATTCCCAGGGAAACAGAATTTGATATTTCTTTTTTATCCACATTTTTTATAACGCCTAAAATAGTAACGAAACTCCTCAAAGCCTATACTGGCCTTTAAATAAAAATGTAAAATTTTGAATGTGGTTCAAATGCATTTTTTATGTTTCTATATTCCTCTACTGGTGCATCACGTGGAAAAAAATGCATTATATGAGACCAGTTTTTCTGGGTGAGAAAAAAAGTTAGCACTCTCTGTTGAGTCACAGGCAGGTTACCTTCAGTGACTTTGCTGTACTATTATTTTCCCTGTATCAGGTAACTTATGGTTACTCCAGGCCTGTAACTCTTATTGAGTTGATATGGCACTATGTCATGCTGGTATATTAAATGACTCAGCTGAGTATGGACAGGCAGTTTTTAAAATTGTTTTCTGGCCCTCCAAATTTTTTTTTTTTGTATGCTACATGGCGGGGTCACAATTCATTATTTTTCCGTGTGGTAATCCTGCTATCACAGCATCATTTGTTGAACTTTTTTGTGTGATTGGTTGGCTTTTGTTTGCTTTGGCCTGTCTGTTTTTCAAGGAGTGCACTGACTGGGAATCGAACCCAGGTCTCCCACATGACAGGTGAGAATTCTACCACTGAACTACCCTTGCAGCCCCCCGACACTTCTACAATTTATTTTACATTTTCCTTGAGGACCTCTTCTTTCTTTCACCTGCACATACCTATAGAATGGAGGTTTCGTGAGGGAGACTTCAACTTCAGTGCCTAGCTGAGTATCTGATATATATATACACATGTTACAGCCTCTTTGTTTCATTCATTCCTGCTTTCATGTCTATTTTCTGGTTTAAAGACATTCCATTTGCCGCATGGATTGCAAGTGATGTTCACTTATTCCTTTAATTCTTGTTTAATTAAATTTTTTTTTAATGTTAAAAATTTTTTGGTGGCCTAAGGCCAGGACTTTGTCAAAAAAAATGTATGCGGGGGTGGGCAACTGTGGATCAGTGGCGGAATTCTCACCTGCCATGCCAGAGACCTTGGTTCAATTCCCAGAGTCTGCCCATGCCAAAAAAAAAACAAAAAAAAGAGTATATGTGGGGAAGAATTTTCAAACAAAGTTAGCATTTCTAATTTGAAACAATATTTATTCTACCAAGAAAGAGCCTCGAGAACTCTACTCCCTTCACCTTTTAAGAGGTATTATTCAATAATTACTAAATAACTGGGGCTCTGACCAAATTCTGGGAAATAATGGTCAACTTTTACAACCTCAGTAATAAGCCATGGACCAGCAAGAGAAATAACTACTTTTCTACTTCTCCAAATGCCTAAATGTGTGCCTGGCCTGGCAGAAGGGAAAATGGTTCTAGGGGAAGCAAAAACAAAACAAAAAACAAAAAACAAAACTGGCTCTAGAATTAGTTATTATCCTGATATGGTCTCTGAATTGAATGTTTTCTGACTTAAAGCATTTTGAGGTGTAAGTGTAAGGTGTGGAATTCATCGCTTCTGTAAAGAATCTGAGCAACCCAAAGTATACTGTGAAAGCTTTTTTTTTGTTTTTTAAGGTAATTAGATTAATTTATAAATATCTCGAAGGTGTTATTTCTAAATAGTCATATTATTTTCTATATAACTTGTGACCTAAACTATATTGTTATACAAATAATAAGATATGTAAAGTTCTAAATACTTCATTAATTCTATAGATTTTTTTTTGAAATATTTGAGTCTCATCTGAACTAGAAAACTTGCTAAGAATTCTCAAGTGAATTTCCATATCCGTTCTCACTCTCCTAGTAGGCTAACTGGCAAGAGACCCAAGTTGCATTGCAAGTTGTACAATGTCTCAGGAGAACTGAAGGCCATTCCTGCAGAATTCAGAAGAGTGCAATTAGACAGAACTCATGCAGTCCTGAGATAATTTCCATTAAAACACATTTAAAACCACTGAGCATGCATTTCAAGTAAATACTATGGCTTGGCATGCAACAATAAAAAAATTAATAGAGGTGAGCACCACAGAATATTGTTTATAGCAAACCATAATCAACAGAGCCTGCCGGTTGCCCTTTCCAGGGGGCTGTGTGGGGAGGGACAAGGAGGCTGGAGGGGGTGGGCTTTGGGAAAGCTCTGCATTTCTCAAACGAGGTCTTTGCCAGTATCAGAGATGGGGTCACTGAAGCGAATGATCTATCTTATAAATTAGACTTCAACTAGAGTAAAAGCTGCTGAAGTGAGGGACCAATTGTTTTGGTCGCCTGTCGGAAATAATTTCAAACCTGACAGGACACCGAGCAGCTCTGTGTGAGCTCCCAGGCTTCAAGCACTCACATGGGGAGAGAAGCAGAGCAGAACAGTACAGAAAAAGAAGGAAAAAAATCAGTTTCATCATCAACATCTTCTCATCATTGTCAGATCCTAATACCTCTGAACCTCCCTTCACTCTGAAGAACGCTGCGGTCCAGACCCCAGGTTCCACCCTTGCTCTCCTAGCATCCAACTTCCCCCCTTCCCCTCTCCCCTCCCCTCTCCCTTCCTCTCTTCCCTCCCCTCCCCTCTCCCTCCCCGTCTTTCCTTCCCCTGGTGGGTAAAGAATTCAGTCTTTCATGGAATCAGAATGAGTTGATATAAGCAGTAGTAACAGAAACGACATCAAAAGAAATTACACAACCACCGAACTATCTCATAATATCATTAGTGACCTAAATTAAAGCAAGATAATTGCCCCCGCAGACAGCAAAAGGCTGGAGTAAGAATACTAATAACGCTGAAAGCACGTTCCTGCACTGTGCCAGGAGCCGAGCTCCACCATTCTCCTGCAATTTGTGTCAACACTGACTGACAAAGCTTTTCCTCAAGTTCAGAAGAACCAAACCAAACCAATGGAACTCACCTGTATCTTTATTTTTTTTTCCTCCCCAGCGTCCTTCTTTAAAGTAATAAAAGCAGAAATGGGAATTTTAAAGCTTTGCTGAAATCTGAGTAAGTCACAGGGTCAGACTCCAATCCGAGGAATGCTAAATAAACCATGGCTTTTCTAAGAGACCAGAAACGGTGCGGTTGCAAGTTAGTGGTGCACTGGCTGCCATGCACTTAATTCTCTAATAAATTGGGTAAGTCACTTCATCTCAATTTTTTAAACCCCCAATAATGCAAATTACAAAAAATTTTTCATAGGAAAAATTTCTTGTGAGTGTCCCTAAAGTTAAAAGTAGGAGGACATTGAAATGATGTCCCTATATTTTTCCCCTCATATCTTACACAAGGAAAAGTTCAGCACCTGTAACCTTGAATGAAGTGATAGCTATGACTTTATGAATTAAGATAAACTGATTCCCTCAGTAACAGCAGCTGGGTAAGGTCACAGCACAACTTGCTCTCAAGTTCTAATGATCTATACTAGTTGGGGTTAAAACTGGAAGGTGAGGGTCCTCTCTAAAAAAAAATCAGAATTCTTGGACCACTTTTCCAATTTATTAGATATTTATTTATGTAATTTCATTAGATAGTTTTGTAATTTGTTTAATTAGAGAGGTTGTAGGTTTATTGAAAAGTCATGTAAAAATCTACAACATTCCCATACACCCCATACATTGCTGACACTTTGCATTCAGGGGGTACTTTTGTTACAATTGAAGGAAGAATATTAAAATATTACTGTTAAAAGAAATTCAACAAATGGTGCCGCAATAATGGGATACTCAAATGGAGAAAGAATGACGTGTGACCCCGCCATACAGTAAACAAAAAAATGTATGTTGCTGCTGACCATAGTCCACAGTTTACATTAGATGTAATTTTTCCCATATAATACCCTATTGTTAACAACTTGTAATAGTGTCGTACATTTACAATTCATGAAGGAGGATTCTTATATTTGTATTATTAACCACAGTCCATTTTTCACAACAGGGATCACTGTTTTATACAGCTTGGACCACTTTTTCAGTGAGATAAACATGGTAATATTTGCTTCTGGAGACAATGAGGATAAGGTATAGATAAAAGTCTATGCATAAGACAAAGGATTTTTATTCTTTATTGTTTTCATTTAAAAGGAATAAAGAATGAGAATGAGCTCAAAGCAATTGTTTTCATGATTGTCTTTACTTATTAAAGTTTCCTTCTCTATCTTCTTCCTTGGGAGCACAAAAGGAAGAGGACCTGCCAGCAAGCTATTGTACAGACTGTTCTCACTGATGCTTAAGTGAAAACTTAATTGGGTCCCCTTCCAGGAAATATGCTCTGGTGCAGAATCCTGAACTCCTTCAGAGAGTCAAGATCTCGAAAGTTCCAAATTCTGTAGCACTAGCATAATGTTTGACAAATCAAAAGTTTTCAGTAAGTTCCAGAAGGGTTTTGTGGAGTGAAAAGTCCCGGATTTTCCTATTCACAGATCTGTGTTCTGTTGTGTTCGTTTTGGTTGGTTCTGTTGAAAAGAGAACCTCATGTTCATTTCAAGATAGTTTGAACTGATTTTTGTTCTCCTCTGATATCTTTTTAGAATTATCATTTTGTATCTGTCCAGGAAGGTCATCAGTTTTGGTCTAATAAAATGCAATAAGCAATAGTGGAAGGGGCACTGGCACTAGTCAAGCTACCTACACACTATTGTATGATGATTGGGCAGGTTACAGAACTTACCTGAGTCTCAGCATCTCTGTTATGGAAATGGAATTAATAATATCTTCCACATGAAATTAATACTCCCATAGAAAAATACAGAATAATTAACATGAAAGTGTTTGGCATAGTTCTTAATAACTATTGGCTAAATATCAATGACACTTGGTTATGACCATATATGTATAATATTGACAGAAATATAAAATGCATAGAGCTCACATATCCTACTAGCCTCAGTTTACATTTCAGAAAATTAGTCCCAAATGGTTTAGTGATTTCCCCGAGATTGTATGACAAATTGGTAATAGAGATATAACAATAAGCCACGTCACCTCACTTCTTGATCACTGTTCTTTCTGACACACTAAGGTGTTTCATTATCAGGTCACTCTGTCTGAGAGTATCACAGACTCATTTTGATGTAATGAAATATTTACTTCATTATGGAATATGCATCCTTAACTCAATTCTCAGTGCCTTACTTATAGGAGGTATCAAGTAAGTGTTGGATTTGTAAAAGTTGATGGGCAAATTAAGTCTTTCCAAAATATCAACTAGATCAATGGAACTCAACCAGGGTCAATTTTGTCTCCCAGAGTAGATTTGGCAAATTCTGGTTTTCACAACTGGAGGTGGGAGAAGAGGGTGCTGTGGGCATTTAGTGATTAAAGCCTAGGGATTATGCTCGACGCCTCCATTGGATTGTCCCACCCCATCAAAGTGTTATCCCGTGTGTCTACACTGCAGAGGTGAAGAGACCCTGGACTTGATCTACGTAGTCAAGACTCCCATTTATATATGAAAATAGCTTATCCTTATTAATTGAACCTTCCTAATTCTTCCTAATGCTTTTTGTCTAAATTATATAATAAAATCAGTTGTTTCAAGTGGCAAAGTTCATGAAAGATGGTAGCAATAGTTTGATTGCATTTACCTCTTTTTGTTACTTAAGACTATTTGGTTGAAATTTAGGAAAGTCAGGTCAAAAGAACCTCCTTGCTTGAAACTGTGGCTATGCTTTAAACAAGTGGTTCTCCAATTCTGTGCCTTAGAAACACAGGAAGGGCTTATTAAACACCAATGCTGGACCAAAACCCGGAGATCCTGATTCAGGAGGTTTGAGGTGGGACCCAAGAATTTGCATTTCTGACAAATTCCTAGATGCTATTTCTGCTGGTCTGAGACCACTCCTTGAGAATCCCTGAGTTAAAGTCGTAATTTAATCATCAAGCCAGGTGTTTTGCTGCTGTTTTTAAATTCTCCCTGCCTTTATTTGAATGCAAATGACAAAATAAAAAAGGCATTTGATTTTGATGAAACCATTTAAATGGATCAAGTTGTTGTCTAAAGTGCCCCCCCCCAAAAAAAACAAACGAACAAACAAAACACCTATTCTTTAGACTGTTTTGTTTGTCATGTCCCAGGAATCTGGAAATGGCTTACTCCCATAACACTTTCCCTGTACTCTCTAATCTTTTCTTATATCTAAAACGTGTTACTATTGATTTAAGGAGAGATTAGATATTTAGACAACTTCCAGTCTGACATTAACAGGGTTAACTACTAGAGAAACACCCATGTAAGCTTTTTATTACGTTTGCAATTAGTTTTGCATACCATTGACGCCTGCTCCCGGGGTGCTTTTGTGATACAGGGAAGGTAAGATGAAACAAAACTAGATAAATGGCCACTTTCTCCTCAGTCTACTTTCTCCTTCATGCTTATAGCATTTGCTTTCCTACTTTGTAAATCAGATGAAAACCAGGAAAAACAAGAGTAGGCAATAATAGTGCTTACTCTGGCTGGAAAAAACTAGTCCGAAACAGCAGGCCTGGTTTTGATTAGATCTAATAATCAAGCTTTGTGTACGGTATGACTTGACTTAATGTCTCAGGAAATGTTAATCTGCGTATTGAAAAGCTTGATTCTAAAGATTGTACGATCCATTGACTTGGACACGAAGTCACAGTTTATCACTTTTTTTTTTTCTTTCCACATTATGTGACTGCTTCTGAGATATGAAAGACTCCTTAGGGTAATTGGTAGTTGGTTAATAATTGGGTAATATTTGTTTTCTAGGCATAGTAGGGGACCAGTGTTTAAAAAAAAAAAAGGAAAAACCACAGCGTTATGGTGCTGAGTTGGGTTAGGTCACAGAGGTGTTCTGTTTTATATGGCGTCTGCAGTTCAGCTGTAATTAACCTTGCATTTCAAAAGACAGTGAATTTAATGTCCTTATACTTTCCCGGTTTATACTCTTTTAAGTGCATATAAACATATCCACCATGCACGGACCTTCTATTCTGTGAGAGAAGAAGGCACAGCACAATCATTTCACTGTAATGTACACGTCCAGAGAAATGTCTGTCTAGTGCTAAGAATTTTCCAACCTAGCTAAGTACTGTACGTAATTGTTCTGCATGGAGATATCACACATGAGCTGCTTCAGAAGGCAGGGAACTGTTCACTGGTATAAAGCCATCCCACTTCTCCCAACACCCCCACCCCAGGCCTTTGCAGACAGAGCAAACTGAGTGAGATAAAAGCAGGGCATAGAAAACTGATTTTAAAAGCGTTAACTCTGGTGTTGCTCACCTGTTTGGACAATATTTGGGGGATGCCATTCGATTGCTTTGATGCCATTGATTGAACAAATAACCGAAGTAGGGGGTCTAGCATATTAATTCATAATTAATTCATAATTCATAAGCATAAAATGGGATGTTAGTGATCTTTAAAGGTCACTAACATCCCATTTTAGATCATCTGATTCTGGAATAATCATCTAAGGACTAGGAATGAAAGAAGGATTGCTTGACTGATATGTCTTCCTAAATGGAGGGGCTTTACCTAAATACATAGTCTTGGCTGATACAGGTAGGACACACGCAAGCTTAGATGTCACCTCCTGCTCAGGAAACCAGTGAAGAAGGAAAAGAGGATCACAGACAAAGAAAGAAGAAAAGGTTCATACTGTTGCCAGGAAAGGGCAGTGAATGGATGGCAGGACACTCGCATGGAGGAAGGAGACTTCTGCCACCTTGTCTGAGAAGACACCTGCTCCATTACCTGGCAGGAACCTCAGCCTTCTAGGATACCAGCTAGTTGTGGTTCTTCCTGTGATATGACATGATTGGGTATTTGGAGACTGGGCTGTTCAGGCACAGTTAACCTACTACCTATTTAGAAAATTAGAGCTAAAAGTCAACTCCACTCTTCCTTAAAAGTAACACTGTACATCAATTTAAATTGCTCTACTGTAATCAGGTTTCATCAGCCGGCTTATAGATAAACTTGCAGACTTCAATTACTTCGGGAGACAGGGCACTGAAACATAAAGTCTGGTTTTTAATCTCTAGGCACATTGATTCATAGAGAATGTATCTCAATATATGCTGAATGTAATGCACTCATGGGTTGGAGGTGACAGAAACCCTGAGAATGATTGAGAACAAGGATTTTATGAGCGGATACTTACTGAGAACACGTACAGATAGCATTGGGCTTGAACTTGTCTCAGGATGGAAACTAATATTCCCTAGAGTTCTTTCAGACAGTGTGATAGTTAGGTTTTTATTTCAACTCAGCTATGTCATGGTGTCCAATTGTTAGTCTAATCGGTGTGCAGGCACTTTGTAGATGGAATTAGCTTCTGTAATCAGATGACTTCAAGTATAGGAGTTTCCCCTATATAATGAAGGGGGGTCTCATGCAATCACTTCGGGGTCCTAAGAACTAGAACTGAGGATTCCAGGGATCTGAAGGAATTTTGCCTCAGAACTTCACTTTCTACTCTTTGAGTTTCCAGCCTAAGGAATTCAGACTCAAGACTTCAATATCAACTCTGATGGGAATTTCCAGCCTCCACCCTGCCCTACAGAGATTTGTTAGCCCTCATGATCACACAAGCCAATTTCTTATAATAAATAACTAAGCATAAACACAAACGTGTGTGTGAGTTTGTGTGTGTACATATGCAAATGCTTTTCCTCCCCTCAATCTTGTCCTCACCCAAAATAATAGGCACAGGGATTTTAATTTTAGTCTATACTTCTATTCAATATCAATATCGATGACAGAATAATCTTATTGACAGCTCTATCTATTGGTCTAGAGGGCTTGGGGAATGAAGTCCCATTTAGATAAGAAATATCCAGTTATTTTTATCAGCAGGTGTGACAAGTCAGTTGAAGTCACATTTATCTACAAGCTTTTGAAAAGTTGCAAGCTGAACTCCTGGTACTCTCTTTGGTACAAATTGTTATTTCCTGCTCCATACACATTCTATGTTTTCTGCTCTCAGAAATTCCTTTGAGATGAGCAAACGATCTGTATGCTGAAAAGGTAAATGGATTGTGCACATAAATGATACCATGGCTGTTAATTTACAGAATATCAGCATAAAGCGAGGAATTTCTATTTGCATGGGAAACATTGTGATTCTTCCAATATGCGGGGAATAGTTTTCCTCTTTGTCTTTGAAAAAAAAAATCTTTATTCAGAATTTAATAGCTAAATGTGTAAAAGCAAATATTTTCCACCTTCTCCCTCACTTCTGACCCCAGACCCATGCAAAATCTGTCTTTGATTTAAAGCAGGGCCCTTAATCTTCTCTTTTTCTGCCTGACTATTTTAACTGAATTTAAATGAACCTATCTCTATAATGTATACAAACCAAACTCAGGGGAGTCCTGAAACATCTCAACAGCCTTTTATTCAAGTCAACATAGCTACTCAAAAAAAATTAGTGAAACACAAATTATTGCACTTGGAAAATTACATGCATTTTGTTTAATTGTGTATAAATGAACCTAGAGGGAACATAATTCCGTAATTTTCAATTCAGGAACGGAGGTGAACAGGTTTCTAGGCATTTGACTAATACAGTACTTATGTTAGTAGCACACATTAGCGCCTCAATTATTGGACCATAATGCAGCCTTGATCCCATTGTCTGTTTCATTAGTTGCTATATGGGATTGTTGTGAGTTGTGCTGAGAAACTTCTTTATCTAAGAAACTTTCTAAATGTGGACTATAGTCAATCTTTCAACACAAACCAAACAAGCCATATAAAGAATAAGAAATAAGAAAGCAGCAATTTATGTTGCATTTTAAAAGAGAGGTTCTAGTTATGAAATTTTACTTACAGTTTTTTGTCAACTAGGCTAAATGAAATACGTCTTTTTTCAGAGAAGGCATTTTTTTCTTCAGAGACATAGCAGCAAACCAGTATTTAAAAAAAAACCTAGTAGTTGTTTGAGCTACATTAAATTTATGTAAAGGATATAACAATTCTGCGTAGATAGAAATTTGATAGATAGCTGATTGAAATAAATTAAAAATTAAATTCTTTAGACAAGCAGTAGAAAATTTATATTTCTGTGCAATTTCATAAATTTATCACCTTAAAATGGTGCAAGCTAAGCAATGGGACCAAAAGACAACTTCTAAAATAACCCTGTTTTGGCTAGAAAGAAATAACCCTACTTTTATATGTGGATTGACAGACTTCCTAGTTTGAAGCCATGCCTAAGTCGTTTCAAATTATATAGAAATAATATCCTGAGCAACCTATGTGTTTGTTTCAATAGTCCTTAGGAGAGGAATAAGAAATTGAAAAGCAGTATTTTGCGTAAGCACTGGATCCAACAGACAGTGGTGTTGTAGACTCCAGAATTTGTATTAGAATTGTGAATGGCCTATCATTAATAACATCTGTAGCATAGCAGAAGACTTCTAGAGAA
Source organism: Tamandua tetradactyla (assembly GCF_023851605.1). Classification (NCBI taxonomy): domain Eukaryota; kingdom Metazoa; phylum Chordata; class Mammalia; order Pilosa; family Myrmecophagidae; genus Tamandua; species Tamandua tetradactyla. The sequence continues at coordinate 12,153,890 of NC_135351.1, forward strand.
GACACCACACAGAGTTCTAGCAGAGTGTTACCAAAATAAATCTGTCAGCACATGCAATAAATATGCATGAGCTCATTTCCCACATCACACTGTGAAGGGGGGGAAGTAAGCAGATGTCCTGTTAAATATGAAATTTCTACAAAAACAAATATATATTTACAAGGCTATGAAAGTTATGGATCTATAAAATTGTGGTCCATTTTATCACCCACACCTAACTATCCTGATCAGTAGGAAGAACTGAGCATACATATCGCTTTGTCTTTTCGTCTTTCTCATCAAATGTTTCCTATTATTTCATATTGCTTACTTATTCCTTTGATACATCTTCCCGATCAATCGACCCTTTTACCATTTTGAAGTAATGTAGTATACTCTTATCTCTTACACCATACTTTGTCTTGAAGTCTATTTTATCTGCTATTAATGTAGCCATTCAAGACTTATTATGCTTAGTGCCTGCCTGCTGTTAACTTTTTCCACCCACTTACTTTTAATCTCACACCATTATCCCCAGTGACCCACTTATGGAATGTGTGTTTTCCGTGCTCACATTCTTAGTCTCTACCAAAATAGACATCATGGTTCCAAAAAAGGAGAAATGTTTTCACCAGGGGACACAGTTAATTTTTCACTGAGTTTGTATCTATGATGAAGGCCTTATCATCTTGGGCAAAGAATGGAATCACAGTACTGCTGGGATAATTCATTCTAATAACCATAGTGGGCTAATATTACTGCTGAACCCTGGGAAAAGCAAGACCTCTAACTGGAGCCCATAGGACTCACAGGGGCATCTTTTGATGCTTCTGTGCTTGGTGATAAATGTAAATGGACAACCGAATCAATTATAGCCCAATACAAGCTAGCACAGGGTCTTGGACTATTTAGGAAGGAAGGTCTGTATTACCCTATCAATCAAGCTACCCAGAGTGACCTAAATGCTGATGGAAGGTGAGGAAAAGCCAAAGCAGTGGTAGAAGAGGGGTTGATGACTATGGATAATTGTCTGAAGACCAGCTGAAGCAATAAGCTCTACAATTGTTCCATTATCCCTTTAACCTTTTTTAGAATATGCTTGTCCAGGCTGCAGCTCTTCATCACTTGGAGTGGGATTGGGTTTTGAATGGATTGGACTTACTAGAGGACCAGGCATAGCTGAACTGAAACAGCCAGAGGGCTGTCCTGAGCAGGATGCCATTCCCCTGTCTTCTCTGCTGTTCCTGGAGGTCACTCATCAAACAAAGCACCTGCAGCCAAGTCTTTATGCCAAGCTGTCCTTTTTCACTTGGGGGTGGGGGTGGGGGGAACAGCAGAACCGTAAGCTATATCAGTGCTTTATGTACACATTACTTCAGTTATTTCTCCAGGATACATTTTTGAGGTAAATACTGATATTTTTTACAGAGGAAGAACTTAAGCTGAGTATGTTTCTGAGTCCTCTTGCCTGAACTGAAATAGAGTTCTGTCCTAAAAATGCAACTTCCCTTTCATTCCTTCTTGTGTGTCCTCCATACCCAGTAATTATGAGCCGTTCATTCTTCATTTTGTAAATATTGCATAGATATAATAATCGTATATTAAGAAGTGGTTGGTAAGTGACAAAAATCATTCTAACCACAGAGATAAGAAAGTGAACATTCTGCTTTCTTGGTGCTTACAGCCTGTCAGTGGAGAACACACAGTAAAAAATAAACAGAAATTAAGATAATGCCAGGTAGAGGTAAGGGAAGTGTCAGATGCAGTAAGTGGGTTGGTTAGCTCCACATTTATTCCAATATCTTTCTGTTGTGTCTTCCTCTACTGCAAAAGCTGAAAAGCTAGAAATTATTTCTGAAATTCACTTCAGGTTGTGTTGCTTTGCACTTTAGGTTTTATAAAACTTGAATTTAGGACAGGGTAAAGTGGGAGAGAGACAGGACATGGGATATCCATTCTGCTGTGAAGAAGAGCACAAGGTAGCACAGCCCTGCAGCTGGCAGCTGGCAACTTCCTGATTGTGGCAAGAATGGCAGATTCTATGGTGACCTATTATTGTCCTCATTAGTATGATGCTTTCATTTGACTCATCATAAGAACTATTGTGGCTTCATTTGAATTTATTCTGAGTCACTAAACATGTATTGAATGCCTACTTAGTGTGACGGGCACTAGGTAAGGAACAGAATATCAGAAAGGTAGGCTGGATTTTCAGTTGAATGGTACATAATCCCATCCTTTACAGAGGTAACAGACTATCTCTAATAATGCAAGATTAAATAGGTGATAAAAGCTCAAGTGCTCTACTCTGGCACAGCATCCAGAGAGGAATGATGTGTTTGCTTCTTTAAGCTCCTGAGCATGTCTGGAAAGTGAATCCTTCACTTTCACCTTGCTATGAAAAACAAAAAGAAAGCAAGTTCTAACACAAGGGTGGTACATTAAGGCTTCATCCTTTCTTTTGCATATGTCAGGCTTAATCTGGTGTGCATATCATTGAAATACCATCCTGTCTAGGAAGCCCTGGAGGGCATGAGTTCATTGCCTTGACTCAAGTCATGCCTTATTATTATTATTATTACTAATTTTAATGAAATTTTATTGATGTATAATATATATTCACATACCATATAGTCATCCAAAGTGTACAATCAATGGCTCTCAGTATCGTCATATAGCTTTGCATTCATCATCACATTGAACTTGTTTTTCTTTTTTGTGAAAAACAACATATATACAAAAAAGCAATAAATTCCAAAGCACCCTGCAACAAATAGCTGTAGAACAGATGTCAGAGTTTGGTATGGGTTGCAATTTCTCAATTTTAGGCTTTTACTACTAGCTGCTCCAAGACACTACAGACTAAAAGAAATATCAATATAATGATTCGGCAATCTTATTCATTTGTTAAATTCTAACTTCTCTGTATAACTCCGCAATCTCCTTTGATCTTTCTCCCATTCTTTAGGGGTATTTAGACCATGCCATTCTAACTTTTTCATGTTGAAAGGGGCTGTTAATATGGGATAGGGGGATGGAGCTAGTTGATGTTTTGGTGAGGCTGGCCCACCTGCATTTTAGGATTTAACTGGTCTTGGAACCCATCTAGAGGTTGAAGGTTTCTGGAAAGTAATCCTTCACATAGAATCTTTGTAGAACCTCATATAAAGCCCTAGGTATACTTTAGAGTAGGCAGGAATGATATTAATTGGGGGTTGGCAAACTATGATAGGTAGCAATTTCCAGCTGAAGCTTGCATAAGAGTAGCCTCCAGAGTAGCCTTTCAACTCCATTTTAACTCTCTCAGCTACTGATACTTTATTTGTTATACTTCTTTTCACTCTCTAGGGCAGGATAGCATTGTTGATCCCATGGTGCCAAAGCCAGGCTCATCCCTGGGAGTCATATCCCACTGTACCAGGAAGACTTTCACCCCTGGATGTCATGTCTCATGAAGTGGAGAGGGCAATGATTTCATGTGCAGAGTTGGGGTTAAAGAGAGAGGCCACATCTGAGTAATAAAAGAGATCCTTTAGAAGTAACTAGGCATACCTATACAGTCCCTTTCAATTATGTTCACCCTCAATATGGCAATATAATTCATAGGCCCACTAATGAACAGCCATCACTTCTATCTATTCCCCTGTATTTAAATTTAAGCTCATTAGCTAACTGTTCACCTGTCTCTAGCTTCCATGATTCCTTATATTCGGTATTATAAGCCTCTGATTTTACCTTTACCATGGTAATAAAAGCAGATTCACACAGTATCTATCCCTTTGTGTCTGTCTTATTTCACTCAGCATTATGCTCCCAACATTCCATTGCCCTTGTCATATGCTTCCCAATGTCATTTTGTCTTACTGCTGCATAATATTCCATCATATATACATGCCACATATTGCTAATCCACTCATCTGTTCATGCACACTTGGATTGTTTCCATCCTTTGGCGATTGTGACTTATGCAGCTATGAACACCAGTGTGCAAATGTCTATTCATGTCACTGCTTTCAGCTCTTCTGGGTATATACTGAGTAGTGTTTTCGCCAGGTCATAGGGCAGCTTGATGTTTCATTTTCTGAGGAACTGTCAAACTGTCTTCCATAGCAGCTGTACTATCATACATTCCCAGCAGCAGCGCATAAGTGTCACAATTTCTCCACATCCTCTCCAGCATTTGTAGTTTCCTGTTTGTTTAATAGTTATTCTTATAAGTGTGAGTGGGATCTCATCGTAGTCTTGAGCTGCATTTTTCTTATAGCTAATGAAAACAAATATCTCTTCATAAACTTTTTAACCATCTGTATTTGCTCCTTAGAAAAATACCTATTTATATATTTATCCCATTTTGTAATTGGGTTGTTTGTTCTTTTATCGTTGAGTTGCATGATTTCTTTATGTACAGAGTATATCAAACCTTTATCCAATATGTGATTTCCAAACATTTTCATCCATTGAGTTGGCTGCCTCTTCATCTTTTTAATAGCATTTTGAGACACAAAAGCATTTGACTTTGAGGTATTCCCATTTATTTTTTCTTTTGTTGCTTGTGCTTTGGTTGTAAAGTTTACGAAGCTACCTCCTATTACTAGGTCTTGAAGACTTTGCACTATATTTTCTTCTAAGAGTTTTATGGTTCTGATTCTCATATTTAGGTGTTTGATCCACTTTGAGTTAACTTTTGTATAGGGTGTAAGGTAAGGGTCCTCTTTCATTCTTTTGGCTATTGATATCCAGTTCTCCCATACCCATTTACTAAAAATACTTTTTTGTTCCAGTTCAGTGGATCTGGGGCTTTTGTTTAACATCCATTGACCATAGATTTGATGGTCTATTTCTGCCCTCTCGGTTCAATTCCATTGGTCAATACTTCTATCTTTGTGCCAGTACCATGCTGTTTTGACCACTGTGGCTTAATAATAGACTTTGAAATCATGAAGTGTTAATCCTCTCACCTTGTTCTTCTCTTTAAGGATATTTTTAGCTATTCAGGGTCTCTTTCCCTGCAAGATGTATTTGATAACTAGCTTTTCCAGGTCTTCAAAGTAGGTTGTTGGAATTTTTATTGGTACTGCATTGACTCTGTAGATAAATTTGGGTAGAATTAACATCTTAACTACATTTAACCTTCCTACCTATAAGAAGGGAATATCTTTCCACCTATTTAGATCTTCTTTGATTTCTTTTAGCAATGTTTTGTGGGTTTTTGTGTAAAGTCTTTTACATCCCTAGTTAAGTTCATCCTTAGATGCTTGATTCTTTTAGTTGCTATTTCGAAAGGATTTTTTTCATTGTCTCCTTATTTAACTCATTTAGTAGAGACATTGTTCTAGTTTGTTAGCTGCCAGAATGCAATATACCAGAAACAGAATGGCTCTTAAAAGGGGAAAATTTAATGAGTTGCTAGTTTACAGTTCTAAGGCCAAGAAAATGTCCCAATTAAAACAAGTCTATAGAAATGTCCAATCTGCGGCATCCCTTCAGGGAAAGATACCTTAGTTTGAGAAGGCTGATGAAGTTCAGGGTTTTTCTCTCAAGTGAGAAGGCACATGGTGAACACAATTGAGAGAGGGCTTCTCTCTCAACTGGTACAGTACATGGCAAACACAGTGTCATTTGTTAGCTTTCTTTCCAGGCTTCTTGTTTCATGAAGCTTCCCAGGAGGCATTTTCCTTCTTCGGCTCAAAAGGTCGCTGGCTGGTGGACTCTTTGCTTTGTGGTGCTGCAGCATTCTCTGCTCTCTCTATATCTTCCATTCTCCAAAATGTTTCCTCTTTTATAGGACTCCAATATACCAATCAAGACCCACGCAAGTGTGTGGAGACATGTTGTCACCTAATCCAGTTTAACAACCACCCCTGACTAAATCACATCATCCAGGGAGATGATCTGATTACTGTTTCAAACATACAGTATTGAAAAAGGATTATTCTACTTTTATGAAATGTGATTTTGATTAAAACATGGCTTTTCTAGGGGTCATACATCCTTTCAAACCAGTACAGACATGTTACTAAGTTTTGCACATTAATTTTATATCCCACCACCTGCTGAATTAATTAGCTCAGGTAACTTTGTTAGTAGATTTCTCAAGATTTTCCAAGTATAGTATCATGTCATCTGCAAATAATGAAAGTTTTACCTCTTCCTTTACAATTTGGATGCCTTTAGGGCAATGCTACGGTGGCTCAGTGATGAATTTGCCTGCTATGAGACCTGGATTTGATTCCCGGTGCCCGCCCATACAAAAAAAAAAAAAAAGAAGAAAAGAAAATAACTAATTTTCCTGCTTGATCCTAGGGGGAAGACTTTCAATCTCTCGCCATTTAATACAATGCTGGCTATGGGGTTTTCATATATGGCCTTTATCATGTTGGGGAACTAGCCTTTGATTCCTATCTGCTGAAGAGTTTTTATCAGAAAAGGATGTTGAATTTTGTTGAATGCTTTTTCAACATCAATCGAGATTATCATATGATTTTTCCCTTTTTATTTGTTAATAAGCTGTATTACATTAATTGATTTACTTGTGTTGAACCACCCTTGGATTCCTGGTGGTATATAGTTCTTTAAATGTGTCATTGGATTCAATTTGCTAGCATTTTGTTGAGAATTTTTGCATCTATGCTCATTAGGGAGATCGGCCTGTAGTTTTCTTTTCATATAGCATCTTTATGTGGTTTTGCTATTAGAGTGATGTTAGCTCTATAAAATTATTTAGATAGTGTTCCCTTTTCTTCAATTTTTTGGAAGAGTTTGAACAGGATTGGTGTGAGTTTTTTTTTTTGGAATGTTTGATAAATACCCTTGTGAAGCCATCTGGCCCTGAACTTTCTTTTGTAGGAAGATTTGTGATGACAATTTGAATCTCTTTACTTGTGATTGGTTTGTTGAGATCTATTTCTTCTCAAGTCAGTATAGCTTGCTTGTGCGTTTCTAGGAATTTGTCCATTTCATCTAACTTGTCTAGTTTGTTGACATATAGTTGTTCATAATATCCTCATGATTTTTTTATTTCTTCACGGTCCGTGATAATGACCTCCTTCTCATTTCTGATTTTGTTTATTTGCATCCTCTTTCTTTTTTTTCTTTGTTAGCCTTGCTAGTGGTCCGTCGATTTTATTGATTTTCTCAAAGAGCCAACTTTTGGTTGCATTGATTCTTTGCATTGTTCTTTTGTTCCCCATTCATTTAGCTCTGCTTTAATTTTTGTTATTTCTCTTCTATTTGCTTTGGGGTCAGTCTGCTGTTCTTTCTCTAGTTCCTCCAGGTGAGCAGCTCAGTCCTTGATTTTTGTCTTACTTCTTTTTTAATATAGATACTTAGGGCAATAAATTTCCCTCTCAGCACAGCCTTGTTGCATCTTATAACTTCTGACATGTCATATTCTTATTTCCATTTCATCTCCAGATAGTAGCTGATTTCTCTAACAATTTCTTCTTTGTTTCACTGGTTATTTAAAAGGATGTTATTCAGTTTCAGTATTTGTGGAAGTTCTGGTTCTTTGGTGGTTATTGATTTCCAGCTTCATTCCAATGTGATAAGAGAAAGTACTTTGAAAAATTTCTTTCTTTTTAAATTTATAAAGACCTGTTTTCTGCCCCAGCAAATGATCTATCCTGGAGAATGTTCCATGAGCACTAGAGAAGAATGTACATCCTGGTTTTGGGGTGTAATAACCTATATTTGTCTGTTAGGTCTAATTCATTCATCAAATTGTTTAAATTCTCTATTTTCTTATTAATCCCCTGTTTGGTTGTTCTATCTATAGAGGAGAGTGGTGTATTGAAGTCTCTCACTATTATTGTTGAAACGTCTATCACTCCCTTCAGTTTTGTCAATATTTGCCTTATGTACTTCGGAGCTCCTTGATTGGGGACATATACATTTATGGTTGTTATTTCTTCATGGTGAATTATCTTTTTTGTTAATACACATAATAACCTTTTTTGTCTCTTATGATGTCTTTATGTATGCATTATTCTTTATCATGATATCTTATTTTCCTCCCTGCCAGTCAATGCTCACAGGACATATGATAAGGGTTAAACTACAGGAAGTTCAGATTATATTACTTTTCCTCCAGTTTGCCCTGGGTTGCCTAACTTTTGGTTAAGGTGCCCAGAACTCTCCATGGTCTCAAGGCCTGTAGACTTTTTGAGGAAGTTGTTCCTACAGCTCTTGTCAAAGGCTATGGTAGTTTCCACCCACTCAGACTTTGGAGTTTATTTGCCCTGTGACCTGCACCCTCCAGAGATCACCTAAGAACATTTCATTTATGACATAGATCTACAGATGTGAACTATTTGGGGACAACCAGCTGTATGGTCTTCATTTGTTTCTAAGACTTCAATAAAGTGGATATATTATATATTTATGCATTTGTATCCAGAAAGGTGAATTGTATACCACGTTGAGTTAAAGAAGCAATTAAAAATTGGCATTTCTTTACTTTGTTTTGGTGATGACTCATTTGCTTAAAATAGTTTCTTTAGTTACAAGAAGTTCAGTGATCTTGTTTTTCTAATGCAAGGGTACAATGGGAAAGAAATGGGAAAGAAGATGCAAAATATCCTTTTTGAGAAGCTTTTAATCGTCACCTATGTGTCAATAACCAACAGTTTAATAGTGACCAGACCTTTTTCCATGTAGCATCTCAATTGATTACCTCAATATTCAAGGATATATGTAAGGCTTAGAAACCCCATTCAAAAGGAAAGAAGAGAGAGAGATAACAGGACTTCTCAAAAGTCCCGTGACCTGTCCAAGACACAGCTGGAAAGAGAATCCTTGAGAATTTTATGCTTGATTTTTTCCTTTAGCTTTACACAATTCCAGGCCCCTATTTCTATGTGAACTTCCTTAATCCAAACATCTAAATACAAAGTAAGAATATTGTATGGCTCATATTTGTACCAGCTTCTGCTTTTCTGTCAGGGTTGATGAATTTTGCAAATTCAAAGCTACGTGCTAATTCTCATGATCTGTAGCAGGAAACTGGACTTCAGATTGTCTGTTGCTTTAAAAAGTGTGACTTTAAATCCTAAAGATTTTCATTAAAATAATGTGAACTTTGAGCATCAATTTTAGAATGGTATTTTACAAAATTTTACTTAATATTATTTGCTAAAATGAAATGTTGAATGGTGTGTCATATTAAAACTTTGCTATTTTAATCATATTTTAAGAACTCCATCCGACCTCCTCTACTCAGGTTTGAGGAAAGGTGAGCGGTGTACCCAATGGTCTCACAAAAGGAGAGGAAAGATCCTTTCTCATAAGATTCCTTCATAGTTGATAAGGTGTGTGCTTTACTGAACTTTGCTGAATGAGTCAAATATCAATAAATGAAAGGGTGAGTGAGTAAACCTCTTGTACTTACTGTGGGATCAGTTTAACTCATCATCTCTTTGTAGTCTCAGAAGAGACCCAAAACTTGCTTAAGTATCTATAGACATAATACAGCAAACATTAGACTATGGTCCTAGATTCCTTCAGAATACTCAGCAAAGAGGGCAGTAACGCTTGACAATAATCAGTGATCCTAAAGAATTATAGAGGAAAGTATTTTTAAAAATTTTATATAATACATATTACAAATGCTGTTGTGATCTGAAATTAATTCAGATTTGTGCTTTCAAAAATAGTGGTAAGTTTCAAAAAGTAAATAGATTTTAAACTAATGAGACCATGCTCTAATTGTTTTGAATTGTCAACATATACTTCAGTACAACTGGACCATTGTAAAGGAAGGGAACAGTTATCTAGTTGTTTATTTCGGTTGTTGGGTGAAAAGGTGTATATGATAGGAACCTGATGTCCTGAACTAAACAAATAATTAATTTGCTTGTCAAGAATTAGATGATTTGAAATATTTCAATCTCTTATCTGTGTAATCATGCTCTTTGTAAATTCATGTGTACAGGAGTAATTGTGGTTAGTTTTTCACCTGTATATTTTTAAATAATGAATGACACTAACAGATGATTGGTATTGTCCATGTGGTTACAGTATTGTTAAGAATGATATGATGATATTACGAATGAAAAATGCCTTTTTTTTGGTAACCACTAAGAATAGGCATTTGCTATTAGTCATTATATACATTTTATTTGGCATAAGGCACATTTTATTTTGCATAATACATGTTTGATGCTCCTAATAACCCGGCTGATATAACCGAGGCTCAAAGAAATCAGGAACTTGTCCAAAGACACACCACTAACCAATAACAGAGCTGGGTTCTTCCTTTGTACCACATCTTCACTACAACGGATAGCTGAAACTTACACAGTAAAATATACTCTAGCAAATAATGAACGTGAAAATAATGTCGATTAATTTTGCATTCAATATTTAACATAACATTCCTCAACTACAGTTTAATAGTGCTCCATTTTTTCAACATGAATAAATCATATATTTATGGATGGCTCACTTAATTTCTGGGAAATCATTTGGCATCAATAGCACCTTGAATTACATCACATTTCTGAAAGATGAGATTGTACAGTTTGAGGCATATTCTCACATTAAAAGCTAACCAAGTTATATGTTAGAAGAAAAGTGCTCACTAATTATAAATCAAAATGTACCTGTAACTTCTCTGATGTCACTCTGCAACTCTCATCGTGTTAAAATAAGTATAGTGAGAGATGTTTTATTGGAATTTCCTATGATTTTTATTGGAATTTTCATTGTTAAGGCAATTTGGGGTTTGTAGTATATCTTATATTTACACATGACATCATGGTCATGAAAATACACCAGTCACTGGATTAGTTAAGGAAAAAAACCCTCCATTACCTTCTGGAAGGTGCCAATAAAATGTAGAATGAGGAATAAGTTCAAGTTGCAGATGACCTAGACCAGGAAAATATAAAGAATTGACCCTAGAAATGAGAGAAGCACAAAAACACTGTGCAGGGTGAAGGAATAACTAACATCTGAGAAAACTGAGTAGCTGGCTTATCAACTCCTGCATTAATTTCCCTGACAGCCAACTTACCTTTTACCTAAAATGATCAGCAGGCATCTGATCGACCTCAAGCTCTAATGTAACTTGATGACTCTGATCCTAGAATTGGGGCATTGGTTGCTGTTTGACAAAGCTGACACCCTGCAATCCATTCTGGAAGTCATGGCAGGGTTGCAAATGGTGACCGAAGATCACCATATTCAAGATCCTGCCATTCCAGTGTCCCTCTTAAAGATCAAATCATGTTGCTCACAATGTCATGTTCAAGTCCTAACCTCTTCCCTGTGGATATGAACTCGATTTTCAAAGATTCTGTTAAGATGAGGCCAAAATGAATTAGGGTGGGCCTTAATTCAATATGACTGGAGTCTTTTTTATGTGCAAAGGAAATTGGGAAATGATAGTAAGAGCGGCAGGAGACAGAGGAGATAGATGTCGTACGATGGAGGGAGAGATTGAATTATGGATTCATGGCAAACCACCTCCAGACCCCTACAGACTTCAGAAAAAGTGTGATCCTGAGCACACCTTGATTTTGAATCTCTAGCCTCTAAAACAGTGAGACAAATTCCTGTTGTTTGCCCAACCATCCTACTATACTTTGTTACTGCAGCCCTGACAAACGAAGACAGTCCCTTATTTCTTTAATAAATGATGACATTTCCTTGAAGTGTTTTATATTCTGGCACGTGTTAAAAAATGATTTTTAAGCTTGTCTTTACATAGACAAGTTTATTCTAAATAATGAATCATTTTCCTATAAACATACATGTTGTTTAAATTTGTTAATTTTTTTATTGAAAATATTTTTGCCAAAACATACTTTGAGTATATATTTGGCTTCGGTTTTTGTTACATTAGCAACTATTTGTTTTAGGATTAATGTGATGTGAATACATTTAAGAATAATTCTACATTATTATTATTTAATAAGAAAATGTTCTGTAAATAATTAAAATGTTTTCAAAGTATGCATAAATTTGTAGAATAGTTCTTACTTTTTGCAAAATAACACTTTCAGCTCTGATGAAGTCATTTAAAATTTTGTATGATGCAACAATGCCAAGATTTTTATTTGAAGCTTATTGATATAAAAGAATATTATATATGTAATATTCTAGTGATCCTGGAGTAATAAAGATTAGCTTATGATTGTGTTTAAAGCCTTTTAACATTGAAATTGAAATGATTGAAATTGAAATGGTTGAACCCACTTAACATACGTACTGATTATGGTTTCTTTAGGAAAATGTCAACCCAACTTTTATTTGCGTTATCTATCAAAGAAAACTGAAAAAGAAATTAAAAGAAGAAACAGTAATAGACAAACTTAGCCTAAAGTGACAACTGCCTTTATTGACTTTATTCCCAATATCAAAGAAAAACTCGAGAACACCATGCTCAGAACTTACTATCACTGCAATTAGTAACTTCTAAAAACACTTTGAAAATCTGTGGGATAGGTATGAAATGCTAAGCATGCTTATGTTCATTTCACCGCACAGTGTCATTGTCTAGATCCTGCAAAGTATAAAGATGAACCATCTCATTCCTTACTGAGAAAAAATGTTTATTGTGATGAGGGAGAGAACCAGGAAACCAGGGAAGGGATAATGGTTGAGCCAGCTGACTTTGAAATTTGACTTACTTTAGAAAATTCACCTTGTGAAGGTCTTATCCTCAGCATCTCCTATTCTAGCTGTAAGTTTACTTATGTCCTAAGAGCACATCACCAACCTCCCCCACCGCACACCACTGTGTCATCCACTCGCCTATGATCAAGTGTGAATACACTCATTTATATTTGGGTGCACAGTAAGTTACATGTTCAAGAATTTCATTACTTATAACATTAAGAATCAATTCACATGAGACAAAATAAAGTGTCAATGGCTGAGAGATTCTAAACAGAGTCTTATGCATTAAATAGATATCACCTTGTTAGTCAAAATGTAATGGAGAGGCTGGAGGGAACTGCCTGAAAATGTAGCTGTGTTCCAGTAGCCATGTTTCTTGAAGATGATTGTATAATGACATAGCTTTCACAATGTGACTGTGTGATTGTGAAAACCTTGTGTCTGATGCTTATTTCATCTATCTTGTTGACAGATGAGTAGAACATATGGAATAAAAATAAACAATAGGGGGAGCAAATGTTAAAATAAATTTAGTTTGAAATGCTAGTGATCAATGAAAGGGAAGGGTAAGGGGTATGATATATATGAATTTTGTTTCTGTTTTCTTTTTATTTCTTTTTCTGAATAGATGCAAATGTTCCAAGAAATGATCATGATGATGAATATGCAACTGTGTGATGATATTGTGAATTACTGATTGTTCTAGTTTGCTAGCTGCTGGAATGCAATATACCAGAAATGGAACAGCTTTTAAAGGGGGAACGTAATAACTTGCTATTTTACAGTTCTAAGGCTAGAAAAATGTCCCAATTAAAACAAGTCTATAGAAATGTCCAATCTAAGGCATCCAGGGAAAGATACCTTGATTCAAGAAGGCCGAAGAAGTTCAGGGTTTCTCTCTCAAGTGAGAAGGCACATGGTGAACACAGTCAGGACTTCTCTCTCAGCTGGAAGGGTACGTGGTGAACACGGCATCATCTGCTAGCTTTCTCTCCTGGCTTCTGGTTTCATGAAGCTCCCGGGAGGCATTTTCCTTCTTCATCTCCAAAGGTCACTGGCTTGTGGACCCTCTGCTTCGTGGTACTACAGCATTCTCTGCTCTCTCTGAATCTCCCATACCCCAAAATGTTTCCTCTTTTATAGGACTCCAATATACCAATCAAGACCCACCCAAATGTATGGAGCCATGTTGTCACCTAATCCAGTTTAACAACCACTCTTGTCTAAATCACATCATCCAGGGAGAATATCTGATTACAGTCTCAAACATACAGTATTGAATAGGGATTATTCTACCTTTATGAAATGTGATTTTGATTAAAATGTGGCTTTTCTAGGGGGCATACATCCTTTCAAACCAGCACACTGATTATATATGTAGAATGGAATAATCAAAAATTAAGAATGTTTGCGTTTGGTGTTTTTTGGTATTTAAAAAAAAAAAAAGAAAGAATCAATTCATTTGTCTTGCATCCTGCTTTTATGATCTTATTTTGATACCCCTGACCTTTACTGTCATATGAGAATATGGTATATTGTAAGACAAGATGAATTTATAGAAGAAATGCAGAATCGGAAAGGGAACTTATCTTTTAATTTATACACAATTTTCCTGCATTCCAAAATCTTAGGTGTCTATAAATTAGCTAGCATTTTTTATAATAATGGGTTAAAAAAAAGTATGGATCTATTATTCAGGCCACTATGAACAGTAAGAACCAGTAAGATTGCATCTTATTGTGGTTAACGTTCCCTTAAAATAGTGATTTTTTAAAATACACCTGGCACTTGATTGGAACAACTCAGCTGTATTATGCCAATTACAGCTGAGGAAACCGAGGCATGAAACACTGTTTAAACCACCGTGGTTAGGCTTAAATATGATGAATTTATTATCTTCTCGTTTTGAGGCTAGAAATCCAACATCAGGGTATCAGCCAGGCCATGCTTTCTCCCAGAGTTGGTAGTTTTCTCTTGATGGCAGTCCCTTTCACATGGCAGTCTCTCTTTCTTCTCTGACTTCTTCCACCTGACTGAGTCCAATTTTTTTCTTTTCGTAAAGCCTCCAGTCCTATGAGGTAAGACCAAAGCAACAACCTGGAGAATATTCAAAACAGCCACCTAGAGAATATATTCATTTTGATTTGTAACCATGTTAGAAAGACGTCTGACAGCAAAGCTGCTCTGAGTTTTCCTCACAAGGACGAATCAGTGGATAAGATCATTGCAACTCCAAATCAAGACGAAAAGTATTTGAACAAGATAATAAAAGGGGACATTCCTCTCTAGGTTTTGATGAAGGTCCCAATAGGAGAGATGTTGGAGGCCAAAGTGACTCTGAAGTAAACCCACATTTGGAGATTTTAAGAGGAAATGCTTAAAATCTATTCTGAGACTCTTGGATCTTCTCATGGATTTCAAAACTCAATTGGAGAATGGAGAAATATTTTGCAAACAGGATTTGGTAAAATTTCTTGGGCAAAAGGGACAGACTGGAGGTGAAGCTACCTTCCTACCCCAAACCTTGTGAGCGGCGCTCCAAAGAGATCAGAGTCTAAGATATATTCCCTGTGGTAGAGGCCACAGAAGACAGTGTCTGACCCTGGCCTGGGAAAGCTCCAGCCCATCATGGTCCAAGGTCTACTGCCCACCTGAGACATCTACGGGGAAGACCTACTTTGTTGATGGAGCCAGGAGAGAGCAGCTGCACTGAAACCTCCCTGAACTTCTGGAGTTAGCTTGGGCAGGGCACATTGTATGTTTCCATGGGGTCCAGTTTTAGGGGCAGGAATACTGGGGTGGGTGCATCCTAACGATATCTAAGAGAAAAGAGGCTGGAGCTCGACTGCCTCTTGTCCTGGGGCTGAGAAGAAAAAGCTAAAAGTTACAGGATTGGAATTCTGTCTGCTTTAGGTCTAGGAAACTGCAGGAGAGATGGATTCAACAGAAGTTTCTGAATAGCTCATGAAAACTTTCAGGAGAGAAAATGCAAAGTTTTCTAGGATCATCAGAAATGTTAGCTGTTTAACAATCTTCAGGCAAAGAATATATACCGAAGAGTCAAGTAAATACTTCCTATCCCGTCCCCTCTTCTCCCTTCCCCTGTGGGGAGGAAAATAACCACTGCCAAATCACAGAGTAAGTGAGCAGGGAAAGAGCATAAAACAAAAGGACCCCACACCGCTTTCCTCATGTTGTCCAGCCAGAAGAAAGAGTCAGACAATTTTAAGCAAATTAAGTTTGGATTTGACTTGTGTTCATCCCTTATTTGTCATATAATGAGACTGTAAAACTATCTTTTGCCTAAGAATGAACAGAAGACCATTTTCCCGGAGTTCACAAAGGCCAAGCAATTTCCATAATAACAAACACTAGGGTATTATTTGTCATTTTAGTTCTCATTCTCGCTTGAAGGTATGGTGGAGTTTCCAAGAAGCTCCATGACATGTGATGATATTATTGCTCGACACTCTCATAAAATGTGGACTTGAGCATTCTTGTACTTTCAAAATTCTTCAATTTTAATTTCTCATGTGATTGAATATCGATAGATACAATCCCTTTAACGAGTGCCTTACCTTTCCACTAAGACTTTTGAATGGAATACTTTTCTTTTTAATCTGTCCTCCCAGCCACTTAAACTTGATTCTTTTTGTACTTTTGAGTGGGTGAATGTCCGTGTCTTCCAAATTATGATCTTACTTTTAAATGTAGGAGTAATTGGTACCTACTGAGAGGTGAAGAGTTCCTTTTCGATAGTGTGTCTTGTGTGGCTATATGAAAAGCAAGGTCAAGGAGTCAAAAAGAAGTAAAAGGACCTAGACCTAGACCAAAAAATAATAAAAAGAAAATCTGACATACTTAATATTTCTATCTTGGACAAAATTGTTTGGGGAAAACTGAGATGAAAGTCGTTTATCAATGAGGAAATAAAAGGCAAAATATACTAGAGAAGTTAACAACTTCAAGCTGTGTTCAACAACAGTAAAAAGAAAACTAAAGTAAACATCCCCACAAAATGTCACATCAGTCTGACAAAGGGGATTTTTGATTATTTATTGATTATTCCTCAAAAGCAGAGAGCTAAAGTACGAAAGAAAACCTGTGTCTAAAGTGTCGACTTTCCCCAAACATTTATCTTGGATGATTATGCAAGGAAGAAGGAGGACTATTTTTATATAGTCCTTCTATAAAACTATAAATGAAAATGAAGGATCTGTAGTCAAAATAAGGTAAAATAAAAACAAACAATCTGTAGTCAAACATATTTAGACAAAAATACTTATTATAGCCCCTTCCCCTTAGAAATTCAACATACACTTTAAAATAAAAGGTTCTGAAAGCTCCTGCTCATAAGCAGAAAAGTAAATTTAATCTCATCAGGAGATTTAATGTGTTTCTGATATGAGTAAACTGATATGTCCTAAATGACATTCAACCTCTAACTTTCACATCTCAGTGGGCCTGTGGCTGACTCTGCTTTGCTGCATGGGTGGGGTGGAGAGACCCATGATGTTGAAACAATTGTAGAAAACATCAGAAATGTCCTCCCTCCCCCATCAAAAACAAAGATCCTCAAAATCAAAAGTTATTCAATATCATGATTTGAAACAATATCATGAACTTAGGTTTCTTGAATTTTGATTGTGTTAGCATAAATGCAGTTTTCCTGCTATTCTTGGTCCACCTTTTAGTGTCATGCTGCTTGTTTCAGTTTGTTAAGGTCTCTGGAATGCAGTACACCAGAAATGGATTGGCTTTTACAAAGGGCATTTATTAGGTTACAAGTTTACAGTTTTAAGGCAATGAAAACATTCACATTAAGGCATCAAGCGAAAGATACGTTCTTCTGAAGAAAGGCTGCTGAGGTTCCTCTGTCACCAATGTCTGCTGGTCCTTCGCTCTGCAGGATGTTGGTTTTGATCACTATTTCCAAATATCTCCTGGCATTTCGTTCTCTCTTAGCTTCTCCCGGGGTGTTTTTTTTTTTTTTTTTCCTAAGCTCTCTTTCTCCCAGTGAGTACTCCTAAAGGTCTCCAGTAAAGGATTATGACCCAGCTTGAATTAGGTGGGTGACATCTCCGTGGAAGCAACTTAATTAAAAGGTCCCACCCAATAATAGGTCTGCTCCACAAGATTGGATTAAAAGTATATAGCTTTTCTGGGATATATATCAGCTTCAAACTGGCACAGTTGGTTTTTTCAAAATAATTTCACAAAGTATCTACAGATTAAATGGCAATGGAATTCATTTTCACAATTGACGTTATTTGTTTACCTTTACTCACTTTAACATCTCTATTCACAATCCCTTTTTATTTTTATATATTTTTTTTGTTTTGACCTTCCTTTGAGAGTTATTTTTCTGCTTCTTGAAGGTGTCCTTTGGAAATTCCTTTTTTGGAGCAAATGTTCAGTTTTCTTTCTGTGAAAATGGTCTAAGTTTAAATAAAGGTTTGGCAGTTATTTCTCTGCTCAGAGAAATAATATTTTTTAATTTAAATTTTAAATAAATTTAAAGAATTATTTAAAACTTCCACAAAACATGCGAGAATGAAAAAAATCAAGTAGCTTTAAAAATTCACAATTTGAAGTTCTAAAGCAGTATTTTTTTGAATCAGGAATAAACAGTCATACCTCCTTTTCAGGAAGAGGTAAAGGGATGAATTCAATTGTAATTCAAATATTCTTTCTATGGATTTTATTATAATAAAACTAACTTGGAAGATAGTTTACATTTTGGCTTCCGCTAGTACTGTTGTAAAGACTATAATCTTGTTCAGTACATTTGCTTTCTAGTTTCTTTTACAAGCTTTGTTGTTCTGAGTTAACTGCCATGAGTAGAGTGGATTTAAAAAAAATTAATTCTTCTTAGTTTTCTTGTGATAAAAAAATTCTCAGTTCTAATCTTTTTTTTTCAGTTCTAGTCTTTTGAAATATGATTTCCCCCACTTTCCCTTTGTCTCTCGTACTTCATCTTGAATTTTAATTGGAAATATTTTGCATTGCCTTACTCGGCCCTTATTGTCTCTTAACTGCACCATCATGTATTTCATTTCCTCTTCTTTCTGTGATGAATTCTAAGTAATTCTTTCATTTGGTTTTATAGATCATCAACCATATCTTTAGCAGTGTCTTTTCTGTTCTTTATCTAGACCATTGAATACTAGTGTTCATATTTTTCATTTGCAGAGGTTCTATTTGGTTATCTTTCACAAAAGGGATGCCATGTTTGATATTCACATACTCCCCACTTGCATTTCTGATTATCACTTTAATCTCTATAAACCTTAGGTTATTTTCAGAATTTTGCAATTCCACTATCTGAAACATTTGTGCTTCTAGATCTGTAATTTCTGCTATCTTTCTCTTACAGTGGCTTGTATAATTGAATGTTTTGTGACTTTTTTTTCCAGAAGTTTATATTTGTTGGGACACTTTGTAGGAAGCCCAAGAAGGGGAAAGTACTGTTTGCTCAGGAAGAAGTTGCCTATGGCTGCAGGTGACACCTGAAAGAATTGGAGTTCTAGGTCCACAGTGCTCTAATCCTCCTTAATGATATTTGGGCCAGACAAGAAATATAATTTCTGTTCCCAAGTCCCTATGTGTGGGATAGTGTGGTTTCAAGAAATGCTAGTGAAGATGGTTAATTTATGTTCTGCTTGGATACAGAGCCAAGGCCAAGACAGAATTTTGGTTATCTGCCATGGATAGGTAGTATTTTATATGTCTTCTCACATTTTTGTTCTCCTTGAGTCTCCGATTTGAGTTGGATGGCCTTCAAGTGACCTACCTTTGGTATGAAAGTTTGCTTTCCTTCATCGTCTCCTATTTTCAACTAATCCTTGGCCTCAGAGGGTTTTGCTTGCCTTTTTGGAGGCCAGTGTACTTATTTTAAAAGGGCTATGTGTTTTGACATCATAGATATTGGATATTTTGGAAAGCCATATGTTTAATTATGGCAGAGAGAAGATTCAAATCTGGAGCAGCGAGAGTAACCACAGAGGTTTTAGATTGCTCAGATATGGGTTAGAATTTCATCTCTTACTTTTAAAAAATAAAGGAGGTGGAAATGTTTAATCACTGTGGTCTCAATTTTATCATCAATAGTTACTAAATATTAAATATTAAAATATTCATCATAAGATTTTTCATATCATTCAATTAGTTAAATATTTAATTATTTAATATTAATTACTAATATTAATTAAAATATTTAATACTTTAAGTTTAAATAATGTTATTAACAATTAACTCCAGGTTTTACAAAGTATTTAATGAGATAAAATACATGAAAATGTCTAGGTTGGCAGCTCAGCCCATAGAAAATAATTGGAACTAACAGTGTACTTAATGTTATAAACAAAACTGCAAATGTTTCTCACCTAGGAATAACTACGATTTTAGAAAACTGGGATTTTTTTGCTGGAATGTGGCAAATTCTTTAACAATAATAAAGCTTTGACTATTAAAAACCAAGTGACTATGTAGAACACTGAGTTCCCTTTCTCATCCTACTTCTTTTTCTCTAACAAGAAAGAATCTAAATCATTCTGAACTTTGAAGCGTGTTTCCAATTGAAAAGTGCATCTAGAGGATTTCCTGGCTTTGAACATGGAGAGATGACAAGGGCAACAATATTTTGCAACAAAACCTGCCTCTACCTACACATTTTATTCACCCCGTAGGTTCTGAAGACTTTTGTTTTGCCTATTCTATTGCAGGTATTTCTGACGTTTTAGCTCACATTCTTCTAACTGAATGTTCTGACCTCTGGGATAAATTTGCCATTAAGATGTTCTTTGTACTGTATAGTCTTGGCTCTTCATCCTTCCATTTTGTCTTAGCTCCTTTGACTCTCCCACATTTGCACTCATGAACCAATGACAATTGCTCCCATCTTAACAGTAACAACGACAACAAAACACTTCATAGATATGAATACTGCTGTTAAGTCGTTCATCCCAATTCTGCTAGGCTTTGTTAAAGGGCCTATTTCCCAGTTCTTCTATCATCTTTATACTACTTTTGGTTTGTTTGTTTTTAACAGATTTCTATTTCCTTCTTAGGTAAAATACTATGTACATTGCTTAATACATGGGTCTTCTCTTGTTTACTATACCCAGGGTGCTTTTAAAATAAAATTGAATTGTAGCACATTCCCCAGCCAGAATGGCATTCTTAAAATATAATTTTACATCTATGCTGTTGTATTATTGGGCTTAATGTTCCAGTGATATGGAAAAAAATTAAAACTGAAAATACAAAATGTTATATTCAAAACTGAAAATGAAGTTAAGCTGGAAAATATTCCTGAAGAACAGAGAATATGCATGAGAAGGTCAAATGGCTAATGCTTAGAAACTTAGAATTTGGACAATAATTAAAATTGCCATGAAGTTGAGTAGAAATAAATTGATTCTTATAAAAAATAGAGAAATTTCTTCTTCTACTGACTATTTAAAATAAATATTTGGGACCTGCCCTTTCTTAACTCTGTCATGGGAGAGTTATCAGATTGCCCCCAAACATCCAAGGTCCCATTCTCTCTTTGGTAATGAAACCCCATGTTCATTTGGGCATTTAGCCCCACTCAGAGTGAAGATCGTATTTGCCTGCTTCAAGCAGCAAGTCACCATGTGACTATGTTCTAGTCTACAGAACTTGCATGCTTTCCTTCCACCTTTAGATTCTGAGATAAACAGATCCTGTCTGGAATGGACAATTTGACAAAGAGATGGAAGCCAAGGATTGAGAATGGCAAAGAACCTGGGTCTCCAACACCAGGAAACCAATATGACAGTGCTAGGTTGATTACTTTTGGAGTGTTCCATAAGGAAAAGAGAAATGTCTACTTTGTTTAAGCTACTGTGGGATCTTTGTTATAGCAGCTGAACATCACTCTTAAATGATACACTATGTAGCAAAGCTACCAAACTACTGTTATCTTTGCATTATATAGATCTTTTTACTGCTAATTTTGCTTAGAAAATGTTTGAACAGAACTATAATTAGTCAAGAGAACACTAATATTTATGCATTCCTTTGTATAATGTATTGTAAAAAGGTTTTTAAGCTAACTTCAAATAAGAGTAACTTGAATTAAAGTATGTGAAATTATTAGGTTTATTTTGTATCATAGACTTTTCACAAGAATTAGCCAGATAGTATCCAAGACAAAGAATACTACGTTAAGCTGTTGAAAATAGATTTATTTAAAACTTCCACAAAACGTGTGAAAATTAAAAAGAAAAAACAATCAAGTAGCTTTAAGAATTCACAATTTGAAGTTCTAAAGCAGTATTTCTTTGAATTAGGAATAAACAGTCATACCTCCTTTTCAGGAAGAGGCAAAGGATGCATTCAATTGTAATTCAAATATCCTTTCTATTGATTTTATTATAATGAACAAGCTAAGTTCTACTGTACCTTTATAAAACTAGTAAAAATCCTTTATTTCAATAAAATTGGAGGACCTGAAACCACCTATGATTATGTTTGCAAGTTCACAAGTTGACAATTTCATGAAAATTAGAATAAGTGCTTTATTTTAAAGATTCCTAAAAATATTGCACATTGAAATATGTGGTCATAATTTCTTTACTATTTCAAGTTCCTCCTGTTATTAATGTTGTTAATTTCTTCATTTTGGAGAGCAGCACTAGATGCTCAGAAGATACAAAACTCACATATTGCCTATAAAACATCCAATTTTCACTCCTAAAGAATTTTGTTTTTGTGTGCACTTAGTAATGTACTCTATTAACTCATTTACAGTCTCTAATATAATTGTGCAGCTCTATTGATTTATTTTCTGAACATACATTGGTCATTTTTTTTTTATTTAATGCATACACTATACCTTGAAATGTGATTAGAAAGCTCAGCTATTCTTTAACTGAGATTTCAAAAGCATCACGAAATTTTCAAATTGTAAAGCTAATTAAAATAATGACCAATAATTCCAATAAAATAGTTTATTTTATAATTGTTTTTAAATCTGTTTAAAAGAATTCTCCACATTGAATATACCTCAAGGTGTGTTTTATAAATTGATGATGAAAAGGAGGTAGTTCCTTATCAGTTGCATCCATGCCAAGAAGCTACCAACAACACAGAGGTATTCATAAAGACCATTTGTGGCTCAAGTGATAAGCAGGCCACCAAAGAGAAAGTAATCATGAAGATTGGGTTCTAGCCAATAAGTCAACTGGTTTAGCTGGTTGGAACCATTGTCTGTGGAAGCTACACAGCTCAAAAATGATAACCCCTCATTGTGATTTGCTTCTCATGTCTAAATTTCCATTCTCTTTCATCTCTCTCCCAAACCCCACCTCTCACTAAGCTCTTTTCCCCATAACGTGCACATATGCACACACGCATTCACTTACTGACCTCTAGCTGAGCTCCTGTCTCTATGTTAAATACTGGAGGAATATAGTAAATAAAGAATTCTACCTTTAAAGATTTAAAGTTTAATTATGGTGAGCCATTGTGGTATATTGTAAAAGTATACATGGACCCTTTTCTCATTCTCTCAGCTAGAAGCTTGCTTTCCAAATTGTCTCCCAGTATCGCCAGAAAACTCATATAGCACTATTTGGCTCTGATGTTCCTCACCATAAAGCTTATAATTGTACCTACCATTTACTGAATAGTGGTTTTTTATTACAGGCACCATTCTAAACACTTGACAGGCATTAATTTGTTAAATCATTATAACAACAATAAGGTTAGCAGTTATTATTATTCCCATTTTTTCAGATGAGATAAATGAGGCACAGAGAGATTGCATAAATGGCCCAGTGTTGAGAGCAAAAAAACAGAGGGGCCAGGATTTGAATTTAGGCAGGGTGACCCAGAGCTTTCTCTGTTAACTCCCACCACGAACTTCGCTTGGATGTTGGACAGAAGCTATTTCTCGTTTGCTCCTTTCTAATGGCGCTGAATCTGAACAATGAATAACAAAGCTTCAGATGTTGGTGAAATAACTGAGTAGTGTTTGCGTATTTTCCTATATATTATCTTTTGCTACCAAAGAACAAAAAGCAGACTATTGCATTGATACATGTTGTAATAAACTTAAACAATGTCATTTGATAATTTTTCTCTTCTTCATCTAGCATTGATAACTAGTGTGTCCTCAATTCCACATGTTAAGCCAAACAGAAAAGGAATCTGGTGCCCATGAGATTCCTGCCCATCTACTACCTGTAAAGACTGAGTTTCTATCACTGGTGGGTGTGGTTTGAATGCCTATTTCACATTCCTTCCCCATCAGCTGTCTGGGATGTGACCAAGTCCGTGGCTCCTCTGATTTAACATCATTGCTTCCTTTCACTGTTTGCAGTTGTTTTCTGCTTCCTAGCATGCTATCTTTTAAAACTCCTAATGAGTCTCTGGTATATGAGAATTTGAGCAATGGAATGTTTGAAAGTATATTCAATAACCTTGCAGGTTCACTTCTATTTCTTTTAACATTGTGGATTACTTCGTTTGAAACTATTCCAACTATAAAATGCATAGAAATATAGGCATTTGGTAACACGTATTTTTTAATATATATTTGAGCTTTCAATAGTGTAATGGAAATCCTTGAGCACTCTATATGACAGTGGAAATAAAACCATAAGGGGAAGTTCATGCTAATTATCTTGCTCTATTGAGAGGATTTCAATAGATATAATGAAGAGTGTTAGATTTTAATAATTACGTAGAAATAGGAGAAAAGGTCTTTGTTCAGCAAAGATGGAAAGAAGTGAGACTCAACTCCTCACACATATTCCAACATTCTCTGAAGACTAGTCTTCCAATAGAGAGGGATGACAAGCAAAATTAAGTCTCAGCCTGGTCTTCTGAGAATCTGAACATGCAGGTCCAGAGAGGAGTATAAATTCAAATTTAGGCTACCCTCATGATTCAAGAAAACCCAAAGCAAAAAAAAAATTAGCTTAAAATGGTATTATTTACTGTTCTGCCGTAAGCATTTTTTCCCCGTTCTTTTTTTTTTTTTTTTCCACATGGACAGGCACCAGGAATCGAACCCAAGTCCCCTGGCATGGCAGGTGAGCACTCTGCCTGTTCAGACACCATGGCCTACCCCTGCCTTAAGCATTTTGAAGTAAGTATGGGGTGGCTGGTGAAAGCAAATGCCATTTCTCCCAGAACAAATGTAGTGACATAAGTTTCAAGGATTTTCATATGTAAAACTCTGCCAGGAATGAACTAAAAAACCAAAATTACAGAATACAAAGTGAAATGAACCACCATGAGCTAAGGCTGGTAGGCTTTGACACAGAAGAGCTCGTGATAATGCATTTATCAGTTACATAATCTAAAGTTGCTATACTTAAAATGTTTTAGTTAAGGAAATATAAGAAGGTATGAAAATCAAGAGCATGAAAAAAGCCAAAATTAGAAGTCTTATTGATTTTAATTACCCTTCAAAAATATTTTTAGCTCAATGGCCACACATGAATGGTTTTAGGACCAAATTTTGCTTACTGACTGTAGCCTGCTAAACCAGCACAAAGTCTGAAGCTAGATTGGAGAGGGTGAAGAATTACCATATAATATATATCATACTATAAAACATGTTATATTTTCCATAGTTAACATATTATATAGTATAAAATAATTTAATACAAAACATCATGTAATACTTAATATGAAATATGTTTATTCTACCTTTATTTCCTTGTCTCTTTCTACCATATGATAAAATATTTTAAATGCGTTAATATTGTGTGCACAGACATACATATCAGGCAGATTTGAAGAACCAAATAGAACTTCTAAAATGATAATAAAATTATTGTCATTAAAGGATGAATTTAAACCAAGAACTACAAGCTTTAAGATAGAGTCAAAGAAATTATTTAAAAGCAGCAAACAGACTAAATATGGAAATTGCAAAAAAGGTTAAAAAGCATGGAAGAAAAATAGGAGGTTCTAAAATATGTGTACCATTAGAGTTCCAAAGCAGAGAATGGCAAAAATTGGGAAAAAGCATTATTTTAAGAGATAATGTGTGGGTTTTATTTTTTAATCCCTGAAAGACATTAAACCTCAGGATTGATAATATAAATTCAAAAGGAATTGCATAGACAAAATTTAGAGTTAGACACTTCATGTAAAACTTAAGAACATCAAAGACAAGGAGAATATTTTAATAATGTCTGAAAAGAAAATGCAAATATTCATTACAAAGGAATGGCATATAAACTAACAGTGATTTTTCAGTGGCAATGGAAGCCAAAAGACATTGAAATAATATCTTCAAATTCCTAAAAGAAAAATAAAACTCTCAGAATTCTCTGTTCAGCTAAAGGATACAGAATGATTATGAAATAAATATATTTCCATTAAAAGCAAAAATCAAAGAGAGAAATTTTATTATCAGCAGATTCTTATTAAAGGAAATTCTATATGTACCTCAGGAAAAAAGAAATTAAATCTTAATAAAGGACCAACATGTTTGAAAAATTTTAGGACTAAGAAAATGTGCAGTATTACAAAAATGGGTAAAATCATTGATCGACAATGTCATATAAGATGATAGTTATGGCAATAGTAAGTAAAATACTGTTAGATCTCTGTCTTGTTGTAAAGAATCATACAGATCATTATTAACTTTGACTATTTTACACACACACACACACACCACACTAAGCACATATAAAACAATTATGCTAAACTGCAAAAAGAATAGTAATTGAATATGTAATTCCAGGTCAGAAGGTAAAATTAGAATTGAAAAAAGATAAGCACCTCAATAAATCCAAAGGAAGTTAGGATAAGACAAAAACTGAAGCAGAAATAACAGGGCAAATAGAAAGCAATAACAAGATCATAAAAATAAGTGGGATTATATGCCTGACCATAATAAATGTAAATGGATTAAATTAACCAGGAAAAATGCATATTTCAAACTTTTTGCCTGAAGTATTCTTTATAGAAAGCACACTTAAACATAAGGACTCAAAAATTTAAATATGAAAGATTATATATACCAGAAATTTTAGCCAAAGAAAAGTAGTGTCACTAAATTAATATCAGACAAAATTTATTTAATAGAACCGACACTTTAGGGATATTGAGAGAATCAATTCACAATGATGAAAGTTATATCATCTCCTTTTTGCAGGAATATAAGATTATACCTGTACAGTTTGTAGCAAAGCAAAAAAATAGATAAACTTATGATTGTGGAGGGTTATTCTTAAATGCTTCTCTCAATAATTGATAAATCAACCAGATAAATTTGTGCATATAAACAATATAATGATCAGGCTGTATGCAGTAAATGCATTCTTGATCTCTGTCCCTGAGTAAAAGATATGTATTATTTTCAAGCACATCAAGCATCAATGATGCGAAAATTACTAAAAGCATACATTTTAAAAATTTTCAACAATTTCCATATAACTAATTGGTTAATGAGAAAATTAAAATGGGAATTTTAAAATACTTAGAATTGGATAATTCCAAAATATTACCTATAGAGATATAATGGTTACTATTAGAGTAGTACTTGGATGAAAATCTTATTGCTTAATACCTTATTATGCCATATCTTAACATATATCATATCATTATATATTATTTTAAAATGTAAGAAAGATGGTATATTAAAGAGCTAATTGTCCAAATTATCAAACTGGCAAAAAACTCTAGAGTAAATCAAAAGAAAATTGAAGAAAGATATAATGAAGAATAGGGCAAAATGAAAACATGCATTGAAAAAAATCAGTAAAGCTAAAAGTTGGTTCTTTGTAAGGAATAAGAAAATGAACAAATGTATGGTCAAAAAAAAAAGAGAGAGATGACATGAATATACTGTACTATTAATTCAAAAGTTGATACAAAAATAAAAATTATTTTAAAAATACAATACAATGATGACCTTGATGAAAATAAATTTGAGGACTTATAAGAAATAAAGGACCTCTTAAAAATGTAACATGCTATAGGTTTCTCAAGAAGAAATAGAAACCTAGAAGAGATTCACAACCAGTTATTAAGTTATTTGTAAAAGTGTATATACACAAATTGACAACCTCCCAGACCAAATGGTTTTCAAATTATATTCTCACACACTTTAAAGGAATATTGGACTCTATTCAATATGAACTGTTTTAGAAATAAATAATAAGTATCAAATAATTTATTTTACAAAGTTTTAATAACTTTTATATCAAAAGTAGGTAAGAGCAGTATAAGACAATTACATTAAAGATCAGTCTGCTTATTAATGAACCTGAACCCAAACATTTAAAAATCTTAGTGAGGTGAATTCAGCAACTGACATATAAATATATATCCATATGGACAATTTGAGTTTAGCACAGGAATTTGAACATATAATTACATTAGAAAACTACTTTCATAATTTATCAATTATCAGATAAAAGAGAAAAGGCAACTGTTCTTTTCAAAAGATGTGAAAAATACATCTTTCAGTAAAATTTAAATCCCCTTCCTAGTATAAGATACTTAGTGAACTAGAAATAGAAAAATAGAAGGGAGTAGATTTAATGTGGCAAAGAGTATGTACCAAACCTCAAGACAAGAATGTTTGTGACCACCATGGCTGTTACACAAAATACTGATGATGTTCTCTGAGCAGTTGGATAATTATTCAGTATCAATGGCAAGCAGTAAATAGAAAAGGAATAATTTTCATTATTTGAAGGTAATATAATTGTGTACCCCCAAACTCAAGAAAATCTTCAGGCAAATCATAAGAATTCATTAAATTCATAGATATAGATAAATAGATACAGATATAGATAGAAATGAACTTTTTTGACACTTTTTCTGTTGCCTTTCACTTTAAACTTTTGAGTGAACAGTTGTGCTCGTTTGAAAAGATGTATGTCCCCTAGAAGAGCCATGCTTTAATCGAAATCCCACTTCATAAAGGTAGAATAATCCCTATTTAATACTGTATGTTTGAAACTGTAATCAGATATTCTCCCTGGATAACGTGATTTAGTCAAGAGTGATTGTTAAGCTGAATTAGGTGACAACATGTCTCCACCCATTTGGGTGGATCTTGATTGGTTTATTGGAATCCTATAAAAGAGGGAACTTTTTGGAGAATGGGAGATACAGAGAGAGCAGAGAATGCTATAGCACCATGAAGCAGAGTCCACAAACCAGCGACCTTTGGAGATGAAGAAGGAAAATGCCTTCCGGGGAGCTTCATGAAACCAGAAGCCAGGAGAGAAAGCTAGCAGATGACGCTGTATTCACCATGTGCCCTTCCGACTGAGAGAGAAGCCCTGACTGTGTTCACCATGTGCCTTCTCACTTGAGAGAGAAACCCTATATTTCATCAGCCTTCTTGAATCAAGGTATCTTTCCCTGGATGCCTTAGATTGGACATTTCTACAGACTTGTTTTAACTGGGACTATTTTTTCAGCCTTAGAGCTGTAATGAGCAACTTATTAAATTCTCCTTTTTAAAAGCCATTCCGTTTCTGGTATATTGCATTCTGGCAAGCTAGCAAACTGGAACAATAGTATACAGCTATTAACATACAATTTTTCTATTTTCTAATCTCCCACTCACCGATATTTCAGCAAAACTTTTGCCCTATTTCTTTGTTATCAAATCATTAAACCTCATTTTACTTGACTTTTCAGCAGCTCTTGACATTGTTGACTGTTCCTTCCTTGAAACACTCCCCTGTTTTGCTTCATATGATGCCAGTCTCTTGGGCATTTCCTCCTAAATGTCTGGCCTCACTTGTCCCTCTGACTCACATATTCATGTACGAATTCCTCCTTCTCATTTCTTCTTTATGCTCCACCCTAAGTGATGCCAATTTCAAGGTCTTAAATAGTGTTTCTGTGGCATAACTCTAACTGTAGGTCTTATGGATTTAGGAGGCTTTATGGATAACATGGCTATTCAAACATCATGATTTCTATAGCTCAGTAACAATTGAAAGGCAATTTAAAATGATTCAGCTTGCAAATAACAAATATAAAGAAGTATGTCTAAAAAAATGTGTAAGATCTTCCTGCATAAAATAATAAATGTTTATTAAGACATATTGAAGAGGTCCTAAATAAATGGAGAAAAATATACCATGTTCATAGATAAGAAAACTCAATTGCATAAAAATATCAGTTGTTCCTAAATTTGCAATTTGATGTAATTTCAATCAACATCCCAATCAAGTTTATGCTCAAAATTGTGAACGTTTCTTATGAAAGAGTGAAAAGCCCGTGATTACTAAGAATGTAAAGGGACATGCCCTACCAGATATCAAGACTTATAATAAGTACCTATAGATTAAGTTGGCATGGCGAATAGGCAAATATAATACTGTAACAGAATAGGGAGCCTTGAAACAAAACCTCATATATATGCAAATAATTATTTGTGATGACTTTCCATTGTAGAGCTGTGGGGAATGGATGAACTATTTAGCAAATGCTGCTAAGTCATACATTATTGATAAAGCATTAGTCATTTCATGCACAACAGAACAGCAGATAGTAATTTAGAATGTTTTTTTATATGACAGCTCTAAAAATACTTAATTGAGTAAAAAAAAACATGAGTAAATCTTAAAGCAATAAAAGAAAATTCTAGTGGCCACATGAATCATGATATAATATTATGAATTTTAACATGCAGGACAATACCATAAATATTTAGAGATTTTAAAGATGCTACATAAAATAAAAGTTAAATATGAGAAGGGCTGACAGTTACAATAAAGAAAATGCTTTCTTTATTGGATCAAACTGGATTGGGTAAAGATGAAATTTCAACTCAATATAATATTTAATATTGGATTTTATAACTGGTGTGTTAGGAACATGGGTTGCATATTATTCTTTAATAATCATTGTTGATCTCAAATATTTTAAGCTCTTCAAATATTTTGTAGAAAAGTGAGAGGAGAAAGAACAAGCAGATAGTACTGAACTTAAGAGTGAAAACAGTCTGGGCAGGCCATCATGGCTCAACAGGCAGAGTTCTCGCCTTCCATGCTGGAGACCTGGGTTTGATTCCTGGTGCCTATCCATGCAGGGGTGGGGGGGAAGAAGAGTGAAAACAAATGTATCTGTTTAAAACCATCAATTTAAAAAAAAGCAATGAAATTAGAGCACATGGTGGAAAAGGGGTGAACTCTGAAGTCCAGACATCTAGCTTCAAAATTCAACTTTCTAAATGGTTTATGATTAGTGAAATTTATTTTTTCTTTGGGGTAAGTTTATTAATTTTTCAATTTTTTTTTAGATTTTGGAAAGGGGGTCCACAGATGACATTCACTATTTTAGTTTATCTTTGAGCATTCTTCCTGTCATAATAATTTATGTTTCCAAATATTTTGACCCACTGATCATGCCCCAATCTTTTTTGCTAAATATGCTTTAGTGAATAGAATAAAAGTCTGACATCAGTGAAATTATATAGTCTTCTAAGGAAGAAAACATTCCATCTTTGCTCACAAACCATGTGCTCTCATCTCTTATTATCTCACGTACTTAGATATACAGAGATAGATAGATATAACTATATATAGTTGTAAGTATGCAATTTATTTACTAAATTTGAGCAAGGCAAATGATACCTGAAAATCTGAAAACTGCCATTAAACTCATGAAAAATTTAGCTGCAGTGATTTTTCTGTAACCAGAAGATTGTCTTGTAAGAATTATTTCTTCTCACCTTTGTAATGTCATCGTCCTTTTTATTTATATGTTCCCACCTTCTTTTATCCCTCAGAAACAATCAGGAATTGAACCCATCTAACTGTATAAACACATGCACCAGCATCCCTGAGGCTGAGTGTGTTGTGGGAAGAGAATTTCCCTCTCAAATATGCTCGCAGAACTGATTTCCACCTGTGGGGCAGCATATGCCTGGGGCATGTTATTGAAGGAAAGGACTTTCAAGTCAGAAATTTCCAAATTCTAAGCGAATGTTGAATCCCATTTCAGCATGGGAGTGCTTTCCACCCACTGATAACTTAATCAGATGGCTTTCCCAGAGTGCTGCACACTCAGTTAAAACACATTTTTGTTCATAATAGGCTACTGAAACGAGAAAAAATTCTAAGAAAGAAAAATAAAACCCACAAATCAACACAGTCACACCTCACAGTCTTTCTAATTAAGAAATAGTTCTTGTGACTTACCCTTACATGGAACCACAAGATCATATATCCACAGGTAAAGGCAATGAAATGTGAGGTGAAGTATTTGAGTAAGCTACACATTTTCCCTTACAAAGAGGGGGAGTTCTATGCCCCAGGTGTTTTGGTAATTGCAGTACTTAAGAAATATATCTTGTTTAAACAGACCTTGTACACACATTTCCACCTGTTTAACGTGGTGGTCTAATCTGAACACTTCGGTCTGAGTTTCAGACATAAGTAAGCCTGTGCTGTTTAATAAAGCCTGGCCTGCTAACCAAGTCCCATAACTCTGGTCTCTATTTGCTCTGTGACTGATTAGTTGCATGAAGGAGGCAAATTGCTTGCCCTTAGCATGTCTACATTTCCTCACGTAAAGTAGTTCAATGTTACTGAAGAGTTTTACAGATATTTCATGGGAAGTAAACTTTTAATTCTTGTCCAGCTGGCTGAAAATTTAAAATATGCATGCAGATTCTTGATTCCAGAAAAAAAAAAATCTGTGGTTGGTTGAGATTTGGATCAATAGTTTGATAAAAGGACAGTGAATTATAGAGGTACAGAATGGTTTAATTATAATGCTTGTATTGGGATTCTCCAGAGTAACAGAAACATATAGATGGTATTTATTATAAGGAATTGGTTCATGGAAGTGCAACCAGTGGGTAAGTCCCAACTCTTCTGGGCAAGCTGGAAACTCTGATACGGCTGATGCTATAGTCTTTAATCCAAATTCCCCAGGGGAAGCTGGCTGGCTGGATATTTCGGCAGGAGCCAAGGTTGAAGTTGAGGCAGAAATTGTTCTTCTGAACGCTGAAATTTCAGTTCTGGCTTTTAAACCCTTCAACGTACTGGATGAGGAGACGCCCCACATTGCTGAGGGCAATTTTCTTCAGTGATTGTGGATACAGGCAACTAATTAAAATGCTAATCCCCTCTACAAAATTCTTTCACATATGGTTTGACCAAACAACTCAACACCATGATCTAGGCAAGTTGACACATGAAATTAACCATTACAATGCTGTTATAGCAATTAAATTCCTGGAGAATCCTTCAACTCTGATGATTTTGCCAGAAGTCAAATACCATTTAGAAATTCAGGAATCTCATGACTTAAAACTGTCGTACTGTAATAAATTATGTGTCTACAGATTTTGATCTTTCTGCTTTATTAAATGATTTAAAAGTGGACTACTGGATGCACAGGTGGTAGAATGCTCACTTTTCATGCAGGAGACCCAGGTTTGGTACCCTGACCATGCACCTGAAAAAAAAAAAAAGAAAGAAAAACTGGTCTACATAAAATAAAACAGATTATGCTATTAAAAGTATAAACTCAGGGAAGAAAAGAAGTACACCAAAAATATCATTTTGCAAAAAACTTTACATTTAACTTTGAGTTTCTTGGCAACTGAACTGAAAGGGAACTAAGGGTGGCTATATGATTTTCACTTCCAAACAAAGGAAAGAATAATGTCTTTACAAGTAAAATGATTGTGTTATCACGTACATTTGTTATTTTATTGTCTGGATCCCTGCACAGGAGCATTAAATTTTTTTCTGTAAGATTTTCTTGATTTATGATGTGATTTAAATCCATGGTTTGTGATAGATTGCAAAATTGTCCCTGATTTTTCACCCCTTCATAAGTCCATGCCCTTTGCCATGTGTCTTAGTTTCCAGACACATATATGTGTGGCTAAGACAATACCATACAATATGCCAACAGAACTTATTGGCACATAGTTTCAGAGGCAGGAAGACTTCCTTCTTCCCTGGGTGGGTAGTATTCTGACTGGCCAGCATTCTTTGGGTTCCTTGGCTTTCCCATCACATGGTGATGTCCCTACTTTTCTCTTCTGAGTTCCATTGACGTCTGCTTCCTTCTCGTCCTTGTGACTTTCCTTTTCCAAGTCTTCCAGTAAGAAGGTATTTGCCATAGGTTAAGTAAAATTAACATTTCAGAAGGTCCTATGTATAATGGGCTCACACCCACAGGAAAGGATCGAAATTAAGACCATGTTTCTTTCAATGTACATAATTCAATCTGCCAAACCATGTAAGTTTGAGGTATGTTTGTATTCTAACTCTGGCCTCAGTCATGAAACTTTCTTTTGCCCCTAGATGTTTGGCAAACAATATGACACATACAGAAGATTGAAAAATGCTTGCAAAAATGGGCTTGCTCTCTCTCTCAAGTCTCTGCCTTTTCCATGAGAACATGCCCTGTCTAGCCTGCTGAAAGATGTCCCAGCCTCTCCAGCAAAGCTCAAACCAGTCAAGATGTCCAGCCAATTACCCCAGATGTCTGAGCTATAAATATGTACTTCTGTTTGCCACTGAGTTTTGTGATATCTTGTTTTGCAGCAAGAGATAAACAAAATACATTTAAACATATAATTGGTATTCTCTTCCCATAATTGTGGGCAAAGGATTTAATTTTGAAATTCATACAAGTAGCTTAAACACATCGGTACTTTAAGTGCTAAAACCACTTTTTATAATCAGCCTGAACCCTGTAATCAAAATGAGCTTGTCTGTTGAGTTATTTTTCTGGTGTCTGATAATGGTTTGTGCTGTTTGATGCAGGTAGTCCACAGTAACCAGAGGCTACAGAACAAAACCTTGGAAGAGTCTGACTGCAATGGGCAACAATTTTGTTTCACCTTCTTTATAGTATTACCTTTCAATGTGCTGATGGGTGTCGCTTTTCTATTGTAGAATGAGATTTGCCCTAGGATATTGGAATGGAGCTAAGGTTGACTCTCCTTATGTATGGTAACTTGCATCCATACAGGGTCTGTTAAAGACACCCAAAAACTATTTGCACTTCCCATCTACCGTGTTCCTACCCACAGGAGAAAGATGTGGAGGGACCTTAGTCAGAGGCAAATACATCCACAAAGTATCACCTATTAATACTGCCTCTTCCAGGTGACTTTCCTGTTTAATAGGTTCTGTTTGAGCCGAATGAATGGTCACCAATCAAAGAAAATATAATGGGCATTCTCTTTTTGGTAGGTAAGTTGAAACAGGTGAATGCTGATGCCCATTTGCCTCATTTTGGTTAAGAATCTCTGGATCAGAAACTCCCAATGACCCACCTGACGTTCAGAGTGGGATTTTATGGTCCTGTAGCATTAGACCCCCACCTGTGGTTAATGGAGTAGGTTCAATGTAGAGAAAAACTTATGTTATATTGGAAATTTTCCTCTCTCCAAAATTATTTCAAGGTTCTTTGGTACCTTGTTTAACTTTTGAATCTCAGGTTTTCATTGTAGAAAGGAAGACCTAACAACAAAGTCTTAAAGTTTCTTCATTGTGTTGAATGTTATAATATCAGCATGCATATTAATGCATGGAAATTGATGACTAAGTATGCATATTTTGGGTGTGGGGAAAGGAAGAAAAAGACAAACGTTCTATGCCAATCTTCACTCACTGAACTTAAACTGTTTCCATTTCTTCAATGTTGAACCTTTCTTTGCATGTTTTTACAGCTTGCTAAAAGTCAAAATAAATTAAATTTGAGGGAAAATGATATCTTATAAGTATAACTTTTCTAAGACCAAAATGTGTTTATCTCATCACTTAAATTCAGAAATTTAGATTATTAAAATT
Organism: Tamandua tetradactyla; assembly: GCF_023851605.1. Classification (NCBI taxonomy): domain Eukaryota; kingdom Metazoa; phylum Chordata; class Mammalia; order Pilosa; family Myrmecophagidae; genus Tamandua; species Tamandua tetradactyla. The sequence continues at coordinate 12,189,271 of NC_135351.1, forward strand.
AAATATCTATTTAAGACATTTAAGCCCACTACTGCTCATTGTTTTAGGTTTGAAATATGCGAACAGGAAATATGCCACATCTCAATATCCCACATATGAATGAGTATATAATATTAAGGCATGTGATGCTCTCAGAAGGAGTTTGGGAAAAACATGAGAAGATAATTTTATTAAGATACAAAATTCCTACCGGCCTAGTAACTTTTCAGAAGAAAAGAGGATGAGGTATTTTTAAAGATCAGAATTTAATATTCATTAAAATGCTATGGGGTTTGCTCTATGCTTTAATAAATAATACTAAAAGTTGTCTTATTGATCACCTAAAGTTTTTACAGAAAAAATATTGAACTATGATAAAAAATGGAAATATAGATATCAGAGTAAAAAAACAGAATATGATAGAAAAAAAGGTCTGGAAGTAGTGAAAAGCTATTACTGAAAACACACAGTGAAGTAGAAAGAAAGTAGGTTAAAGATAAAAAAATAAAACTAATATTTTTTAATGTTATTGCTAGAGTTAGCCTAAAGAAGTAGAAATTCAAAAAGCTTACCTAAACTACCTACAAGTAGATTTTACCTACATTTATTTGTGTGCATGTGTGCTTTTTGACATGCACATGTTGTTAGGAACTCAGAATCCCATTCCCTTTCAGTCTTTTTCATTGTCTGCAAGCTTCTGGTTTGACCTTGAGCTTTATATTTAGATGGCCATAAGATTGGACTGGTGTGTAATAAGTTTAGCACAGCATACACTCACCTTCTGTAAAGTCCAATCCCTAAAGCAGGAACTCAGGGTCTATTTTGATACAGACACTCTACCCTATGGCAGGGGCATTATAAACTGTAATAATGCTCCCCACTTTCAAGAGCATCTAATTCATTGATTCATTCATCTACTCACTCAGCCATTCTTTCATCTCTCTAACTTGACTTTACCAAAGACATACTGCGTTGAAAGATGCAGGTACCACAGTCAATATGAGGTAATCTCATCTCTTGGGGTGAATACTCAATTCCCAGTCTTCCATTCTCCTGTATTTATAGAATCTTGACTTTATTCTGTTAGAAATATTTAACTCGCCAGATTCACTGCAGCTGGTGGTGAACATTCTCCATTCTACCCAATGAAAGGTAAACGGAATTCAACAGGGTAGAACTTCTGGAAAATTATGTATTTACTTTTCCTGAGAAAGAGAGAGAATTAGGAGATCCATCTGTTTGCCATTGCCATTTTCTTCTTTCTTCCTGTCCCAATGCAAGCATGGTTTCTGGAGGTACTGTAGCTATACTGTAAGTACAAGGACAAAACCTGCAAACTAAGATGGTAGATAAAGAAGGTAGAAAGGGCCTAGGACCCCAGAAACTTCTCAAGCAGCTCTCAACATTTGTCTCACTCCCTCTGGACTTCTTGTGATGTAACAAAATCATAGCATTACATTCTTCATGTACTCCATTTTTCTCAGGATATTTCTTTAGATATCTTATCTTTCTCCTTTTCTTTTGGTTTATGCGACTCTTTTGTTTCAAAGAATTAAGAGCAATGAAGGGACATTTCATGATTAATACAATGAGATGGAGAGACAGCATTCAGATGAAGAAAACCTGACATAGAGAATTGCCTCCCAAGGGCAACTGGGAGGAAAAATTAAATCCTAAAGCCCTCAAGGTCAATTTTGTTCACAGCTCGAGCACATCATTTGCTTGAAAAGTGATATCAAAAATACATTATTTGGCTGGAGACCCAGGTTCGATTTCCGGTGCCTGCATGTGCCAATTTGAAAAGGTTTATGTACTCTAGAAAAACCACATTTCAATCTTAATACCATTTTGTAAAGGCAGCCATTTCTTCTAATCACTATTCAGTACTGTATGTTTGAATCTGTAATCATATCATCTCCCTGGAGATGTGACTCAATCAAGAGTGGTTGTTAAACTGGATTAGGTAGAGGCATGTCTCCACCCATTTGGGTGGGTCTTGATTAGTTTATTGGAATCTATAAAAGAGGGAACATTTTGGAGAATGAGAGAGATTCTGAGAGAGCAGAGAAGGACACAGCCACAAGAAGCAGAGAGTCCACCAGCCAGTAACCTTTGGAGATAAAGAAGGAAAATGCCTCCCAAGGATCTTCATGAAACAGGAAGCCAGGAGAGAAAGCTAGCAGATGACCCCATGTTTTCAGCATGCCTTCCCAGATGAGAGACAACTGCTGACTGTGCTCGCCATGTGCCTTTCCACTTGAGAGAGAAATGCTGAACTTCATTGGCCTTCTTGAACCAAGGTATCTTTCCCTGTATACCTTAGATTGGACATTTCTATAGACTTGTTTTAATTGGGGCATTTTCTTGGCCTTAGAACTGTAAACTTGAAACTTATTAAATTCCCCTTTTTAAAAGCCATTCCGTGTATATATATTATTTGGAAAGAAAGATGTGATATGATTCACCAAATTAGGTCAAATTTATATTTTGCTTTAGATGAAGATGTAAGCCAGTTTGGATACCATTGTTATCAAAAGGAAAGAGTGGGTTTACTCTTGGGCTTGTTTCTTTGGGGTATAAATTTGTCCTGGTTATAGCGACAGGAAAAATGAAAACATAAAGCAAGACATATCCACATATAAAACAGTAAGAAACAAAATGAGGTTTTCAAACATGGTATTTTTTGTGTCTTTAAACAATGAAAAACAGTTTCACATTTCCCTTGTGTTATTAAATAATTTCACATTGGGCAGTCTGCCTCTGCTTTGTTTATTGAATATTATAGATCTTAATGGAGCACCAGTACCAATATCTTTAGGAGGGCGATATTTATTTTGGTAAAACTGATCTTTTGCACCTAGAAGTTCTTGGGCTCAAGTCCACTGGGGAATGCTGTGCCCGTCTGAAGTGGTATTTCGCTGAGCACCTTCACACGTTATTGGTTAACGCGCTCTAATTTTCTTTTTTAACTGAGTGATCTTATTGGTGACCCAAACACCTGTCCTTGTTTTTCTAGTAACCTAAGGGGAAGGTGAGTGGAAAAGATATGTGAAATGGGGGAATAAGCTGCAGGCTTTGGGCATTTTTGATGCAATAGACCCCTATCTGGGATTTCTTCTCCTTATGGTCTTTCAGAAACTGCAGTCTTTAACTTTCAAGATCTGAAACATATATTTTAAATTATGGCTACTTTTTGACTCAGTGACATTTTAACTTCTTTCTTTTTTTCCCTACATAATAAATATTCTAAAATTACAATCATATATTGAGTTAAGGAGAGATTGTTTAATTGATCCTAGAACTGTCCTTTCTCCAGATTTCTCATTAAGTGAAATACATTTTTCTCATTCTTTAAAAAAAAATAGAAAAATGTTTCACGTGAATAAATGTTTAATGGAACTTACAAATTTAATTATTTTGTCTGATATATTTACCTGCTAGCAATAAAATTGAATGTGAAATTAAATATTAAAAGTTTGCTTTAAAAAAATGTGTCCAAGTATTTATGGTAGGCTTCCCTTAAATGATTTGAATTCTTCTTTTGGGCTATATATACATGTGTGTGGAAACAATTACCATGTTAGCGCATGATTCACCATATATATGTTTGCAAATAACCTCAATATGAATATACAATTTCTTCCCTATGAGTTTTAGCATTCCAAGCTAAGTGTTTAAAAATATATAGAAGAAGTGATAGGGAAAACATATGTTCAGGAACCTTGCTTTGCATAACTATTCATTAAGGAATAAGAAATATAACCAAATTAGGTCAGTATGGCTGGTGTTAAATGTCATGTGGGGTGGAACAGCCACCCACAGGAGGAAAATACTTGAATATTTAGACTGGCGGTGTTAAGTGGCTGTAAGATAGATATGGAGTGGGAAAAATACCTGTTGCTAATGTTTCCAATTAATATAACTTTACAGTAGATCTTTATAAATCCAGACATAACACTTTTATATTGCTTTATGTGTCCTTACTACCACAAAACAAAGGATAGTCAATGTTAATTTTGATTTATAACTATTCCATAATGCTTTTCTTTGCTTTATTTCCCCTCTGTTTTTTCTCTTTCCTTCTCTCTTTTGCTTCTTCTTCTCTTCCTTTCTCTCATGCTTTCATCCTTCCTTCCTCTTTTTCTTATAAATGTATGGGCTACATTAAACCTTTTGGATGCTTTGGGTTTGTGTCATCCACTACCTCCTAAAAAATAAACAGTTTCATGTTTTATATCCATGAAAGCCTATGCATTTCTTTCATAGACATCTATTTTCCTTGTTTATCAACAATACAGTATTGGCCCCAGAGGAAGGTTTAATGAAATGGAATTTCACAATTTAAATTGCATGCTGATGGCTTTTCCTTATTTCTGTCATCACCATTCCTTGGTGCTCAGAATTTTAGGAGAAAAGCATGTCTGCTGGAGAGAAATTCCAAAGACATGTTTCATCTAGATAATGAAAGAAATGAGCAGATAATTTGAAAATTTCCAAAGAGTAAAAAGAAGAAGAAAGCAAAAACTCCTGGAAATATATTTCATAGCATGTTCCACAAAGGTTTGAATGCTTTAAGGGTTCACACTCAAGGTCAGTCCTGTCCTGGCAGTAAGTGTGAAAGTAATTACCTCCCAAATTGTGACTGAACTTCAAACACAAGTTTGTCTTGAATTTGGCTATTTCACGCCAACCAATGCTGTTTTGGTTTGCTTTTACTGTGGCAAGAACCCAGTCATGATCTTTTCAGAATGGGGAACTCAGCCTAAGTCCTATCACATAGTTCTTTTTTTTTTTTTTTTTTTTTTTCTGCTTTAGTTCTGTCACAGCACTGAGAACGGGAAGCCCCACGGGGAAAGCTTCCCTGGGATCTTCTGTGGTGTAGAAATCCCAGTCCCATAACCATGCATGCCAACCATCTCCTGGGGAAGCATCAGTTCCAAAGAGCAAACCGCACATTACTATATGCAGAAATTCCAGGCTCAGAAGGAATTTTCTGGGTGGAGATAGCTGAATAAAATATTAAAAGCAAATGGAGAAAAAAAAAGCAGATTGGATGATAGCTACAATGAAAGAGAAGCAAGCCTAAGAGTCTCACTACCATTCAAAATCCAAGGCTCAGGTTTGTATATACCCATACATTAACAAGAATCCAATTAATAAAATGCATATGCATAAGCAAATTATCTTATACACATAACAGAAAGTTCACTGAAAGCAATTTACAGACACACTCTGTGCTTAGAAACTTGCTCAAATATCCATGAGAAGAGAACAGACTGTCATCATAATTATTGTCTTATTTCCTAGTTCCAGTCACTCATAACACCTTGAGATAGCATACTCTCATATTTTGTCAACTTGTAAATGCTGTAAGGTACAAATTGAGAGGAGAAAAAGTAGATCTAGAGAGAAAAATTTCAGTTAACTCTTTAAGATTTAGTATGTGATAAAGATCTTCATAAAATAATCATTGCTTTGTCATTTTCAAAGGAGCAATAAACAGATGTGTATTAATCTGACTCTGTGCTCCCAAGGATTGTATCCATTGAGAAATCAAAACCCAAATATGGTCTTTATAAGAATTGTCACCTTAAGTAATCATTGAGAGCAAAAAAAGTAGTTCAAATAGTAGATGATTATCATATAATTATAAAGTTGAAAGGAATTTATAAAATCTTCCGATACCCCCTTCTTAAGCTTAAATATCCTTTATGTTATCCAGTTTGATAAGATCCTGTGATTTTCAATACAAGAATTTTATTCCAGTTGCAGAAAGCTCTGATACTTAAAGCTCAGCTACACCTTTAAAGTTTATTTAAAAATATTAGATCTTTCTCCTTGTGACTTTCATCTATTTGTTTTAATTCTACCCATTAAAGCCATATAAGAAAATCCCTCACGATAAACAAATCATTGACCAGTTAAGCTCTCAATCTCTCTTTTTCTCTCCCTCTCTATTCCTCTCATAGATACACACCACACAAGTACTCACAAACACACACATGTATGCACACATACACACACACACAAGCACACACGGAAACACACAACCATGTGCTTGGTGAGCATCTTAACACTTTATCGGGGTGAACTTTCTTTCCCTGAGAAGTCTTTTCTGCCCTCCTTTAGATCAGTTTAGACGTTTTTTCTTTATATCGCCATAGGATCATGTTTTCCCTCTATCACAACATTCAGCCTTATTAAATATAATTAACTGTTTAATGTCATGTCATTCCTCTGGATGATAAACACCGCAAGAAAAGAAAACATACATGTTGCTTCATATGTATAGTTTTCACATAATGCAGTCTCCATTTCTTCCGCACAATTTAAAATAGTTTTTTGTTTTGGACTGTTACGTTTGAGGATCTTTATATATTCTTTACCTGTGCTGGATATGTTGCTTTCAAATATCTTATCCCATCACGGAGCTTGCTTTTTCATTCTCTTCCCATGGGCTTTCCCAGAACAAAGTTCTTATTTTCATGAAATCTAATTTATCAATTTTCCCTTTTATGGATCATGTTTTTGGTATCGTGCATGAACTCTTTGTTTAGTCCAAGATCCCTAGGATTTTCTACTGTTTTATTTTTTGAAAAGTTTTATAGTTTTATATTTTACATGTCTGTGATCCATTTTGAGATCATTTTTGCAGAATGTGTGAAATTTAGACTGAGGGCTGTCTGTCTGCCTGTTTGTTTATTTATGCTTAGGACGTCCAATTACATCAGCACCATTTGTGGAAAAGGTTTTCCTTCTTTGATTGTATTGCTTTTGCACCCTTGTCAAATCAATTGAGCATTTTTTTGTGGGTCTATTTTTGGGTTCTCTGTTCCATTCTCTTTTATCTACTTCTCAAGTATTCTCTAGTAATACTGCACTGTCTTGATTACTTTTGTTACATAGTAAGTCTTAATGTTGGGTAGAATATTTGCTTCCATTTTATTCTTCTTTGTCAAGATTGGTTTTTATTTTCTTTAGGGTCTGTGACTTTTTAGATAAATTTTAGAATAAATTTGCCCATTTCTACAAAAATCCTAGCTGGGATTTTCTTGAGATTGCATTAAACCTATAGATCAATTTGGGGGAGAATTTAAATCTTTACTATGTTGATTCTTCCAGTTCATGTACATAGCTGTCTATTTATTTGGGTCTTTGATTTCCTTCAACAGCATTTCAACATTTTTATCATAGACGTCTTGTATGTGTTTTGTTAAATTTATAACTATTTTTATTTTTTGGAACAAATGCAAATGTTACTGTATTTTTAATTTTTGCTTCTTCATGTTCATTGTTAGTATATAGAAATGTAATTGGTTTATGTATGTTATCTTATATGTTATGACCTATGGTTCTAAGCATTTTTTAGTGGATTCCTTGAGATTTTCTATGTAGATAATCATGTCATCTACAAACAGAGATAGTTTTATTTTTTCCTTTCTATGTGTCAGCCTTCTATTTATTTCTGACTATGTTGAATAAGAGATGAGAGTAGGAACATCCTTACCTTATTTCTAATTTTGGGGGGAAAGCATTCAGTTTTTTAACCATTAAATGTGAAGTTAACTGTAGTTGTTGTTTTTTTTTTTAATAGATGTGCTTTATCAACTTGAGGTAATCCTCCTCTTCTCCTAAATTGCTCAGAGTTTTTATCATGAATGGGTTTTAGATTTTGTCAAATGCTTTCCCTGCATCAATTGACATGATAATACATATTTCTTTCTTTAACTTGTTTATATGATGTATTACACTGATTGATTTTCAAATGTTGAAATGTCTTGCATGCCTGGAGAAAGTCTCATTTGGTCATGGTGTATAATTCTTTTTATACATTTTTGGATTCAGTGTTAATATTGGGTTGAAGATTTGCACTTCTAAGTTCATAAGAGATAATAGTCAGTAGCTTTTTTTCATTTCTTTTCTTTTTTTTTTTTTTATTTTACCACCTTCACTTGATGTCATGGTTATAATGAGTGTTCCATTTTGGGGGGGGGGGGGGGGCAGTTGTGCAAAACTGGTATTAACTTTTCTTTAAATAATTGGTAACCTTCCCCAGAAAGACCACCTGGACTTGTACATTTCTTTTTTAGAGGCTTTTAAATTACATATTTCATTCATTTGATAGTTTTAGAACTATTCAGATTATTTCATTTTAGCTGAGTTTTGGAGGGTTGTTTTTTTCTTTTTTTTTTTAAACAATTGGTCCATTTCTTATAAGTTGTCAAAATTACTTTCAATCTGTCTATGCCTTTGACTTTGCTGTGAGTTTCATGTAAGCAGCAGTTAGATGGGTCATGTATTTTATCCACTCTGCTAATCTCTATCTTTTGATTAGTGTGTTTAGAATATTTACAGTTAAGGTAATTGATGATATGTTAGTGCTTGACTCTACCATTTTATTTGTTTTCTATTAATTTTCCTCATTTTATGTAACTCTTTTCTTGCCTTTCTGTGAATTAATTAAACTATTTAATGATTCCATCTTGATTTATATATAAGGTTTTTGAGTGCCTTTTTGTATAGTTTTTAGAGTGGGTTGCTGGGTATTGCAATACATATATGTGACTTACAAAAGTCTAGTGGTATCAACGTTTAGCACTCTGAGTGACATGTGAAACCTCATTTGCATTTAAGTCCCTTTATGCTCCCACTTTTAAATATCATTATTTTCGTATCAGACTGTGTTATAACTTTTATATCAATTTTTAAGGGCTGCTCTACAAGAGGCAGATTCTTTTTGTTTTCCTTTGTCATCGAGTGGTTTTATTTCTTCCTTATTTCTAAAGGTGGTTTTACTGGATGTAGATTTCTTGGTTGATAGTTCTGTCTTCCAATATTTAGAAAATACAATGCTATTTCTTCCTGGCTTCCATGGTTTCAGATGAGAAATCCGCATCATTCAAATTCGTGTTCCTCTAGAGGTAATGCGTCATTTCTAACTGGCTGCTTTCAAGAATTTTTCTTTAGTTTTAGTTTTCAAAAATGCAGTTATAATATCTCTTGATATGGATTGTTTTGGATTTATCCTGTTTGGAGTTCTTTCAGCTTTTGGATCTGTATGTTTCAGTCTTTATTTAAATTTGGGAAGTTTTCAGGCATTATTTCTTAAAATACTTTTTCAACTAACCTTTTCTCTCCTGCTGGGACTCTGATTATAAAATACTGGATCTTTTTTTTTTGTATGCTGTATGGCGGGGGCCACATTTCATTCTTTTTCATGTGAGTATCCCGTTATTGCAGCATCATTTGTTGTATTTTTCGTCGATTGTTTTGTTTTGTTTGTTTGCTTGTTTTTTTTTGAGGGGGGGGAATGCATGGGCCGGAAATCGAACCTGGGTCCTCCATTTAGCAGACAGAGAATTCTACCAATGAACTACCTTTGCACTCCCTAAAATGCTGGATCTTTTGTTATTGTCAGTTAAGTCCCTGGGTCTCTGTTTTTGTTTATAGTCTATTTTTTCTCTCTTGTTCAAATTAGGTAAATGCTGTTGAGCTATCCTCAGATTCACTGGAAGTATTCTGCCATCTCCACTCTTGAGCTCATCCAATGAATTTTTAAGTTCAGTTATTGTATATTTCAGTTCTATGGCTTTCATTTTATTCTTCTTTATAGCTTCTATTTATTTGCTAAGTTTCCTCATTTTTTTCCAAAAGAACTTGTAAATGAATGTTATAGCATTTTTAATGTTGCTGATTTAAAATATTTGACAGATAATAACACCTGATTCTCTTTAGAGTTGGTGTCAGCTGATCATCTTTTCTCATTCATGTTCTGATTTTCTTGGTTCCTGGTATGATAAATGATTTTCAATTGGATCCTGGAAAGTTTAACTGTTATAACAGGTGATCCGGGTACTCATCAATGCTTTCATTTTAACCAATGTCACCCTATTTAGGTTTAGCACTCAGGTCTTGCCCCACGTTTGTGGACAGTGGTTCCAATGGTAGCTGAGTGTCCGAAGTGCAGTGTCAGAACTGCACTGGCCTCCCTGGTTTATATGTTGCTATTGGTGCCCCTCCTGGTCTCTGCTGATGCTCTCTGAAGGCTTTTTTCCCTGGTGTTGCTGGGTCTCTAGGCAGGGGAGACTAGTCCTGAGCCTAACAGGACAAAGAGACTTCCCAGAACAGGCTGCCTGCTGTGGCTCTACCTTTCTTACTGACTTTGTCCTCCTATCTTGGTATCTCTCAGTAGAAAAGGGAAATTTCATGCCTGCTGGTGAAGGAGGGTGCCTCCTGGGCTGCTTGTTTCTGGCAGACCTTCCAATCGGTCCCTCTCGGCAATGGTGTTGGGCTCATCTGATGTTGTCTTAGGGCCTCCCATTTGATCTGGACGAGGAATGAGGCTACCTGGTTGCTAGGTTGCCAGGCTTAGGTGGCCCTTCCTTGTTGAGCTGGAGAAAACAAGGCCCCTTACTGTTATGTTGTTCTCCCAGTTCGGATCCAAACCTCGATCACCTCCTTCTTAACACAGCTCAGCGTCCTCCTTTGGTTGTTATTTGCACTATTTCCAGCGTTCATAGTTGTACTTAGGGAAGAGAAAAGGGAAAGTGGATATAAAATTATCTTGTCAATTGACATATTTTTACACAAAAGCAATGAGCAGGAAGCATTAGCAAGAATCTCTAGATTTCTAGGAATATTGGTGATTAAAGTGAAAACATAAATTTTTCCTAATCGGTCAATATTTTAAAAATGAGACCTCTATTGCTGTCCAGACAAATCAGAGAGCATCCAAGAATATGGGCAGGACCATTGTAGTAATGATATCAGCGATGATATATCCACCTCAACAAAAGCATCAACTGAGCACACATTATATACTGCAAAGCCTACATGCTAACCAGTTTCTATGCCTCGCTGAATCCTCAGCATACACATTGCCCATAATCAATACTCTTAACTAGAATATATAATTTAATCCTCCTAACAAAAACGTTTTTTGTTTCTATTTTAAAGATTATACTATTAAGGCTCAGAGAAGTTAATCAATTTGTCAAAAGTCACTCGGTGACATAGTTTTAGAACAAGGATTGTGAACCCCAACTCTGAGGCGATGTCAGGAATTGAACAGAACTTCAGGAAAGAGCTCCAGTGTCAGAAGTGAAAACAGTGTATCTAGCTGGGCATCAACTAGAAGCCCTGACCTAAAGGCTGTGACATATTTGGGAGGTTCAGTAGGAAACACTCTAGCTTTGTTGACCTAAAGGAGCCTGGGACTCACTCCACAGGTGTACCTGATATATTTTGAAGTTGAGAACACTTCACTGCACATCCCTCTCACTGCTGGGCATGACGTTGCATAAACCAGAGCCAAAGTTGGTCAGTACTGGCTGTAGAACGTGGCAAGGATAGGCAAAAATTGACTGCTGACCGATAGAACTAATGACAATTAGTAGCATGAAGTCTATTTTAATTTAAACTTTAATTCTCATTTTTAAGATAATACCCTTATGTAAATTGCAAAACTAAACAATACAGTAGCTCATTATTTTAAAAATATGATCAGTTCATAATTGCTAATTTATGGAAAATACAAGCTGAGCTAATGCTCTGAAGAAAGAAAAGGCTGGTTTCAGGGCCTTTTTCCCTCTCATCTTGATTCATGAAGTCAAGTCTCCTACATAAGTTATTGGTTAGATCAACTAAAGAGAACACATTGGAAGTGATATCAGAAAAGAACTAAAAAGCGCATTTGGAACTAGCTTGCCCAACACTATGCATTTTAGTCGCGAAAATCTATTAGGACTCTTCAATTGTACAAATTTTGCAGTTCTTTTTTCTTTTATAAAATAGAAATGATCACAATTTTGTGCAATGTATTGTACAGGTTTAATAGGATTGCACTCTTGCCAAGTACTGTAGTAACAAATAAATGCAATAGAAAATTGCTGACACGATAGAAAACTGCTAGTTCAACATAAATGGTTTCTGTAAATAAATCTAGCATAATTTCCCTATACATCTTGACTACTGCTTTCAACTCTGCTCACAGGAGAGCAGTTGCATGGTATTGGCAAGAGTTCATACTTTTGCTTTTTCTATGCACTGCAGCACAGCAGTTCAGACATGTTGGTTACAAGTCTGGCAAAATTCAGCAAAGGAAACTGAGAAGACATAATGCTGACTCTGGATTTGGGTGTCTTCCCAAAAAGTCCATTGCCAGAAAACTACAAGTGTATCACATATGAGAAAATGAAAACAGTATCAGAAAGGAACAATGGATTCTGAGTTCCCTTATTCAACTTGTGGTACGGCTGGATAATTTTCAATTTAGCATTCTTCTTCTGCATAAACAGTTCTTATATGTTCAAAACAATAACGCTTTATATTTTCTTATAAGTGATCAAGCAAGAAAAAAAAAGCAAGGTTGGGTGGTGTTTTACCAAAACTGGTGACGAATAAACAATAATATTTAAAATATATTTTTATAGCCCTATTTTTCAGTTGTTGACATCAACTGGATTCAGAGAAAACAAACATTAAAATATACATTCATTTTTTGTTGAAATATACTTAATCTGGACAGGTGCACTGCACATTTTCTTGCCAACTTGGTAAAAATATAGCCCCAGAATTGAATACAGAAAAAATAAGTTCAAGAGTTTAGAAGAAAGTCTCTAAGGAAATAAAGCAGAGAACTGAAAATAATAGCATAAATTTATTTAATCCGTCTCAGTCATTAAATACATTTACTGAGTAGCCAGTATATGTTAGATGTTATGCCAGTGGTTGGGATGCAAAGGTAAATATATAGGGCCCCTGATCTGAAGAAGCTGATTGCATGAAAGAGATGGGCTTAATTGGATAGGTGAGAAGTTGCTAACAAATAATTACAATGTAATTGAGTAAGTGCTGTCATACAAGTGTATGACTATACAGTATGAAATGTAAACCAGACCTTCTGATCTGCTGAGAGAGAGGAAGGGGTAAGGAGGGCATTCCTGGAACAGTAAATCCCATGAAAGAAGACAAAGAGATAGAGAGAGAGAGAGAAAGAGAGAGAGAGAGAGAAAGAAAGGAGAGTGCTCAAAGAACTGGAAGGCCTGTATGCCAGAACAAAAGCTTTTTATTTTATACTTAGGCAAGGAGTCTTATTCACAGTAATACGTGGTAATATTTGCATTTTAGAAAGAACATTTGTCTGCATTACAGAGAATGGGTTGGAAACAGTAAAACAGGAGGCAGGGAACCATCTGTAGCCTATTGTCATGATCCAGGCAGGCAATGATAAGTGTATGGAAAAAAAGATAATGGACAGTGAGCCCAAGAAGGGAAAGATGTCACCAAGAGGAAGTTAGAGGACTTTGATATCTTCATGAGGGAGGTAAAGAAGAGGGGGTAATTCTTCACCTGCACCCCGGATTCTGGTTTGGATGATTGCCTGAATGTAGACAATATTCACAGAGGATTTGGATGAGCAGTATTTGAGAGGACTAAGGAGCTCAGCTGTGGACATGTCACCTTCAGGAGTCATCAGGCCATTGAAATGATGTCCATAAGGCACAAGTCATACTGAAAGTTCCATGAACAATACGTGGAGGGCAATGTGGCTTCAGAAGCCTTTCTGGGGTATCCCCAGAGGTTGAACTTCTTTTTCAAGGTTGTCTGCATCTGCTTTGAAAGCCCTACTCTAATCCCATGCTCCCGTCCTTCTCAGAGCCTGTCCATTAAGGACTTGCTAAGTTTTTTTTTTTTGCCCTGGTGGAACTCTTTATTCAAGGAAATGATTTAGAAGTCCAAGGCATGAAATACAAGTAGAGCTACTGTGGTAAAAATAAGAGGTACATGAGTACTGAGATGCTTGTGTTTAACCTTTTCCTTAACACCATGGCAGTTGCTGCACATAATATCATCTGTGTGAAACTATTAACCCATGCACTCAATTGACCATGAGTCAGATTGGTCAAGAAGAGATTACTGCTAGTACTTACCATCTGTAAAGGAGAATGCCTCAAAACCTTCAAAGAGAAGAAATGGGAATCCTAAAATCCAATTCAGAGGAAGAGCTGGGAAAATTTCAAAACCACCACCCTAACCAGCTCCTGGTAAATGGGCTGTTGAAAGCCATTTCCACTTGTAGATATGGCCTTTGATATTAACACTATCCATTTATTAAAATAAAGCAACAGGAATGATATTAACTTATCATTAAGAGGAGAGCAATTGTATCAACAGAAGAAGGAATAACGCATGAGAAACAGAGAACAGATTCACAGCCATGTTGGTGTACACCCACTACTGTGCCCTTGTTAACTGACTCTGAGTACTCCTGTCCCATGGTTGAGTAGTCTAAGCCCTAGAAATAGACAATCATTTCAGTGATTTTAGCTGAGGAATTTTTCGAGAGTTTATCCGTGTTTTATCTCTAAATCAACCAAGGGAATTTTCTGATTTTGATTTAGCTTTTCAAGAAACAAGGTCACTGGGCAATTATTGCTTGAGTATCTTCTCTTTTCTTCAATCTGATGTGCGTATCAGTTGGTTAGAATTCATATCATCACATTTCAAGTCTAATGAAAGTTTGTCTCTGGGTATTCAAAGCAAATGATTGAATCCTGGCTCCTTTCTGAGGAGGTCCAGCCCTCTTCCAACTGGACTGTGGGAGAACAACTACAGACTAACTACAGTAAACCAACAATACAGTATAGATTTCTGCAATCCAGGAGATGTTGCTGAATGCCAGCTCCAAATTGCAAGACTATTGCTTCATGTGTATTTTTAAAAACAGCTTTATTGATATATAATTTACATACTGTAAAATTCACCCATCTTAAATGTACAATGCAGCAGTTCTTAAGTATATTTAGAGATTGTGCAGCCATCACCCCAAACTAATATGAAAACATTTCTAGCACCCCCTAAAATTCTCAGGCCCATTAGCAGTTGCTTTCTTCTTGCACTCTTGGTTTCTGGAATGATTCAAGTCCAGATAATTTCATTTTCTTTTTGAAATTCTATAGCAATTACTGTTTGTATTTTGACATCAATTCTACTGTTGTAAAGTGTTATCTAAACCTTTAATTTTTTATAACTTTCATAAATTTTAATAATTTCTACCAAATTATCTATTAAGCTTGCAGGGCATACATATTTTCACTTTTGCATTTGTATTTTTCTGATTCTACAGATCAAGTAATAGAGTCCATTGCTCAAAAATAATATTTTGTTGCAATTCCATTGATGGCATGCTGCTATCTTAAGGTGCTGTTAATAAGTCATGTCTAGAGGTTCAACAAACACTTATTGAATGCTGATATGCCAATTATGGGTGTGTTTGGTGTTAAGATATAGCTTTTGTGTTCAAAAAGTTCTCAGCCTTGGGATCAAGACCAATATGTAAAGAATACATGAAAAAATATAGAGATTTCCTCAAAAGACTAAGCAAACACCAATGAGGTAGGTGAGAGATTTTATTGAAATCTTCATAGTAGTATGAATTTTCAAGTGAACTGCAAGGCAGAGTGTGTGAAAAGAATAAAGGAGATGATTCAAAGTAGAGTAAACATCTTTGCAAAGTATATACTACATTGGGAATTGTAAAGAATCCCACATCCCTGAGTCCTTATGGTGGTGTAGTGATCCAGAGCTTAGTGAGGCAGGATATTTACTGCACACTTCTGATGGCTACATTCACATGCAGTGTTCCTCCCTGCAGTTGTTCAGTACACAACCTGAGCCACTGTGTGGGACAGCCCTGCTCTTAGATGATTCCAAGGACAGAGGTAAGGGTCCCATGAAAATGAGCTATTGCTCAATTCCCTTGATAGCCACATCACTATTATCTTCTGATGTGCTTCCTACCTTGTTGATCAGACATACTGGTCTTTTTGTGGACTCCACTTCCTTCTCTGCTTACTTAGCTGTTGAGAATCTTCTGGGTCCTTTACTTTCTAGGATGTTCTATGTCTAGATAATCTTGTCTATTCTCATGGCTTTATCTGCTAATCACATGCTAATGCCATGTCCATTACTCAACTTTCCAGAGATTAATATTCATGATTGTAACCAATTGCATGTAACTAATTAGTTAAAAATACCAATCCCTAGTACTTACTAAATACTGGCAAAGTATCATGCACTGTGTTAGAACATTACGTACCCTATTTATTTAATTTTCCTGACAACACTGTTAGAACGATATTAATTCCATTCTATAGTCGAGGAAACTAGAAGAAATTAGGTCATTTGGCTGACAAGTGACTAGGTCAGGATTTAAACCTGTGACTGACTTTCAAGGCCATATTTTTCTAGATGATGTTGCCTCCAAATGGCTACCTCAATCCAAAACTGAAATAATGTTCTGGCTATCCAGTCTGTTTTTTCACCCTCCATTCCTCAACTCAGTAAACAGACTTAACATTTAAGGTGGTGAATTTATTCTTCCCTTTCCGAATAATCACTATATATGTGGCTGATTTGCACTCATTCTTAATTTCAACCATTTTTTTTTTGGTTAGGTATAACTCAAAAGATAAAAACAGGATAGCACTTAGGTACATTTTTACAAATTATTATAAGTTCAGTACTCTTGTAACAATCATCAAAATCATGAGAAATGATTTTGCAGCCACCTGAGAACCCTCCATATGCTCCCCCCGAATTATCACTCATCATCTCCTTCCAAGAGTACTAACTGTTCTGTCTTTTGTGTTACTCTCTTACTTTACTTTATAGTTTATTTCATCCAATGTATGTATCTAAATGTTATAGTTTTTCTTCATTTTAGATTCACAGGAATTTGCAAAACGTATAGAGAAACAGCATCTACCTTTCACCCAATTTCCTCCATTGGTATCATCTTCATAACGACATAGAATATCAAAACCAGATAACTGGTATTGGCACAATCCATGGAGAGCATTTAGATTTCACACGTTTTATATGCACTTATTTGTGTGTCAGTTTCCATAGAGTTCTATACAATTCTATCACATGTGGATTTGTGTCACCATCACCAACATCAAGGTACAGAATGGTTGTCCTTCCTCAAATATCCCTCAAACTATCCCGTATAGTCACACTCATCCACTCTTCCTCTGTCCTTAGCCTCTGGCAATAGCTAATTTATACTCCTCTATCATTTTGTCATTTTAAGAATGTTATATAAATGAAAGCATACCTTTTTAGTTTGGCTATATGCACACAGTGCAGTTTCCTTGAGCTTTTCTAAGTTATCACATATATCAATCAATAGTCTGTCCTTATGTATTGCCAAGTGGCAATTATGTGTGTGCCACAGTTTGCTTAAACAATTACCCACTGAAGGGCACTCAAGTGATTTGAAGTTTTTGGCTTTTATCAATAGGGTTCCTATGACAGATTTTTGTATGAACATACATTTCCAGTTCTCTGGGTTAAATAACAATGGTGTGATTACTGAGTAATCCACTAGTTTTGAATTTTAAAAATTAAATACGCACACACACACATATATATACACTCCTACATCCAATCTCTTTTAATGTTAATGTTCACCTACCATCTCTTTTTTTTTCTCTTAATCTAGTTGTTGAAGAAACTTGATGACTTTTTATAGAGATTTCTTGTCTGGCCTTAGCTGGCTATATTCTCACAATACAATTTAATATGCTCCTTTTCATTCTACATGCTCTGTAAATTAGTTATTGCATCTAGAGACTTATTCACATTTGGTTTGATTTGGGGGAGGGGGCAGGATCTTTATTGAAGTTGTATTCTTCAACAAGAAAAGACATGCTTGTCTCTCTTTTCATGATGTTACCAGTACTGACTTCAAGGCCTATATGCGTTCATTCACTAGTGGTTGAAAATGGTGGAACTTTAATTAGACCTGAAGAAGTTGTAAGTATTGATCCCAGTTTTACCCCTTACCCGCCATCCACTCCACAGCTGCTATGAATCAGCTGACTTTGGCCCTGGACATATGAATTGCTTTGGCCAATGGAACATTGGTAGAATTGACAGTGCACCAGTTCCATGCTTAGGTTTTAATAGCCTCATATGTTTCCATTTTGTATCTTGTGCTTCTACTCTTTCCAGGAGAAGAGGTTCACCTGGGAGGCTAGTGTTCCTACCTCCTGGGTTCTTAATGAACATACTGGGACAGTGTTTCTTCAGCCATGTTCAGTAACACCTGATGCCTGAAGTTGCTCACTCAACTGAACCCAATGTAAGTTCAGCCATCCCTAAGCAGACACCCAGATCCAATGAAATAAATAGTTATCTCAAGACGCCGAAATCTGGGGGATTTTGTTATGCTGCATTTTGAGGGCAATAGCTAATGGATATATTATCATTCCCCCCCTTTGCTGGGAGAATTTTATATAGGAAATGCAGAATACAGTTTAATTCTTTTCCTTAATTTAGGAGTTTTCAAAATATTGGTTCCCTAGAATCTATTAAAAATGATAAATTAGTATTTTTTGTTAGTTGAGTGTGCAATTATGCACATGTGTACATGCATCCATTTGTTCATGGCTAACTATGCACATAGGTATTTAACAGATATATTTCTGCCTACTGTTGTGATTATCTGTATTGCTGCTCAATTTGCCCCATTTCTGGCCAATAGGAGCCTTACCAATTAGGCCACCACATCTTTTTCATATGGCCCTAGAATCTCCAATGACTTCCCTGTCATCTAGCGTGATAATATATGCCAGGACCTTCTGTTTGTACATTTCCTACCCCAGGTTTGGAATCCCTCATTTCTTCAAGAAGATCCAGCAAATGGATCTTAGGGATAAGATGCTGATTACAACTGGGTTGATCATTTTTTCCTAGTTCTCTTCAGAACTAGAAATACCTTATAATTCTGAATTTGAATTCTAACTCAAAAATATGTGTGCAAATATTCTCATGCATTTCTACTTTGGATTATGAATTCTCAATTTTTTCTTTGCTTCAAGAAAAAACATATCCCATACTGATACTTCCACCTTGAATTCAAGGATATAGAATGTTTATTTAAGCCTTCTTCTTACATCTGTATCCCTTTTTCCCTCACCATATTTATTCTTAATATGCCAGAGTTGATAAAATTATAGGATTGCATAAAACAGTCTCAAAATATGATACCATGATTACCACCATCAGTGTGATTACTGAAAGCAGTTAAAATTGTCTTTGCATACAGTCCTTCCATCCTCTAGCAGTATTTTCGTTTTGCAATTGGACTATATATACATATGTCTTACATACTATTATCATGCACTTAAAAATCTCATTTAGTTTTAATTCTATATGTAAGCATATATTTATGCCAACAGCCATCCTTTATACTTATTTTTCTATGGTCATGTTGTTTGTGTAAAGCTCATTCTCTAACAAAGTCCTAAGGAAGGGCACATAGGGGAAATGCTCTTTGAGTCCTTTCATGTGATGTCAACATTTAAAAGTCCATTTGGCTGAATATGAAGTCTTTCATTCCAATTTTCTTTTCTTGGACATTTTATAATTAATATTTCATTATCTTCTGGCATAAATTGATGCTTTTGGTTAAGTCTGATGATCATTTTCTTATCTTATGATAAGGAAACCCAAATTATTTTCTTTTTATTTTAATACCCAATAATTTTGCTAGTCCAATAATCTAGTAGAGTACATGCCAGGTTTGATAATCCTGGGAGTATTTTCCCATATATACTATATGTCTTTTCAGCTTGTGGTTGTGCATCATTTTCTTCTCATTTAAATTTTCTAGGACTTTTACGATTGTTGTCTTTCCTGGCCTTTATTTTTTTCTTCTAGGGTCTTCCATTTTATATATATATATATATATATATATATATATATATATATATATATATATATATATATATACATAAATATACATGTGTTGGACTCTTGCTTGGCTGATGTGTGTTACTTTTTCTTCAACCATTTTCATCACTTTTTTATTTAAAAATTTCCTCCTCTTCTTTTTCTATTTCTTTTAAGGCAATATTTGCTGAGTTTATTACTGTGTTCTTTCTGATTTAGCCTTTATTTCTGAAATGACTTTTTAAAAACACTAATCATTTTTGGCATTCCATCATCTCATTTCTGAGCTTTTTCTAATCCTGTTTATGCTATCATTTTTAATTTTGTGATGTGATGTGTGTGTGTGAGAGAGAGAGAGAGAGAGAGAGAGAGAGAGAGACTTGGTAATAGTTTTCCTCTGCTTTGTAAGCATGCCTTCCTGGCAAATGTTCACTGTCTTTAGGAATATTATTCTCTTATTTAATTTCTTCCTCTCCGATGTGTTGGGTCAATTTTAACTATATTATGTTGCTCATTTATACATGAAATTAATTTCCTCATTTTTTTTTTTTTTGCAGGGGAGTTTACTTTAGGATAGTTTCACTAACTTATAGGAAACTTCTAGGATAGCTCTAGATCTAACATTTCAGATTCTCATGTGAAATGTTTAAAACA
Source organism: Tamandua tetradactyla (assembly GCF_023851605.1). Taxonomy (NCBI): domain Eukaryota; kingdom Metazoa; phylum Chordata; class Mammalia; order Pilosa; family Myrmecophagidae; genus Tamandua; species Tamandua tetradactyla. Next base: position 12,209,644 of record NC_135351.1, read on the forward strand.
TACAACACCTTCCTTTCTGACACCTTCTGATGCCACATGGAGCACACGATTTTATTTGACTCTTCTTTCCCCTCTATTTCTATTATCCTTTTTCTACGGCGTTTCATTTTATTTCCAGCAATATCTCTGCAGTGTGAGATTTTTTTCTTGGTAGGAGGATTTGGCTGGTTATCTGTGAGAGTTCCCAAGACCTGGTCTGACCCATCTGCTCACACTATTTCAGGCCGTCTTAGAGACCCACTGTATTTTCTCACCGGGAGCATCTGTGCTCTTCTTTACGACAGAGGCAGTTCTCAGATCGCTTCACTGAGATTTTTCATGAGTATCTTTTCACTTTTTTCTGAATTCTTAGATCCTAAAGAGATCCTATTGTTTTCCTCAGCTTTCCTTACATAGATACTGAAAACCCATAGATTTCATAGCTGCAATATTTTTGTCAGCACCCACTTGTGCTTTGGTATTCGTGAGAAACGGAAATAAAATTAAAAGCGACTGAGTTAGCAATTGATAAAACCAAGTAATATCAGAAAAGCATTAACACTATCTCATCATGAAGAGCTTTTGGAGCCTAAAATTTTCCCAACATTTATGAAGCCATTTTTAGTTATGTACTTTTTTAAAATCAAATTCTTATTTTCAGATCACATTTGGACCAAATTTCAAATAGATTGCCTGGCAATTTTTCTTAGATTATCAGACATTACACATTTAGCAATTTCACCAAATAATATAACGTATTACTCTTTATAAAGCTTACCTTTTCAATACTATTTCAAATGTCCTTTTAGTTCACAAAGTACATGCCCATTCACTGCTCTTTATGTTAATATATTGTCTGACTAAATCTATTGAATCAATTATTATATTCTCAATACACATAATCACTTTCTGTTTTAGAAACATGTCTTTATGTCAGCTTTAACTTTTTGTTTGAATGAATGGCACTATTACACAAATTAACAGCTTGCTAATAGTGGGGGAAAAGTTGTCATAAAATTGATTTCCACCTTTCTACCAGCGTTAGCCTAATAAACGCAACTTTTTGGTCTGCTTAAAGATGAATTGGAATACTGTAAATACAAATAAAATCCACCATACCACATTTTTGTTTCTTGAAGGTGCTCTCCATTGAAACTAGGTATAACCTCAGAAGCTTTCTTAACACCACACGCTTGGCAGCTGCTATGATTCACAGCTAACCCAGGAATCCTTTACTTAATCATCATGCATGGGCCAGAAAAATGATCACTTTGGACGCTGACTCTCCAACTGGCTGTGGCTGCTGGGCTCTGCCTGCCCCAGCCCAGCCTTTCTCAGCACAGGCATCTGCTACCTGGCACCTGCAAGCTTGTTCAGAAGCACAGCCTGATGCCTTCACCCATTATACTGAGAGAACATTTGACTGACAGGCACAGAGCCAGTGTTTACCCTGTGGGACTCATGACACACACACACAAATGTCTGTCAATACTCCCTATCACTTTACTGCTTATGCAGACTTTTTTTTTTTGGCTGATGTATTCATCACTGGGCTGCAGACACCTAGTTAATCCATTTAGGACCTATCAGCTCTGTTCATCGGCTCATAAACCTATTAGCTGGGAGGCGCAGCGGTGAGGGACACAGGTGCCAGACCAGTGCACAAAACCCAATTGAGTTATGGAGCAGGCAGCGAGGGGCCCCTAATCATCATGCTGACTGCATGGGGAATTGCCCGTGTTATGTGGTAGCAACCACTTTATTAAATATCGATTTAAATCAAGGCCTTTAATCAAATCTGATAGAAGACCTTTTTCACCTTCGCCCCTCTTCTGCTCCTCCTCTCCCCTCCTCCTTTTCCAATCAGCCTGTCTAGTGACATCGGAGCCGAAGAAGGAACAGTTAGCAAGTAGTTCAACGGAAAACCCTTTTCAGCCGTAATGAGGCATTTGTGATAATCGAGTGATGAAATGCAAATGGGCAGTAATGAGCACAATTACATCCGCTGGGGAACCATCAACGTGGCTTCTTTCCTCACAGATAGATGAGCTCTTTCTCTGTCATTGCCCACTGCTGACTTCACTGGGACGCGGGATGGCGAGGGGAGGGGAGAGACCCAGGATGGGTGGGGACTCTGAGAAGTCGCAGATTTAATAAGGTGCTGGCGGGGGTCGGTCAGCAGAGCTGGAGCCCCTTTAGCCCTTAATGCACCAGACCTTGACGTTGATCTGTCGTGTCCCATCCTCCACCCCTCCCCTCTCCTTCTTTTGCATCCTTGGGGACGCGATGACTCGATTTGCTACAATGTTTGAAAGCCACCTCGTTGTGCTAACGAGCTTGAGTGGAACCTCGGCCCGTGTATTACAGTGAAACTGTGCACTATGTATTAAAGCAGGGACGAAAGCCAAGAAATGGGACGCATGCCAGGAAATACAAGTGCCACCGCTGCTGTGTCATCCCTGCAGTCAAGGAACCAGCAGGGAGAAAGAAAGGGAAGATGTCAGGCAACAGCCCAGCTCCAGCATTTCTATTGTGGCTCTTTCCAGTGTTAACATAAACTGGTATTGTATGGTAGGGTGTATTTCCAATAAAAAAAGGGAATGATCTACCAGTTGCAGACCAAGTCGCAGCAGACGGAATTATTTTGTGACTTTACAAATTTTTAAATAACTGGAGAAAAAAATTTGTAGAAAATATGTCATTAAGATGGTTCAAGAATGCATATTAAGTGAACTACTATTTCTCATGTATGTATATGTGTGTGTGTGTGTGTGTGTGTGTATGTAAAGTATCACCTTATGAACTATATCTGTTCTTTAAAAATAACTTTATTAAGTAGATGAGTTAGAGCTCAAAGGGATCTATCAATGTAGGAGATCAGAGTCAACAATGTGAAAACTGACTTTCATGAATTTTGATCACTTAAAGGCTCACTGATATTATTTTGCATTAGAAGCTTCTAAACCAAGAAAAAAGATATTTTCAACATTATATTCTTGCTTTTGTAATAGAACAACTGCTACTTCTCTTCTTTTTGTTCCTTGAGCTTTGCATCATTAAATATCTATTTTGTCAGAGTGGTACAATAATAATAAACTGTTATGCCGGGTTCTGTCAATAGACCAATCTATTAAATGTACGTGACAACTGGGCCATATGAGACATGCATGTATGTTTTAATATTTATTTGCTCAAAGCCAACTTGACAAGTTTAGCCATTTTTTTTCTATTTTCTAAATAACTTAAGAACTCTTTTTACTTGGACTATTCAATTTAAAAAGTGCTCAATTTGTGACAAACAGAGGTTACCAAGGTGGTTTTGCCTCTGCTCTCCTGAGCATATTTGGAAAGTTGGGCAAAATGATTCAGTCATCAAAACTGATGAATTAACTTTTAGTGAATCAGTTATTTGGTTTATCAAACTTATTTAGTAAATGAACTCTTGGCAAGCAAGCTTCTGTTGAATTGACTTTCAAAAATTTGAATGTACTTTAAAAGCCAAAGTGATTTTTCCATTAAATGCCAATCTGAAAAAAAAGAAAAGTCAATTCCATCAATTAATTCATGATAGAATGGTCATGTCCCAAATCAAGACCCCAGGTCACTATAAGATACTCAACTTTACAACCGAGGTGTATATCTGAAACTTGCTGAGTCTGGGAATACTGAAGGAATAAAAAACAAACAAAAAAAATTTAGGATAGCACGAACATCCTCTATGTGACTTGTCTGATTTAACACAGCAGATTTACTCCCTTCAGATCCACAACTTACTTCACCTCTGGGTAACTTAAATTTGGTAGCTCCCTACAGATACTAACTAATTTCATACCATTGCAATTTTGTTTATATGGGTCTTCCCACAAAGGACCTTGTATATGCGCTTTTCTTTGCCTTCTCGTTCTTGGTCCTGCTCAAAATATGCATCTTCTCCTCCAAAAATCCTTCAAGACTGAATTACTTATTCATTTACCAGCCTCAACTACTTAATTTGTTTCTTAATTCTATTTAAGATATTTTATTAATTTTGCTGTCTTTGGGATCACAGAGACCAACTTTTGGATTCATAAATGTAATATGCAGTTTACAGACTAGAGTATAGTAGTTTATCAATAAATATTTGCTAACTAGGAATAGAAAGATATTAACCTACTGTTTGAGTTTGTTAAAGCTGCAAGAACGAAATATACCAAGAATGGATTGCTTTTACAAAGGGATTATTAGGTTACAAATGTACAGTTTGAAGGCCATGAAAATGTCCAAATGAAGACATCCAGAGAAAGATACTTGACTTTGAAGAAAGGCCACCAGCATCTGGGACACCGCTGTCATCTGGGAAGGCATCTGGTGGGTATCTATTGGTACTTGCTCTTATGTTTCATTTGCTTTCAGCTTTTGATTACAGTGGCTTTCTCTTTCTATGTCTGTGGGTCCTCACTTAGATTCTCTGAGGCAAACTCTGGGTTTCAGCTCTCAGCTTAGTGTCTCCAAACGTCTCGGCCTTTTGGTTTCATCTCTCTGCCTTCTGTGTCAGCTCTGAGCTCTCTCTCTGTGTTTTCTGTCTTTTATTCTCTTCACAGAAGGCTTCAGTAAAAGGATTAAGACCTACTTTGAAGAAGCAGAGTCACATCTCTATGGAAACAATTGAATCAAAAGGTCCCACTCAAAAATAGTTCTGCTTCCACAAGACTGGATTAAAAGAACATGGCTTTTCTGGAGTACATAACAGCTTCAAGCCAGCACACCCATCTTTCTGACTTAGTAGGTATCTCAGTGTAAGCCTCATTGTGTCTTAGTCTTATAGTTTTATCTTTTGATTTTTATTTTCCACCTCTTTCTCCTATACAACCAGGGTCAGAAAATGTCCAATTAATTGAAAATCCTCTGAGGTTGTGAGGGTCTTAATAGAGTCTTAAAAATATCGCCCTCTCTCCCTTTCAGGTAGAATACAATCAAACTGCCTATACTGTTTGTTTTCTTAAGCAGTTGGTAGAAGCATAAGTCTACCTCTGTTAGTTAAAGAATGTTTTATTTGTGGCTTTGAAAAACGTCAATAGTAGTTTGCGTTTAATTCAAACACAGGATGTAAAACATGAATGAAGTGACAACACTAGGAACAGGTCTGAATTTTTAGGAGAATAAGCTGTTTTTAAACATTATAGAGCCATATATTTGAATTTAAAATTGCATGATAGTATTTTTTAGATCTATTAATTGAAATAGATCTGCCATTTAGCATCAAGGAATGTCTGCATGGGAATATATCTTAACCTGGTTAAAAATCCTGTAATAGATAATACTCTAATTCGGACTGCCCTTGCTCAAAATGTGTTCCCATCAAGAGAACTGGAAGGTACCATTGTTATTTCTTTTGTTCATTTTTCATGAGTTTCCCTTCATGCTGACTCTTAAAATTGCATTTCTCTAATACTTAGCAGCTCTACAATAGGGAAAAAAAGGAGCTTAATCCAGTCAATTCTATCAATTTTGGACTAGGGTTGGGGGCAAATTACAAGAAGAAGTTCACAGCATTAAAGATGAAACTTCAGAAATTATAATTTTCAGTTACTCCATTATTTTAACTGTACTGTGTGTCATTCTGGAGAACTTTTAATGTTAAATGCACATATACTGTTTTATCTTTTTTTTCATTCATTAATTTGTAAAAGCTGTTAAAAGTAAGTCTACAGGCCATATTTAAGTTATCACCCTAAAAAGCAAAAGAAGTCCATTTGAGTCTTTTTCAAATCACATTGGTCTATTATATACAGTACGTACCAACAATTTATTTCTCTTTTAACTTATCACACAACCTATGCAAGTAGTTATTCATGGAAGTAGTTAGAGGAGATTATTTCCTCCTGACAAAAATGGGCCATTTTTCCCTGTTTAGACAATCTGGAACACAGATCATTATAGTGCATTTGGCAGCTAATTTGAACAGCAGTGACTCAACTTCGAGAAAAATCTTTTTTCTGCCCTGAAGAATCTCTGAGTTTTCAGACTCTGGTAATTGAAAAATCCCCAAACACTCACTCACAGAGGAGATACACATTCTGCAGCACAGTCTACAAATTGTGAAGTATTCAATTGACATCACTAGCACCTCAGGGCAGTTCTGAAGAATTTATATCTTTGGGAACCTTTGCACTAGCAAAAGATAACATTTCACAGTAAAGTTTACTTGCATAAAAGTTTTGAGCTCCCTTCTTTCCTCTAATAGAGGAACTACTTCCTCACTTGCCATTCTGATTGGGAAGGGTGTCTATTCAATAAGATGCAAACAATGCAAAAGTTTAGACAGAAAAAAATAGCAAAAATAAAAATATGGCATCTTTTCTGTCAAAGATGATTCTTGAATTTATAAGCCAATTATTCCTGAGTCGTTGTTGCATAGTTATAATTCTTTGAGATAATAAAGCATATTATCTTAATAGCTGTACTACAAATGTGGGGAAATATAGTAAAAATGTTGCATTTTTCCCCTTTCTGTTTGGGGCTGTCATCTAGGTATAAAAAAAATGCATCAAGTATTTTTGAGAATTATTTTAGAAATACTTTGGAAAATCCATTGAAGCCAACCCCTTCTTAAAAGGTTCACAATAGGGACTTCCGGGTCAAGGTGGCAGCTTAACAACGTGCGCATTTTAGTTCGTCCTCCAGAACAACTACTAAATAACCAGAAACAGTACGGAACAGCTCCTGGGGCCACGTCAGTGACCGGACACACAGCATACCCCAGTCTGGACCAGCTGGACTGGCTGCAAGCACCCCCCAAAACCATGAGTTCCCAAAGCTGCGGCAGCTGGCACCTCTATCCCACAGGCTGCTACCCGAGGTGAAAGGAAAGGACTTTACCAGCAGCAGGGACTGGGCACAATCAAACGCCAATTGTGGAACTAATTAACAAATTCTGACTACTAAAAATAGGCCCCCAGCTTAGGTGAACCTGATCAAAGCAGAGGTTGCTCATTTTTGCCCCGGCGCCAAGGGGGCAGGACTGACAGAAAAAGGGGGAAAAAAAGAAGGAAACAGAGGTTTTTGTGGCTGTGTTTCTACAAAGGCTTGACTGCCTCTGGATACAGCAGCAGGACTTTTCAGGCTGCAACTGCCCCAGGCATAGGCAGCAGTGAGCTCTTTTGGGGGCTTATCTGGAGCCTGTGCCTTCCCCAGGGGAGGGGTGAAGCCCCACCCAGGTGGAATCCCTCCATCGAGGAATTCAGACACCAGGGCTTGGTAATTTGAAGCCATTAAAACCAGACTACAACCTCTCCTCTGTCTCCACCACACCCACAGCAGGCAGAGTCTGCCAAAGTTAAAGGTACCGCATCATCTTAAGCTGGTGGGACCTGCAGTCAGACAAGTGCCACATACCGGACAGGATAAGAAAAACAGAGTCCAGAGACTTCACAGGAAAGTCTTTCAACCTGCTGGGTCTCACCCTCGGGGAAAACCGGCGCAGGTGACTCTTTCCTCCTGATAGGAAGCCAGTTTGGTCTGGGAAAATCTGGCTGGGGTCTATAATATCTAAGTAGACCCTCCTAAGTGTGTGTGGGGGGAAGGCACCACACAATCAGGGCAGGAAACAAGAAAACAAGAACTGAAAAATTCTCCTCTGTTAAAACTTAAGCTAAAGGTCCAGATAAAGCTGAACAGAGTGTCAAAGAACAGATAGACAACAAATTCATCCAGCAAGAAAACCCTAGATAAAAGAAGTGAAAGCAATCTCTAGAATAAACTAATTAAGGTAATTAAATGCCTAGACGCCAGTAAAAAATAACAAATCACATTAAGAAAATTGAAGATATGGCCCAGTCACAGGAACAAAATAGCAATTCAAATGACATACAGGAGCTGAAACAATTAATTCAGAATATACGAACAGACATGGAAAACCTCATCAAAAACCAAATCAATGAATTGAGGGAGAATATAAAGAAGGCAAGGAAAGAACAAAAAGAAGAAATGGAAAGTCTGAACAAACAAATCACGGAACTTATGGGAATGAAAGGCAAGGTAGAAGAGATGAAAAAAACAACGGAAACCTACAATGGTAGATTTCAAGAGACAGAACATAGGATTTCTAAACTGGAGGACGGAACATCTGAAATCCGACAAGAAATGGAAGCTATAGGGGAAAAAATGGAAAAATATGAGCAGGGACTCAGGGAATTGAAAGACAATATGAAGCACACCAATATATGTGTTGTGGGTGTCCCAGAAGGAGAAGAGAAGAGAAAAGGAGGAGAAAAACAAATGGAGGAAATTATCACTGAAAATTTCCCAACTCTTATGAAAGACTTAAAATTACAGATCCAAGAAGTGCAGCATACCCCAAAGAGAATAGATCCAAATAGACATACTCGAAGACATTTAATAATCAGAATGTCAGAGGTCAAAGAGAAAGAAAGGATCTTGAAAGCAGCAAGAGAAAAGCAATCCATCACATACAAGGGAAGCCCAATAAGACTATGTGCAGATCTCTCAGCAGAAACCATGGAGGTGAGAAGACAGTGGGATGATATATTTGAATTATTAAAAGAGAAAAACTGCCAACCAAGAATTCTATGTCCAGCAAAATTGTCCTGCAAAAATGAGGGAGAAATTAAAACATTTTCAGACAAAAAATCACTGAGAGAATTTGTGACCAAGAGACCAGCTCTGCAAGAAATACTAAAGGGAACACTGGAGACAGATATGAAGACAGAAGAGAGAGGTGTGGAGAAGAGTGTAGAAAGGAAGACTATGAGTAAAGGTAAAAAGAAGGAAAATTAGATATGACATATAAAATACAGAAGGCAAAATAGTAGAAGAAAGTACTACCCATGCAGTAATAACACTGAATGTTAATGGATTAAACTCTCCAATCAAAAGACATAGTCTGGTAGAATGGATTAAAAAACAGGACCCATCTATATGCTGTCTCTACTCAAAGGATACGAGGCCAAGGACACAAATGGACATTTACACACCAATGTTTATAGCAGCATTATTAACAATTACCAAGAGATGGAAACAGCCAAAATGTCCATCATCAGACAGTTGGCTAAACAAATTGTGACATTTACACAAGATGGAATATTATGCAGCTGTAAGACAGAATAAACTTATGAAGTATGTAACAACATGAATGGACCTTAAGGACATTATGCTGAGTGTGATTAGCCAGAAACAAAAGGACAAATACTGTATGGTCTCACTGATATGAACTGACATTAGTGAATGAACTTGGAATATTTTCTTGGTAACAGAGACCATCAGGAGATAGAAATAGGGTAAGACATTGGGTAATTGGAGCTGAAAGGATACAGATTGTGCAACAGGACTGAATATAAAAACTCAGAAATGGACAGCACAATATTACCTAACTGCAATACAATTATGTTAAAACACTGAACAAAGCTGCATATGAGAACGATAGAGGGAGGAGGGCTGGGGCATAAATGAAATCACAAAGAAAGATAGACGATAAAGATTGAGATGGTGTAATCTAGGAATGCCTAGAGTGTATAATGATAGTGACTAAATGTACAAATTAAAAAAATGTTTTTGCATGAGGAAGAACAAAAGAATGTCATTACTGCAGTGTGCTGAAAATAGATGGTACTTAATATTTTAAAATTTCAACTAATGTGTGAGACTAAAGCAAAAAATGTTTATTTGGTACAAATCTATACTTTGACTAGTGCATCTCCTAATAACTTATGTAGATAGTTGATTGAACACCTTAAGTACATGGAACTTTGTAAAGGACATGAGATTTTGTTGGTTTGTCCAGGTGATGCCATGATGAATCCCAGAGCGATTTGATCAGTGAGTGGAAAAGTATTTGCAAAGTCCCCTTCGGGGAATGGTGAGAACGGGGGAAAACTCAACTTCCCCAAGTAGAGTTCTTGATATTCTCACAAGCAGTGTGGACAACCAAAGCTATAGGCTGAGCTCCCAGTCTTGGGGTTTGTTCATATGAAACTTAACCCCACAGGGGATAGGTCAAGCCTACTTAAAATTAAGCCTAAGAGTCACCCCCAAGAGAACCTCTTTTGTTGCTCAGATGTGGCCTCTCTCGCCAGCCAACACAGCAAGCAGACTCACCACCCTGCCCCTGTCTACGTGGGACATGACTACCAGGGGTGTGGATCTTCCTGGCGGCATGGGACAGAAATCCCAGAATGAGCTGAGATTCAGCATCAGGGGATTGAGAAAAACTCTAGAATGAGCTGAGACCCAGCATCAAGGGATTGAGAAAACCTTCTCAACCAAAAGGGGGAAGAGTGAAATGAGACAAAGTATCAATGGCTGAGAGATTCCAAACAGAGTTGAGAGATTATTCTGGAGGTTATTCTTATGCATTAAGTAGATATCACCTGGTTATCCAAGATGTAATGGAGAGGCTGGAGGGGCCTGCCTGAAAATATAGAGCTGTGTTCCAGTAGCCATGTTTCTTGATGATGATTGTATAATGATATAGCTTTCACAATGTGACTGTGTGATTGTGAAAACCTTGTGTCTGATGCGCCTTTTATCTACCTTGTCAACAGATGAGAGGGGCATATGGAATAAAAATAAATAATGGGGGAACAAATGTTAAAATAGATTTAGTTTGAAATGTTAGTGATCAATGAAAGGGTTCAGTAAGGGGTATGGCCTGTAAAATTTTTTTTCTTTGTTTGTTATATTTTTCTGTTGTCTTTTTATTTCTTTTTCTGAATTGATGCTAATGTTCTGGGAAATGATCATGTTGATGAATATGCAACTATGTGATGATATTGTGAATTGCTGAGTGTATGTGTTGGGAATGTTTGTGTTTCTTGTAATTTTTTTTTAATTAATAAAAAATTTTTAAAAATTAAAAAAAAGTTCACAATAACAAACAAGAACTATTTTCCTTGTTAATTTTCATATGTACTTCCTCAGCCAATGAGCCTTAAATGACTCATTTAATTTTAAAAACATGATTCTATAGCTTTTGTCCTCCTTTTTTTCTGGCTCTTGTCAATGAAGCAGTAAATTTGCAATGAATTAAATTGGACCTATATTTTTCTACATAGGAAATGTTCATTCTCTGCCTCTTCCTTGGCTTTCTCATCAAAGATGATTTCTTGTGGAGTAATTACTAATCTGACATCTGTGGATTTGGTCAATTTTAGCATTTGGATTGAAATTTTTCAAAAGCAAAGAAAAACTCCTAAATGAGACTCTTTCCTAATTCTTTAATTAGCACATTCACTGGCAATACTGTGGTAACACTAATGAAAAAATTTAAATGCAGTAATTTGGTAAGTCATTTTTTTTAGCTTGTAACTTGATAAATGTTTCTGTTAACTAATATCCTAGGAATCAACAATCTCATAAAAGTGGTTTATTCAGCCCAGAAAATTAGGCAATCCATCATCACTTATTTGCTCACATTTCTCCCTGCAAATAAGTGAGATGGAAACTTCAAAACCAATAAGATAATGCACTTTACAAATTCAACTGAGAGAGATGGATAAACTAAGATGCCAATGGCATTGCTTACAAAAATAATCTGTCGTGTTTCCAATTATTTGAGCAGATTTGTGTAGCCCAGTTTGCTGCCAGCCTGGCTGCATCTAGCCTCCTCTTCCTGTTTTTTTCAAACCAAATCATCAGGTCTTAAATCAGAACAAGCTCATCATATCATACTATGAAAGGCCAACAGGGGATAAAGGACACCAGATGTTATATGAGTTTTCTTTTAGGCTTTCATTTCAGCCTTACTGCATTCCCCATGCTGCTTTTTACTTGTCAGAAACTAAAATGTGCTTTGATAGATAACAACCCTATTTTCTTCACTGGCTGGGCTTGGAGAATACCATTAAGTATTGATATCTATTGTTAACTAGGGAATGCAATCACAGCAGTCCAAAAATTGGGGTTCTGTTGTGTTATTTTACATGCCAAGATTGTTGAAAGACTGCAAATTAATTTTGTTTTCCTCAGGAAAAAAAATCATAGTTTCTGTCATGAGAGATGTAGCAAGTGGGAACCTATGCACATCCTTAACTGTTTGCTATTTCCTCTTGCAGATCTCTATGGCTGTAAAAGATTCAGAAGACTTATGGGAAGCTATCTAGATGTGAATTTTTAAAATATGACCATAGTTGAAGCTTGCCAAAGCAAATGATTAAAATGCTCTGTACTTTGATTTTAGCATGGACAACTTTGGTTCTGTTAACAAAGTAGGACAAAAACAAAGTGATCTTCCAGAATGCATGGAGTCAGAGAGATAATCTCATCGTGTCCATGAACATAAATGACTCGTGGACACAAGGCATACATCAGAATCTCCATTCACCCTGGAGGGGGCCTTTAGGTTGACCACTGGTGATAGCGAAGTCATAATAATAAAGCTACACAAGGTGATTCCATTCAGGAGGTGAGCTCACTCTCCCTGGCTTCTCAGAAAATAAGTTCCAAAAAGTATCCTTTGTGGTTGACTTCTGTACCCCACTGAAAACCATGTTCTTAATCTTAAACTGGGTCCCTTGTGGGTGTGAACTCATGTGTATATAGGGCCTTCTGAGGACGTTACTTTTAGTTAAGATATGGGCAGTTCCATCAGGGTGGGTTTCAATCTCTATTCTGAAGGCCTTATAAAGAGAAGAAGCCAGAAGCCACAGTGAGAGAAGACCATGGGGAGAAGATGGAAATCTGAAGTCAGCAGAAACCGAAAGAGTAGACACAAGGAGAGAGAGTTCTCCATGTGATGCAAAGCAAAAATGCAAGCCAAAGCATGCCAAGGATTGCTGCAATCCAGTATTAGAATGCAACAGATTTTGGGGTGAAAGAATGGCCTTGACAATGCTTTGATTTTGGATTTTTAGCCTCCAAAGCCATGAGACAATAAGTGCTTGTCGCTTAATCCAACTTTTTATGTGTTTGCCACAGCAACCTGGCAAGCTACAATAGCCTGTAATGATCATTGCAGCAGTAAGGTTTAAAGGAATTTAACAATTTCTATTTGTGGCCCTTTTCTGGCTAAAGTGTGCCCTGTCTTAGAGGCTGACAAAAGATAAGTCCAAAGAGATGAGGTGTTTACCTATGACAGCTTTAGGTGATGTTGGTAGAGGAAAACCTTGAATCAAGGGGACATTTGGTAATTTCTGAGACATTTTGGTTCTCACAACTGGCGTGGAAGAGATGCAACTGGCATCCAGTGGGTAGAAGCTAGGGATGCTGCTAAAGATCCTACAATTCCCAGGGCAGCCCCAAACAATGTGAGCTGGAAAGGGGAGGCAGAATTGACCAGCACCTTCAATTTAGAGGCAACTGGGAACCTGACAAATGCTGTATCCTTTCAGGTTGTTCATGTAAGTGGAAGATGATTGAATCTAAGGACCTCCAAGGCTCATCTACCAGTGTGTAACACTTCCTGTGATAACTGGCCAGAAATTATTAAAAATGATTGGCTAATAATAATCTGTATGATGGAAATGGCTCCCAGCTGCTTAGATTAAACCCTGCAATTGCCCGTGAACCAGATACTACTAAATGGCACGTGGTGGCCACCAGATAAATGTCCATTTAATGAACAGAAGAATAATTGTTTTTTAATTGAATGAATAAACAAATGAGCTAACTATTTCTGGATGTCCACACTTGGAGAGGTTTACTGGCTCTTCCAAGTCACTAAGCCCAGCAGGAGTAGTTTAATGACAAATAACTTAGGGATTTTCTGGGACGGATGCAGACCTCAGAGCCTCTGATATATGTAGAAGTAGCTTCCTCACCTGTACAATCCTTGCCATCAGAGAGATGATTTATATGTAGATGTATACATTTAAGATCTTAGCATTTTATGATCTTCAACAGCATATCCAAAATTATTTGCTAACAAAAAAATAATGTCCTCCGCATATTATTTGCAAAGAAAATGAAGCCAGAATCCATTAGAAACGTAAAAATTGGGTAAATCTTATGAAATTGCTAAAAACCAACCCTTTTTGTTTAAAGTCATGCATCTAAATAAATTCTCGCATGAACCACTACAAACATAGAAAAAAATAATAGTGGGGTATATGGGAAGAAACATAGCTATTGCGAACTATGGACTAGAATTAACAGCAATGTTTTTAATATTCTTTCATCGGCAGTAACAAATTCACTATACCAACACTACGGGTCAACAATGAGGGGGATAAACAGTATGGGAGGATTTGAGTTTTATTTTTTTGTTCTTATTTCTGTTCTGGAGTAGAGAAAATATTCCAGAATTGATTGTGTGGATATATGCACAACTATAAATGGTATTATGCACTAGCGCCTACATATTTCAGGTGGTTTGTGTGGTATGTGAACGTATCCAATAAAAATGAAACAAGCAAATGGAAAGATAGAAGTGTTGGAGAAGAAGTAGTGAGAGAGACATACCCATTCACTGTAGGGAAGTAGAATGCTACAGCCCCTCTGCAGGGCAGCGTGGTAGTTCTATAGGAGGCTAAGTATAGGGTTGCCAGATGATCCTGCCATCTATTTACTAGTTATATATTCAGAAGAATCAGAAGCAGGATGTGAACAATCATTTGTACACTGGTGTTTATGGCAGTAGTATTCACAATTGCCAATGTATGGAGGTGGGCCAAGGTTACATAGAATGATGCATGGAAGGAACAGTGTTGTATACATACAATGGAATGTAGGTGGGGCTGCAGAAAGAAATGAAGTTGTTAGGCATGCAAAGAGGTGAAAGAAACTTGAGGACATTATGTTGAGCCAAGTAGGTCAGAAATGAAAGGACAAATACTGTATGGTCTCACTAATATAAGCTAGCTATAATGAGCAAACTCTGAGAATTAAATTTGAGAGTATGGGATATCATCAGATAGGAAGTGGACAGAGATTAGACAATCGATAAAGGAGTACAGAATGTTCACTATGACTTATTGCAAATTTCCTAGATTGCAAGCTTTTATGGTACTCACATTTATTCCTGAGTTTTAACTGTTCTCTCTAAATTGTGAGATGCTGTGGACTTTGTGTATAACCCTGTAGTTCCCTAGAAATGTGGGTATCTGTGTGACACCTGAGACTCAGAGTTCTGCCACTCTGAAAGACAACATTACTCCATACAGCAGTTGTTAAAGAAGCTAAAAAAGCTCAGACTTCAATTACAGACATGAATGAAGCTGATCTGGTTAGGACTAAGTTAAATCAGAATACTGGGTAAAGGATGAGATTATCTGTATTTTAAACTTCAACTTCTGTGTAATATCAATGGAAAAGATATTTATTTTGTCCAAATTTTAAATTTTCTGTAGTACACTATCTAATTTAACCTGCCTAGTCAGTTTATTTAAAGACCCTAATTACATGGAACCTAGAAGGGGGAATAAGATCTGGTTATTCTGTATGAGTTATTGTAATACCCTGATACATTCTAGAGTATTTGAGGCAGAAAATAAAAGAGTATTTGCAAAGTTCCTTGAGGAGAAAAAAATGTAAACTATCAAATTTCCACACCTGGGGAATGCCTGATATTCTCCCAAGCATTAGTGACTCCTAAATTAATCTTGAGACTTGCCCTTATGAAACTTATTTCTGTAATGGTGAAGCTAAGCCTGCTGATAATTATGCCTAACAGTCACCCCCATAGAACTTCATTGGTTGCTCAGATGCAGCCTCTCTCTCAAAGCCAAATTCAGTAAGTAAGCTCACTATCATCCCCTCTATGTGGGACATGACTCCCATTGGTGTAAGTCTCCCTGGCAACAGAGGACGCTACTCCCAAGGATGAGTAGGATTGGCAAGGCCTCTTGACCAGAAGGGGGAAGAGAACTGAAACAAGATAAAGTTTCATTGGCTAAGAAATTTTAAATAGTGCCAAGAGGTCATTCTGGAGGTTACACTTTTGCACGCTTCAGCCAGATATTGCAAATTGCCACAGTATGCCAACTCCAACCAACAGTATTCTTAAAATCCTAAAGAATACCCTGGACTCTATCTGAGACTCTATGAAAGTTTTATCTATTAAGTTTATTTTTTCCAGAAACTTAAAGCCTCCAGATGGCCCCTATGCCAGATAAGCCCTGAAACCTCGAGGTACCAGACTCTTTAAGAACATCGGCCAGTTTCATTCCTTATCGTATAAAGTTGACACCCCTTTTCAGCATGAAGACATTAGACTGGCCATTGCTCAGATATCCATAAATATTGACTAATGATCAAATAAGAGAGAGGAGGTATAACTGAAAAATTAGAATTTAACAAATGATTATGACTACTGAATTACTGTATAGATATTTCTTTTGAATTTCTGGTGTATTAAAATAGCCACAAAGAAATACCTGAAATTGTTGAACTGTAATCCAGGAGCTTTGATCTTTGATAATGATTGTATAACTACAGAGCTTTCATCTTATGACAGTGTGTTTGGAAAAACCTCAGGACTGACATTCCCTTTATCCAGTCTACGAATAGATAAGTAATAAAGACACACATGAAAAATAATGATAGGTTGGAATATGAGGGAAAATAACCATACATAAATTATGGACAACAGTTAATAGCATCACTTTAATAATTCATCAATTGTAACAAATGTAACTACTGTTAAAAAATATTATTACCAAAAAAAGTGCTTTATCAATTGTAACAATTTCTCCACACCAATGCAAGTGTTGGTGGTGAGAAGGTGTCTGTGAATCCTGCATTTTATATACGATTGTTCTGTAAATCCACAACTTCTCTAATAAAATTTTTTAATTAAAAGAAATTTTCATTCCAAAAAGGCCTTGATTTTGAGGACAGGCAGATGAGTCGTGGAAAGGTAATAAACATTCTTAAGTACAGGAATGGTAATTTCATGTGGTTCACTCCAAATAAAGACGATGAGATAAATAAGGTAAAGCATACATAATATTTCTGTGCAAAACATATACAACCATTTTTATATTCAGTAACCATGATAACCCACTGCCAGTTTTGATAGTTGTACATATATATATATTCCACTATGCTGCTGTTGGGTAAGTATGAGGGGGAGAAAAGGGATGGAACAGAAAGCTGTCTAGGGAAAGGACTGGAAATAGGACTCCAAAGAGAGAGAATGACATGGGGAATGACCCAGTAGCATTGTGACTGCTTAAGGCCAACTCTAGGCCAGTAGAGAGCTCCAAGAAGGTTTAGATCTTCTGCATAGATGAGACATTTGGTTGTATAGAGCAGTAACTATAGCCTCAGACACAATGTTGAGTTTCAGCTGGTGAAATTCACCTGATAAAAGCTTGAGAACAGCATGGATACCTGCCTGGTTCTCTCCATTGGTGAGAAATCTTGCGTTCCTAAGCCTTGGGTGGAATTAGGCTGGAGGGCAGAATGGACATCCTGAGGAGCATTTAGGAAATCATTGATGGTGAGTACACACCATTTTTCAGGACTCTTTGGCTTCAGTGTCAGCTTTCACTTCTGTTCCTCCTCCTATCTCCCTGACAATTTTCTCCCCACATCTGCATTATTCCTTTAACCTTGGTAGACTTCAGGAAACTGTCTTGGTCCATTGCTCTTCCTGTTAAAGCTTTTATTAGGACGAGTGCCACAATCATGGATTTTTATTTCTATGTTTATACTGCATACAGATGACTCATCTATTATTTCCATGCACTCCAAACTTGAATAGCCAACTGCTGGTTGGCCTTTTCTATCTGGATATGCTGTGTGCCCCTCTAATTCAGTGTATTTTGAACTGGGCCTCTCTGTGTGCCTGTCTTTCCCCAACTACCAGGAATCTGTTATTCATTATTCTCCTATATTTCTAACATTGGTCATTTGCATGACCATTTTGACAATATTACCTCATAGAATTTTCCAAGTCTTTTGTTGCTTTCCCATTCCTACAACCATTTGTAGCTCTGGATCTTAGATTAATTATTTAATCTCATTAAATCTTTAAATAATTTCACCCAGTTCTTGTCTCATCTCCATTCAATTGATTCTCCAAATTTTAGGCAGAGTCATCCAACTCTAACACCCATCTAACCATGCCATATCCCTATCTGAAAATGCTCACTGCTATTCCATCACATACATGATTAAATTCAAGTATCTAGTATTGTATTCAACACCAACCCTAACCCTAAGCTGCTTCATCTTTTGCCACTTTCCATCATTAATGTTATGCCCTGATAACTTCTTATTGCTTTTTATTTTCCTTCCCATATGTGTTGTTTCATATTTCTGTACCTTTAATCATACTGTTCTCTTAGCCTTTAATAAACTTCTCACATTTATTTTACTGGTCAGTTTTAACCCATATTCCAGTTCAGACATCATCCCCTCCTTGTAGCATCCTCTGAACTACTTGTTTAGCTCAAGAGATGACAACAAGAGACAGAAGTATATGGGATTCTGAACCCAGCTTCATCTCACATTGGAAAATTTTGCTTTTATCAGTTTTAAAATTGATTATCCATGGAAAATTTCTTTTGAAGAAAGTTCTCTACAGAAACATCAACAAGAACAAAAAAAGGCCTTTGAAAATCATGACGTATGGTCCTAAAATTATTTATCTGTGGCATTTTTAAAAGTCTTTGACGTCGCACACCAAACCTAATATTTAGAATCAAAAGATGGTGGTTGAATTGAACAGATTCAGCCTGCAATAAGGTCCGAACAAACATTAGGGATAGTAGTAGCAATATTTTTATGCTAAATATTAGAAATTCAGTGTTTTGAAATTTGACAAATTTTCACCAAATAATACTTGTGTGGGGGGTGGCAAAGATAGAAAACTATATGTATTTAATCCTCTTTAAATGTAGATATCACACATATGCACACATATTCATATGTACACATTTATTTATACTGATATCTGTACTTATCCCTTAAAACAGCTTCATCTGAAATTGTAAAAAGTAGTATGCGAATGCTTCAAATTCAGCCTTTCCTTTGCATTTAATAAAGGCTTTTGATGCTGTATTTTCATGACCAAAGGTGGTTTTTAAGTGTTGTAGCACATGAGAAGTCAACATAATTATCTATGTCATCAGAATAGAAGTGAAGGATTGTAGAAAGTCCTTTCTGTCATTAGACCCATGCAGACCCCATGTCACATAGATGTCACTCTGCAAATCAGTCATACACAAGGAGAGAGGAGACTTATGAGTTGTACAACCTGAGCAGCTCCAAATATGCGAGTGTCACCAATAGAAATGAAAACGATGACTTGAAGACAACCTGAGGCCTTCATTCAAATAATCTGAGTGGGAATCTGAGACTGCAGCTGGTTAATGCATGGCTAAGTAGTCTAGGACTCCATTTATGAAGAATTAGCAGGAAACTTACCAGTTAAATCAAATAATTTGTAAGATAAATCACAGATATACAAAGTCCAGGATTCTGTGATTTAAGAATCAAAAATTTGTCACCGTTTAAGCAGCAGATGCTGAACAAGAATTTCTGTGATATCAGAGCTCATCATCCTAAAATAGAATTCAGAAAAAAATTAAATGGATTTTTAAAAATCAGTTAACATAATGTATTACTTATTAAATTCTTTCATGGAGCAAATAGAAGACTAATTTCTCTGGAGCCATTCATGCCCCCAAAAGTTATAATTAAAGACACAAATTGAATGATTTTAATAATGATGAACGTTCACCTTTTTAGTGCTTAGGTATGGAAATACGATTGTCACAGAAAGACTCCTTCTTCCATTCTCATTTAGCCTTGTCTCCTGGGAGTTATAAGGGCACTTTTCCACACTTATTTATTTATGGGCATTAAAATATTGGGATCAGGGTGACTGCATTTTAAAGATAAAACTAGTCTCAGGTACTCAAGTGGCGCTTCGAAACTACAGAAGGAATTCTGAATTCTCCAATGAATTCAATCTATGAATGTTCACCTCTTCATATCTTCCAAGTTGGGCAAGGTCCTGCCCAGAACAAGGATTTATAGGTATATTTACAAGTTGCCTCTATTGCTTTCCTTTGCACACAACACAATTATTGCTTATTGATATCTTTATAGAAAGCAATCATGATTGAAAAAGCTAACCTACAAATATTCTTAAAAGATGGATGCAAATGGCAATACTAAAGCTGGCTGAAAAACAGGGCGTGCTAAGCAAGTTGGTTACTCAAAATATTTGCATTTATCACTTAAAAAAATCCTATTATAGCTTTAGCCACAGAGACATCTCTGGTACGCAAGATAAAGGCAGTTCATAGAAAAAAATACAGCATTTTTAGCCAGAAAATAGGGCCTTCTGTAGCTGGCTGTATTGCACCCCACTTTCCATCCATAGAACATACTCTCATTGCAGCAGGTGATAATTAGTATCAATGAAACACGAGTTTTTAGATACATATGAACTGCTTCATCCTAAAGACCAATAAGATTTTGTGTTTTTGCAGTGTCTGGTTTCTTCAGATCATCTTTATGAAATCAGGTAGTAAAACAAAGATGTACAGGAGTTAAACACAGGCATTCAGAGAATACTACTTTCTTTTGTCTTTTCTCTTTAAGTGCTTTCTTGCTCTCTCTCTCTCTTGCATGAACTGTTAATTCTCTGAATGCCATTGCAAAATAATTTGAGTCACAGAGTCAGCTCTATAATTATTCCCCCCATCAGCCAATGCCAAATTAGATGCCTGTCTCCATAATGCTCTCTCACTGGTTGAGTAGGGAAATCTATGTGCATTTGACACTTGGTCAAAATAATTCCCCAAAGAGTGCACCAGATGCCCAATTCCAAAAGTCTGTGTGTGTCTAATACTACGTAGGCAAACACACCCAATTTGGCCAGTCTCCACCTGTGCAAAACAAAATAAATTTTGCTGTGCAGATATCACAATGATTAAAATATAATAAGTTAATGAGATTACAATAGCTGATGGTGAACGAGACCAATTGTGTTAATTGGAGGCTCCTGAATAGCAATTTCGGCGGCTGCTGAGTTTTGAAATATAATCAGTTTTACTAATTTTATCTAATTTCTTAATGAAGCTTGCCCTGAGCAATTCTTCTATGTGTTCTTTAGCAAACAGTGTGTGTCATAAAGCTGACATTAATCTTGATTACTTTAGTTAAAATAAATAGTTATACTTGGGTGGCTTTCAGAAAATACATCATCATAGATGTAATGCTGGAAAGCAAAGGGTTTGGGGGTTTCTGTTTGTTTGCCTACATTTTCGTTTGCTGCATTCCACCCATGAAGATTCTCTTTGGTGTTGCCAGATCCTTTGCAGACTCTTGTTGCATAAATCAAGCTCGGTGACTATTTGTTGTTTTGTAGTATCCTCCATCAGTGAGGATAGATGATAAAATTTGCACGGAGGAAAAGGTAACTGATATCAAATGCATCCTGTGCATGAGACAAGGAGATGTGGAAACACTGAGGGAGATTTCCTATCCACAGGCTTTGTGTTGGAAGCACACAAGCCATCCGTCCCATCAATACCAACAACCTGCTCTAATGGCCGAGACTGTAAGAGAGCAAGCACTCAAGCTGTTTGTTTTCACAGTGGATTCATATACATCGGATGGCTCCTCTGAGCTTTTTAAGTGCATTGGAAGACTGCTGTTCCACACAGTCAGTTTTTTATAAAAGACTGGAAATGTTAAGAGGAAATAAAGTTTGGGAAAACCAAAGATGCGATTTATACAAGCTGAAGAAACATCTTTCAACCCTTTGTTTTTTTCCTTTGCTGTCTTTCGACATCTGCAATTAGGTTTGTGTATTTAGATTATTTCAGGCTTCTGAGCAAAGATTAAATGGATTTTTATAGGAACAAGTGAGGGGAGAGGATAAAAGCTTTTGAAATCCCATGAAATGTCAAAATGAGATCATGTATATTAAAACATCAAGAAAAAGACTTTACAAAATTAAGTGGCTTTATAAGCAAAAGTGTTAGACCACTTCCCCTACCCCAGCCAACGTTTAAAAACCTTTAAACTGCCCTCAAAAAGCATGCAGTTAACTACATAAATTGCACAGATCTTAAGTGTACAGCTCAGTACATTTTTACGGATATAAATTTTACCATATGATTATCACCCACATTAAGAACAGAACATTTCTGGCACCAGCGTTTCACTTTACAATGGTTTTAGTTTGATCTCCGCATCCATGTTTATAAAATAAATTAATCAATGGCTGTGTTACTTGCGCTGTCTTTAATAAGGTTTCATATGGAGGCTAGCCTAGTGTCATACATTAGGGTTTCCCAAGCGTTCCTCTTCCTATTCCTTGGAACAATTTGTATAAGTTTTAGATGATCTGTTTCCCAAAATTTTCATAAAACTCCTCAGACATCATCTAGGCCCATCTATTCTATATTCATTTTAGTGTTTCTAATTTTTACCAGAAAATTGTCAGTTTCAACCAATTTTCAAATTTACTGGTGTATATTTATTTCTCAAAGGATTCCCATGTTTGTTTACCTTTCTACAACTTTTTATTTTGATATCATTTCAAAATCGCAGAAAAAGCTGCAAGCACCAAAAAGGAATGTACATACATTCTTCACCTAAATTCAATATTAGCTTACGTTATTTTTTTCCCCATCTGCTTTACTATTCCGTCTCTCTTTCTAATCTCTACAGTTAGGTTAGAAGATTAGACAGATGATTGATAGAAAGATAGATGGATGATTATATAGATGGATAGAGAGATAGATGGGCAGTAAATAAATGATGCCTTGATAGATAATTAATTTTCTTAACCTAATGTTTCTTAAGTCAAAGACAGCATGTCCCTTTACTTCAGTCTTAAGCATTTCCTAAGAACAAAGGACAATTTATGATATAACTAAGTTACAGTTATCAATATCAGGAAAGTGAACTATGACAAATTACTACTGTGTAATTTACAGTCCATAATCAAATTTTATCAATCATTCTGATAATGTCCTTTATAGCTCCTTTATTACTGGATCAAAATCAAAGACCTGATTATGCATTGCATTTAATTGTAATGTCTCGTTAGTCACCTTTAATTTGGAATAGTTCTTCAATCTTTGTGTTTCTTGACCTTGACATTTTTGAAAAGTACAGGACAGTAATTTTGTAGAATCCACTCAATTTGGATTTGTCTGATGTTTCCTCATAATTCAATTCAGGGTATACATTTTTGGCAGAAATATCATTAATGTTTGATGTTTCCATCTAGGTTCATTTTATTAGAGGGCACATGATGTTAGTTTGTCAAAATATTAGTGATATAGTGTTTAAAGACTAAATTAAGGTGGAATCCACTAGTTTCTGTACTATAAAGTTAATATTCTCTTCATAATTATGTTATTAGGAGCTACTCTGAGGCCATGTTAAGTATACAATTTTCACCTCTAGCTTTATTATTTATTGACAGTTTTTTATTCTTTCTAATATGTGTTATTGCACATTCATTAATAAGCATTCTACTAGAGGGAAGAAATTTTCTTTCTCTCCATACATTTAATTATATTCACTTGGGCTCATGGGTTCTTATTTTATTTAATGAGTTACAACCCATTCATATCATAATTTATTCTGATATTCAAATTATCCCCGATTTGACTAGTTGGAGTCTTTGCAACTTGGCTTCTAGCACGACAAGGAAACAGTCATGGAAACAAATGCATGAATGAAGGAAAAGAATAATAGAGGACAAAAAAGATGTGGAGCAGGTATATTCAATTACAGCCCATAATCTTCCCTCTACAGTTTATTGAGGCCTTATATCTCATCATTAAAACTGTATTAATTTACTTCAGTGACCTTAGTTATTAAAAAAGTTTTTTTTTTTTCACTCTTGGATTCCATGTTTTGAATGATTTGTCTAACAGGCTGTTTTGCTCAATAATTTTAATGCTTGCCCACTTATCACAAGCCTATGGTTACAAATGCATTCCCAATAACACTAATCATTCAAATGTAATGGTCACTGCCTACTGCCCCTTCATGCTACATTTCAGTATCTTGCCAAAGGGCACAAACAGTTCCTGGGAGGCACACAAAATTTTTGATGCGTTGATTGTAACGCAAAACGACTGGCAATAGAATTTGCTAACTTGCAGCATTACTAATTGAGTTTTACCTAAAAAACATCAAAATGTTTGCAGAGAAGGTTAAGACTAATTTACTTGAATATATACAGTTAAGAGCTAATATTTCTGCATAAAGGGTTTAAAAGAAATATCGCCATTGAAAATCTAACACTGACTTCTTTGAGAATCCTATTCCATCTACTTGTTGCTGTCAGTCGCTTTTGTATAGAAAGATTTTCATGGAGTTGCTCTTTCTTGGGCTATCTTTTGAGGCTTCAGTTTACTTCCCTGTATAATACGGTAATAATGCATAATTTGTAGGGTCAAAATGAGGATTAAATGGGATTAAGCATATCAAACATTTGAACACACATCCAATACACAATTGAACACAGGCACAAACGCATTTATCATCCTTACATTTCTCCAGGGTTCATCTGGTGTTTTTCCTACTGTTTGCTTTTCCTCTCTTCTTCTTAGTTTTTATTAGAGCAGTCATATGTTTACAAAAAAAAAAAATGCTGCAGAAAGTACAGAGTTCTCGTATGCCTGTCCCTCACACATGCTCAGTTTTCCTTATTTTTAACGTTTTGCATTAGTACAGCAACTTTGTCATAATTGATAAAACAGCATTATTATAACTATAATATTAATTGCGTCCCATGGTTTATATTAGGGTTCCTCTTTGTGCTGTACTGTTCTATGGTATTTTTTTTTAATGTCTTTATTTTGGTAACATGAATACAACCTACAATTTCCCATTTTATCCATTTTCAAGATGCAATTCAGTGCTGTGAATTACATTCACAGTGCTGTGTCTCCATAACCACCTTCCATTATCAAAACTTTTCCAACATCCCAAACAGGCACTCCATGCTATTAAGCGTTACCAATATTTGCCTGGAAGTGGTTTTCATTATATTTCTATTTCATAAACTTGGGGTTTTTTAATTGATCACTCTAGGCAATGAATATCAAATATCTATGGTGACTTTTTTTTAAAAACTTTCCAATTATTTTATAAATAATTACATAAACAGGTAATAGGTGATAGGTGGATACTTATTATGTATATGAATTGTAGGCAATTTTGAACAGAGTTTGTTTAAACTTTCAAAATTAGTATTTGAATTTCTAGAATGTTTATACATAAACTTGTATCATCTTTTAAAGACTCAATCCAAGGTTAAAATAAAAACCTTACATGGTCATTTAGATGTCTGAGTCCTATTTTAGGGATGGACATTTGACAGAATTTGTAAATGCCTGTCAAACTTATGATTACTCGTGAGCAACTCTTGCCATCTTAAGAATTCAGTCACTCAGTCATTTATCCCTGACAAAAATGAGTTTGTGGCTTTTTTAAAAAATAAACAAAAATACATTAAAGAGTAATAAAATCACCATCTCTGGTACAGTGGCATTTTTGTGTCAAGAACACACACACAGATATATTCCACTCAACATATTCAAATGATATGATTTATAATTTATGTTAGCAAATTACATCAACACATTCAAAGGATATTTTTTATAATTTTATACTAGCTAATGACATCAACATATTCAAATGATATGATTTATAATTTAAGTTTATATTAGCAAATTACACATATTTTAGTTAAATTTTTATCTTTCTGTGTTTTTAAAAGGTGTATCATACCTTGTACATTTTTATTTTGGAAAGTCATTATCTACTGTTGCTAAACTGTCCCTTGTAAATAATCCAATTTCATTTTACACTTACAACTCCAATACTTGATTCCTTGATTTATGGCCCACCCAAAACATAGTCACCCAGATTTCAAATTATCCCATATCTACTTGTTGAATGAATGAATAAATTATATTAGATAAGTAAATTGAGGCAAGGAAAGATAAGGAATCTGTCAGACTTTCATTTTAAAATAGTATTAGAAGGAGTCGACATGGAAGTAACAGAAGCACCGGGGTGTACATGTGTTCAGTAGTTTCTAATTGTGTGGGTTTTCCCTCCTTTTATTTAGAAAGTATCGAGACAATCAGAAGTGTGAAATGTTAGTATTAAACTATGTTATCTTTGTGTTTTCTCATTGTCCCTTGATTGATGTACCCTGTTGTCCACCCCTCTGTCAACTTTTGTTCCTGTTGTCACCTGTGTTAAAAGAATTCATGGATGAGGAAGGCATTTAGCATTTACAAGGAATAAAAAAACAAATAAAAGGAAGTGCATGCTTTGGCAGCACATAGAGTAAAATTGAGATGATTCAGAGAAGATTAGGATGACTTCTGCGTAAAGATGACTTGCTGATTTGTGAAGCATTCCATTTTTTTTCTGTTTGGGGTGATGGAAATGTTTTGGTAAAGGATGGTGGCGATGGCAGCACAACATAAATGCAAATGTAATTAACACCATTTAATTGTATACTGGAAAGGGGATAAAATGGGAAACTTTAGGTTTTATATGCCACCAGAATTGAAATAAGAAGACCTACTGAACTGTACAACACAAACATTGGCCCCTAATATAAACTGGGGAAAATATATAGTTAATGATACAATTATAATAGTGTTGCTTCATCAATTGTAGCGAAGTTGCCACATTAATGAAAAGTGCTAATAATGGAGAATACTATGTGTATTTGAGAATCGGGATGGAGAATATGGGAACTCTGTACTTTCTACATGGTTTTTCTGTAACTCTACAATTACTTTAATAAAAAAATCAGGGATGCTACAAAGAAAAGAATAACAGATTTTTAAAATATTGGGCATGCCGGTAAAAATAAAACAAACAGAAGAGAACAACAGAATAAAATGACATGAACATCTCTAAACACTTTTCACAAACTTTCAACAAGACGCAGACTTTTATCATTTGCTTTTCTTTCTAGCTTTTCACCTGAAGGTATAATTCCTTTCAGATGTTATGTAGATATTATTGATTCCAAGTCCTTGGTTCCACAAAATCCCAGAGATGTTTGGAGGATGGTTACGTCATCCACTCATGTAAATAGAATTTATCATCCTTTTCCCCAACTCTCAAAGTGTACTTAGACTTAGTACTCGTAATCCCTGTAATATCTTAGTTCCTTTCCCACTAACCAATTCAATAATAGATTGGGATTTTTTTAACATGAGTTTGTGTTATGCTCTTCCAGGTTATACAACCAAACTGTTTTCTCTTTCATCTGCTTTATGGCTTCCCAACATGCTAATCTAGCCTTTTCTAAGAGTGACTTGTAATTGACATAGACCAACTAAAATCTTCACAGATGTGTAGTAGTCAAACAAGATGATGTGTGTGTGCTAAATTTTCACGTGGAATGAAATCTCATTAGGAGAGAAGATCATTGCATTTTTCATGAAACGTTTTGTGTTTAGTTGCTGTTCACTCTTATTAAATTAAGCCATTTCAAAGGACAGTAGTGCTAAAATAAAGTTTTATTTATTAGGAGAATTTTAGGTATAAAGATTATGAGAGAGGTAGCAGCAGACTGCATTTTCTAGGTTTCTTGTTTTTAGAACGTGAGAATTGCATAAAGTCATGTAAATGATTGAACAGCAGTGCAGTTAGAGTTCTGTGGAAATTAACATCCAGATCACTATTGATAGCTATCAGAACTAGAGGCAGAAAATACCAGTTCCAAATTCAGCCTAACCTTGTTCTCCATAGTTGAATGCCCAGTACACATCAGTATGAACGTGATCCAGGCATATTTCAGGGGCCTTGCAAAAGAAGGCTTTAAAGAATACCATAAAACTTTCCTTTTCACCTCAACTGTTGAAACCTTGCTCTAGATTTTGTTCTGCTTTGGTTTTGTTTTAAACAAATCACTCTTGGTATTCCAAGCTGCAATAGCTGTGTAAAGTTTCTCAGTGGAAATAGCAATGTTTGGGCATGTGAGGATATAGACCATTTTAAAAACAGTAGCCATAGAGAATAATGAAAAGGAACAAGATGAGCAAATATCTAAAGGTGGAGAAGTTTAAGAATTATTTGATAAGCTCCGGTATTAAACTGGGTGGATTATAAAATTTGGGTTGACTTGTTTTAAGAAAGTAGTAGCAAGTAAGGTAGAAGAATAAATTGAAATAAAAATGTTTTGGTTTGTTTTCACTTTGTTTAGTTGATTTTTAAATAGGGGAATGACACATAAGAGGCTATGATCGCCAGTCTAGTAGCAGTGGATAGAATTGACTGGAAGGGGAAAATAGGGGCAAGGTGATCACAACTAACATAGTATGTTCTAAATTAAAATGTTTTGTGGGGATTGAAGAACAGGAAATGCTATAAAAGAAATATTGGAAGAGAAATAATACTATCATTTTAAAGGGAAAAAATCCATGGCATTGGGGTAATGGTGGAATTCTTAACAAACAAAAATTAGAATTAAATGATGACTTGGCCAGAAAATTTGATTATTATAAGGTATTTGAGTTTGAGAAAGGCTTCGATATGCTAATGCGATATACCAGAAATAGATTAGATTTCGTAAAGGGGATTTATTAACTTACAAATTACAATTCTAAGGCTTTGAAATGTCCAAATTAAGATATCAACAAGAAACCTTCACTCAAGAAAAGCCGATCACATCCGGGATTTCTCTGTCATGTGGTGTTTTGGTTTGTTAAATACTGCCAGAATACAATAAACCAGAAATGGATGACTTTTAAAAAGGGAATTTATGAAGTTACAGGTTTATAGTTCTAAGGCAAGACTAAGGACTTGAGTGACAATATCTTCACTCAAGAAAGGCCAATGTCTGTCACAAGGGAAAGCATGTGGCTGGCGTCTGCTGGTCCTTGTTCCTGGTTCTGTTGCTTCCAGCTTCTGATGCCAGTGGCTGCCTCTCTAAGCATCTGTGGTCCTTCACTTAGTTCCTCTGGGACATAACTCTGGATTCTGGCTTGTTTAGCATCCCATGGGAAGGCACATGATGACTCTACTTGGCTCTGTATCTCCAAACATCCATGTCTAGGCATCCGCTCTCTCTGCCAGCAGTCTAAGCACCTTGAAAAGTCTGTGTCTCTGTTGGTTCTGCAACAACTATGTTTTCTTCAAAATGTCTCTTCTTTTAAAGTTCCCCAGAAAACTAATCCAGACCCACCTTGAATGAGTGGAGTCACATCTCCATCTAATCAAAAGGCCACACCCTCAATTGAGTGGGTCCATCTCCATGGAAACAATCTAACCAAAGGTTTCCATCCTACAATATTGAATTTGGATTGAAGGACATGGCTTTTCTGGGGTACACAACACTTTCAAATCAACACTTGGGGGGGCACATGACAATATCTGCTGGCCCTTTGCTCCTCGGTTTCATTGCTTTCAGCTTCGGTTCCAGCAGCCTCCTCTCTGGGCTTCTGTCTGTCTCCAAGCATCTTCAAATGTCTGGTTTCTCCTTTCTGCTCTCTGTCTTGGCTCCCTTAGCATCTCCAAGCATCTGTGTCTGCACTTTCCCCAAAATATTCCCCTCTTAAAGGACTCCAGTAAATTAATTAAGACCCACCTTGAATGGGCAAAGTCACATCTCCATGGGCATAATCTAATGAAAAGATCCCACTCACAATTAGTTAAGTCACATCTCCACGGAAACACAAAATATCCCACCCATAATAAGTCTGTACCCATGAGATTGGATTAAAGGAGCGTGGATTTTCTGGGGTACACAACAATTTCAAACCATCACAGGTAACTACTTGCACATTTGGAAAAAATATCCATCATATGATAGAAAGATAGAGTAGGAATATATTCAGAAGATAGACTGGACAGGGGATGGGGGAGAAATCATCACTGAAATGAGCTTTAGCAATTGAAATGGATGGAATAATCCAGGTTGGATGAGGAGTGCAAAGCAGAGAATGTCTTTAGGTATTTGGTTAGATTTAGAGATTGGTCTTTTGAGAAAACTCAAAAAGTGAGGAGAACCAGAATTGAACAACATTGTGTAAGCCCATGGAAGAGAAAATGCTTTTAAAAATGAGTTGCACATTGCAGAATATTAGGTTTTATGGTTAAGAAAAGGATCTTGCATATGATGATTTAAATATCTCTTGGAACCTTCAGGATCAATCACATGCATTCCAAACAATCGCAATATTGCATGGATGGGTCATGATTACCATCAGAGGCTATAAACAAATAGGGCTGTCAGAAACCTGAACCAGAGCTAGCACAAGTGAAGTTTCTTAGAAAAAGAACTCAGCAAGCAAACACCTGCTCATCCTGATTTCTTCCATTCCAAGGCCCAAGCCATCTGGCTCCATGATGATGATTCTGGAAAGTAAATGACAAGTCCTCAAAATGATCCATGCAAGACACTTTTTATGGTCTAAGAATATGCAACTGAATAGAGAAATAAAATATTAGCCTCCATTCTTTCTGAAGTACTCATCTTCTTTCTCTTTCAGGTATACATTTCCTCAAGACTCCTTGACTCAGTGTGGTTCTATCTACCCCACTCCTTAGCCTCCTATTAAGTGTTCCAGTATCAAAACTTGAATGGATGAAGAACTAAACCAACTAGTCCTTTTCTCCTTTATCTATTTTCATGCTTTGATGTCATTGATTCTATAGTTAGGTTGCTCCAAAAACAGAGCTGCATTGTTAAATAGTCTGAATTATATTCTCCTCCCAAGCATATATAAAATTGTGAAATATAATTGTGACATTATTTTTCACAAAATGCCAGAAGGAGTTTAGGAGCTTAAGGAGAATCCACAAATGTCCCTGGCATTTCTCAAGTAGAAATAATGCAGTACTACATCTCTGATTTCAGTGGGAGCATTGTATTCATAACTCCTTCTAAAAAGAGCTAGAGACATGTTTTATATGCCAAAATCCATTTTCAAGTTTAGCTATCAGTTTAGAAGTTGTTAAAGGAATAAAAAACAAAACAAGGAGGCTTCCATGTGAAGGGAATTTCCCTAACAGGGAAGTCCCAGCTCTGCTACAAGCAACCTGTTAGGCAGTCATTAAATACTGTGGTAACCAAGTTTCTCACTATGAAAACAAGAGTGGTATATTCAGCAGCTGTTCTTTAACATTAATAATCTGTCATTAAAATCTTTCAATTAAGATCGTGTTCTAACCTACCATAGGAATTTCATTTAAAAGATTTAAGAATACCCATTATTTAGGTTTGAATATTTCAATATTTCAGAAACTAATGCCTGTTTCCTGACAGTATGTTGGGAATATAGCATATGCATTCAGTGACAACACTGTAGACTGACAGACAGACAACCCCATGCCTAAACTGCTTCTGCATGGAGAGCATGAGGTGGAAGCAGACTGCCCAATGCCTCATGAATCGGAGTAGAGAATACAGGCCATTTCATGGGTAGAGCAAATTCAAGGGGATCCAGAATGCAATGTATTCTCTCTTTTTTTAAGTGCTGAATAAATTGTTTCTCCAATATTTTGAAGCTAGATATATTGTATTCTTATTGTTTAATAAAGCAAGAGATTCTGAAAGAGAAAGAATAAATTATGAATGTTCAATGCTCATCTTTTCCCCATCCCATTCCCCCAAAGTGGTGATTCTTTAAAGTTATTGTGATTTTAAAGAGATTGATGTATTTTCCCTTTTCTATGCAATACACACAGAGAGACACATATACACACACACTCAGAAAGAGAAAGAGACCATGAAACTTTGATTTTAATGGAATCAATCAGATCACAGAACATTTTGTACTGACTAGGTGTGATGGTTAATTTCATACATCAATTTGGCTAGGTTATAGAGTTTACTTGCTTGGTCAGGCAAGCACTGGCCTGACTGAAGCTGTGAGGGTGTTTGTACATGGATCCAAATCAATTTAATTCATTTCAATATATTTTCTTATAATTATTGTAAATTTAAGGAAATACTATTTTGTATGCATTGATAGTGTATATATCCACATATATGAAGCCTTCTAACATTCTCAATAATGTTTTCATTTTGCTGTGTTTAATTCATTTGTTTCCCTCCCATTATCCTTTGGCAAGGCCCTCCATCTCAAAATGGAATAATTCATGTAATACATTAGCAAATCAAAAGATACAACTATCACTTGACAGTATTGAGGGAAATTTGTTTTAGATTCCTCGGCTTCTCAATCAAATGCAATGAAATGGGTTGGGTTGAACAAAGGAATTTTTCACTCATGATTTGAGGCTGGTAAAAAGCCCAAATCAAGGTGTCAGCAAGGTGACGCTTTCTTCCTGAAGACTGTGGCATTCTGGGAACTGGCTGCTGGTGATCTTTAATCCTTAGTGTGTCACAGACAAGGCACATGATGGTGTCACCAGCTCTCTCCCTTCTCAGATTTCACTCATGCGCAGCTTCTTGCTTCTACGGCTTTCTTTCTGAATTCTATCATGTTTATAAGGGACTTTAGTAATAAGATTAAGATTGGGCTGGTCCACAATTCACCTGAAGTAAACTTGTCAAAAGGTCTTACATGGGTTCACACCCACAGGAATGGATTGGATTTCAAACCACCACAATACCAATGTTTTAATATTTTCCATTAAGCTATTACTATACCGAATTACCTTAATACATTTCTTAATTGTGGCCCTGCCTTGCATTCTTAGAGTCAATATTTTCTATTAGCGATATGTTATTTTAACACATGAAATATGTTAAAATCTATTAAAGAACTTTGCACCCATACCATTACATTAATCTATAGTTCACTTTTGGTGGCATTATGTGTCAAGATTTTCCATCAGGTATATGCTAGTATATATATATATAAAATATTGGGTAGTTTTCCATATTTTTCCATTCTTCAGAATAGTTTACATAGAAATTAGTGTTTGAAGCTGAAAGGTGCTCACCAGTTTGATGGAGGTATACAGATGCTTTCCAGAGAGTGGAAACATTTTGTGCAAATACATAGTCGGGAAGGTGTTATTATCAAACCAGTTTATTTTAGGGCGACTTCTGGGGTTAGAGGAAAATTAGTAATATTTGTGAGTGATACATAATATTTATAAGTAAAATGGATCTTTCTTCCTGAAACAGAGCAGCAAAAGGGGCAGCTGTGGTTTATCACATGGATTCTGGAACTTTGAAGACTTTCTTATGTGGGAGAAGCACATCTTCCAAAATTTCCACAACTTTATTATCCAATTTTAAATATTTAAAGTGCCTATAATCCAATTGCTTCTTTTGTTTTGGTAGATTTGGAAAAGAGTGTCATACAATTGCTAATAATTGAAATTCATAGTTACCTAAAAGGTATGCTTAGATCAATCTAAAAGTAATGTAATTACAAGATTATGTTCATTTATAAGGACATATAAAAACTGCTAGAATCTAATATTCTCTCAAAGATATTTTCCTTATGTATATAGGAAGATAAAAAATGTAACCAAAAATTTGTATTTTAAGGGGGAAATGATAAATTCATATGAAAATGATATTTTTTCTATTCTCCACCAAAATCAAGTCTTTCTTAAATAAGCGCCCAAGTTAATTATTGATTTGAGTAAAATCATTATCCAGAGCTGATGCATTGCTCATTTTGATATCATGAGATCCCTTTGCATTTCTGTTGTTATTTTTTTT
Organism: Tamandua tetradactyla; assembly: GCF_023851605.1. Lineage (NCBI taxonomy): Eukaryota > Metazoa > Chordata > Mammalia > Pilosa > Myrmecophagidae > Tamandua > Tamandua tetradactyla. Next base: position 12,243,161 of record NC_135351.1, read on the forward strand.
TACTGTGCACTGCTCTTATTTGTATAGTATAACATTTCTAGTTTGAGAACTACAATGTAAGAATATAAAATGAGTTTTTCTGCATAAATGTCTAAAGACATGCATTTTCTCCTACTCATGCTCACAAGAAGAAAGTTGCTAAATCTATCCATCGATACTTTTCATGTTTTGTATAAAGTCATGCTTTTCTGGGTTCAACCTCCCAGAGTCTGCTGAGTTTGAGTGTGGTGCAAGTATGTGCATAATCTTGAGTCTATAGGTCCATTTGTATTTATATATAAATGCATGCACATACAGTGGTCAAAAAACATTTTTCAAGAAGAGTAACAAGGTCTGTCAATCAGATATTTACATTGTGTTTGGAAGTGCCAGAAGTGTCAATAGTAGTATATTGCCACAATTTTCGAGGGCTGCCACAATGAAATACCCAAAGCTGGTGGCTTAAAGCAACAAAATGTATGGTTCTGGAGGCTGGAAGTTCAGATCATGGTGTTAGTGAGCCATGCTCCCTCTGAAACCTATAGAGGACTGTTTTTCCTTATTTATTCCATCTTCTGGTGGTTTGCCAGCAATCCTTGGCATTTCTAGTGTTACAGATGAAGCACTTCAGTTTCTACCTCCTTCATTACATGGCCTTTTCCCATGGGTCTGTCTCTCCTCTTCTTATAAGGACACCAGTCATATTGGACAAGGGATCGTCCTACCCCCACATGACATCACTTAATTTGACCAATCCCATCTGCAGTGACCCTGTTTCCAAATAAGGCCACAATCTGAGGTTCTGGGGGTTGGTACTTCAACATATCTTTTGGTGTGGTTTGGGGAGATGACACGATTCAAGCCATTGCACATATGTAAATGATTCTCTCAGTTCCTTCCTGTGAGGATCTATGGCTATTTACTCAGGTAACAGTCACTGGAAAAGGACAATATCACACATTTAAAGACTCTTGGGCAAAGGGTCCAGAGTGACATTGGCACCGTTGATCTGAATTATAGTTGGGTATGTTGGGTAAGTAAAGAGGTCAAGAAACAACTGGAGTCCTAGGCCAGATGTGTCACACAGTGGGTCCACTGGATCTACAAACCCAAACAATAGTTATACTCTTAGTCCCTGAACTATGTACTTAGAGTGAACAAACTTTAAGAAGGTGGCGGAACTCCCATGGTGTCTTCTTGACCAGTGGGTAAGAGCCATCATAATGAGAAAAGTCAAATACAAGTCTCTGACATTTCTGTCCCATCTATGATTGTAAAACAAATATGATATTATGTCCCTGGCTAAATAGTAAAAATAGGTGATGTTTTTAAACATCTAAAGATTTCAGGGTTCCGATCACGTCCCTCATAATTCACCTTAAGACTGATACAAAAATCAGACTGATCCTGGGGAGAAACAGTGGAAAACAGTAAACTCAAATAAGTAGTAGACTCAATTGTAGCTGTCATGTTAGATGTGGAATTTTAACTAGATCACATCAATATGGATATAGATGTGCGGCTTGTTGTCACTGATCTGGCAAATGCATTTTTTCCCCCACACTTTTAAAAAAGGAAGTTTATAGGCAGTTTATGTTTACATGCAGTGGTCAGCAATATACATTTCTGACCTGATCTCAGGTCTATGTCAACACTCCCACATTATGCAGTTTTAATTCAATGATATTGGACCATCTGGACTTTCCACAGAACATTTCATTGGACCACTATATGATGATATCATGTTAATAACATATGAGCAAGAAGTATCAAGTACATTGGGAATATTGGTAAGCACAGATCCCATCTAATCAATGACATTTTCAGGCATCCCAATGGTCTGGGGAATCCTGGCACATAGTCTCCCAAAGATAGAGATAGACTATTCCATCTTACAACTTAGAAAAGTACAATGGAAGCATGTTATCTTCTTCTTTGGGTTCTAAAGTCAACATATGCCATACTTGGGATACTGCCCCAACTTATTTCCTGGGTAATATGGAAGACTGTGAGCTTTGAGCAGGACCCAGGACAGAAAAAAGGTTTCTTCAGCAGGCCAACTTGTAATGCACATTACTCTGTTGCTTGGGTCCTACAACCAGGTTCAATCCTATGATATTAAAAATATCAATGGTTGAAAAAGACTCTGTGTAGAGCTTATAGAAAGTCCAATCACATGAAAAAAAATACTTGTACTAAACAAGGGTGTGAGATCTGCAGTGGAGAGGCATGCACCATTTGGAGACCAACTGCTGTCATGCTGCTGTCTAGTAATGACAGGGTTCCTGATTGTGGAACATTGGGTGGCCAGGATGTCAGACTGCCCATTATATACTGGGTCTGTAAAACTCACCAAGTCATAAGGTTGAGTGGACCAAGCAACATTCCACTGTGAAGATGAAAGTGTACATCTACAGTTGTCAAGAATACCAGAAGCATGGGTAAACTGCACAATCAGCGGGCTCTTTCCCCCATTCTATTTACTACCTCTCATCAACTGGCATCTCTACATCACCTCTCATTTATTGTCACATGGAGGGAGTTGATTTGTGATGACCAGATGACAGAGGAAGAAAGAAGTCTAAATTCAGTTCGAGGATATGTCAAGTCAGAAAACAAAACAAAAACTGTTTCTTCATTATTGCTCCACTAATTGGTGGTCACGAAAGTCAGTGATGAGGCAAATGCTCTCAAATGGGAAAGCTTCAAGCACTGTACCTAGGTGTCTCCCTTGCAAGGTAAAAATATATGGAGATGCATAGACGGTTACATATGGTTTGACTCATTGATTAAGGATCTGGAAGGAAAAATATCGGAAGATTTAAGACTAATATATCAGAGATAGAGGCATGTGTATGGACTTAAAGGAATAAGTTCACCATGTGAAGACTTTGTATCACATTAACTTCCACCAGTGGACAGCCATCACGAGAGAGGCAATAAAAAGCCAAGTCGACTTAATGACCCAGGCAGTTGACATTCGTTATCTTCTGTCATTGGTTTGCCCACTGGGCACATGTACAGGGTAATGATGGTGGCAAAAGTGGACACTATGCTTAGTTCCAAGTGGGCTCCTACTCACCAAGACTGATCTTGTTCTTGCTACTTTTAAATGCTCAACCTCCTTAAAACATAGGCTAACACTAACCCCCACTATGGCAGCATTATTCAAGAAGACTAACTAGTTATTTTGTGGCAAGTTGATTAATTTCACCCTTTCTACCCTGGAAAAAGCAGCAATTTATCTTGACTGGAATTGACATGTATTCTGGATAAAGGCTTGCCTTTCCTGCCTGCAGGGTCTCAGTCAGCCTTGCTCTCTATAGGGTTTATAGAGTATTTGGCCCTCTGGCATAGGATCCCATATGACATAACATCAACCCAAAGAAACTACTGTCCATTCAAGGAGTTGTAGAGAAGAGTATACGAGGCTGTGATCTACTGGTTCTATAGTATGCCATTCCATCAAGAGGTTGCCATCCTGAAGGAGGTGATGGGATGATGGTTGGAGTTCCTTCTAAGGTAAAGGTTGGAGGTGACACTCAGAAAAGCAGAGGTTCTGCCCTCCAGATGCAGTATGCACCCTAACTCAGCATGAGTTGTATGATACCCTGTCCCCAGTTGGTAGAATACAAAAGTCTGGAAACCAAAAAATGGAAATAGGAGTGGTCTCATTTGTCGTCATTCCCAGTGACCCACATATAATTTTTGCTTCTCTTACTCACAATTCTGGGATCTCGCTTTTCAGAAAAGAAATGATCTGACTAGGAAAAAGACCAAGAGAACCACAAAATATAAGGCATGGCTGACACACAGTCACTTCAGAGTTCTCAAGCCAATAGATAAGCAGTCAAAAAAAGGAATCTCCATCTGATCAAGGATTATCTTCCCTTATGCTTAGGAAAGAGTAGGTCCTGTTTCACAAGGGGGACAGGGAAGAGTATGTTTTCCATATATGCAACATAATAATTCCCATTCTAACCCTTGTCAAGTATACAATTGTACAGTTTCAAGTGCACAATATTTAACTACCATCATCACTATTTACTATGTTGCATATATATTATTGGAATAAATTATTTTGAAAAATGAAAACAAACAAAACAAAGGTGAATACATGTGGCCTCTTAGAAATCCACTGATGTGACTCTTTAAACTCCCTTACCCAATTTTGCTAGAACATTGGTATATACAACAGCTTGAGTCTGATAAGGACAGACAACTCAAGGATGACAGTGTTGGTTACTCTTGGAAGTAAGTCACCTAATTCAGTTAAGGTGCTAGCTAAATGTGTGGTCAAGCAAGGAGATAATAGATACCAGTTGTGATCTGTAGACAGCTGCAGCACCAAAGTTGAAGTTCGTCCCACTTAATCTTATCTGTGTAAGTTTTGCCATGAAAAGAACTAACCAGAAAATTAAAGGAGTGATGCCCAGAAGGGGTGATCTTATCACACAATGCGAGTAGATCTCCTGTATACAGATTTCACTTTAGCCTTTGAGTATTTTGAGTATACACTGACGCATAAGCCAAATCCTACCTTCTCCATGGTGACCTTTCCCAACTACACCAATCTGTTGTACTTTTTCTTCCTGACACCAATAAATCTCTGGCATTATTTATTTAGTGCCTGCTGGACACTGTGGTAATCAGAATATCTCAGAACCCCATGTTTTTGACTGTAGAGAGTATATTTTGTTTTTGTTTTGAAATAAAGCCCCTCACCTTAAATATTTCTAGACTTCCTCTAGGGTCTGACATGTGTCTAGAATTGGTCTGATTGTCACTTTTTATTCCTACTAGTCAAACTGCTGCTCCAGAACCACGAGTCGTGACAACTAAACAGAAGTGTTTCTCCAAGTCAGGGGTCATCATTTTTACTGCAGATTAGAAACCATGGAGATGGAAATCTACTGAGGTTTTTATTTGGGGGCCTGGAACATGACTTTAAAAATTAGCTTTAAAGATGGAGAAACGATTGTCACTCATACAAAGTGAGGAGGAGAGCACTTCATTCTTTCCTTATTATATTAAGCTAGAGTTTCTCAGCAATGTTGCTTAAACCTCAAAATGTGGTTGTGTTTATTCTTAAGCTTCTTTGATGATCAAATGCAGCATCATTCTTCCAGAGATCCCATACGTGCCATTGGATGGTTTGTTCAATTGTTCAATCAATTCCAGTAGTAGCAGCAACACTGCTTCTGAAACCACTATGTTTCTCTGAAACTCAGGCTGCTCTCCACTTACAATCACTCAGGGCATCCACTGCCTTGTCTTGAAATTGCATCTCTTCTAAGGCCACACAAATCTACCCTACACCTTTATGTCTTTGAAATTTAATAATTAATTTGGTACTGAACATAGATCTTCTTCCAGTACATCTAATTAATAAGTGGATGGAGCTGTCCTGCCTACATTCATGTGTCTAAAATATTACAGCTCTAGGTCCTGACCAGCCACAACAGAGTTTTACAGTAACTCTTAAAGGGTATTCCTTGGAGAAGCAGCATTAATACCACTTGACAATTTGTTAGAAATGCAAATTATGGAGTGCCACTCCAGAATCCCTGAATCAGACATTCTGCAGCTTGAACCCAGCCAACTGTGTTAGAAGCCCTACCAATGATCCTGATGCATGCTCAAATTTGGGAACCAGTGCCTTGGGGTGTATTGTTTCATCCTCATCATCATTCCCATCTTCAGTCCTTTACAACCTTTGACTGGGCTCATGAAAGATAAGGATTATCTTGATGTATTTACTCAATAAAATGTATTGAGCATCTAAGTTGGACAAGAACACTGCCAGGCAGTGAAGGAAATATAAAGATGAATCTATGATCCCAGAAATATTCCTATGCAAAATATATTGCAAATAAATTAAAATAGTTTAAGGATTTGCTGAATTATACCCAGGTTGCTGAAACCAAATACCCCCTGGTCCAGGAAGAAAGATCCAGCCTCTGTGTGAACTAGCAGGAATTAGAAAGCAACTATATGGTTAAAAACAACCACTGCAACAAAGAACAGGGGTAGGTTATGAAAGTTCAATGGAATGAGATGTTAACTTCAGATGTCGGAGGGGTGGAGGGAGGTAGGAAGATAAATTTATAATTATGGATTGACCATTGCATCTAGGACACTGAGTTAGGTACTTTCAATTGGTAAAGGGATACCAAGAGCACTAGCCACCCTAAGGGTGTGAAGGGGAAGGGGTAGAGCGTCATCTTAAAGAAACCCTTATTTAGACGGGAAGAAAACCATTGTTTGTGGCTCCTGCGCAGAATTCAGGGTGACCGAGAAATCACCCTCCCTTTTGTGAATGCATAGATGTCCATTGGGCTGTGCGAGGCAGCTGTTCAATAGCAGCATTGTAAGGCAGTAATTTCAAAAACATGATGGTGGATTGGCCAGACATTTCAGTTCTTTCCATTTTTCATTTTATAGCAGGATTGATCCATTTTGGAGTAAATCCATGGGGTATTAGAAATTTTTTGGTGAAATAAAGACAGGTTTCAAGAAGATGATAATGAATTTCTCACAAATAGAAGGATGTGCCCTAAGCTGGAGAAGTGGTGCAAACTGGTTATATGTTCTAAATCATGGACTCGTCCATTTTGAGGTGGGATCCCGGATATTATTGTTGTAAAAAGAAGACAGTCATAGAAAATATAAATGCAAATGTTGAATATGATAACTGTATATAATTAAAATTTTACATCAATTTGGTTCTTTTTGTGATCCGTGGATCCAAGCAACCATATATAACATCCGTAAGAATTCATAGAGATGATCAAAGATCGTAAATATGTGAGAATAACATAGATTATTAAAATGTCAGAATGAAAAAAGACCAGATGAAAATAACACAAATGGTACATTGTTAATGTATGCAAAGACAGGAATGGAAACTGCAGCTTTAACTTTATGACACCATTTTAAAATTGTAGGGTAGAATCTGATAAAGGGGAGTAGGGGAAGGATGTTCTTTGCAGCACAATGTAAAGCAAGGCCATTGAGTATGGGAATAGGGAGTGGTTCCTTTAGATAGTGTCATGGTCAGGTTCGTGTGTCAATGTGGCCAAGTGGTGGTACCTGTTTGCCTGGTTGAGCAAGTGCTGACCTGTCTGTTGCGATGAGGACATTTCATAGAATTAAATCATGATCACGTTGGCTACATCCACAGCTGATTCCATTTGTAAGCAGCCAAGGGGAGTGTCTTCTGCAATGACTGATGCTCAATCTAATCACTGGAAGCCTTTTAAGGAGGATTCAGAAGAGATAGGCACTTCTTCCTGCTTCAGCTGGCAAGCCTCTCCTATGGAGTTCATCCAGACCCTCCATCAAAATTGTCGGCTTCACAGCCTGTGCTGTGGATTTTGGACTCTGCATTCCCATGGCCATGTGAGACATTTTTATGAATTTTATATTTGCGAGTGTTCCCTATTGATTCTGTTTCTGTAGAGAACCCTAACTAATACAGCTAGGATCCCTCTTATTGCTGCAAAATGGATGAAGACCAGCTATCAGTTGCCACAGAGGTTCTGTGTGTGTGTGTTGAGGGGAACGTGCCAGATGGAGAATTCTAGATGCTCAGTAAATATTTCTTCATTATGTGATTAACAAACTTCATAATCGAGGTGTCAGTCATACCTTGTTTTCAAATTTAAATTGCTTTCTCTCCCATGATTTTCTTGTATCAGTGATTTGCTTTATTCACTAGTTATAAATGCATTTGTCTAAATGCTTTCAATTGTTTTTTAAATAAAAAAATTTTGAAACATTTTCAAATATAATTCAAAACCTTATTCCTTAAATTGATTTATATCATTCTTTCATTGATTTATACCATTTCTACATAATTCATGAACTGAGCTAAAATTAAAATATGTGGCAAAGATCAGGGTCTTTTCTAACGCTATTCTGGGTTAGTTAGCTCTTGAATAGTTTTCATAACAAATTCACATTTGGATGACAATTTCTGTAGCTTCTTATAAAGTTAACAAAATAATAAAATAGAGCATTTCTTTTGGGGTAGGTATAGTTAACTGCAAGCAGAAGCAAAAGGCAAGAAACACTACAGAGAAATGGCAAATAATTAAGTGCAATAGTTAAGGCCCAAATGATACATTGCCTGCTTTATGGATTTGTCTATAATTCATTTTTATATGCTAAGCAGATACAGAGAAAAGACTAGCTGGTTGTTTCTATAGTATCCCTCTTTATCCCATGCTTTTCCTTAAATTTTCTTTTTCAAAAGCCAAGTGAAAGAATTACTTCTAGAAAGGTAAATACATATAATATATGATATATGTAAACATCTATACATATGTGTGTGTGTATATATATATATATATATATATATACGTATGTTTGTATATAAAAGTAGTTACAGGGACTTAGACCTGGTTCATTTCTCAGATCAACCACTCACTAGCTGAATGATCTTAGGCAAGCTGCTTACTGCTTATAGTTCCTGGAAATATTAAAATGGGGTTAATGAAATCTATCTTATTCAGTTGCTATGAGTCTGTCATAAAATCATGAATACAAAGAACATGACAGAGTGTGTGGCATATAATAAGCATTCGGTAAATATTATGTGTTATTTACTTGAAACATGAAAACAGCCTCCTGTATCTCACTTTCTGCAAGGTCTGTATTTCCTCTTGGAGATTGAAATACCTTCTATTTTCTCCTTTGTTCTTGCCAAATATGAAGAATGTAAATGTATGAGATTGCAAGGTAGACTTGGCAGCCTTTTCATATTTACTTGGGGTATTAGATGCAAATCCAATTTAGGGATATCTCACTAAGTGTACCATTTGTTATTTGAGTCAGTCTATGCCACTGAATCAGGCCAGTGCGAGGTGCTTCTAGTATAGCTAGATGGATTACAGATGGTTTACTTAATTTACCTTTGTCTCTACCTTTGTTTGATATTGTTGTGGAGGTTCTTAGAATTTTCCTGGTTATACATATATCAGTTTGGATCCTTTTGTGAACCTTGAATCAGAGCTATCATACTTACTAGCCCTAAAAATTAATTGAAATGTTCAAAATTAGAATATAAGTATGCCAGGAAAAGATGAATGGATGAAAACAACACAAATCTAATCTATCATTACGATATAAAGAAATGACTGTAAAAGATATAATATTATATATAAATAAGAATATTCTTCAATACAGAGACTGGAAGTGAGCTCTTCTTCATTGAGGATATAATAAGAGGAAGTAAATTTACAGCGCAGCATAAAAACAATAGGTGGTACTTCCTGATAGATTGGCTTCTTAAAATATTTTAGTGAATCAAGTGAATTGTACAGAAATTGGTGCAGTAAGTGGGAGAGTTAAGATAGAATCCATTTCTACTTCACACCAAAGTCCCTAAATGTATGGCAAAATCATGCAATATCATATAAGAAAGGTAGGATATCTTTTTCACTAGGAGGTCTTTAAAAAGAGAATAAACGAATCATTCTGATACCTTCTTTTGTGTGAAAAAGGAATGGGAGTTTTTTGAGGAATTTTTGCTTATGTTAATTATAATTAAAGACTGTAGATGATAAAATATGCAAGCTTTATTAAACCATCCTATTAGCTGCCTAGAATTCCAGTTAGAATGTTTCCTTGGAAGGTTCTAAGACAATTTATGTACACTCCTTACTAGAAAGGGGAAATTACCCAACACCTCCTGCTCAAATATCCTGAATTTCTCCTTAAGGCAGAATGAACAATGAAACCCAACAACGTTCATTTAGCATTCTAGGCTTATCACATTGGTATCTTCATTTATTCACTCATTCTCTAAATATCCACTAAATGCCTACTATGCAACCAGTCTAATCACTGGGATGTAGTAGTGATCAAAAAGACAAAAATCTATGTTTTCTAGAAAATTATTTTTCAGCCACCTCCCTTCCTCCAATAGATCACCAGCTCCTTGAGGACAGCAACTGAATGTAATACTTCTACAAGTTCTAGTATAGTACCACATAAAAAATGGAGCTTCAAAAGTTAAAAAAAAAACAAACAAATGAATAAACAGATTTGTTTTAGAAGTATAGAATCTCAGAGTCTTTGTCTCACTATCTCATTGTACCATGGTTCCGCTGTAAAATAACTTTGGGAAATATTGCATAAGATTTTTCTTTCCTTGGAGATTCACAATAAACATTAATATACTAAAGATCCTCAGAATTCTCACTATTAAAGAATAACATTTCCTAAGTTCATTTGATCACAGAACTCATTTTTGCAATTACACTTATGAATGTATTTTAGCTCTTTGGAGCATTTTTAGCAAATGCTGATGTAAAGAAAGTTTTGTATTTAATTCTGAGACAAATACTTCCTGTTAAGCAGTCAAAAAAATGTTTTAAAAATAACACCTTGTTAAATCCGTCACTACATTTGAAATTGTATAAGAGCCTTAATATATTATTTGAAGGCCTTATAGATGACAGATGGACTAAATAGCATTCATATTTTCCTTGCTCATATTACAAGTATTCTACTTGAGTTAAGACCATGCAAGGAAGTAGACATGGGGTACTCTCACGGCCCCAATTTTCTTTCTTTTGCTCTTTACTTCCACAGTTTGATCAGCATCCTCTCGAACATTCTTTTTTATATAGGAAGATCTCATGGTCTTCTCTTCACAGACCCATGCTATTGCGATGTTTCATCACCTCCCTAGTGCAACCTTTAATGTATGATGGATCAAGTGTTTGTAAAGTGAAACAGATTTAACACTTCTCAGATTACAAATGCAGGGTTATAAATGTAAAACAGCCGAGTATGTAAAAGCACTATGTCATAATTAGGAATAGAGAGCGGAACCTTTATAAATTTACTCTCAACCTATTATACCTGGGAAGCAGAAGTTGGAGTCAGGCATAGCAGAATATTTTTCTAGCCAAAAAAAACGATAAAAAAAATACACCTGCACTGTTAAAAGATGGCATCCTTAGATAGCTCATTTTGTTTTCACTCTCTGGTATACCAGATGTTTGGTTTTTCATTCATTGAAGAAGGGGAGTGAGTTCCCATAAATTGTTTTCCAAAAAAACAACAACAAAAAAAACCCCACAGTTTTAAGAAGTAAAGCTCTCTTTCTAAATATCAGCGGGTCATAGCTAAACCCACCAACATGTGTTGTAACTCAGAATGTTGTTAGGCTACATTCTTGTGATTTATTTTTTAAAGAATTCCATAGATGGTGTTATTGATTTTCCTTTTCTCTTCAAAGGGAAGATGGGTTATTGCTGTTCTTTTAATTTGTAGGAAATGGAGTACCTTGGAAGTTGAATAACGTAACTTTGGTTAAGTTAACTGTGACCCGTGACAAAACTGAGATTAGGATGCCAAGATTACTCTTCTGCTTTGGCCATTTCACTCCACTTTGAACAGTGCAATTCTAAACTCACTACCCAACCCATTTCCTACCTTCACCGCTCCATTCCATCTGCTGTGTACTTCTCTTATCAGAAAAAAGAAAGAAAAGTGGAAGGGAAGAAAGAAAGAAAGAGAAAGACAAGAGGGAGAAAGGAAGGAAGGAAGAGAGAAAGAGAAAGAAAAAGAGAGGAGGGAAGCAAAGAGGGAGGAAGAGAGGAAGAACAGGTGAATACATATTACTAGTCATGAAATGCCTAGAAAAGGACTGCCTCAATTATAAAATCCAGGACTAAAACCTGTGCATACAGAGGAATGACGATCTTTAGTGTGTAAATATCACGAGTCGATGATGTGTGCCCAAGCTGAATAGCAATGTTAGAGTTAACCAGAATCCTCTTCATCATCTACTGCTGTTCCTTCTATTCACCTGTGTGTTTCTGCCTCTTTGTGCCCAAGATCTCAGATGCTCATGCAGCACTCTAGTTCATATCCTGCCTTAGAGAGTCGATATCGCTGCCACCAGCACCATATACACTCATTAGATACAACCAGAACATATCCCTTTTTCATTTAAGTTTCCATGGTACTTCCTTTTTATCTTCCTTAGGGCTTCGAATTTCAAATTAGAGGGATTAAGTTGTAACTCTTCTTTTATGCAATAAATTCTGTAAGAACAAAGTACAAATATCATTAATGCATTCTTTAACTCTCCTCAAAATGTGATTTTCATATAGTTGAAGTTTAATATTTAATCTCTAAAAGACAAGGATGTCCACTTTCACTTTCACCACTTTATTATTTTTCTATAGCAATATTTGGAGGTACTAGCAAATGCAATTAGACAAGGAAAAGAAATGATGTGTACAAATGGAAATGTGGAAGCAAAATTATTGTTATTAATATTATTTTACTGTTATTATTTTGCAGATAACTTTATGCACTTAGAAAACCCAACAGAGGTAACTAAGAAGCTACAAAAATAAAAACAAAGAAAAAGGTACAAGATTAATACAAGTTAATTTGAAAATTCAATAGCTTTCCTATATAAAAAAATAGTTGGAAACATGATAGAAGAAAAGATTCAGTTTATAACAGCAAGAAAAATATAAAATATCTTCATATAAATTCAACAGAAATGTGCAGTTACTTGATGTAGAATTTTATAATATTACTGAAAACCATTTAAAATATTTAAATAGGTAGAAATATTTTTCATCTTAGGAAGTAAAGCTAAATTATAAAGATATTTATTCCCCTAAATCAATCTATGCATGTTATTAAAAAGCCAATAAAAATAGCAAAAACAGCAAGTTTATCTTGGTACTAATTTAATTCTAAAACACACATAAAGATGAATATATCAAATATCCAAGATATATTGTGGAAAAATATATAATAAGTTATGATAATTTTAAAAAGGTTAGTGTTGAATAGATCAACGAAACAGAGTGGGCTCCAATAATAGACCCTACCAATTATGATGAAGGTGATATCGGCATCACTAGAGAAAATACATATAGGGTTGCATGTATATATGGATCTCTTTCTTATTACTCTAAATGCTATGTGGATTACAAATTAAAGTATAATATAACCTCAGATTTATGTCTTAAAGCATGCAAAGTTTTATTATTTTATAACTTCAAAAACGTGAAATTCCTTATAAGAACGTTGCAAAATCCTGTAAGTAATTTTTTTAAAAAAGGTTTCAAGTTTGAATACATAGTTTTTAAAAAGTTGCACTGTGAAAAGCACGAAAACATGATTAAAGAACAGAGAGCTTTCTGGATAAAATAATTGTAAAAAACACAAAATCTCCTTATCATAAAATCATAGGAAAGCAATTGGCAAAAGGCAAGAGAAGGTAGTTCAGAGAAATGAAGAAAAAATGTTAAAAAGGATGCTCAGCTTCTGGCTTAGTCATTGAAAGATGTATTAATATTGTGAGGATACACATTTCTTTCCATCAGATTGAAAATGATCAAAAAATCTGGTCGCCCAGTATTGTCAAGAACATGTAGACACAAGCACTGCTGAGCAGTCCTTGTGGGACAGTTAATTGTTAACATTTTGATTGAGGGCACAACGAAAAATTGCAAAACAAAATGTGAATATTTGCAGGGAATAAAGGTACATATATATAACATATCCTTGTATACATAAAATATCTTTCAAAGATGCACAGGAAACAGGGAACTAGATTTTCTGGGGAAAGAAAATTGGATATCTGTGGGATATGGATAAGATTGAGACTTAGTTTTTACTATATTTAAAAAGCATTCGCTAAACATCTCATTTAAAAGTTTAAATTTTAAATAAATAATTGTTTAAATGATGAATACAGATTTTTTTTTAAGAATTTCAGGCTTGATTACTATTCATCAGGCTATTTAAATATCTTCATATCAAAAGACTAAGAAAAGACCAAGTCATGGCCATGATGATATATTTTAATTGTCTTGAATGTTAAATTGGAATTAATAGATTCAGAGAAGGGAAGCACATCCAAACATCTGCAAACATTGCCTTCTAGCTAAGAAAATAAGATTTTCAAAAAAATCTCTGAGTAGATATCTTAGGCTCAGACCACAATGACTTTCCTTGTCATCTTCCTTTAAAAGAGTGATGGAAAAGTCCTTTGCAAAATCAAATCTATGTTCTCTTAGTAGTTTTGGTCCTTTTCCTATAAATGAAATGTTATAAATAAAATGGATGAGGATAAAAATCTGTCAGATTATTCTGATTTAAAATAGCTTAGGGAAATCTTCATGCTGGAAGCTTAGAAAAATTATGAACAAACAAGGAATACAATTACATGCAAGTTGAAATCATGCAGTACTGAAAAATTGCACTTTCCTTTTAAAAATGTTTATTTAAGAAAACAATATACTTAAGACCACCAAAATGGATATCTTAATTAGCTTATACATAGGCATATTTAAATAAAGTATCCAAATAATCACTGTAAAGTCTGTTTGTACAGTAGGTTTCATAAACCAATAAAATATCTACAAATACAGATATCAGAATTCCTTAAATTCTAAATATTTAACACTAATTTAAATACCATTTGATTAGCTGTCAAAACTGTGAATGTTCTCAAAATGTCAAGTAGAACTTATTACAATACCAATATCAATAGATGGTCATTTATATTTTAAAGCTTCAACTTCTGTGTGAGACTAAAGCAAGAAATGTTTATTTGGTACAAAATTTATATTTTGACTAGTGCATTTCCTAATTTAACTTTTATGGACAGTTTAATTGAACACCATAAGTACATGGAACCCTGAATAGGGTATGAGATTTTGTAGGTTTGCCCAGGTTAGTATGATGCACTGATAAATCCCAGTGTGATCTGAACCACAGTGAATAAAGAAGTATTTGCAAGGTCCCCTTGGGGGAATGGGCAGAAAGGGGGAAAATTCAACTTCCCCATGTGGAGAATTACTGATATTCTTGTAAGCGGTGGGGACAACCAAATCAATATGTCCAGCCCTCAATCTTGAGGTTTGTTACTATGAAACTTATCCCCGCAAAGGACAGGCTAAACCAACTTAAAATTAGGCTTAAGAGTCACCCCAAGAGAACCTCTTTTGTTGCTCAGATGTGGCCTCTCTTTCTCTCAGCCAACACGGCAAGCAAACTCACTGCCCTCCCCCTATCTATGTGGGACATGACTCCCAGGGTTGTAAACGTCCCTGACAATGTGGGACAGAAATCCTAGAATGAGCTGGGACTCAGCATCAAGGGGTTGAGAAAACCTTCTTGACCAAAAGGGGGAAGAGAGAAATGAGACAATAAAGTGTCAGTGGCTGAGAGATTTCAAACAGAGTTGAGAGGTTATCCTGGAGGTTATTCTTACACATTATATAGCTATTCCCTTTTTAGTTTAAGGTGTATGAGAGTGGTTAAAGGGAAGTGCTTGAAACTTTAGAGCTGTGTTCCAGTAGCTATGTTTCTTGAAGATGGTTGTATACTGATACAGTTTTCACAATGTGACTATGTGATTGTGAAAACTTCATCTGATGCTCCTTTTGTCTGTGGTATGGACAGATGAGCAAAAAAGGATGGATAAAAAGTAAACAAATAACAGGGGGAACAAATGTTAGAATAAATTGAGAGTTTGAAGTACTAGTGATCATTGAAAGGGAGTGGTCAGGGATACTGAAAAAATAGGGGGAACAAAGATTAAAATAAATTGGGTAGATGGAAATACTAGTGGTCAATTAGAAGGAGGGTAAGGGGTACAGTATGCATGAGTGTTTTCTTTCTCTTCTTACTTCTTCTTCTGGAGTGATGCAAATGTTCTAAAAAATGATCATGGTGATGAATATACAACCATGTAATGATACTGTGAACCGTTGATTGTACATCAAGTATGGAATGTTCATATGTTAAGAGTATATTTGTGTTTGTATGTTGTTTTGTCAATAAAAATGTTTTTAAGAATGTGAATATTCTCAAAATATCAAGCAGAACTTATTACAAATATTGATGTTGCTATAGTAATGACCTATGCTACTGAACATTTTCAAGTTTTTGATTTTAGGAAAATGTAAGGATACAAATGTCTTTAGAATTGACGTATGAAAATCTTAACCAGCAAGAACGGATATCTGGCTATCTTAGTAGCTTATCCATAGTTATATTTATTCGTTTAAATTTTTTTTTTTTTTGGTATATGGTCCGGGAATCGAACCTGGGTCTTCCACACTGCAGGTGGGCATTCTAACCACTGAACTACTCATGCACCCAATTTGTTTAATTTTTTAAAACATCTTTAAATATAAAATATAACATATATACAAAAAGGCAGTAAATTTCAAAGTACATTGTAACAAGTAGTTACAGAACAGGTTTCAGAGTTTGGTATGGATTACTGTTCCACAATTTTTAGGTTTTTCCTTCTATCTGCTCCAAGACACTGGAGACTAAAAGAAATATCAGTATAATGATTCACGGATTTTCCTTTTGCCCACAGTGCATTTTTATTTTCTTTATATGGCCTAATGAAATATTGGCTGTTGTTAAAATGTCTTTCCTGTTATCATGCAAATGAACTACTTTATAATAACTGAGGTTGTAGTGAAAGAAAATAGATTGAAACATTGGTTGCTGTATAGTGAATTTGAAGTTAATAAGGATGAATGATGGGGTGCATGGGTAGTTTAGTGGTTAGAATGCCTGCCTTTCATGTGGGAGACCTGGGTTTGATTCCCGGACCATGCACCCCCCCCCCAAAAAAAAAAAGAATGGATGATGGCTTATGACAGGATAAGTAGCTCTAATAGGCTTTAACTTTCAGCTTCATTAAATAAGACAGGGCAGTGAGGTACAGTGAATTCAATACTGGTCATCTCTTGGAGGCTGGTGGTCTTCATGACAAACAGGATTCCTTTTCTTGTAGCCCATAGGTGATGGTAGGTGGCATGGGTAAAGCAGTGAGCAAAGATGCATGAGCCCAGTGGCCTTTGTTAATAAAAAAAAGAGAGGGAAAGGTCTTGCTTGTGACTTTCACAATTCCGGGCATTGATTTTGATGATCTTGCAGTGGTTGGGTGAGGGCCATTTGAGGTCCCTTAAACTGAAACCCAGAAAGGGACCAAGCCTTAGTTACATAACTCCAAGGAGTAGAGACTGGTGGGGGAGGATTCTTTGTCATTTTGAGAGTTCCCTCTCTCCTTTTTCATTTATTAGAAATATAACAAAGATCATCTTGAGAACTATCTTTACCTCTTTGCATCTTCATCAAAGAATATTTTGAGCTCAATCGTGTGTTTCTGGGAAACCCAAGATCACGAGGCCACATAGAGGAGTTTAGTTATTGTTAAAATTGCCTGGGCAGTGGTGATAACAATTCTCATTCCCCTACCCTTTATTATGCATCAAACAATTTCATTAAAAAATTTCTTACTAATAAGGGAAATGATTGGCCCTTCTTGCATTTAGAACAAGTGTTCACTCTCTGACAAACACAATCTGCCTCAACACTCAGCACTTGTGTATCAGTGTATGTGTGTGCATTTGTGTGTGTGTGTGCATGTTTAGGGAAAGCCTAAAATATCATTTATGACCTTAGTTTCTATAATGATCTTTCTCTAATTAGTTTTTTATAGTATTGTTTCTCTAATCATATTCATGCTACTAATTCACTGATTTTTTTGTCATCATAAATCTTTCCACTTATCACAAACCTTAAAATAAAATGCTTCTCCTCTGCCTTTGAAAGTTTTACTGTGACATTGTTCAATGATAATTATGTCATGTTATGGTATGCCGTATCATCTTGGGCTCTGCGATACCAATCAGGACCTTGGCTGATGAGTTGAATTATTTCCCTTGTTCAATTAGTTTGAAATTTTCTAATCCCAGTTTAGTTAATTAATGTTTACAAACTTTCATTCCAATCATATCTCCACTCTGGGAATCAAGATAACACATAATCATAAGCAGACAAATAAAAACAGGCTCGAAGTGAAATGGACCCAGTTGAATTTCATCCACAAACTAAGTTTTAGGAAGTCCAAGCTTTAAAAACTTGTTAATGAATTTTGCCATTCTAAATTAATATAATCTATAGCATTTTTCAATGTTAAATTATTTTTGTTTTTAAGTAAGAATTGTTCTTACTCCTTGGTAGATTCTTCCTTAATTCATTGATTATTATTTTCTTATAGTTATCATTGGCCATTAAAAGAATTGTAGTCCATGATGACCAGGAAAGGCTGTATAATAAGGCATTCTATAAAGAAAGCAAAGGCTTTGAATTTACTTATATAAATACAACTTCATGCAATTAATTTGACTCATTTTTTAATCATTCTCATGCTAAGAAAATCTGTTTGTTTATTATATCCTGCATCTTAAGGACAATTTTAAGCTTGTTTGAACAATTAGTATACCATTATGTTAGCTTGATTTTCATTTAGTTATTTTTTGAAATGTGTCTTTAAATATTTTTTTCTATTCATAATTGACCCTAAAGGTTGAAAGTGCCTCAATAAAAAATCCTCTGGATGTTATTGGTTTAGATATTGTTCTCTCTGTAGTCTATTCCTTGTCAATATTTGATATTTTTATTTGATAAAAGTATGTGTTGTACGTGGAAGCATTCTTTTGATATATTATTTCTGTTTCTACCAATTATGAACTGCTATTAGTTATAAAAATTATTTATATGAAAAAATAATAGGAGGAATTTGAATTTTAAAAGATCCTGTGAATCAGATAGAACAATGAATAGGACAATTTTTTCCCCACTGACTCATCAGTTTTAAAGCCTGCTGTTAACTGATTGCCACTTGCTTCCTGTGTGCTTTGGGAAAAGTACGATTTAAGGTAAGTCCACAATGTACTGTGGGCATCTCACAACTTGCCCCCCTTCAAGTTCTAATTCAGCATGGGGAGTTTTACTTTATTTATTCCTCTTTGTTGAGCGTTCCAGGGGGTTAGCATTTTGCTAAGTACATCATGTGTTTTTTTAAAATTATTTATTGAGGTATATTCACACACCATACAGTCCATCCAGTATGTACAATCAATAGTTTACAGTATCATCACATAGTTGTGCATTCTTCACTGTGACCATTTTTGGCACATTTGCACTACTCCAAGAAAATAAATAGAAAAAAGAAAATCCCAAACATCCCATAACCCTTTCCCTACCCTCTTATTGACCACTAACATTGGACTCTGCCCAGTTTTAAGACTCAACATGTTTTACTATTACAATCCTCACAACAACTCTATGATTTGGGGAACTTTCATCCCATTTCACTGAAGATGAAACTGAGGCCAACTTGTTGACAGGTGGTAGAACCAGAATTTCAACTTAACTCTGTTTCATTCTACAATCCATTTTTTTTCTTTCCTGTACACTACTCGTGAAAATTGCAATCCCAATTGAGTTGCATTGCCAAAAACATACAATATGGGGCATTGACTTGTTTCTAGGATCGAGTCAAATTGATTTAGATGTCTTAGAGACCCATACCCCTGATTATTCAAAGCCAGCTTACCCTTACACTCTTAACCACCACAAGACAAGACGAAAGGTAATGGCTTAACTAAAGCAACAGCGACAACAAAATCCTGTCTTCATGAAACTGTAGCGAGATGAGCCGTGCCCTGACCTCCTCAGTTCGTTTAACAGATTATTCCAGCACCTGCTATTAACCGAGGAGTTAAAGCATCATTGAGGTTGCTGTCCTTTGGAATTCTAGGTCGTTCCATTCTGCATACCTATGCATCATTGTCTTAATAGCTACAGTCTAGCCAGAACCCCTGGCATACTGTATATTAATAGAATATTGATATAGCAAAAATACCATTGTGGGATTCATCATTTGGTAAATCCTCTACCGTCTGCAGTTTTACAGAGTCATTTAATTAGCAATTTTACAACCACCTATCCTCTCGTTAAATTAATTAATAATTAAGTTCAAATATAGGCATCTTTAATGTCATAATTATATTTCAGTTTTATGGTCACTAGAGTTCAGCTCATTAGAGGAGGCGCTCATAAACCATAGCCCTGTTTAGAGGCCAATGCACAGCTATGTCACCAGGCTGCTTCCAGTTGGTATTATAATTTCTGCTCTCCTGTAGTAGCACTGCCATTTTCGAGAAAGATCCCCATCTTTGTCCTTTGTGAATGTAGGGTGCCAATCAGAGTAACAGCACTGACAAATGCAATACAAGAGCCTCCTTGACTTTTACGAAGTCTCTTTGGAATATTTTTGTAACATTAGCCCTCACTGTGCTTTCTGATTGGGTCAAGTGCTCCCACTTTGTTCTTGGCATTAAGCACAAAGTAACCATGTCAGAGACTTGTGTGCAATGTTGTCTCAATCACTTTATGATTTACTAAGTCAGTAATGGCATGCCACACAATATGGTGGGTTGTACATTACTTTAGATGGAGTGGATTTATTTCAGTCATTATCACTGATTAAACCAGCTTAGTTGAAGAGGCAAAACAAAACTTGCCTTTGAAATTGTTCTTATTTAATTTTGCTCGCCTTCACATAACCCAGGACAGTGCTAATTACCCCTTGATGGAGCTCATATTTCTAATGTAATTCATATGTAAATTCTAATTTAAGTCATATGGGAATGTTTGTGTTCCTTGCCTCCTCTCAGGCAAGAACACAAACACAGAATTAAAACTGTTTGGAAATGAAAACTTTATGTTGCCTTTTGTGACCCGGTTTTGATTTGCTTCCCTTTGTTGTTCATATAACTGAGCTTAATCACTTCTGAAGGTTAAGATATTAAACTGTAGCTTAGGGGATAAAAACTATCCTTAACACCTTTAAAGGATCTGGGCATATTTTGAAGGTGCAAATTATATTCTCACATGCTGACTAAAGTTTCACCATTTAAAGTTTTATTCAAATTTTCTATGAAAGAAGATGTTGTTAAGAATCTTACAAACTCTAAAATCAGCCTTTGTAAATTGTTTGAATAGTTTACACCATTGTACCCGATATCTTTGACAATTCATGAATTCAGACAAATTATGTTAAAAAAAACAAAGCAGAAACTAGAGTATGCTGGGCCAGTCATGTGTGTTAAAAATACTACACTGTTACATGATCAAGAGCAGGTGGAAAACTATAGGGTACTGTATCTAAAATCCAGAGTAAACTACAAGCATAAGGTAATGAATTGAGAGATGTGAGTGTGACAGGCATTTCTTAAGGAACTGAGTGAGAAACAGGAAGTAGTAAATGTTTGGCAGTAAAAGTATGGTTGAGAGCATGGCTGGAGAGAGTACTCCTTGTTCACAAGGGACCATTAATGCCAGAGATTTAAGAAGACCCTCTGTATGTTGCAATATGGTTTTTGGACTACTGGATGTGTGTGTGAGTGTGTGTGTGTGTTTCCCTCTCACTCTACAATGATATTGGAACATGCTTTCATGCCCAACAAATATTCCATACTGTATTTAAGACGGCATGTTCAATCCCAAGTCTCCAATACAATTAAAGAAAAATTCCAAAAAATCTGTCAAAGTCAAAGGGCCTGAGATCCACAGGAGAAATTCAAACCGCAACTAAATGTATCATGCACTTTAGCCATGCCACCCTGGACACTATTTTTAAGTGAAAAAGTTAATTCCTATTTCTTTTCCATCTCTCTTAACAACCGTACACTAGACATTGCTTTGTAAGATATTTCACAAAGAGCCAGAAGATGCTGTGATGTTTCCATTAAGTAAGAATTCCAAATTATAAAATAAACATAGACAAATAATGACGTTCTTGCATTTTAGGATCTGATTCTATTTTGCAATGCAGTGAGAGAGATCTTTTAAGTCATAACATCCTCATATAGACTGACATTGTAATATCTAGGACATAATTACACTTGCATTAAATATGCACACACACATACACACACATCATGCCAACATTTAGAGCTGTCCGAAACTATTTTCAATAATTGATTTGCCATTTAATTGAACAGCATGACTGACTAACATAGCTCATTACTTTACTCATTAGTTAATTATCGAAGAAAGTAGGACAAGTCAATAAAATGGAAGGCTGTAAATTCCAATACTAATTAGCACCATTTCCTTAGAGACATATTTAAAGGCAGATTGGCTACCTGAATGTCCTAGGACCTTGTAGATGAAGGAGAAGGGTAGATGCAACATAAATCTAGATTACTGGAGAGGAAGACTGGTAGACGGTAAGTAGACATGTATACTTGTAGTTAGCTACAGCTGACTACACTATTTGAACTGAAATATTGGAACATAAAACTGGCTAAGAAATTATCATTAAAAGGAAGAAGTGCTCTTCATGTGTATCCTTTGGAGACAGTGTGCAAGTCAAACTTCATTTCTTCTACTTTTAAAATTACATTCCTCACTTTGGTTTGCATATCCAGTTTATGGACATTATCAGGGTAAATTACATTCTGGAATAGATTTCTTTTTTATGAATTTTATTTTAACTATAATCCCACTTGAGAGCAAAGTGTTTTCCCAAGCTAGTAAATCTTTCTTTTTGATGTATTTATGAAAGGTGGCCACTTATGCTTATTCAATCTTGTGACCAAGAGATGTTACTACATATTCATCATCCTGTAGGTTGCAGAGACACATAACACACACCTACAAATACAAATGCATATATTCACACAGAAAAACATACACCCCCTTACATTTACTCTAACTTTCTCATTATGTAGAACTGAAGCCAAAGTCCTCTTGTGTCACTGTTACCTGAATGTCCTTAGAAAAACTTCCTACTTAGTGGAACTCAGTATTTTCTCAAATCTACAATGGGGAAGATAATACCTACTTTTCAGAGTTGTTGATAAGCTCAAGAAAAATAGTGTATGATATGCTCTAGTACAGTATCTGTCAGTGCCTAACATGGTTCTCCTCTTACTCTGTCCTTGATAAAATTCCTGGTTATCACACGAACCCAGGAGAGCAGCGATTAACTCAGACACAACGAAAAAACATTTGTAAAGCACAGGATTCTGGCAATGGAAAAATAGATTTTTTAATGGTCCAAACTCTGGGCCTGGTTATGATTGTTTTTGAGATATGTTCATGATGTAGTATGAGTTGTACACTAGAGGAGCCCTGTAAGGAATGTTATTCTCTGTCTGCACACTGTGGATTTGATCTTTGGCACAGAATTTCCAGCAAGAGATGGACAATTAATCTTGCATTAACCTTGATAACTTTTGCCTTAAATGGTTGCTTGCTTTGGTCATACAGTGGTGGTATCAGACCTAAGAGGGTGCACACTTCCATACTAATTTCATACTTAATTAAAATAAGCTATAAAAGAAGATACTTCTACATTTGTACAGTCTGAGATATTGGCCCAAAATATGTTCAAATACATGCTCAGAGTAGATAGAGCTGTTCTTTTCATATAGATAATGCAGTTGGATAAAGATAATCAAGGAAATGTAGTTACTAAAGGCAGAACTATGATCAAAATTTACTTCTCCTTATTTCCTTTGTTCTCTCCATTATCATAAATGTTACTGTCAGAACATCACTTAGAAAGAATCCAAGATTGTCAAGTCCAGGTCTCTGTGTCCAGAAGAGGAAATGCAGTCTCTAAGAAGGTAAGTGAATTTTGCAAACCGTATGACTAGATGCTTTCATAGGTTGGTCTAGAATCTTGTTCTCTTTATCTCATGTTCTAATATCTCTCTCCTAGTCCTCACCCTCCTTTCCCATGGATTTGCCTAAATCTCCCTGTTTCACCCCTTTCACAAAAGATTTGGACTCTGTATCTTTGCAGAGTATACCAGAGAAAAAGTCTCTGCATCTTCAGTAGGTTTTCTAGAACTTGCCTCTCTGGATTTACCACAGTTTACTTCAGGGTAAATATGTTGTTCATTAAGCTTTCTTTCTATCTTGTGTCAGGATATATAATGGGTGAGAAGAGAGGGAGGAAAACTCTCAAGACTTATCTCCATTGGTATATGCATGCCTACCTCCACGGTATACTTATGGCTTTTCTTGAAGTTTCTACATACTAGGTTTCCAACCTTATGTTCCAACTTGTTCTTTCAGCTTCTTGTGCCTTGTTCGTGTTTACTAACCTCAGAGCCTCAAAGGGCCCCAGGGTCTCTCCCTTCTCAGTGCCTGTGTTCACTGCAGGCTTTCATCTGAAAGGCATCCCTTCCTTCCCTACTACACAGAGTCCTATTCAGGCTGATGAACATCATCTTCACGAGGAAATCACTCAGGACTCTCCAGGTGAAATCAATTAATCAATTCTTTGATCTCATCAAGCGTTTTTGTAATACTGACGTCCACATCCCAGGGTATTTTAGTTAACCTACTCTCCTACTAATACATGAGCTTCCTGTAGGCATCTTCTTTGTTTACATAAATACCTAGCACAGGATTTGGCACAAAAGTTGGCAAATATTAATCAAATGAGCGAATGAAGAAATGAATGAGTGAAATGGAATTAAATGGGTATTTTGAAACATTTTTTAATTATATATATATTTGTTAAACTATAGTTATATCATGAAGTAGGTGTGGGTTTTGTCATATTTATGAATTTTTTTCAAAATCACATCTTTATATTTTGAAATGTGCCAATTTAGTATGTGCCTTAAAAACACCTTGATTGTAATCTTCTAAAGATTTATTATTGAAAAACAAATCACTCAACAATTTAAACATTTTTCATAATAAATCCAAAGTCAATGATGGAGGAAAATCACAATTTATTTTTTATTTGATATATTATAGTTATATGTAGCATTATTCTCAAACCACAAGCAATGTTTTTTTAAAACATGTTTTATAAGTACAGTATTAAGTAAAACTCTTCTAAGGATTATGTGGGGAGTTTTTATCAGCATTTTTGAGAATCAGGCCTCAGGTGCTAATAAATGAAGGCTAAGATTTAAGGGGGAAAATGTAGTGGGATAGTTTAATGAAAAGCTCCTGGTTAAAAATAATAAAAGTTCTCTAATGATTTTGGTAAAAATGCTTAAAAATAATTACACACCCTGGCATGAACATTTGGAAATTATGTACATTTCAGAGGAAAATGGTTAAATGGTTCATACAAAATAAAATCAACCTAAGAGAAACTCAAACTATATATCTGCTGTTAAATACTCCTCTCAATGCATCAATTGAATAACAACGTCCCTTAGTGTCTGGAAAACAACCACCAATTGAAGGGGCAAGGTATTCCAAAATTTAAATTCTTGGCCCATGTGAATTGGCACTGTAAACTCTTCTCTGAATTCCTGAGGGGCAAATGAGAAGAAAAGTGACAAAACATTCAATATTTATTAGCAATCTCTTTACACAGAGGGACATATGGAATGTCATATTTCACAGAAAGCAAGGAACACAAAAGGTGACTATAATAATAAATATGTTGACTGAACTGCAAATAGAAATTTAAGTCTTTTTACTAAAATTATTTCCTAAGCTGCTTAAAACAACTGATTTAAAATTTAAAAGTAAATTAACTGGGCAGGCCATGGTGGCTCAGTGGCAGAGCTCGCATCTGCCATGCTGGAAACCTGGGTTCGATTCCTGGTGCCTGCCCATGCAAAAAAAAAAGGAAATTAACCAATTGGTGTCATTGCCAAATTATTATTTGCTTGATTAGTACCGGTGAAATAACTAAATTGAAGCAATTTAGCAAATAAATTATGGATTTAATAGGACCAAAATCAGAGAATTTATAAAGAGAAAAACATTTAGAGGCATACATAAAAGAGGGTACTTTATTTGAATATGTAAATATGCTTTACCTGAGAATATTTCTACAGTGGGAAGGCTGGACATGCATCACAAAGATCAAAAGTAAGATCTGTGTGGAACTTTATTAAATAATAATCTAAAATTATTAAGTAATTTGTAACACTTGTTCAGCTTTTCTATTTGCTTAAAAATGATTTGTGAGCTTTGCTTTTATTTAACGAAATGAAAAATTTTTTCTATAATAAAAAAATGTAATTCTTATTATTTTTGCATTTTTTTTTAAATATATGGGAGTCTTCACAGTAAAACTGAATGTATATACCACAGTTTGTTTAGCCACTCGTCTGTTGATGGACATTTTGGCTGTTTCCATCTCTTTGCAATTGTAAATAACGCTGCTATAAACATTGGTGTGCAAATGTCCGTTTGAGTTTTTGCCCTTAATTCCTTTGAGTAGATTCCCAGCAATGGTATTGCTGGGTCGTATGGCAATTCTATATTCAGCTTTTTGAGGAACCGCCAAACTGCCTTCCACAGTGGTTGCACCATTTGACATTCCCACCAACAGTGGATAAGTGTGCCTCTTTCACTGCATCCTCTCCAGCACTTGTCATTTTCTGTTTTGTCAACAGACGAGTGGCTAAACAAACTGTGGTATATACATACGATGGAATATTATGCAGCTTTATGGCGGGATAAACTTATGAAGCATGTAATAACATGGATGGACCTAGAGAACATTATGCTGAGTGAGTCTAGCCAAAAACTAAAAGACAAATACTGTATGGTCCCAATGATGTGAATCGACACTCGAGAATAAACTTGGAATATGTCATTGGTAACAGAGTTCAGCAGGAGTTAGAAACAGGGTAAGATAATGGGTAATTGGAGCTGATGGGATACAGACTATGCAATAGGACTAGATACAAAATCTCAAAAATGGACAGCACAATAATACCTAATTGTAAAGTAATCATGTTAAAACACTGAATGAAGCTGCATCCGAGCTATAGGTTTTTGTTTTGTTTTGTTTTGTTCTTACTATTATTACTTTTATTTTTTTTCTCTATATTAATATTCTATATCTGTTTCGGTTATATTGCTAGTTCTTCTAAACCGATGCAAATGTACTAAGAAACGATGATCATGCATCTATGTGATGATGTTAAGAATTACTGATTGCATATGTAGAATGGTATGATTTCTAAAAAAAAATGGTCAGCACAATACTGCCTAATTGTAATGTAATTATGTTGGAACGCTGAATGAAGCTGCATCTGAACTATAGTTTTTTTTTTTCCTTATATATTTTTGTACTTTTTATTTTTATTTTTGTTTTCTCTCTGTGTTATCATTTTATTTCTTTTTCTGTTGTCTTGCTATTTCTTTCTCTAAATCGATGCATATGTACTGAGAAATGATGACAATACACCTATGTGATGATATTAAGAATTACTGTTTGCATATGTAGAATGGAATGATTTCTAAATGTTGTGTTAGTTAAGTTTTTTCAATTAATAAAAAAAAAACTGAATGATTTTATTTGAACATATTTTCAGATCCTTGCATGCAGTGAAAATTCATATTATCTAAAAGTTTTACAATGTTTCCTTTCTCCCTCTACATTATCTAGACTGACTTCTCTCTATTCCTTTTATAGGGAAATATCAAGGAAAGGTAGATGCAGTAGCTAAATAAGACAGACCTATGAGGACAGTAGGAATTAGGTTTTTTCTTTCACTGGATCGGCTAATGTTTTCAGTGCAAACACTTCACTCTGACTCTATAGCAGAAAAAACAAATGAACAAAAACATCAATTCTTTTGTTGTTTAATCATCTCACTTTAGCAAAACAGCATTTGATAGAATTACCTTCTTTTTAAGGAATCTTAAATTTAAGTTCGATTCAACTTCAACTGGTAGATATTAAATTCCTTTGTCTCAGGAGCCAAAAATACAAAGATAAAAAAGGGCATAGAATCCCTGGCCTTAAGAAACTTAGAATATTAGAAGGTCATAGTTTCATGAAATGAGAATTTGTTTGACATTAGCAATAATAGCAAAGTAGTTCCTGAAGAGCACCTAAAAGTTTGCAGAAGGTGACCCAAATCGATAATTATCACATATGGACACTAGAGTCACAGAAAAAGCAGTAATTAAATGCTAGCTTTGAGTGCAATGGATCTTTAGCATTGAGAAAGCTCACCTAACCTTAGGTACTCTCATTTCCTCACATGCGAAATCGGGGTACTAATTCCTGGTTTTACTTTGTTATATTATCGTGCAAGATCAAATGAGAAAACAGATGTGAAACACTTTGAGATTTGAAAGGTACTATGCAAACCTAAGACCCATTATTATTCTGTATTCTTGTGCACCAATTATTTAGCATCGTAATAGTTGGTAATCATTATTAAGAGGAATCATTAGAAATAGACATATATCTATATGCTTAGATACAGCCTTTGAGTTTGAGCACAAAGTACACCTGTATACTTGCATACATTAGAATATGCACTTATATTTATTTTCCACTGAAAATGTGCATGGCTTTTTTTCTAGTAAATGCTATTAATCAGCTGGCTTTCATTCTCCACTGCCCTTCCTACCAGTTCAGGAACTGCACAGTCGTCTTTGTAAAATACGCAGTCTGGAATTGCTCTGGTTGAGTTTTAGTGGTCCTCTTTCAGAAACTAGGCCCTCAGGCCTCAGTAGCATTTAATCAGCTGTAACTGAAGTGAAGCTGTCAGCCCCTGCTTGTATTGTCAGCTTCACTACCATTCAGAGCATCCCTGATAAATGCACCGTCAGATTTAACAGTCAACCCGTGAGAAAGGAAAACCAAAAGTTGCTCAGACACTGAAAGAAACTTTCTTTGCCCATGCCATGAACAAGCCATGAGTTAGAAGCCTCAATGTTAACCACACAGAAGTTGGTGATGTGTGAAGAGATATATTAGAAAATACAGTAATCTCGATACATCTACATACAAGTATATAGGAAAAATGGAGAAAGAAGAGAAAACGGTTGGGGTTGGTGAACCTGATAAAGAGAAATGATGGAATGGCAGAGAAAAAAAAAAGTTCCCTTGGATTTTCTCGAGTTTGGAAGGAGAAAATCCCATGGTGTGTACGCAACTACACACACACACAAAGATGGAAAGTGAGTAATTTGGGTAAAGAGAATCAATGCGTAATTGGAAAGTACTGGAATTTGAAGCACTGCACATTAGCTACCACTTCATTATGCATTGCTTATGTAAAACCAGATGATTAGAAGACATTTTTAAGCCTCAGTTTTCTCATCTACAAAGTGAGGGTAAAAATGAACATGAAATAATACATGGACTTTCCAAACTATAAAGCGTTCTATAAAGCATAGCTAATTACATATTTTTGTAAATAGTTTGCTAGTATCCTGAAAGGTTAATTATATATATACTAAAAAGGAATAATTCTTTTCCCTAAGGGCAATGATGTTAAGCATGAATTTAAATTGAGTTGCTTAGATGGAATAGTCTAGTGAAAGATGCTTCCTCTTCCAAAATGCATCATCAAGTTCAATGGGCCAGCCTCTGACATCACAATTACATGGGTCCATTATATGACAAGTTGGTTGCTTCTCGAAATGAAAGGAGCAGACTGTTAAATATTTAAAGCAGCTTTTTGCAAAGTATGTTCCATGGAATACTAGCCATGTGAAATAACAGATTCCACAGTCAAATAAATGACTTTTATATATATAACACAGTATCTCTCTAGTGGAAATGCATTTTAGTATGCAATAGCTCCCAATAAGTCCAGCAGTAGGGAAACCTGCTTAATATTTCAGAATTATTCACCAGCTTGAATCTTGTATCTTAAAATCCCTGTAACTGGCTCAGTGCTTTCAGTCTGTGTGGTAGAAATGGTCAAGACAGATACACCCCATTCCTATACTGGCTGTTTATTTATTAGCTCTATGACTTTAAGCAATTTGTTTAAACATTTTTGTGTCCTTATGTCTAAATAGGGTCAACAACAACTATCTCAAATACTGATGTAGATATTATTATATATTAATGTATTGGAATTAGCTCAAGTGCTTAATATATATATCCACTATCATTATTATTATTGTTTCTAAATCCTTCATTTTATTCACCCAAAAGTTTGGACCACTAATGGCTCCTTTTTGTTGTTTTTAATGGGTGACATGTGTCTCTTCAAAAGTGAGTATAACACACCGTTTTCCTTACTTCATGCATTAGAAAATGAAAATGGGGGCCTATGATATTATATCTGGTTGATGAGAATACCTAGAAGATGGAAATGAGAGTAGTCGTGCAAATGCCTAACTGTAAACTTGCCCAAGAATTGACTTACTGTTCATCCATACAGGTTATAAACATACTCCCTTCAAATAATATCTGTTTATTCATTTATTAACCTATTTGAAAATATTTATTAAAAACAATTATATGACAAACACACAATATACAGTAATTGAAAGAAAAGGAAAAAAGGCATATAACACACTTCTCTCATGTATCCAATATGAATTATATAAATATCAATATGATTCTTTTAAAAAAGAAACACTTGTCTATGTAAAGCCTTTAGAACATCCTACTTCTAAATAGTTGATAGTTAATACAAAAGAAAATGCTGGTAGTGAAAAGAAACATCATAGTAGAGAAACAATATGTCATGGAAAGGTAATTAACTCAAGACATAAGTCCTTGATGATTTGGTTTATGAATCCTAATAACATCACTTGCTAGCTATGTGATTAAATGTATGAGGAACCCATTTTTCATATCTAAATATATGAGAATTAAATGGTTAAATGGGTCCATTTATTTAATAGATACTGGACATCTCCAATGTTTCAGGAAGGCGCTGATAAGGAGATGAACAGAACCAGTGCATGCTTTTAAGGACCTCAGGGACAAGTAGAAGAGATAGATAAGCAAACAATTAATTACCATATATTCATATTAGTACAGTAATAGAGGTAGGTTGATATGAGTTATCAGAGTTATAGTGAAGAGGACATGATCAAATCTGATGGCAGATTCAAGAAAAATTTCACAGTGTTGGTTATTTTCAGTAATTTAGAGTAGATATGAGTACATCATATGGGCAAGACAATGGGAAGAGAAGTCAAAGAAAAAGCAACTTCTGGGATGCATAAAAGTTCTTGAAATCAAATAAAGTACACTCTGAAATTAGGTACAAATTCCTTAGTACCCAAGGGATGGAAGACACGTTCCATTTTAACAATCAATTTCTATTGATTTAAAGAGAAATGTCATGATAGGGATTAATTTTATGTTTTTCTTTTGCATACTTCCTTGAGGACAATACTTTCTCTGTTCTATTAGACATATTGAGCATGTTCTGATAAAAAATAAAAAAATTATAGTGATAGTTTAAAAAAAAGAAGAAAAATATCAATGTCTACCTCTCTTTTCACTTCCAAAATAAAACTTGAAAGTGAAAAAAGAAAATGCTTAGACATCATATTAAAGGAAGAATAAGGGAGAATATTATCTTTCATTCCCTCTACTTTATCTTGGAGAAAATCTTGTGAAGATCAATGTTGGAGGAGATTGGGATCCTAGAGAGAAGGAGTGATGAGCTTAGGAGAGAATGTAGAAAGATTGGGTGATTCCAGAATACAGAAACAGTGAGCCATTGAGTCTTTGGCCAAGAATATAAGAACCTGAGAGGTCAGCCCTTCCCATCTGAAGACAAAAACATTGCTTATATAAGGAAGCCACACCATTATCTCTGATCATCTGCATGTCTCTTATTGATGCTTTAGCAGATAGATATGTCCTCCTACTCTGCACTTTCCTGAGCTCCTTTAGAACTGTCCAGTAAAGATAATCTTCATAGTGTCCAAATATCCATACCTTCTCCCACCATTCCTCCTCAAAAATAAATAAATAAATAAATAAAATAAAATGAAGAACGCAGATCTTTCAAGGGGGTACCTCTGTAATGGAATAGAAATGTCCAACACCAAAATGTGGGAAGGAGTGGAGAGCAGTGAAACCCACACATATTGCCTGGAATTAAGATCTAGGAATGATACAGGGCCCTATATTTGGGCTCAAAGAATAGAACATCTATGCTTATTTATTAATGCCTGCAGTGGATTCAGGAAGGAAAGTGTGGCATATAAGTTTGTGTTTTCAAACACTGTTCTGTTTGAGGAGAACCAATGAAGTTATTAAATAGGGACTGATAGGCCAAGTTTTGTTTCTGAAATATCATAGCCTAGCTATTACATATTACTTATTTGTAGGACTAAAGGGAGCCCACAAGCACGAAAGGTCATTGAAGGTGTGCCACTGCTTTTCATTAAAAAGATTTTTTGTGTGTGTGATGAATGAATAGGAATACAGGAAATTAGAGATTTTTTTCTTATGTTATGCCTGAGGAATTGAAAGCTGAGAGTGCTTCAACACTCACCAAAGTCATAGAGGCAAGAATATCAGAGAAAACTCAAACTTACAAGCTCACAACAGATTTCCAAAATCAGAGTATAGTAAACATTAATGATAATTTGCTTTCATCTTTGTCAGTATTGAAATGATTTTAAGGGTTATTTTGGAGCTATTACATTAAATGTTTCCATTTCACTATCTTTTGCAGCTGTGGAAATATCCTCAATATGATTTTTCTCTATTGCTGTCACTTCAACACCAAGCTTAACAAGAAAGGTAGGCTGTTATTATTTTGTTTCTTCCTTTCTTTTAAGGAAAAAATTCCCATTACCACTTCTAAGCTCTCCGTATATTTTAAATATCAATTTTTAAAAGACTTTTTTCTAATTTAATTTCCAAATTAAGTTTTTAAAGACATGGCTTATGGCAAGGAATATTCATGCCTTGGTGTTTAAAGGTAGGAAATTGTAATATTTTCCTATGTATGTTTAAAAATATCCTATTTTCTATTTTGAGGGATGGCTTAGGTCTCTAGAAAACATAATAAGACACTTTTATTCACAGAGTTGCTTATTGATATTAAATTTTTGATAATTCAGAAGAATTTATCTTTGAGTGATAGTCTGCCAATGTCAAGATGATGTATTAAACCTATAAAAATAAGCATAGAGCACAACTTTTATTTGGAAAGATAACAGAAATAACTGTACTCTCTAATCTTCTCTGTCTGGTTATTATGAGATTAGAGTATACTTCTCTAAGTGAGAAAACCCTTACTATTACACATATTTATTTTTCAACTAAGGATGTCTCTTAATATAAATGTGCTAGAACTAACATTAGACGGGGATTCAATTAGCTTTGGTTTGACTTCTAGCACAGCCCAAGTCATATCCTAGAAATTTAGGTAATATCACAGATCATGGCTACAAGAGTCACAATTACCCATTAGAAAAACCTTTTTTTTGCAAGGAGGGTGGGCAACGATGTAGGTAAGATTACCTTTTCCTCTTAACTTTTCATCAAAGTAAAATATATGTTCAGAAATATATACAGCTTAATGAGTTTTATCAAAGTGAACAATTATAAAGTATTGGATTAAGTCATTCAAGTCATTAGCTCTCACTTCCAAACCCACCCTCCATCCATAGTCTGCTTTGTGATGCTGGGCCAAGCTCTTCCATCTACTTTTCCCCTTTGTAGGTGTTCCCAGGAGTGCTGGTTTGAAACTATTATTCACCCCATAAAAGCCATGTTTTAATCCTGATCCAATTTTGTAGGGACAGACCTATTGTTTAGGGTGGGAAACTTTGAATGGATTGTTTCCATGAAGATGTGATGGACCCATTTGTGGGTGTAACCTTTTGGTTATATCACTTCCGTGGACATATGACATACCCAATTGTAGGTGTGGACTTCGATTAGATGGAGGTGTGGCTCCACACATTTAAGGTGGTTCTTGATTCACTTTCTAGAGTTCTTTAAAAGGGAAAACATTTTGGAGAAACCTCAGATGCTTGGAGTGCCAACAGAGAGAGCAGATGCCTAGACATGGGCAGATCCCAGCAGATATCACCATGTGCCTTCCCATGAGAAGCTGAGCAAGTCAGTACCCAGAGTTTTGTGGAGGAGCTAAGTGAAGGCCCACAGATACTCATAGAGGAAACCACTGGCATCAGAAGTTAGAAGCAATGAACCAGAAACAAGGACCAGCAGATGCCAGCCCATGCTTTTCCAAATTGACCTTCCTTGAGCCAAGGTATCTCTCTCTGTATGCCCTAGTTTGGACATTTTGAGATTTAAAAAAATGCATTAGGGAAAAAATGTTTGGATGAGAAGCTCAGACAAAGAATATTTAGCAAATGTATAATTGGAATCCTGAAGAAGTGAAACAAAGCAATGGGAGAGAATAGGAACAGGGTGGAAAGGTTGGGTGTGTGAGTGGATCTCTACTAATATACCGTTTTCTATAATTTTGAGTACTTTAGTCATGTTTATGATTTACATTTTAAAAAATAAAATCAGTAAGGATGAGTGAAAACCATAATATGGAATATAATAATAAACAAATGAACCCATTTTAAATGAATGGAATAATTACAAAGAATGCATAAATAAATATGTATTAAAATCTATTTGGCAGATGTATGCTTGTGTTTGTACAGGTTATCAATTATGAAGCTACTTTCTGTGTATTCTGGGATTGAGCAGTTAATTAAATCTATTGAGGGTAACAGGAGATACAAAAAACAAGATCAGGGTGTACCCTATGGTGATGGATTGGTATTGGAAGTATCAGTATGCACTGCTCTCTCTTCTATAGACTATCCAATGGGTAATAGATGGAAAGAATTTGCAGAAGGTTGGAAGAGAGCACAATAATTAGTAATGTGTTTGTAAAGAACCACAAGATTCTGAAGTGGTACATAAAAACATTCCTTACTGAGAAAAAGTTTAATATGAGAACATAAGTGCCTTCTTATTTTATCTAAAGAAGGAATAAGAGTTTTCTAAATATATAACAATACTTTCACTGAGAATATTCTAGATAAATAATCCCTAAAGAAGAAAATACTATTTTTACAAAGACATTTATCATTGAACTATAAGAATATTGGAAACAGAAAATTGGAAATGACCTTAAATATCTTTACACCCATGCATGAAATATTTATATTCTATGAACAGAAACAGAATATAACATTGTATCTATTCCATAATCAAAATATATATAATTATGTATTCAATTTGGGAAGGACTGGTAGAAGGTTTTAAAAGCATAAAGATAATTGTATGGCATCTGCATAATTTTTCTTTTGTTTTTATTTCTGCTGTATTTATGCTGCTATGATAAACAATAGCTTGAAGTAATATAATCTTAGAGATAAATAATGATGGCGGGTAAAGAATGCAACCAAAGCTACTCTAGTAAAAATGTTCACATATTATAGCCAATTGCATTCTAATGCCACCACATCAGCTAGTACCAAGGGTATTCAAAGGAAAGAAGTATTAAAGACATTTACACCAAGAAAATAATTTTTATACTTAAAGATTTTATCTCTTAATTTAAATATCCACATCTAATCAATAAAACAAGAACTTGAAACACTCCTAAAGAATCAACCGTTAAGGCCATAGAACCATAAGCCTTTTAAATATTTTACTAAATTCCCCTATTAACCAACTTGAAGATGATTTTGTCTATCACAGAATTGGGAAAATATACACTGAATTTAAGTGCTACTACAAAGAAAGCAGTTGGTATCTAATGTAATAAAGTACCTTATTCGTTTGGAATTTGATTATCTTACATTTCAGATCAGCTCCCACGTCAAAGCGACGCACAGTTCATCTTTCACAACGATATCTAAAGCCTGTGGAGAACTGTTATTCTTATCCTGAGAAAAGTGGGTTCAAATAAGACACTTCTGTATTAACCATCTGAATAGACTCTAAATGCAGAGCACACAATTGTCACCCTCTCACTTCAGAGAAAACCTATTTCATCAATCTGCTCACATTAGCCTTGCAGAGTTGAGGGGAAAAATCATCCGAAAATCTGCAACCATTATGCTTAACCTCAGGTCTTTAACATAATTTTCTCAATAAAAATCCGTGTGTCATTATTTACTTAAAAGAAATTAAGGTAATTTAAATGCAGACTTCCCTACCTGAAAAGTGACTTAAATCCTAGCTATAAATAAATAAAACAAATATTGAGAAACTTAAGGAATGAAAGGCTCCATAAGGACTGACAAATGTTTTAATAACACATGCATTTTTATGCCATTGGTGATATAACTGGAAATCAAAAAGTGTATTAAATATGAACAACATATAAAAACATCATAGTTTATCATTTCAATTTTTTTTGTATTACAGCATATCCAGACTAACATATGAAATTTGAGATTAAAAACATCTCATCCATTATTCAAATCTTATTTAATGCAACCTTGCACAGAACAAGAAAGGGGAATTTTGCCTCTTTCTTATAGGGTGATAGAGAAATGAAGCCTGGAATGGTTTATCATTTCTGTTTTTTTAGGAACAATGAAGCTCAAAAGCAAGCATGTCAAATTTTAAGAAACTCACCGATGCAAAGTAAGTCATTTGAAATTCCTTTCTCCCTTCATTCTAAACAAGTATTCTTTTTCTGGAATCCTGCATTCCAGATTAAATCAAATTTCGGATTATCTTCAGGTCAAAATTGGTAGGAGAAACAAAGATCATTGGGGAGCCTCCTCTGTTCGTAAAATAGGCAAGAATCACAAAAACTCAGAAAGTCAAAGTTGGGATGAGTTGACTTACTAACCAGCTGAAGATGAGATGCAGGCACCCTCTATAAAATAATAATCAAAGTGGAAATTTAAAAAAAAATTAGGAAGGAGCAGCACAAGACAAAACAGATAAGAAAGAAAGAACAGAGAAGAGCAAGGAAAACAGAGCTTTGAAATATATGTTTCTAAAGAGATCAAACTACCATTTAGAACTGAGGGTCAGAACCATTGCCATTTCAGACCTCTGCCTTCATTGGAATCATTTTGTTATGGCAAAGGGGACACTCAACCAGTGTGGTTGAAGAGTTGAGGTAAGCTGGTAGAGATAAGGCAAATCAGAATTGTTCAGGGTTAGGACCACACACCATCTACCATTCAGCCATCACCCTCTCCAGAGAAGGCTGCAGTGGCTGGTGTTCATGATGATCTTAACAACAACAAAAAAACATTTTAAATTTTGCCTGATTTACTTTGACAAGGGAAATAATTAGTTGGATAGTGTATGAGAGTTCCAGCAAAAATGGTTAAAATGAATAATGTTCTGTCCTGAAAAGAAATTAAATTCTAAACAATCCTGGAAAATCTCTTCTCTAATGCGGTCATTCCTTATACTTAGACCCCTTCAGATTGAATCCGTGTGTGTTGAATTTTTGGGATTTCTTACTCCTAGCATAGTGCTAGGGTTATTTACCATTTGGAAATATTTCCATTTGGAAAATGCTGGAGGTGGAAGGGAGGTGATTAAATAAACAAACAGTAATTTCTTGAAACAGTGAACTGTTTGGTTAAAGACAGAAATTCTATAATTTTCATTTATTTGTCTAATAGCTGTTGAAGTTCTTTCATATCTCACCCATTTGACAATTGTCTCAATTGTTAGGAAACTGAATTTTCTTTTTCAAAGTGGAATTTTGCTATCAGAAGTGGGAACAATATTCTCTCTACACCATAATTTAATGACTAAGGAAAAAGGCACAATAGAACATAAGGGTGATTATATCTCAATTGTGATCAAAGTAAATAAGGTTCAATATCTATTAAATAAAACTCCAAGGGGCTCTTCAAATTATTAGTATAATTTATATTGCTCTCAAAAGGGGTTTGCAAACCATTTTCTGTCTTTTATTTTCATGGACTTACATCTAGGCTAGCTATAAACTTTTTAGAGGGGGGTCAACACCAAAAGAAAAACAAATCTGCAAAGCAAACTAGTTATTTTAATATCTTCAATGATAAAGCAACTCTTAGGCAGACAGAAATGATTTAAAAAATAACTTAGTTACTTCTCACAATAATATTTTGTTAATAGATACTTCATATTAGGATATAATGTTTTACCATCTTATCTGTCAAATATATTTTAATTTTAAATTTCTAAAGTTTGACAAAATAAATCGACCTCATTTTTTATTAGGTTGTACCTTCGTTTATAGATATATTCCATTTTCAGCCAATTTATCTATGACTTTTAAGACATTAAAACTCTTATTTACTGACAGAAATCCAGAGGTTTGTCTTTAAGTAATAATAGCCAATCACTAGATAGGTGTCACCTTACGTATAACACTCACAAAATTCTTTCACTTTTTTTTGTATCAATAAAGTAAAAAAATATTCTACAAGGCATTTTACACATGCAGATGTTTCAATTTCCAAGTCAGAGATGGGGTAATACATACTCCTTTCATTGGTATCATACGAAGCAGTGCCCATTCCCTTGCATTTTCTCAAAACTCAAGCTGCTATGAGAATTGCAATTTTGGTGCAATTTTCATAAGCCAATTAACTATGGGTGTTTATCTCTTCAGCAGAATGAGCAGGGGGTGGGAAGGAGGGGGGAAGAGAGACCCAGGGGAGGAGGACGTGAGAGCTGATTTAACAGACTAGCAAACTTGCAGGCACAGAATGAGCACATCTCACCCCTAATGAGCAGAATCAAGCAGCTCTAATTCATGTCCTTTTTTTAATTTCCCCTGACCACGAAAGGGAATACTGGACCCTGTTTAGCAGAGGGTGAGATGAGGCTTTGTGGTCAGAGGGAACACGTTTGTTGATCAGGAAGATGTTTTCACACTGTTTCTCATAGAGGGTCCCCTGAGACAACTTCCTTTTTCTCTCTCTCTCTGTCTCTCCTTCTTCTTTTTTTTTTTTTTTTTTAATTACCAAGCATGACATTCATGGTTATTTCTTCTTTCCCCCCAGTTGACTACAAAGGGGCCAGCTCTCTGGCCCCTTGTTGGTCAAGCCTGGGGGAGGAAGTGACAGAAGGCTGGCCTTATTTACCTTAGCAGAGTCCCTGTGTAATCTGGTTAATCATGTGGCTAATGGGGGGACAGCACGGATCCCCACACACTGTGCTCCACAATGAAGACTCATTCATATTTAATTCAATAGAGTGTTTAAGTCATTCCACGCTTTGTGGAGAAGATTGGCTTTCTTTGTGCTACGTCTCCTGAGAGTGTCCCCCCCACCCCTCTTCTTTTAGACAGGCATATGTTCCAGCTCCTGTCTGCTGCAGCTGGACAAGGAAAGAGCAGGCTTCTTTCTTTCTCTTCTCTTCTCTTCTTTTTTTGAACCAATGAATTGATTACTGTGGTGTGAAATGCGGGCAGAATTGGTCCCCTCTGTCCCGTGGATGCATAGATTAGCCCTTTGCTATTCTAATATTTCACAGCAAGACATCTTAAGAGGAAGCAAGGCTCCTGTTTCTCAAGTTTGCCATTGTGCAGACAACAATCTGTTGAGCACAAAAGAAAAATAAATAAAATAAAAGCTGGTGAGATGTTGACCTTGTTCTTTTTATAGTATACGTATATGGTGCTCCTTAAGCAAAGGCTCTGGAGAAAAGCATAAAAAGGGATGGAAGTGGGAAATAGTCTGACTCCATACTGAATTTTAAAACAATCAAATTGAAAAGAAAATCCCATCAGGACACTACCACTTGGCCCTTGGATTTAATTCTAGAGGGAAAAAACAAAAGAGATCTCGTCCTAAAGGGATGGGTAATGGAAACACAGATTCTGTCACAGCCCTCTGGATAAACTGAAGTTTTAAAAAATAATGGAAATTAATGAGTTTTGATTTCTGAAGTACAGATTCTAATGTTCACAATTTTTTTAATTTTTCAAATTTGGATTAAATTGATAAACAACTGAAATATTCTATCTTTCCTCCTCTGCCTTCCATTTATTTCAAATAGACACCTATTACCCAGTTATCTCAATGAGAGGCTGAGTCAGAAAAATAAGGCACCACGTGTGCTTCTAAGGTGGGGTACTTTAATCTTTATTCGGATAATAAGGATGGACTTTCTAAAGCAGAGCATGAATTTTAATACTTACTCCCACATATTATGAGATTGTTAAAAAAGTATTAGCATTCCAAAATCTTTCATAAACAATTATGTATCTCCAGTCCTGGCAACGAGATTTTGTATAGTAAAGTTTTTACAAGCAGGGTCATAAGAAAGGATGTTTTTGTTTAGAACGAAAATATATTCTGAGCTAATGAGCTTATATTTGCAGCTTCAGTGGTTTAAATCCAACCGAATGAATAATGAACTCTGATGAAATGTTGATATATAATGTAATAATAGTAACTGTATACACACAAATAAGGCCCACTCTCGGATTAATGAAAGCAGAGAATTATTGATTGCTGGACTATATAACCAAAGGAGACGATGACATTTATTTTTTGAACAATATAGAGTTCTCCTGGCCTCGGATCATGTTGATATAATGCAGCCCAAAGCAAAGGATTAGACAGGCTGATTGATTCGATCCCCTCATAGCTTCATTAGGTAACGTGCACCCCAACCAATTAGCAAAGGAAAAAAGCAGAGAGCCTTTCACTTGGCTTTACGGGGGCCAGGATGGTAGGTCTCGTCATATCAGTTCATTTTTTCACTTGCCAGCATTGGGAAATAAAAGGCTTAAAATGTTAAAAAGGTGCATTTATATTAGCCATTAAAAGGATAGCCATTACAAACCAACAAGTGTTGTAAGAGGATTTAATGGTTGCTTTGGCTGATGCTATAAAATACATGTGAAAATTACTTGCATTTTCTTCTATTTAAATAAGATTGTGTTTCCTCTTAGAGTCAGCAAATGATGTAAGTTGGATGCAAAACACAATTGCTTTTATTATTATTTAATGTTCATAGCCAAAACTATGCTAAGTGATCAAAGAGAAAGAAATGACTTTTGCTCAATGTTTCCTTACAATTTTATATAAATAATCTGGAGAAAACAAATAACCTAATAAGCAAATGGAAGAGGTTAAAATAAAGGAAGCAGGGGGCTACAAGGGTAGTTCAGTGGTAGAATTCTCGCCTGCCATGGGGAAGACCCAGGTTCAATTCCCTGCCCATGCACCTCCCCCCAAAAAAAGAAGCAAGCAAACAAACAAGCAAAAACCCAAAGTAACAAAAATTCAACACATGGTGCTGCAATAATGGGATGCTCTTACAAAAAAAAAAACCCTAAAATAAAGAAAACATGCTTTTAAGTAAAATTTAACAAAAAACTGGAAAATAAAGACAGGGTTGGGATAGGAATTGACCAAAAAAGATTTTCTATGAATATAGGGAAAGGTACAATAAAGGGAGTAAACTATAGGAAGAGAAGTCACGAGTCTCTTAAATTGGCTTGACTCAAAAAATAAGAAGCCAACATGAACCAAAACCTCAATTACAGTTTATGTTTGCAAGCCTCTATCTCTACCTTCCACCATCACTCCCTACATCCCCAGCTGAGAGGTTTCATTTCCTTACCCTTCACTTCATTAGAGTCTTAACAATCCATTATCCATTTCTTAATCCTCCACTCCTCCAAGAAGGCTGTTTATTAGAGTACTTGAAGGGTTGCTGCCATTGTGATGGAGGTGTGAATCGATCACTAACATGACAACTGGTGACAGGTCTAGTTTATTAGACTGCTACTTTGCCTCTTAATTACAGCTGATTAGCCTGCCTTTTCGAGGTAGAAGATGGAAGACATAACTGCTTTTGTTCATGTCATGTACGACATTACCTTATTGTTTCGATTTATTTTTTAGTATGACTTGTTTTCTTTATCAAGAGACCCAGACTTTTCCCAAAGACCCCCATAAGCATCCTTACTGGATCAATTTTCCTACATGAGAATTTGTATCAATATTTTTTCCAGAAAATATGTTTTTAATTGTGAAACTATTGCACGTGTCCTGAATTGTGCTACGAATTTAGATTTGTTCATTTTGCACAATCTTAGTTTATAGGAGACAAGTAAAGTCTTGGGAAAGGCAATACTATGTGCATTTTGGTTGTTTTTTATTGAAAGAGAGACAAATGGCTTTCATGTTTCTTCATTCTCTCAAAAGCATTTCGAGGATATCACTGAATTATACAGCTCAAAATGGTTAAAATGGGAAATTTTGAGTTATAGATGCATTACCACAAATATATTTCAAGATTAATATCTTATCTATGAAATCATTACAATTCTTTCATTGATACCTAAGGCTAACTAGACATACAAAAATTATTTAATCCAACCTGTGGTTCTACAAGTTTCATAGTGAGGATTTTAAAGATTGAATTTTTTGCTTGTAAAATGAATTCCATTATATTATGAGTATTTGTCTCTTTTCTCACTGATCTGATTAGTTTAGAAAATTTTGCTTGAACTGTAGCTTTGCCCATCCTTATGTGGATCGGGTCATAAATGAAGCTTGTCATTCAGCATTCAAATAAATGAAACTAGACATTGTAATGGCCTATTGGAATAGTTACTTGATGCAAAACAAATTACTACTATTGCCAGATTCAGGTTAAGGATGAAAAATTACTTTGTCATTAATACTCAAATGTCTTGGTTTTCACTTATATGAACATTTTAATCCTAATTTAAAAAATTTACATACTCCTCCTATAGTAGTTATATCAGGAGGTAGTAAAATATCTGTAGGTGACATTTTTTCTTTATTTTGGAATTGAGCCACCGCATGTGTATTAGGTAGGGTTCTCTAGAAAAACTATCAACAGAGAACATTTGCAAATATAAAATGTATAAATGTGTCTCACGTGACCCCGGGAATGCAGAGTCCAAAATCCACAGGGCAGGCTGTGAAGCCGATGACTCCGATGGAGGGTCTGGACGAACTCCACAGCAGAGGCTCACCAGCTTAACCAGGAATAGAGCCTGTCTCTTCTGAATCCTCTTTAAGAGGCTTCCGTGATTAGATTAAACATCCCTCGTTGCAGAAGACACTCCCCTTTGGCTGATTTACAAATGGAATCAGCTGTGGATGCAGCTGACGTGATCATGATCTAATTCTATGAAATGTCCTCATTGCAACAGACAGGCCAGCACT
Source organism: Tamandua tetradactyla (assembly GCF_023851605.1). Classification (NCBI taxonomy): domain Eukaryota; kingdom Metazoa; phylum Chordata; class Mammalia; order Pilosa; family Myrmecophagidae; genus Tamandua; species Tamandua tetradactyla. Next base: position 12,285,836 of record NC_135351.1, read on the forward strand.
TGCCCAACCAGACAAAGAGGTACCACAACTTGGCCAAGTTTACACAGGAATCTGACCATGACAACATGTAAGAAATTGTCTAGATTTCCCCCTCCTTTTGTTTTTATGTACAACTGCTTTGAGTTCAAATTAAAGAAATTTTAAAAAAAGATCATAGCCAAAAGAGAATGGAGTAAACCGGCCAAAGCTGGCCTGGTTATACTCAGTATACCCAATGGATCCTTGAGACAGTAGTACCTTTTTTTGATTGTGAAACCCTCAATTTGCATAGACCAAAAAAAGCAATAGGAGATGATATATCCCAAGTACTGAAATTTTTTCAATCATTTTTTTGTAACCTGTAAAGGTATTTTTGCATCCAATTTTATTGAATCTAAGATATTAAAGATGACAGAGGCCATGGAAAGCAGGCCAATCCCGTAGATATTTTAATATTATAATTGAATTTCATAAAAAATTAAGAAATATACAAATAAAGTTATTCAGAGAAGCAGTGTTGGTCTGAGAGAGGTGCTTTTTCAAAATTTTTCATGTATGGTTTGTTTTATCATTCCTACTGTTTCATTCATTATCATAACACTTGAAAATTTATAAAACACAGGAAAACCAGTCAGCAGTTTATAGTTTATGATCAATAAATCATTAAATTATAAAATTAATGCACAATTTCGTAGAATTCATGAATTAGTTTTATAATTTAAGCAAACTATAGTTTCAGTTGATTTAACAACTAATAATTCTTCAGACAGTATATTTTAGTGGTTAATATGAGCTCCGGTGTCAGATTACTTCATATAGATTCTGGCTTTGCCACTTATTCATTTATATGACAGTTCCATAACCTGAAATATAGAAATGCTAGTGGCTAATCACTCATTTCTGGTGTAAAGAATAAAAGAAATAGTATGTATATGACATTTAGAAGAGTGTCTTAAAAAACCGCAACCATTATCATATCTAACGGTGAAGAACCGAAAGTTTTCCTCTTAAAATCAGGAGGCAGACAGGCATATTCTCTCTTAACACTTCTATTCACGATTGTCTTGGAGGTTCTAGTCAGGGCAATTATGGAGGAAAAAGAGATAAAACCTATCCATAATGGAAAGAAAAGAGTAAAATTATTCACAGAACACATGATCTTCCACATAGAAGATTCTAAGCAATCCACTTAAAACCTACTAAACTAATAAAGGAGTTCAGCAAGGTGATAGGAAACAATATCATTATACAAACTTCAAATTCATTTCTGTAGCCTACTAATGGATAATACAAAAATGAAATTAAAAAACAACTGCATACACAATAGCATCAAAAGAATAAGATACTGAGAAATAAAGGTAACAAAATAAATGTAAGATTTATATGCTAAAAACAACATTGAAAATTGAAGATCTAAATAATTAAAAAGACATCCCATGTTCATGAATCAGAAGACTTAACATTATGAACACAAGAATGCTTCCAAAACTGACTTCTGGAATTGATGCAATCCCTACCACAAAGAGCTGGCTTTTTTTTTTTTTGCAGAAATTGGCAAGCTAATTCTAAAACTCACAGATATGCAAAGGATCCATATTAGCCAAAGTAATCTTGGAAAGGAACAACTTTGTGGAACTTACTGTTTCTAACTTCAAAACTTACTACAACTCTACAGTAATCAAGACAACTTGGTATTAGCATAAAGCCTGAAATACAGATCAATGAAACAGAATTGAGAGTCCCAAAACAAATCCTTACATTATGGTTAATTGATTTTTTTGGTAATTGATTTTTAATAACAATGCCAAGACAACTCATTGGGGAAAATAGTCTTTTCAACAAATGGATCTGGTTTAACTGAATATCCACATGCAATAAAAGATGATTTTTAACCCCTACTTCACACAATATGTAAAAATTAACTTAAAATGGATCATAGAACTAAAGGTAAAAGTTACAAAACTCTTAAGAGAAACCTTAGGAATGAATCTTTGTGAACTTGAGTTACAAAATGATTTCTTAGATGACACCAAAGGCAAAAGTGATAAATGAAAAAAATCGATAAGTTGCACTGCATCAAAATTAAAAACATTATGCTTCAAATGACACTTTCGAAGAAGTGAAAAAGACAACCCACACTCAGGGAGAAAATATTTGCAACTTATATACCTGATAAGGTTTCTATATCCAGAATATATAAAGAACTTATCTAACTCAATAACAAGAAAACAAGTAATTCAATTAAACATGGATAATGTATTTAAAGAGACTTTTCTCCAAAGGATAAATATGAATCACAAATATGCACATGAAAAGATGCTAAACATTAGCTGTTAGGAAAATGCAATGCAAAACCATAATGAGATACCACTTCACACCCAATAGGATGAATATATTCAAAAAAGCAGGCAAGAGCAAGTATCAAAAATGATATAGAGAAACTAGAATCTTCATATATCATTGATGTGAATTTAAAATTGTGCAGCCACTTTGGTAAACAATTTGGCAGCTTCTCAAAATGTTAAGCATGGAATTATCATATGATACAGCAATTCTACTTATAGGTATCCACCCAAACATGATTACAAAAATAATGTCCAAACAAAAACTTTTATATGAATGTTCATTACTGCATTATTTATGATAGCCAACAGGTAGAAATAACCTGTGCCCATCAACTGATGAATGGATAAACAAATATGCTTTAGCCACACAATGGAAGAGTATTCAGTAAAGCAAAGAATGAAGTACTAAAACATGCATGGGTTTTGTAAGTTAAGTGAAATAAAGCAGACACAGAGCATCAAATACTGTGTGATTCCATTGATATGAAATATCCAGATTAGAGAAATTCATGATAAAAGGCCACCTAAGGCAGGGGTGGCGAGATGGAGCATGGAGAGTGACTGCCAATGGGCACTGGGTTTCTTTCTGTGGTGCTAGTAATGTCCTAAAATTATATTGTGGGAATGGCTGCACAGCTCTAGTCATACAATAAAAACAACTGAACTGTGCACTTCAAAGGGGTGAGCTTTATGCTACACAAACTATCTCATAAAACTCTTTGGAAAAAGTGTCTGGTTCATACCATGTACTCAATAAGTATTTGTGGCTTTTATACAGTTCCAAAGAATGAAAAGAGACACTCATGGCTAGTAATAGACACAAATAAATACATAAATAAACCTTATCCAGGGGAAGAAAACCTGTTCGTTATCGGAACTGAGCCTCGATGACATATGACAGATGCAAGGAGGTATGAGTAGAGTCAGGAGCTCCACATGGAGACACAGTAATTGTAACAGATGCTGTAAAAAAGTATGAGGTGTTTGGTCAGTTCTGGATTTTCAAAAAATTATGTCAATCTCTGATTAGCCATGGATAGTTAAGACAGAGTAAATATAAAGAACACAATAGACAGCATCCAAGAACCAATGTTAGTTTTCATTTGGGATTCCATCTTCCCATCACAAAACCTGACTTTTCTCAGGGTTGCAAATGAGAAATTAGTGTATTTGCTAGTTTTTGTTTTTTTTTTTTTTTTTGTCTTTTAATCAGTCTTTGCCAGCAACGTTTTAGGCCTACCACTATTTGTTAGGAAATGGTGCTAAGAAACACAGATAAAGCAGATGGTACGGTGCCTCAGATCTCGCATTTAAACCAAACAAATCAACATAAATTAAAATTTAAGTGGTTTCCAGAATGCCAAAATTATAACCAGGATACTGTATGTGCCAGTTTGAAAGGATGCATGTACCCTAGAAAAGCCATATTTTAATCTCCATCCCATTTTGTAAAGGCAGCCGTTTCTTCTAATCCCTATTCAGTATTGTATGTTTGAAACTTTAATTGGATTGTCTCCCTGGAGGTGTGACTCAATGAAGAGTGGTTGTGAAGCTGGATTAGGTGGAGACCTGTCCCCACCCATTCCAGGTGGGTCTTGATTCGTTTACTGGAATCCATTAAAAGAAGAAACATTTTGGAGAAAGCGAGAGATTCTAAGAGAACAGAACAACATAGCCATGAGAAGCAGACAGTCCACCAGCCAGCGACCTTTGGAGATAAAAAAGGAAAATGACTCCCGGGGACCTTCATGAAACAGGAAGCCAAGAGAGAAGCTGGCAGATGATGCCAAGTTCGCCATGTGCCCTTCCAGATGAGAGAGAAACCCTGACTGTGTTCTCCATGTACCTTCTCACTTGAGAGAGAAACCCTGAACTTCATCGGGTTCTTGAACCAAGGTATCTTTCCCTGGATGCCTTAGATTGGACATTTCTATAGATTTGTTTTAATTGGGACATTTTCTTGGCCTTAGAACTGTACACTAGCAACTTATTAAATTCCCCTTTTTAAAAACTCTTGTATTTCTGTGATATTGAATTACGGCAGCTAGCAAACCAGAACACTGTGTTTTTGTTTCCAATGACTAGCTAGCTTAGTATGCTAAAACTGTGGCAGATAATAGTATTATCATAGAGGATAAAGGTAATCATAGAGTCATGTTTAATTTAAAAGGGGACAGCACCAACAGAAACTTAATGTATTTTCCCACCAGTCATGCCCAGGAGTGTCCTGAGAGACCTGCAGAAACTGTTCCATCTACTTAGTGAATGACATTTGATAAAAGTCCTGGAGGCTTCCAAGAACTTTGGCCATATGACACCTTGATACAATTATATTAGTTTGTCTTCTGATTTACATCTGCCAAACAACTTTCTGATTATAACAGTCCAATGTGTCTGATTACAGAAAGAGAATAAATGGACTGCTAAAGTTAACATCAGCTACTAGTCTATCTGATCTCTTTCTCATTTTAAACTAATAAGTTGGCATCCTGGGTTCTACTTCGGATTAATTATTCTTTACAATTTAAATTAATTATACTTTACAATTAATGTAAATCTGGTCACGTGTGCCTAAGAAACTGACAAAAACTTGAATCTGATCCTGTGAAACTGAGATTTAGGTTCAGGGTTGTGATGAATTCACAAAAGTACGTGCCAGCTCTTGGGATCTGGGTGAGCATTCAACTTTCCTCAGATGTCACTCCTCCACATTCTGTGTAACGAATGCCTTTGAAATCAAAACGTTTTTAAAAGTCTATCTTCAAATAATTTTCAGATGATCATCTCACCAAAACAAATGACTTTTTGATTGCCTCCAAGTTTCCCCAAATCTGCTTTGTTTTTCAGTATCTTCTCCATTTTTCTTATTTCCTTTTGATCTGTGAAATAGGAAAATGGATGTTGAACTGAGCATTAGGTCCCCTTGCCATAGTTCCAAAAATAACCTGATTATAATACAATCTTTATAGGACTTAGTTACTTAATAATTAAAATGAAAAAGTAAGATTAATCAGTGGTTCTCAAACTTCGCTATACACCAGATTCACCAAAAGAGCTTTTAAAAGATAGGTAGGTAGACAGATACATATATGGTTATAACAGAGAGATGACATAGATAGACATAGATGATGTAGCTATAGAAAATATAGAAATAAATGATCGATAAGGATAAGGACATGGACATTGACACAGACATAAATAGATATATCTTACCCTTTTCCAGGCACACAAAATAAAATATTCTGGGAACAGAGCCCAGACATCACTATTTAAAAAGAATTTCTTTTTGCTTCTTGTGCCTAGTCTGGGAACCCATGAACTTCATTTTTTTTAGATCTCTTCAGTTCATAAATTCTCTGCTTCTATTCCATCAGTTTGAGCCAACAACAACTATTTTAAGATTAGGTTCAAAAAGGACTTGGTCTCTCCTTTACTTCCTTAATTTACATCAACCTGCTCCTCCCAGATTTCTGTCATCAGTATGGAAAATAAAACAAACACTAGATGAGTCTCACATTCCAAATTCTATGCCTTCTTCTTTAGCTTCCTTTTCTAAGCCTTACTTCCCCCATTAAATTACAGTAATGATGCTTCAGGATGTCCTCTGGCTTGCACAATTAACAGACTGCAGCTGATACCAAATATTTACACTGGGATTCTACTGTAGCATCATATAGGATACACATATAACTCCACTTTTGCTTTATTAAACAGCTTGCCAATCAGATTACATATTTTGCTTCAGGGCCTTTCAGTTTGCCAAGCTCTGCTGAATCTATCTTCTCTGAGGTGCTAGCACCTAGCACTCAGATGGCCAGACAGCCAGTGGATGTTGATTTTCTTCCTAACGGCTTGTGGATTAAGCCCACATTCTTGATTGTCTATGTTTACCAAGAGGGGATTGTACAGAGAAAATTCAAATTAATCGCAAAGTCTCCTTTTACTTAGGAATTGCAAACTACCTGCCCTCTAAACCAGTATGGCTAATTTACATATTGTCCCTTATAATCACTTCATTAGCTTCTATCTACCCTCTAGTGTAGTGGAGGTGCTAATGAGCAGTGAAATGAGTTAGGCATAGGAAGTACAAGACATCAAGAAGCATGATAATTATTTCCTAAATAATAGAAATTGGGAAGGGGCTTACACTTCCATAGTCTTTTCTTATTGCCCCTGCTTTACTTCCAATTGGAGACAGCAAAGACATTCAACAAATATTCATTGAACAAATGCTCTTGGTCAAACATAGTCTTCAGTGCTGACCAGTTTCATAGAGAGGTCACACTGCACATTCTATACTCTAAGGGGATTGTCAGTATAGTAAGGGGAATGTGTTGGTTTGAAATTTTTGTGTACCCCAGAAAAGCCATGTCCTTTAATCCTTATCCAATATTGTTGGGTGGGACCTTTTGATTAGGTTGTTTCCATGGCAATGTATCACCACCATTCAAGACAGGTCTTAATGTGACTACTGGAGTCCTTTAAGAGGGAGCCATTTGGGAAAAAGCTTCAGAGCTGACATGGAGATAGAAGGTTGGAGATGCAGAAAGAAAAAACCCTGGGGAAGCCGTTTTAAAACGAAAGGGCAGGAGAGACACTAGCAGACGTCACCATGTGCCTTCCCAACTGAAAGGGAAACCACAAATGTCATCAGCCCATTCTTGAGTCAAGATATTTTTATCTAGATGCTTTAGTTTGGATATTTTTAAGGCCTCAGAACTTAAACTTATAATTTAAATAAATTCCTTTTTTGAAAGCCATTCCATTTATGGTATATTGCATTCTGGTACCTTTAGCAAACCAAAACAGGGAATAAGATAGAGAAACTAATGATTATAGTCTAAGGTAGAATATGGACATTTTGCAGTTCCTAACTGTCTACATTTTCTTCTAAGAATTTAACAAAGTGAGTTATATAAGCACAGCTCCCCTACAACTGTTACTAATACTTGAGTGACAATATTATCTAATGTACTCAGAGGTAGAACCAACATACAATGGTTTCATTTGAAACTTTGCTCTACAGTATAGTCTTGTCAGCAATATCAACAAAGACTGGAAAACGTCAAGCATAGTAATTGCACCTTCATGTACTTGGACAAATTTTACGGTCTGAAAATCATGGTCAGTAGCTTTCCTTTGGGTTTGCTAATATGTATAGTATCAGAATTGTGCAACTCAGATGAATATTTCTAAGTTATAAGAAAGTTGTAAAATGTCTTTCTATTGCAATGAGTATTCATACAGTCATTATTAGGAACATGATATGATAGACAATAAAATGTAAAGGTTATAGCTCAGCATCAGCAGTAATAATAGGGCAAAAAAATGATTGTGAGCTTTCATGCAGGAATTTTACCACCTGGATATACTAAAAAATGAAGAGAACATAGCTGATAGTTCCATAGCTCCACTCAAAACATAACACAATATTAGTGAAAAAAAAGTGAATTATTCATTAAACATAGATGCTTTAAAAGTCACCATAGCCTTTGCCCTCATATTATTTGTTTTTTATCCACATTTTTGTCACTCATCTGTCCATACCCTAGATAAAAGGAGCATCAGACACAAGGTTTTCACAATCACACATTCACACTGTAAAAGCTATATCATTATATAATTATTTTCAAGAAACAAGGCTACTGGGACACAGCTCTACAATTTCAGGTACTTCCATTTAGCCAAAGGTTAAAATAAATTGGGTAGATGGAAATATTAGTGGTCAATGAGAAGGAGAGGTATGGTATGGATGAGTTTTTCTTTTTTATTTCTTTTTGGGGAGTGATGCAAATATTAAAAAAAAATGATAATGATGATGTATACACAGCTATATGATGAATTGTGAGCCACTGACTGTACACTGTGTATGAGATGTTTGTAAATTAAGAATATTTGTATGCTAAGTTTTATCAATAAATATATTTTTTTAAAAAGTCACTGTAAGAATTTTTTTTTACATATTGCAAAGTTCTAGAAGGTTAGGACTTATTTTTAATTTTATGTAAAAATGAACAAAATTATAAACACTATATACCACCAAGGAACACACCCCTTTCCTCCTCTCCTCATCCCCTGGTAACCTCTGATCTACTTTCTGTCTCTATGGATTTGCTATTTCTATATGTTTCATATAAGTGAAACCATATAGTATTTGATCCTTATGTGTCTTGCTTATCGCATTGAGCATAATGCTTTCAAGTTTCATCTATGTCACAGCAAGTCCCAGAACTTCATTCTTGTGGACAAATAATATTCCATTGTATGTGTATACCATATTTTGTTTACTCATTCACTTGTAGATGGGCACTTGGATTTTTTCCACCTTTGGCTTTTGTGAATAATGCAGTTATGAACACAAAACTAGTATCTGTTTAAGTCCTTGTTTTCAAATTCTTTGGGTATGTACCTAAGAATGGAATTGCCGGATCATGTTGTAATTCTATATTTAGGTTTTCAAGTAACCACCATAGGGCTTTCCAGCAGTACAATAACTACTGTCAATGGTTTATATAAGGGTAATTTTGCCCTATATTTCCAACATATTATTATTAGTTTTAATGCATGTCCTTATTCTATTACTCATCTACCTATACACAGGATAAAAGCAGTACCAGTCAAGTGGTTTTTACAATCACACGATATTCTAGTTTTCTAGCTGCTGGAATGCAATATACCAGAAACAGGAAAGCTTTTAAAAAGGGAAAGTTTATTAAGTTACAAACCCATAGTTCTGAGGCCATGAAAATGCCCAACTAAAACAAGGCTATAAAAATGTCCAATCTAAGGCATCCAGAGAGATACTTTGGTTCAAGAAAACTGATGCTGTTCAGGGTTTCTCTCTCAACTGGAGAGGCACATGCCAAACATGGCAGCATCTGCTAGCTTTCTCTCCCAGCTTCTTCTTTCAGTGAGCTCCCCTGGGGGCATTTTCCTTCTTCATCTCCAAAGATTTCTGGCTGTGTGTTCTGTGGTTCTCGTGGCTCTAAAAAAGACTCTCTCCAAAATGTTTCCTCTTTTAAAGGATTCCCATCTGGAATGGGTGGTGTCACATCTTCCTCTAATTAGAAGTTAATACCCACAATCAGGTGGGTCACATCTCCATGGGAACAATAAAAAAAACTCCCATCCAGCAATATTGGATGAGGATTAAAGGACATGGCTTTTCTGGGGTTCACTACAGATTCAAATTGACACACATGATCACATGATCAAAGCTGTATAGTTACAAAACTATTACCAAAAATCAAGTCTACTGGATTATGTATTTCCTCCTGGCTATTCTGATACACTAGAAACTAAAAAAATAATCTATATAATGATTCAGTAGTCATAATCATTTGTTAAATCCCAATTTCTCAGTTACTCTTCCTCCCTCTTATTTGATAACTCTTTCAATCTTCAGGGGTAACTAGACAATGACCATTTTAGCTTCTTCATGCTGGGAAGGGGTGTTGACTTGTGGGATAGAGGAATGAAACTGGTTTATATTCTTGGGGAGACTGGTACCTCTGGGTTTTGGAGCTTATCTGGCATAGGAACAATATGGAGGCCTTAAATTTCTGAAAAAATAAACTTAATAACTAAAATATCTATAGTGTCTTAGAGCTGAGGGTATTCCTTAGGGTTTTTAGGGGTACTGTTGGTTAGGGATTGGCATACTGTGGCAATTTGTAAGATATGGCTGAAGCTTGCATAAGAACAATATCTCGACACAATTTGAAATCTTTTAGCCATTTACTTTGTTTCATTACTTTTGTCCCTTTTGGTCAAGATGGCATTGTCAAGCACATGATGCCAGGGCCAGGCTCATCCCTGGAAGTCATATCACACAGAGAGGAGAGGGTAGTGAGTTTATTTGCAGAGTTGGCTTAAAGAGAGAGAGGCCATATCTGAGCAACAAAAAATATTTTTTATTATAATTAAAAGAAGGCTCACTGTTACAGAAAAAAGTTTCATATGGGTAAGTCTCAGGATTGAGGGCTTGGTTTATTAAACTGGGAGTCCCTAATGCTTGAGAGAATATCAAGAATTCTACTGGTGGGGGAATTTAATGTTTCCACATTTTTTTCCCCAGTCCCTCAAGAGGACTTCACAAATACCTTTTTATTTTCTGCCTCCAATACTCTGGAGTGCATCAGGGTATTGCATTAACCTGTACAGAGTAACAAGATCTCATTCCCTATTTTATGTTCCTTATGCAATTAGGTTGTTTAAATATAGTGAGCAAAAAAGGTTAAATTAGATAGGGTGCTACAGAAAATTTAAATTTTGGATAAAATAAATATATCTTCCTTTGGACTCACATAGAAGTAGGAGCTTTAAAATACAGATGATATCCTTTAACTCATATTATGATTTACATTAGTCCTAATCAGATCTGATTCATTCACATCTCTAAGTGAAGACTGATTTGTCTCATACCTTCTTTAGCAATTGCTTTATGGAGTAATGCTGACTTCAGAGCTGCAAAACTCTAACTCTGAGTCTAAGGTGTCAAACAAATGCCTAAAGTTCCAGGGAATTACCAGGTTGTGCATGAAGGGCACAGCATCTCATAATTTAGAAATAACAGTTAAAACTCAGAAAGAGATGTGACTGCTATAAGAGCTTACAGTCTAGGAGCCTTTACAATAAGCCTTATTGAACACGCTGTACTCCTTTATCATCAATTACCCAATCCCTGCCCACTTTCTAGCTCCTGATAACCTATGTTCTTGAATTCAATTCTTAGAGTTGGCTCATTATAGTTAGTTTATATTACAGTCCTTTCATTTCTAACTTAATTCACTCAACATAATGTCTTCAAGGTTCATTAACATAGTTGCATGCCTCACACCTTCAGTCCTTCCTTGAGACATGCAATATTCCATGACACCTAAACACCACAGTTGGCCCTCCCATTCATCAGTTGATGAACCCTTAGGTCACCTCCATCCATTTGCAATGATGAATAATGCCACCGTAAACACCAGGGTGCATGCGAATATCTCTTCATGCCTCTGCTTTCAGTTCTTCCAAGTAAATACCTAATAATGGGGTTGCAGGATCATATGTCAACCCTTAGCCTCCTATGATACCATCACACTGCCTTCCATAGGGGCAGCATCAATCTACTTCCCTACCAACAGTGAAGAGGTACATCACTCTCTCCACATTTTCTCCGATGTTTGTATAGTCCTGCTTATTTTTAAAGTAGTTTTATTCATGCACCATACAATCCATCCTAAGTATAATCAATGACTTTTGGTGTAATCAGATAGTTAGGCATTGACCACCACAATCAACACGGTGTGAACATTTCCATTTCTTCCACAAAGAAAGAAAAGGAGAAAGAAAAAATAGGAGGAACAGCAACAAAAATCCCATACCTCTCCCTTATATCCCCTTCTTATTGACATTTAGCTTTGGCATATTGCCTTTGTTACATTTACTGAAAAAATATTACAATGTTACTGTTAACCACATACCCTAGTTGGATAAATTTTATTTTTGTGATATACCTTCCCATTTTAACACCTGGCAATGGTCACATTTATCTGTTCTACCTCATGTAAAACCTTTCTTATATTTGCACATTTAATCACATCATTGTCCACTCTAAGTTTTGCTGCATTATGCAACACCAGTTTTTATATCTATCCTTCCTTCTGGTGTCATAGATGCCCCAAGTCTTCCTCTTTCAGCCATTCTCACACTCAGTTTTGTTCATTATACTTACAATATTTTGCAAACATCACACTGTCTTGTGCTACCCATTACTGAATCTTTATAATCAGTCTTATTAAACCTTCTATACTCCTTCAGCATCAAATGCCCAATCTCTACCCTGTTTCCGATAGCTTGTATTCTCAACTTTAACTCTTAGAGTTTGCCCTTTATAGTTAGTTCATATTAGTGAGACCATACAGTATTTGTCATTTTGTTTTGGGCTTATTTTATTCCTCAAAGTTCATCCACATTGTTACATGCATCATGAATTTATTCCATCTTACAACTGTGAAATATTCCATTGTATGTATATACCACAGTTTACCCCCTCATCAGTTGATGGACATGTGGGCTCTTTCCATCTTTGGCAATTGTGAATAATAGCACTATAAACATTGGTGTACAAATGTCTGTTTATGTCCCTGATTTCACTTCTTCCAAGTATATCCCCAGCAACGGAATTGTTGGATCAGATGGCATAACTGTACTTACTACCTGAGGAGCCACCAAACTGCTTTTCAGAACAGCTGCACCATTCTACATTCCCACCAACAATGAATAAGTGTACCTCTTTCTCCACATCTTCTCCAGCACTTATAGTTTTCTGTTTTTTTGATAATGGCTATTCTAGTATGTGTGAGATAATATATCATGTGGCTTTGATTTGAATTTTCCTATTGGCTAGTGACGTTAAGCATCTCTTCATAGGCATTTGAGCCATTTGTATTTCCTCTTTGGGAAAGTGTCTATTCATGTCTTTTGCCCATTGCCCATTTTTTAATTGTTTGTCTTTTTGTTGTTGAGTTGTATGATCTCTTTATATATTAAAACCTTATTTGATATGTGGTTTCCAAATAGTGTCTCCCATTGAGTAGGCTGCCTTTTTACGTTCCTGACAAAGTCCTTTGATGTGCAAAAGTATCCCATTTTGAAGTGATCCCATTGATCTATTTCTTTTTTCATTGCTTGAGCTTTTTGGGGTAAGATCTAGGAAACCACCTCCTACCACGAGATCTTTAAGATATTTCCCTATATTATCTTCTAAAAGTTTTATGGTCTTAACTGTTCTTTCTCTAGTTCCTCTAGATGAGCAGTTAATTCCTCAATTTTTTCTCTAGGTGTTTATGGCAATAAATTTCCCTCTGCATCCCATAAGTTTTTATATGTTGTGTTCTTATTTTCATTTGCCTCGAAATATTTACTGATTTATCTTGTAATTTCTTCCCTGACCCACTGATTGTTTAAGAGTGTACTGCTTACCCTCTATATATTTGTGAATTTTCCAGTCTTTCATCTGCTATTCATTTCCAACTTCATTCCATTATTATTCAAGAAAGTGCCTTAGAGAATTTCCATCTTTTTAGATGTATTGCATCATACTTTGTGAATGAATGTGTAGTCTATCCGGAAGAATTATTCATGAGCACTTGAGAAAAATGTATATCCTGCTGTTGTGGGGTGCAATGTCCTGTAAATGTCTGGTAGGTCTAGTTCATTTATCATGTTATTCAAGATTTCTATTTCCTTATGGATCCACAGTCTAGATGTTCTATCCATTAATGATAGTAGTGTAGTGAAGTCTCCAACTATTATTATAGCAATGTCTACTACTCTCTTCAGTGTTGTCAGTAGTTGTCTCATGTATTTTGGGGCACTCTGGCTCAATGCATAAATATTTATGATTGTTATGTCCCTTTTATTGATACATAGTATCTTTCTTTGTCTCTTTTGTTTTGTTTTACATTTTAAGTCTAATTTGACTGATATTAGTATAGCTATGCCCACTTTTTTTGATGGTTGTTTGCATGAAATATCTTTTTGCAACCTTTTGCTTTCAAGCTATTTTTGACCTTTGATCTAAAATTAGTCTCTTGAATCAGCATATAGATGAATCCTGTTTTTTTTTTTTTATCCATTCCATCAGTATGTTCTTTGATTGGGAAATTTAATCCATTAACATTTAATGTTACTGTAAAAGCAGTGCTTTCTTCAACAATTTTGTCCTTTGGATTTTATATGTCGCATCTTATTTTTTCTCTCTTTTTAACTTTTTAGTTACTCTTACTGTTAATCATCACTTCTACACTGTTTTAGTTTGCTAAAGCTGCCAGAATGCAACACACTAGCAATGGATCAGACTTTAGTAAGGGAATTTATTTAGTCAAAAGTTTATACCTCTTCAGAAGAAAGGCAGCTTGCTTTCATCTCAATTTCTCTGTCATATGGGAAGGCAGATAGTGATGTTTGCTGGTCTTCTCTCCTGGCTTCTGTGTTCCTATGGCTTTCCCAGTGTGATTTGTTTCTGCATCTCCAAACATCTGGGCTGAGCTGCAAGGGCTGAGATGAGGTATGCTGAGGTGCTGAGATCTCTTCTAACCTCTCTTTTTTAAGCCTCTGGCTCATTAAATTAAACCCCACTCATTGTGGAAGGCACTTCTCTTAGCTGATGGCAAATGTAATAAGCCATAGATGTAATTTTACACACTGATGATTTAAGTTCACAGAAACGGAACAATGAGGCATCATTACCTGGCCAAGTTGTCACCTGAACCTAACTATCTCATACACACTTCTCCAAACCTCTCATTCCTGTCTTTTCCCCATGCTAGTGGTCCCTTTAGTATTTTTTGGTAAAATATATCTCTTGTTCACAAACTCTCTGTGTTTATTTGTCTGAAAATATTTTAAACTCTCCTCATCTTTGAAGGACAGTTTTGGTGGGTATAGAATTCTTGGTTGTCAGCTTTTCTCTTTCAGTATCTTAAATAGATCATACCACTGCCTTCTTATCTCCATGGTTTCAGCTGAGAAATCTGCACTTAGTTTTATCAAGCCTCCCTTGTATGTGGTTAATCACTTTTCTCTCACTGCTTTCAGAATGCTCTCTGTCTTTGGACTTTTACAACATGATTAGTAAGAGTCTTGGAGCTGGCCTGTTTGACTCTATTCTGTTTAGGGTACATTGTGCTTCTTGGACCTGTAATTTTATATTTTTCATAAGAATTGGGAAATTCTCAATGATTATTTACTCCATTAGTCTTTCTGCCCCATTCTCTTTCTCTTCTCCTTTTGGGATATCCAAAACACATATATTTGTGTGTTTCATGTGTCATTAAATTCCTTGAGACCTACTCATATTTTTCAATTATTTTCCTATATGTTCTTTTGTGTGTAGGATTTCAGAAGTCCTGTGTTATGCATCTAATCCTTTTTTCTGCATCTTCAAATCTGCTGTTGTATGTCTCCATTGTGTTTTTCACCTCTTCTATTGCACCTTCATTCTCATTTGTTTTTGAAAGCTTTTGAGTTCTACTTTATGGTCACCCAGTGTCTTATTTGTATGCCATATTTTCCTTCAAATTGACTTGATTTAGAAGATTTGTTTGAAAATCTTTTTTTGTTTTGTTTTACGTGGGCAGGTAATGGGAACTAAACCTGAGTCTCAGGCATGGCAGGTGTAAACTGCCACTGAGCCATCTTTGCCCGCCTTGAACATCTTTAATTAGTTGTTTCACTCTTGTATCTCATTTGAAGTGTTAATTAGGCCATATTTTCATGCTTCCTAGTATGACTTATGATTTTTTGCTGGTGTCTAGGCATCTGATTTTCTTGATTATTTTGGAGGTCATTTTCTGTCTTTTGTCTAGAGCTTTTTTTTTATTATGTGGATTTGTTCTCTAACTGTTGTTTGACATTTAGCTCCATTCATATTAGACTTCTAGTATAGTTGCTGTTTAGCTGCTCAGAAACTTTCAGCTCTAATTTTTCTGATTCTTGCCCTGTCAATATAGAAGTTTTTGAGATTGCCCTTTTGTGTGTGTGCCGTTGTTTCACCCCCAAGAAAAATCTCTCTCTTCTCCCTTTTTCCTCAGGAAATGTTGATCTGCTGTTTGTTTTATTTTTTTATTTATTCATTTATTTTTTTTCTGTTATGTAATCCTAGCACTCTTTTTGATACCTCTAGGAACTTTTACCTATAGTTCTGGCTCTGGGAAGAGGGTATTCCCAGATAAGATAGACCCCAGTCAGATTTTCCCAGAGAAGACAGGCCCCAGACTCATAAAGGAGATTTAATCAGTATCAACATTCCCAGGGATGAGACCCAGAAGGATGCCAGTCTCTCCTGTGAAACTTCTTAATTCTGTATTTTTCGTGTCCTGCCCAGCAGATTGCATTTGTCAACCCACTGCTCCCCACGAGTGTAAAGTATTTTTAATTCTCAGCAGACTCTGTCCCTTCCAGGGGCATTATTGAGACAGAGGCTGAGGCTGAATATGGACTTAAATAGGTTCTAATTTCCAGCTCCCAGGATTTGAATTCTCTAAATCACAGTCACTATCTATGCTGGGTCTTATTTCCACTCTTAAGTTTTGTTTTTCACCCATGTCTTTTGGGGGAGGGGAGGATTCACTCTTCAGTCTTCTGTCCCTGCAGGCTAGAAAATTTACAGGGTTTTCAAGCAGACTCCTCCCCTTCTGCTGGGACCAAGTTTTAGACAGGCTTGGCTCAGATTTTTGTAGGTTAAAACTGTTGCATGTTTGAGACAGAGGCTGGGATCCTCTCTTTGAAAGTTGAAACTGGCTGCCGCTATCCCAGTCCCTGCAGTATAAATTCTCTAATGAGAACCATCACCTGAGCTGAGCCCTGACTCCCCTTTTTCTTGGTGAAGATAAGCACTTGAAAGAGGGAACTACCTCCTCCACCTGATTAATTGCTTTTTTTCTCAGTCATTTCTTAATTCCACCCTTGCCTAGGTGCAGTGCTGAAAACTGAGAATGATTACTGCTTTTTTAATGGACCGAAAGAGGGAGAGAGAGAGAGAGAGAGAGAGAGAGAGAGAGAGTGTGTGTGTGTGTGTGTGTGTGTGTGTGTGTATAATCAGTTCTCCAGCCCCCGGGTTCACCAATCAAGAGTCAGAATTGGTACTTAGCTCTACGTTCACCTTTTTCTTGGTTACAGCCTTTTTCCAGTATTCTGAGCTTAGCCAACTCCAGAAAACTCCACTGTTGTTTTTCTTGTCAGTCCTGCCTCCTCCCCATTGGGGGACAAGCTAAAATAGATCTCCACATTTCTTGGTTGAGTTGTAGATTTATCTGTGCCCAGAACTGGTATTCAGCAGTCCAAAATTGGAGCTTGGAAGTGCTCTCCTTTCATTGCCTCTAGTACAGAGGGCTTCTGTTTCCTATGGGGGAGAAACATGAGTCACCCTGCTGTGCCACTGGGAGAGGGGCACCAGCCTCCACAGTGTGAATGAATTTATAGTTCTCTGCTATGATTTCTAAATCTTGGCCCTTCCATTCTTTCTACACTGAGTTACAATGTGTGTCTCATCACAGAAGTCTCCCAAACAGTTGTTCCGGATAGTTCCTGGCTATTTATCAGCTACTCTAGAGGAGGAATTAAATCCCATACCTTTCTACACTGCCATCTTGTCCTGCTTTCTTGATAATGTTTTGATGCACAAAAGTTTTCACTTTTGATGAAGTTGAATTAATCTATTGCTTTATTTTTGTTGTTGCTTGTGCTTTTAGTGTCACACCTAATAATCTTTTGCCCAATCCAAGATCATGACGATTTATTCCTATACTATCTTCAAAGAATTTTAAGGCTTTAGTGCTAATATTTAGATCATTGATCCCTTTCAGTTACTTTTTGTATATAGTATTAGGTAAGGGTCCAACTTTATTCTTTTTCATGTGGATATACAGTTTTCCCAGCATCATTTTTTAGGGCCTATTCTTTCCCCATTGCATGTGCTTGGCACCCTCTAGAAGATCAGTTGGCCATATATGTGTGGGCCTATCCCTGGACTTTCTATTTCTAGATTTTTAATTATTTTGCATTAGTCTGTATGCTTTTCCTTATGCCAGCACTATATTGTTTTTATTACTATGGCTTTATAGTAACTTTTGAAATTTGTAAATGCAAGTTTTCCAACTTTTTCCTTTTTTCACAATTGTTTTCACAACTCAGGGCCCCTTGCATTCTCTATGAATTTGAGGATCAGCTTTGTCTTTTTCGCAAAAAGTCTGCTGAATTTTAACGGGAATTACATTGAATCTATAGATCACTTCTGGTAGTATGGGCATCTTATCAATATTAAGTCTTCAAATCCATGAACATTGGATGTCTTTCCATTTGTTCAGCTGTTCTTTAATTTCTTGCAGTAGCATTCTTTGTTTTCAGTGTACAATTTTTTCACTTCCTTATTTAAATTTGCGCTTAGATATTTTATTATTTTAGATGGCATTGTAAGTGGAATATATTTTATGCTATAGCATTGATTGAGTTTTAATTATTTTACTAACTCATACAGTATGTTTTTTAATTAATTCCCTCACATGTGATACCAAAAAGAAAACCTAATATTGTAAAGTGTGTCACAACACCAACATAATCTGAGAACTCCTTGTGGGAAAAACACATTGAAGGCTTATAAATAAATGACTATATGAAATCAAATTGTAAAATAAAATGAGTAAAATTAAAACATAATAATAAACAGACTCTTTATCATGCTAAGTT
This sequence comes from Tamandua tetradactyla, assembly GCF_023851605.1. Lineage (NCBI taxonomy): Eukaryota > Metazoa > Chordata > Mammalia > Pilosa > Myrmecophagidae > Tamandua > Tamandua tetradactyla. Next base: position 12,304,396 of record NC_135351.1, read on the forward strand.
GACTCCAGAAAATACAACAATTACTGTGAGTGTCTTTCTAGGTTCCTTGGGCACTTTTCCACTGATTATGCCCCTGGTTACTCACTACAATTGAAGATAATACCTTACCTCTCTTTAGGAGTTTTGATTCAACTTCAGTCAGCCTATAGAATCTACTGCCAAGATTATACCATTATCCAATGTTGCTTGCTCTTAAATGTATGGGTCCCACCAATCTCCTACTTCTACTATTCTAGGAAATTTGCCACTGACTATCTATCCCACCAAGAGTGATGTATCAACATTCTCTCCCCCTTTAGAATTACTGTGAGATCACTTACTCATTCTCATCAAGTTCCACTCATTGGTATAACTATTTTCTCTGGCTTGGATAAGTTCAATAAAATTAAGAGAAAACCCTGGTTCTTTCTTTTTTTCTCCAAGTTGTAGAAACAGACCAAATATTTTCTCCTGAGTCTGCTTGGAGAAGACACCTTTGGTGACCTCATTGCTTAATTCAACAGGCACATGTTGAATATCTACTTATGTGAGGCAACATGGTACTTGCTGAAGCACCATGATGCACCATTCAAACAGAGCCTCTGCTCTTACCAAGGAGAGATCCTATGGGTGAGCCTTCCAGGTTGTGCTGGAGCACTCCTTCCTCAAAGTCTTCAGATTTAAAAGTCTATCAATTCCTGCTGGGCTCTGGGCAATCCACTCACCTTACATTCTCCTTAACAAAGTATGCCATACTCTCACCTGAACCACACAAAGCAACTTGGATGTCAGTCCTGCTCCTAAAAACTTCAGTGAAAAACACTCTTTCATCTCTTCACCTCTGGTGCCAATGTAAACTTGCCAGTGTCCAGAAAGCTGATGTTCACAATGTACATTGATGGTAAAATAAAGAAAGGAAATGAAGAGGAAATGCTTGTTTAAATTCCCATTATAGACAGTTCCACATATCCACTAAAAAATTTCTTTATTACTAAGTATTCAAAATATCCATAGAAAGCAAATATCATAATATTTGGTGATTTTTTTCTGGAAAACTCAATTTTGTTTCCTTAATGCTTTCCTTGAGTTCAGGGAAATAGAGAAGTGATCATTATGTTATAAACAGTTTCTTCATATAATATACTGGAAGATTGAATTTTGTTTATTCTCAATTTAATAATTCATATTTTAAGGACTTTTCCATATATCCATGTTCACATAACTTTGTTCTCAATATAGAATTTATGCCAAGGAAAGTTTCTCCGTATATAGAACTCATTTTTTTAATAATTGTCTTTGAAAGGATCCCTAGCCTAGAAAGAACGTGTCTGTTCCCAGGAGTGTGTGTTACTTGGCACCTATACTTTGCATCCTAGACCTTTGGTCAATTTCATTGCTCCTCTGCAGTTAGCTAATACATCTTCTCAGCTGGATAGAGTAGACCTGAGCCATGAATTCTGCTTTGGGACTGAATGATTTAGTGTGTAGACTGAAAATTACATAGTAAGTGTCTGTATATCCAAGAGGATGGTTTGCTTCCAGATCACTTCCAGTGTTACCTTGAATTTACAGACACATAAAAATTTCATTTTGATATTTTGGCACATTATGCAGATCTTTGTTTACTGATCTCTCCTTATATATGTATTTTCTAGTCTCTGTGGGTTAAAGGTGGACAACTTTGCTTAATTATTTATGTCCAAGTGAACTAGGGTCCTACATGCCTTTTGGACTCACAAGGAACTCAACAAGAGTGTTCAAAGTATGAAAAGCAAACCCTGGTCACTTTACCCTTACAAGTGTAAGAAGCTTAAGAGAGAGAGGAACAAAGAATGTTTGTTCTACACTGAAGAAAAACACTAACAGAAGGAAGGAAAATAAATAAGGGGAAAAAAAGTAAGACATTTTTGCAAGGAGGATTATCTTTCAATTCTAGAAGAAAAAGTCCTGATTTCAGATTCATCACTTTCATGGTAAAATGAGAATATTCTCCAACTCCACCTCTGAGTGATCATGTCTACAGCAGGCTTTGAACATATCATGCTCTTTTATGGATGCATTTTTCAGCATCATGCAAATTAAGTAATGGGAATTCCCAGAACTCAGGCTTTCTCTCTTAAAAGACAGCAGTTTTGATGTGTAAAGCTTGGAAAGTTCTGGTGAGATTGATGATCTGGCTCAGAACTCTGACATTTGGATTAAAGCAGTACAGAAATGAATCTTGTATTTGACATTTAAAAGGGAGGCTTTTCTACTGCCTGTAGTTTCCTAAATCATACCAAAAGGAACTGCTATGACAGGACGGTTTGAGAAATCACTTTCCATTCATTTCTATATTTTCCCACATTATGGTCAATGAATTGAGACTTGGAGTCATTCCCTTTTTGGTGTCACAGCAACATACAAACAAGTGAAGAAATCCATGAATACTAACCCTCATTCCCTTTTTGTAGATACAATAAGAAAGTTTGATTTGCCAACCGCATCTACTGGGAACTTTAAGAAAGCATAACATTTGGAATGCTCCCTTCATTTTCTCTGAATATGCCCATTTATTTAGTTCTTTTTGAGAAACAGGGCAAGTAGTAGGTAGGTACAAATAGCTACAATTTGAATGTTAATAGAATATAATAGAAATGTTAATAGAATAATAGAAATTTTCAATTATTTTAATAGAATGTTCCATGTAAATAAAATCTTTATAGTATTCACTCTGAAATGCAGCTATATAACAGCTTAATATATATTTAGTTATAAATTCCCACAGTTAAAGATGAGTTCATTCTTAAGCCCAACATATTTATTAAGTTTAGTAAGATGCATCTTTCTCAAAATTTTAGAATGGAAAATTTTGAAATTCTTTTCCACATAAATTTGTAGGTACTCGAAAGGGAAAAGTATGCTTTTCAAATTTCATGGATATGAATCCTCAGTAATGATATATAGATTAGAAAATAACTTCAAACCACAATCATTTATCTCTATGTTATCCAAAATATTTTTTTACACTCTCAAATGCTTTACTTCATAATCTTGTCTTCTTCAAAGTCAAAGCTACAATGAAATCATTAGTAAAATTATCATTAAAATGTGATATCCTTTACCTAAGACTATTGAAAACATTAATGTTGTGAAGCATATGTGTGTGCATTGTATGTATATTCAGTTGTGTATATTACTTATAGAATCTAAATCAAATGATCATATTTTGTAAACCTAAAAATATTGATTTAAATGAAATACTTCTTATTGGGGATGAAATTAGAAATGCACCTGAGAAGATTGACTATATGCTTAGCATAGCTTTAAGGCAGTGAGATTCAAATAAATGGGTAAAATATATTCACCTACTGGATATATTGATCTAACATATATCTCTTGGGACCTGGGTTTTATGAATCGAAAACCCTTTGCCTTCTCCTTCACTATAACCAGTAGCTCCTATTCTGGACCATTTTCCTTGTATTTTTATTTCATGCCTGAATTATTCATTTACTTCATGAATAAGAAGGAAAATTGCTGTTTTAAAGTATTTTTTAATTTTTTAAAATAAAATTGCTCTTTGAGTCTAATTAAGTGTTTTGGGGTTGAGTTTTATATTAGAGTAGTACTCTTCTGGATGTACATTGTACTTAAACTACTTGTACATCTTATTGAAATTGCCCATACCTTTATATGTTAAAAACCCTTAAGATACATAGCTCTCTTCCATGGAAAAGAGCATTACTTATTGTGATATTTATTAAGTGATCAGTATGTTCTAGTCACTATGTTAGTTGCTGAGTATTCAGAGAAGCAGATTACACAATCCCATTTCCATAGAGCTGATAGCCTTATGAGGATTCAGGCAACCAAACCACCCAAGAGAGGGGCAGACACCAGGATGGATGGGTGACACAGAGCCAGGGTGGCTGAGTTCACATGGAGATTATGGAAAGATCCCTGGAAGAGATCAGAAAGGGGCTGAATTTGAAGGATGAGTAGGAAGTGGGGTACTTGGGGGCGGCAGTTGAGGGGAGGGGAGTTTCACATAAATAGAAGAGAAAGTACAAAATTTCAGATCTGCAGTAGCAAATGGGATGTCCTGGAAACTAAGAGGAAGTTGATATTTCTGCAAGGAGAAGTTCGACTGAGCAGATTGAGAGGTAGTGACAGGAGTTGATGCTGACTGTGCAGACAGGACTTATATCACAAAAGGTCTTTGCATGCCAATTTAGATCTTCAGGAATCACTAAGAAATAGAAAAACACAATCACTTACATGTTCTAAGTAGAAATTTTTTAAAAAAAAATCACTTAGACCAAATATGGCAGGGTAGAAAGTGGAGTGGAGAAAGAGAGGGACCAGTGTGAGAAGGACATCTAGGAGGCTCTTGGGTAATCCACTGGCTGTTGGGATGACCAAACAGGGACAGATCCAAAAGGTGTTCAGAAGGTTGAATCCACAAATTTATTATAGATTTAATTTGGACTTAAAGGGAGAATGAGAAATCAAGAATCATGCCTACTAGTCTTCTTCCTTGGATATGGTAATGTTTCTTTATGCCATTTGGTGAGATGGGGAAAAGGATTTGATGGAGGAGCATGGTGTTGGAGGTGAAAATGATAAGTTTAGCTTCTATGTTTTGAATCTGAGATATCCATAAAGCTTACATGGAGCTATCCAAGAAGCTGAATTTGTTGATTTGGAGCTCAGAAGAAAGATTTAGGGACATAGAATCAAGAGGCACAATCTGAAGCTAATGGAGAAATAGAATTTCTCAAGAAGAACATGTAGCCAAAAGATTAAAAGGCTGAGGGTGGGCCACGGTGGCTCAGCAGGCAAGAATGCTTGCCTGCCATGCCAGAGGACCTGGGTTCGATTCCTGGTGCCTGCCCATGTTAAAAAAAAAAAAAATGATTAAAAGGCTGAGTATAGAATCCTCTGGAAGAGACCTTTTTAAGGTGATGGTGAAAGCCTATATAAGAGTGACTGGAAACAGGAGAACAACCAGAAGAGGACTATGTCAAAAAATGCAAGGGGATAAGCATGTTCCTGTAATCAGCCTCTACCTAGCCTCAACTTTTTAATAGTTCATTGTATTAAGTGGTATACATAATGTAAATATATAATTAAATATGGGACTAAATTTGGAAATTAAATTAATTAAATAAATAAACCAATCACATGAAAAGCAAGCAAAATGTATTCTCTATGAGAGACCACTTACCCTCCATATCATTATTGATTTTCCATCACATACACATACACTGGTCAAGCTTCTTTGCTTGTATTTTATCATTGGCAGCTCTCATACACAAACTACTTTTTCACCTCTCCACAATAAAAGAAATGCCATTATTTAACCATGCTTCCACCCTTGGGGAAAAAAAATTATAGGTAAGCTTGACAAAATTTTGAAAGAGAAAGTACCAAAGGGGCATCAGCTTTGTAAAATCCATTTTCTGCTTATCTTAAATTATCTTTTCCACTTCCTCTTTGCCTTTGTATTTTAATTATTCAAGAAGAATTATTTCCTAAGGAAAAGTGTGATCTAAAAACACATGGAATGAATATTTCCCTTCTGCTTTCAATACAATATACAGAAGAGTCTGAAGATGCCAACCATTAAATTATTGTCTCCAAGGAATGTTAATGAAGATTTCACATTTCTTTTAACTATGGTCCTTAGCAGAATTAGCAATTACGACTTCAGTGAGACGAAAGAACACACACATATGTAAAAAAAAAGTCTGTCTTATCTGAAAATCATCTATCACAAATTACTATCAGCATGAATAAACTTATATACAAATGGAAATAAGAGAAATACAAAAGGGATTAGCTTTATAATTTCTAAAACAGGCTAAATAGTGGAATGAAATTGCCAAATGATGAGAAACTCTGTAACACATTTAAATAAAATATCCTGTAGAGATAAGAGCTGTCATTTGCTTTAGGGATTCCATGGTTCCACATCATTTTCAATTAATGGACATCTTTCCTAACAAAGGGTTTTAATAGTATAGCAAAGATATAGTTATTACCTCTTTCATGATAGTTCTCTCTTTCTCTCTCTTTTGACTTTTTAAAAGGGGAATTTATTAAGTTGCAAGTTTACAGTTCTAAGGCAATGAAAATGTCTAAATTAAAGCAAGTCTATAAAAATGTCCAAATTAGGGTCCCCATAAGAGATTACCTTCATTCAAGAAAGCTGGTGAAGTTCAAGGTTTCTCTCTCGACTGGAAAGCCACACAGTGAACATGGCGATGTCTCCTAGCTTTCTCTCTAGGCTTCTTTCACGAAGCTCCCCCAGGGATGTTTTCCTTCTTCATCTCCAAAGGTCTCTGACTGCATGCGCTTGTGTGGTTCTCATGACTGTCTTGCGGCTCTGCTGTTCTCTCCAAACTGTTTACTCTTTTTAAAAAGAAAAAAACTCTTTTTATTATATAGTATAACATATATGCAAAGCAAAGAAATAAAACAGCAACAGCCTTCAAAGCACTCTTCAACAAGTGGTCACAGGAGAGATCCCAGAGTTTGTCATGGGTTACCATATGATCTCATATTTTCCTTCTAGATGTTCCAGAATATAGGAGGCTAGAGGGCTTAAATATATTTTTATCATCACTATAGGCTTTTTTTTCCTTCTTTTTTGGTGAAAGATAATATATATACAAAAAAGCTATAAATTTCAAAGCATAGCACCACAATTAGTTGTAGAACATATTTCAGACTTCGACATGGGTACAATTTCACAATCATAAGTTTTTACTTCTAGCTGCTCTAAAATACTGGAGACTAAAAGAGATATCAATTTAATGATTCAGCATTCATATTCATTTGTTAAGTCCTGTCTTTTATGTATAATTCCACCATCACCTTTGATCTTTCCATAGCTCTCTTTAGGGTAGTTTGGGCTATGACAATTCTAAATTTTTGATATTGGAAGGGTCTGGCACTAATATGGGGTAGGGAGATGGAACTATCCGATGTTCTGGAGAGGCTGGGCTAGGTTTCAGGGCTTATCCGAACCAAGGATTAATCTGGAAGTTGTAGGTTTCTGGGAAGTTACTCTAGCAAATGGAACCATTGTGGAATCTTATAAACTGCCCTAAGTGTTCTTTAGGATTGGCTGGAATGGTCCTGGTTGGGGGTTGGCAGGTTATGATAGGTAGCAAGGTCTACCTGAAGTTTGCATAAGATCAATCTCCAGAGTAGCCTCTCGACTCTATTTGGACTCTCTCTGCCACTGATACTTTATTAATTACACTTATTTTCATGCTTTTGGTCAGGATGGAATTGTTAATCCCACAGTGCCAGGGCTGGATTCATCCCTGAGAGTCCTCTCCCACCTCGCCAGAGAGACTTTCACCTCTGGATGTTGTGTCCCATGGAGCGGGGGGGGGGGGGGGGAAGGCAATGATTTCACTTGCAGCATTGGGCTTAGAGAGACTTACCACATCTGAGCAACAGCAGACATCCTCCACAAGTAACTCTTAGGCATGCCTATAGGTAGTCTAAGCTTCTCAGCTACCTACATAGCTTCACAAGAGTAAGCCTCATGATCAAGAGCATGGCCTATTGATTTGGGTGTCCCTAAAGTTTGACACAGTATCAGGGGATTCCCTGATGGTTAAGTTTAATAGTTCCATATTCTTTCTCCATCCCTCAGGGGACTTTGCCAATACTTTTTAATTATCTGATTAATATACTCTAGAATGTTTCCAGGCATTACAATAACCTATACAGGATTAAAGGACCTCATTCTTATGCTATGCTCCCTGTTTCAACAGTTCAAATGAGCTATACAGATAGATTGAATTAGATTACGTGCTACAGAAAATTTCAGTTCCAGATCAAATAAACCTTTCTTCCATTGGTCTCAAAGAGTATGTGTTGTTCTAAAATATAGGCACTGTCTTCCTTCCCCCTATGTTCTGAATTACTTTAACCCCAACTTGTTTGACTTCATTCTTATCTCTAAATATCAGGTTACACATATAAAACAGCCTCTCAAAATCCAGAAATAATGATAACCACTCTGGGCTTAATATGTCTGCTCTAAAAGCTTGCAATCTAGTCTCCTGTTTTCCTATAAGCATTTTCTAAATGGTTCTTTTGTTTTTTGTTTCTGGCCTATTTTGTCTCACCAAATGTTCCACACATTCATTCACATCATTGCATGCTTCATGACTTTGCCCCTTTTTGTAACAGCACAACCTTCAATCATAAGTATACACCATTGTTCGCCAATCTATTTCTCAATCAGTGCATCCTTCAGCCACCTGCATTTATCGGGCACCATGTAGAGGGCCCAAAGTCCACAGTCCATCAACATTCTCAATTTTCAATAATCTCCTTGTTCCCAAGAGAAAGAAAACCAATAAACACATCCCCAACAAATAGGAAATCTAAACCTCCTCTTAACTCTTGTCCCCCCCCCCCCCCCGTTATTTACCTCTGCTGTTGCTGTGGTAGTGCTGATGGTTTCCTTTTGAACATAGCTCATAGCATGCAATAGCAGTTTCCCCCTGTACTCTGAACTTGAACACTCTTTATACAAGAATCATATCTTTGAAGTAATTCTTATGAGAACTAATTCATATTTCTACTGTGAATCAGTGGGACATGTAGGTCTCTGCAACCCCTTTCAATCTTGTTCATCTTCAATATGGTAATATTACTTCTAGACCCACTAGAGAATCACCTTCACTCCTATCTATTCCCTTACACTGGAGTTCAACCTCATCAGCTAATAGTTCACCCATCTCTAATAAGTCCCCTATATTCTGTTCTATAAGCCTCTGATTATACCTTTATGCTGGTAATAAAAGTGGAATCATACATTATCTGTTCCTTTTGTGTCTGGCTAATTTCACTCAACATTATGGCCTCAAGGCTCATCCATCTTGTCATGTGCTTCAGTATGTCATTTTGTCTTACTGCTGCATAATATTCCATTGTATATATATATACCACATTTTGGTGATGCACTTGTCTGTTGATGGGCATTTGGTTTGTTTCCACCTTTTGGCAGTTGTGAATAATGCTGCTCTGAACATTGGTGTGCAAATGTCTGTTTGTGTCATTGCTTTCAGTTCTTCTGGGTATATATCAAGTAGTTCTATTGTCACAGGGCAACTCGATATTTAGTTTCCAAAGGAAGAGCCAAACAGTCTTCCATAGTGGCTGCATCATTATACATTTCCACAAGCAGTGCATAAATGTCCCAGTTTCTCCACATCCTCTCCACCATCTATAGTTTCATGTTTGTTCAATAGCAGCCATTCTTATAGATGTATGGTGGTATCTCATTGTAGTTTTGATCTGCATTTCCCTTATAGCCAATGAAAATGAGCATTTCTTCATGTGCTTTTGAGCTGTCTATATCTGCTCTTCAGAAAAATGCCTATTCGTATCTTCAGCCCGTTTTATAATTGGGTTGTTTGTTCTTTTGTTGTTGAGTTGTATGATTTATTTGTATATACAACAAAGCAAACCTTTATCCTATATGTGATTTCCAAATATTTTCTCCCATTGAGCTGGCTGCCTCTTCACCTTTTTGACAAAGTCTTTTGAGGGGCAGCAGCATTTTATTTTGAGGAGTTCCCATTTAACTATTTTTTTCTTTTGTTGCTTGTGCTTTGGGTGCAAAGTTTAGGAAGCTACCTCCTATTATGAGGTCTTGAAAATGACTCCCTACGTTTTCTTCTAGAAGTTTCATGGTGCTAGTTCTTATATTTAGGTGTTTGATCCATTTTGAGTTAACTTTTGTGTAAGGTACAAAATAGGGATTCTCTTTCATTCCCTTGGCTATTGATATCCAGCTTTTCCATGTCTAATTATTGAAAAGACTATTTTGTCCCAGTTCAGAGGATTTGGGGGCCTTGAGCCCATAAGTTCTCAAAAGTCTTTTATTGACGGAAGTAACAAAAAGCTTGTTCATATGTTAATACACCATGGTATCAATTACTTTAATCTTGTTAGCCACCAAAGATGCGTCCTTGATTAAATGACTAAAGACATCCAGGATCTAGCACTGGGATTCCTGGAACAGGTTCTGTAAATACTATAGGATCCAGTAACCATATTGAAGATGATGAGTTGAGCTAATAAATTGGGGATTAAATCAACATTTCAACAAATTCATAATCTGGTCTGAATACTAGTCACCTCTTTCACAACTTTCTGTTTACTTTTTTCTTCTCAAAAATTGTTAAATTTAGGAAATACGCTTAGTTTTACCAACATTTTTATTCTAATGAAGAAGGAAAAGAAATCCTTATTAAAGATCATATTATTCAGAAAACCATAAGAAATTTGCACAGAGGTTAGTTGAAGAAGGAAGAAGAGAAGAAAGGATCTCTCCTCTCTAAAAGTATTTGTGGAAGGGAACAGGAAAGCTTGGCTGATTTTTTTAAATGGAAAAACCACTTAAGGTTATGGTATCTGCTAAGAGAAATCTGTTATCACAAATTGTCCTGGAAACCTAGTGAGATCTTATAGAAAGTAAAAGGGAGAATTAGCAACCCAAAATACAATAGTACAGACATTTATATTTACCCAAGTTATTACTCTTACTGAAGGTCTTAATTTCTTTATGTGGCTTCAGTTAATTATCTAGTGTCCTTTCCTTTCAACCTGCAGAACCCCCTTTAGAATCTCCTGCAGGGCTGCTCTGAACCCCCTCAGTCTTTGTTTATCTGAAAATGTCTTTATCTCACCCTCATTTTTGAAAGATAGTTTTACCAGACAAATATAGAATTCTTGGGTGGCAATTTTTGCTGTCAGCACTTTAAATAGGTGTTCCTACTGTTTCCTTGCCTCCACAATTTCCAATGAGAAATTTGCATTTAATCTTAATGAAGCTTGCCTCTACTTGACATATTGTTTCTTTTGGTACCTTTCAGGAGTCTCTCTTTATCTTTGGTTTGATGGTTTGATTATAACATAGTGCAGTATAGATTTATTTTTGTTTGTCATGATAAACATCTTGGATGTATGAATTCATATCTTTTGTTAAATTTGGTAAGTTTACAGCTATTATTTCTTTGACTATTAGCTCTGCACCTTTCTTTCTTTTCCTCTGGGACTCACACAATGCGTATACTGGTTTGATAGTGTCCTACCAGCTCCCCAGGCTCTGTTTACTTTTCTTCATTTTTTCTTCATTCGACTGGATGATTTCAACTGTCCTATCTTCAATTTCATTGATTCTTTCTTCTGCCAGTTCCAATCCTCTGCTGAACACCTCTAGAAGTTGTTTTTTTTTTTTTAATTTCTGTTACTATGGTCTTCAGCTCTATTTGGTTCCTTTACAATTTCCATCTCCTTGTTAATATTTTTTTTATTTTCATTTATCATTTTCCTAAATTCTTTCCATTTTTTGTCCATGTTTTCCTTTAGTTCTTTAAGCACATTTAGGACCTTTTAAAAAGCCTTTGTCTTGCTATTCCTCAGGTCTGGTCCTCCTTATCAATGGTTTCTAATGTTTTAATCTCCTTTCCTAGGTCATCATGTGCTGTTTCTTTGTAGGTTTTGTAATCATTTTTTGGAACCTGAATGTTTGATATTTTAATATGTCATCATTGGAATTTTGACTCTAAGGCATCTGTTCTTCAAACTCGTATCCAGCTAATGTGATGACAGTGCCTTCCTTGAAAACCACAAGTTAAAGAAGAAGAAAAAAAAGACAGAGGAGGAAGAAGAAAGGAAGGAAAGAAGGAAGGAAGGAAGGAAGGAAGGAAGGAAGGAAGGAAGGAAGGAAGGAAGGAAGGAAGGAAGGAAGGAAGGAAGGAAGGAAGGAAGGAAGGAAAGAAAGAAAGAAAGAAAGAAAGAAAGAAAGAAAGAAAGAAAGAAAGAAAGAAAGAAAGAAAGAAAGAAAGAAAGAAAGAAAGAAAGAAAAAAAGAAGAAAGGAAGGAAGGTAAAAAAGTAAACACCTTTTCTAGTCTTTGCAGATTGACCTTTGGGAGTGCATTCCTTCAGAGTTTATCCACACATTAAGTTTAGAGACTAGCTCAAGGCTTCTGTATTTTTTTTTTCTGCATGTATGTCTTATCTTAGGCATGAACACGTTCCTAGTAATTCCCCTGTTTACAAGTGTGTGAATGTTCCCTCTTCCCTGAAAACAGCTTCCTCATGGTTCTGGACACTGCACAGGCTGTCCCACAGCCAGCCACCCCTTATCCCAAGCAGCCATGTTATTACTTCTCACCCATAATATTGTATAGGAGAGTATGATGGTTTGAAGCTGTTATGTAACCCCTAATAATCACATTCATGTAAACTAATAAATCCCCATTGTGAAAGCCAGAAAACTAAAAGCTCCATGAGCTGCCTTCTACAAACAAGGCAAATTCTGGGAAAGCAGGCCTAGGAAAAATGTCTTGGTCAGTTCCACAAGCCACCATCAGACAGATTAGGCCAGGCATTCATGCTGCCAGTATGTGCACAAGGGTGCTCTGATATCTCCGGAACCGGGATGACGGATGTGAGCTGGTTCCATACCAAGCCAGGGAGTGGGTGGGGACAAGGCCAACTGAGGAGCCACTGCTTTTAAAATGTCATTTTCTTGATTCAGCACTCATACCTTATTACTGAAATACTTTAACTGTTTCCTGGAGCTTTGAGAAACATGTTTCTGTCAGTTCTTTCTGGGTATTCAAAGCTTCACTGAGGGGATGGGGAGTCTTAAAACTTACACTCTGCCATCATGCTCAGGGCTATAGGGCATATATTTTGATTGATTTATGAAGCTCTTCAATTAATCACTATAAATCAATCAAGTTTTAAGTTTATTTATCTTACCCAACACCTGTACTCTATGAAAAATCTAAAGGAAAATGCTGTAAGTTTTTATTCAAACTGAGTGATTTATTTCTCCAGTGCTATTTATAGCTTAGGGGTCCTGGATCATTAAGACAACTGAAATCTCAGCAGTAGGGTCATGGGGGAAGGAGAACAAGCCAAGGCTGTAGAAAACAGTTGATTCTAGGGTCTGCAAACCAGACAGGAACCTTCAGTCCAACCTACTAAATCAAAAAGGACATGCAGAGCACTGTTCAATAATGGAGACACATCTACAATGACTACAGAGATAATGGTGTCCTCTAGATTTGTGAAGAGAATAACCAGTGCAATTCTGCTCGGCAGCCAGTAAACTCTCTTTGGGCCAAAGAAAACACCTAAAGAGTTCCAGCCAAAAGGTTGGGTATGATGGCAAGTGTGAATTCTTTGGAATGTTGAAGTAGGGATAGATGGCAATTCCTTGGCTCTGGTTGAATCTGCGGGAAAGCAGGGTCACAACCAATGACCTCTACTAGAAAAAGCAGGATCCAGATCTCAGAAGAAATTGGAGCTTAGAGCAAACGAATCATTTTTTAGGGCTCTAGCTGAATTGGACATAATTCAAAATAGAGTTTATGTTTTTAAAGACCAAGTGGTCCAACAATAAGAACAGTGAAAAGCTATAGTCATATGGCCTTAGGATTTGCCAATCATTGTTGTATACCATATACCTATAAACATTATACCAGGAGTGAATTCAAAACACATTTAATAACTCATGTGGCATGGTTATATATCAATCAAAATAAACACTGAATGTAGCAAGGAAAGCAGGTCTTGGAGGGTCTTGGTATTCCAAGAGTTAACTCTTTAGTTGCTGGATCATGATGAGGTCTTCTCAAATACATATTGGAATCAACTGTGTATTCTTTCGTGTCAGATGTTGTCATCAGGTCCCATTCTTAGAGATTTCGATTAATTGATCTGGGGTGTGACCTGGGCATGGTGATTTTTTTAAAGCTCTCAGGTGATTCTAATATTAAGCAAAGCATCTGAAGTACTTATCTGGCATTTCCCAATGGTAAGGCCAAAAATCCAAGCATGTGTGTGAAAACTGTGTTGTCAATAACTTGAAAATAGTTCACTTATGTTTCAATTTTTTTGTTTTAAAATTTCAAAAGAAATGAATCATTTCCATGTTTTCATATTCCCTTGCTATCAAAATCCTCTCATCACTCTCCATGCTCCTTATCAGATATCAGATATGGTCACCTGTCTTTGAGAGGTTGTCTGCAGCACCTTCTGGTTGACCCTTTATTTCACAAAATAGTGTGAAAAGTCTAAATTGCCCTAAATTGTTTCCTTTTATGCATAATTTTTCTTTCTTTCTTAAATATTTTTAGCAAGGAAAAATCCTTTCAACCTGGCTCCCTCCTCCTGAAAAAAAAAAAAGGCATGGAAATTTCTTTTTCACAAGCTTTCATTGAAACCCCAAATCATTATCTGAAATTTGGTTTCTACAAGAGCAGGTTGTATTGGTTAGCTACAGACATTAAAGGTATGGACCAATTTTTTAAATTAGCATGAAAATTCTTTTTTATGAGCATATGAGGACATACCTTTGAAACATCTTGCCAAAGATTTTCTTGTTTTCTCCCTGTTATATGAGAACATGCTCATCTCAAAGGAGTGAAAAAAACCTGAGTGTGGTTCCACTTTAATCAGGTTCCCAGTCATGTCCTAATGTAATTTGTCCTAATCCATTTCAGAGGAAGACAACCATTTATGATTCCCAGAGACATGTGGGAATAAATGTGGCTATGTGGAGATCCCATGGGTGTTCTATATACTATATTTACCAGTTCATAAAAAAGTTAATTACATTTCTGAAAAAAGGGCTTTATGGATGCAATATATATTCTAATGCAAAAACCCTACCCTAGCACTCTGCAATCACATAGCCCTGTTCTGTTTGCCATACACTTGCTATATTTTGGATTGAGGTAACTTATTTTACAATAAGGGGTTCCCCATATTACTGCATTTGCCTTATCACATATGTCAGTGTTTGAGAGACAATCCTATATTTAGTTGTTTCACTGGGAAAACAAATAGGTAATACTTAGCATAGCAGTAAATTATTCCCTGGTAAAACAGAAAGTTATTGGCCTCCAATTTTTTCCCTCAATGACTTGGAAGATAAGTACATTATGTGGTTTATAGAAACAAAAACAAAAAAAGCCCACCATATTTTTATCTCTGAGAAACATGAAGCTATTGTAGAAAAAGCTGCCAAGGGTAATGAATCTACAAGTTTATTTTATGATGAAATCCTTTTCTCACGGATTTTATTTTTCATCACAAACATATTTTTTACAAAAGCAATGTTTTTTCTAAACAGAAATGGTAAACAGATGACACGCTATTGAAGCAAGGCAGAAATGTAAATAATCAAAGGATTTCTGTAATAATCATGAAATCATACTGATCTAACATCTCATCATTTGTTTGCTTATTTTCCATTTGATGTATTAGTTTTCCTTTATCTCCAGTGCAGGTTAATGGCCATTTGTTACTAAATTAACTGAGTTAATTTAGACATATAAACGGAATTTGAAGTCAGGATTATCTGCTTTAGCTGTTTATATTATTCAAGTGACCTGGATAATGTCAGAATCCACTTTGGTTCTGCCAGCTACAGTCTCTATATCTTTTCAAATGGGTAGTGATGTGGTCTCCTAGGCCACTCCTTATGATGTTTTAAGAATAGTGTAATTGTTTACTGTCAGCAGAAATTGGTCTTTGCAGACCTCTGGAAATCAGGCCTTCCTTCCAAAAACACGGCAAATCCATGAGTTAACTGATTAGCAAATAAGAATATGGTTGAACAAAAGCAAAGTGATATTTAAGCAATGTTGTATCTCTGTGTATTGGACAAGCCTTCTCCAGGTCATGAATAGAGGTAAAAATTACCTATTTCATTGTTTTAATGTTGAGCCATACCCCTGGTCAACATTAGAACTTATATTTCAGGCCTCTGAATGCCCTAAAAAACTGGTTAATGGGTATCCTTCAACTCACTTCTGTCCAGCCCCTAATGATACTATCAAAGAAATGCCTTAATCACTCATCTAGTGTTTTTCTCTCTACTTTCCTCTCAAGAGCCCCCAAGGATTGCTTGGGAGATAATTTTGCTTGCATCTCAGAGGGCTAAAATAACTACCAGGCTTGGCATGAAAAGATGTTGGAATGCAAACCGAAATGCTAAGTAGCAAAGATTTAGCACGGATCTTGTGAAAAGGGAGTGCTTTATAGCAATTACTCAACTGGACTGATTTCTGCCAGCCTTCAAGATACATCAAAGAGGCTGAAGCATAAACCGCACCTAGAATTACTCATCATGACTCATTGATGTTTGATGTTCAGTACCCAGCAGAAGTCTCTTCAAGGAGATGTGCGCCTTGGTAATGGAGCTTTCAGAAAAAGAAAAGGAAATCCCCTATTTCCGTTTTGTCTCTTTTTCAATACATGATCAACTTTTCTGTCTCTGTCTAAAGTTTGAAGTTACCATAGAAAGTTACGTTTAGAGATGCTTACTAATAAACTAACATGAACTTACATACTCTCATCTCAGTTGATTAGAATCTGTAATAGCTGAAAGTAAGATTGAGACTATGACCGCTGAATAGGGTGCTGGCATCTGCAGTGTCACAGTCTATAACCCATCTTCCCACCAGCTGCCTACTAATACTTGGTTTTTTATCACTAAGGCCAGACGAAATAGCACAGACTCAGCAACATAACTCGAGAAACAGTTCTAAGTGAGTGCTCTAATAAGTGCAGTGCTATCACATAGAAAATGTAGCTGGCATTACAAGTGAGATATGACTAAGGGGAGAACAGACGACCTTTAAATTCTGTGGAAGAAAGCTACAATTTCCCCAGGACCATCCCTATTTTCCTGGGACAGCCCCAGCTTATGCAAGTTTCCTGGGACAATTATTGAGAACACTAATTTCACTCCAAAGTTGAAGTAGTTTGGACAGGGAATTATATAGTCAAGCTAGTTTGGACAAAGAATCATACCTGTTTTAGTCCATTTGACCTGACTCAAAAGGTTGAGAAAACAGTTTTATTTTGAACAAGAATTTCTTGTTTTACCTGGTGTCGCACGTGCTACATAAAGGATCTTTGCGTATTATTTAAACAAAGGAATGTAACCTGTTCTTTTGGATAATGTGGATACATGGCAGTGAGTGTGCTTAATTGTATAAAGAAACGATTAAGAACAATCATGAACTCTTTTAATCCTGATTTTGTTTTAGGACTTTAATAGCAATTATTCCTAAGTCAAAGTTCCTGAAAAGGATTACTAAATGTGAAACTCATGGGATTATACACACAAACAAAAAAAACCTTAAACTGTAAATGGGCCAAACTATTACACTTGCTCAGACCCCAACATTCGCAGGGCTGAATGGAGATAACCAAAATTAACAGATGAACTGTTTCCTGTCCCAGTTGGCAGCTTAAGGCACTGAATAATAGAATCCTTTGATGCTAAATACATCAATTATCAATTTAATTTAAGACACTCATGGCATGCTATAATTGTTCTGAATACTGGCAACTTCAATTCAGGAACAAAGTTGTAGAAATATCTAACATTATGAGCCTAAAGACACTGGTTTCTGAGCACCCGCCCCAACAATATTTTGTGTGTGTGGCAAAGATATGCATGTATTTTGCTTGACATAGGTCCCTTAGACAAAGAACTCAAAGTCAGGTGTATTCATGGTTGCTAAATGTGACTATAATATGCCATCTTCTCAGTTATTACCAATTGTGGCTGCTGAGTCAATTGTGAAGTAATTTGCATCAATTGTTTAACTAGATAAAATGTTCATCTTAAGTGAAATTAGGGACACATTTTTTGGGAAGCTTTAGGGGGCAGAAACTGAAGCCCTAAATAATTATTGTAATCAACACTGCAGCACATAACAGCAGCTAAGAAACCATTTGAAACAACACTGTGAACAGTTTTTCCTCTCTTTCTAATATCTCATTTTGGGGCCCATATGCCTAGATTATTGCAACAACTGTTTTGATGAAACTAGTTTGTCTGGTTTAATCCTTTCCCTAAATAAGTAAGTGTATTTATACTTCAAGTCATCCCTGTGCTAAGATTATTTATCATTAAATGATTATTGAGGCCCTAAACTATACAACTTAAATTATATGTGTTTTGTGAAATTGGCAATAGTTTTAATAACCTAGCATCACTTTTTTTCCTTCCACATAAGGCATAAAATCACCAGAGAACGAATGAAGTAGCTCATTTTGATTTGATATAGTGCTTTAGATATTAACCATAATGGAAGTGACTAACACTTAAATTTATTTTCAATTAATTTCTTTTAAAAACTTGGAAGGAGTTGTCACAGAAACTACAAATGTGCTTTCTCAAAAACAATATGAGTAATCTTTGATACAACTAGGCCTATTAAAAGCATAAGCATAATATCTATATAGGGCTGCAAAAATAGCTGAACTGAGAAGTCCAATGGTGACAATAAAATGCTAAGCACAAATATTTTCAAATATTTATTGTAAGGATTTGCTTAATAAGTGCATCCTATGAATTGAACCCAGGAGTTGTTTCAGCACACGTTCATTTCATTTACTACATCTGGATATCAGTTAAAGCAACTTCACTTTACACTTTTAAGGAAAAAGAAAGATCCAGACCTGTTTACCAAACCTTTTTAATACTGATTTGGCCAATAAAGTCAAACAGGCACTCAATTCGACAGGAAAGAATTTAATCAAATTTGGAAACTAGATGCCTGATGAGGCCAAGTTATATAATTGTCCTAATGGTCCTGAATTGCAAACATGCAATTCAAAGCTAAATTCACAGGAATACTCCTCAAATAATCTTAAAACTTGGTTATGCATTCAATTACATACATCAATTTTGACTCTTCAGGTCAGAAACATTTGTAAGCACTAATTTTTCTTCCCCTGTATGTATTCTGTATTTTAGGCTATGTAGGCCCATCCCTTTTTAGATTAAGACAACTGCCTGTATTTCAGAATGTATGTGCTTATTCAATTATTCGTCAAAATTTTATTAAGCATTTACTCTATGCCAGTTTCATTCTAGATTTGAAGATAAAGTGATGGGCAGAGCAGACCAAGTCCCTGCATCCTGAACTGTTAGCAGGGTCTGGAGAATGGACTTTTGGGGAAATAATCACCCTAATTTTAGTAAGGATTTCAATAATGAAAGTCAAAATTACTTTGGAAGCACAAAGGAGCATCTTGCCTAGTCTGTAAAGAGAAGGTGGTGGTTAGAAGGGACTTCCTGGAGGAAGTGACATTAAAGGGAGTGAGGAAGGAGCTAGCCAGAGAATGTGAGTGGAACAGAGCGCCACCTAGACACAGTTTCTCAATTCAACTGACCTTCCCAGGTAGGAAAATCCCTCCTCCACCCCAGAGTTTCCCACATTTTAGTGACAGCTTAAGGCAAAAGTCAAAACCTAGGGTGCACGGAATGGTTCAGTGGTACAATGCTCGCCTTCCTTGCAGGAGACCTTGGTTTGATTCCCAGACCATGCATCCCCCCCAAAAAAAAAGTCAACACCTGACATCTCAAGCTCAATCTAGTCTGAACAGATATATTAATTTACAGGGTAAATACTGCTGTTGTTCGATTGCATTAATTGATGACATCAAAAAACTAGGACATTTCACATAGAAATCCACAATTTTGGCTTCTCTTGAAAAATGTAATCTCGGACAACAGTTGGTTTCCTAAGGAGCAGTTGACACCTTTATATCAAATTTGAGTTCTCATATGCACCAAAGTCCCTGTTGCTCTTTAGTAATTCTCAAAATTGAGACTGAGCATCTACAGTTTTTTTTCATTCTATCAACATCATTCGTTTAGGTCCCTTTCCTGGCCTTTTCAGGCATTTCAAGGTTCAACCCTGACCTGGGCTCAAGGCTATTTCCAAAATTTAAGTAAGAGAAACACCCGGCATTTCATAGCCTTTTGAATTTTTGGTTCGATTAATCCTTCTCCACTGCAGAGAAGGATATAGCCATAAGATATTTAATTCAATCTTTAATATATCAGAAATATTATTCAGGATTTTTTTTAACATTTTTTTTTTCATGCCTTGTTCGCACACTTCCATGTAATTTTGTTGTAGTGGTCAAGTGAAATGCAGATAGTTTGCTTAAACAAGATATATTCTCAGACATATGAAGCATCATTTTTAAGTAAAAGGATATGCATGAACTATAAAAAAATGAGATGTAAAAACTAATTTAAAACATGCTCAAATTTTCTTTATTTGTACTTTGCAACTGATTCCCTCAAGCCTGTCTAGGAATTAGGGAATTTTTTGAGGCAGATAGCAAAACCCTCGCACTTGGAAATTGAAATGAACAGTATGAAGGACATTGCAAAAAGAACAATTTAGTAAAGGCATCTGGACAACACCTAGGGGTACATGCATACACAACTGAGAAAATAATAATATGGCGGTCTTAATGAACTCATTCGCCATGCAGTACACTCTTTAGTGTCTTTTTGTGTGCCCTTCAACTGTGTATCAGACGTGCAAAATTAAATGGTGGATCATGGTGTGACAGAAAGGGAACATTTCAAATTTGTCACTTTTTCTTGGTTCTTTGTTTAATAAAAGAGAAATAAGCAAATGTTGTCTGGGGGGGGCAGTGGGGAGGTGGGACACTTTCTTACCAGCTAAAGCCTCTGAATTCCTGGCACAATGCTGGCTCCTCTCTGAGATCATAGGAGACATTTGAGTGGATTTAGGTCTGAGGCACTAAGAAATCGTGAATGAGAGGCAAAGAGGTGTTAGCTGGGATTGGGGTGTAAGGCCGCCTTTCCAGGAGAGTGTGGTTCAGTGAAGGGCAGTTTTACCTACAGCAGATGAAATGGGTGGGGGGGAGAAGGGCAGTAACTTCAGTCTTGGCAGCCAGCAATCATTTTCTACATTCTTCCCTATACAAAGCCTGGAAAGTTAAAATCTACATTTCCTAGAGTCTTTTGCAATTAGAATTCTGGACAGGATTTCAGTCCTCTATTTAGATATACCTTCAGAAGATCTGGAAAGTGAAAGAGGACACAGGTTATCTTACTGATGCTGATTCTGAAAGCTGGCAAAGCCAAGGTCATGTGAGCGTCAGGAGATATTTGCAAAGTTCAGACTTGGCACTCCATCGGCTTCCTGATCTCTCCGTTGTACCTATCTGTTCTTCAGCTCAGTAGTTCCAGAGTTGATTATTTATCTCCTACTCCTGATGTCTAATTATTTCTTTGCATTCTTTTTTGCTTAAAATACAGAGTGATTTCTGTATTCTGCACTGAACTTCAACTAGCAGAGTCCTAGTTCCAGTGCTTGCAAATGACTGATGGAATATATCCAATTGGATAGTTGCCTGTAGAAGAGTTAAGGTGGCTTTGGTTTTTGTTTGGGACCATCTATCTATAAACAGTACAATCCAGGCCCTTGGTTTAGAGGAAATGGCTTCAGTTCCAGGAAAAAGGGCTGGCAGAAATTGGATGTGGTCCCAAATCAACACTCAACTTTTGGAAGCTGTGTCAGGACTCCAGTTCTAGAGCAATTGGGGACTGAGGTAGTAGGTTGAGCAACATGTAGATAGTAAGAAAGAACTAAGGAAAAATTGGGCTAAAGTCTAATTCCTTTGACTGGATCATTAATGGGCATATATGCTACTAGAATAAAAATTTAAAACTACACAGAGTGGTACAAAATAAACCATGAACCCTAATGTAAACTATGGACTATAGTTAATAATACAATTAGAATAGTATTCTTCCATCATTTATAATAAAACCATGCTAAGGCAAAATGTTGATAACAGGAAAAACTGTGGGGTTCAGGGGACTTAGAAGGTGACTCTGTTTCTTGCATCATTTTTTTCTGTAAACTTACAACTTCTCTAACAAAAATAAAAGTAATTTAAAAATAATGAGTTGACAATAGGGTAAAGGGAAATCTGTAATTGAGAAAAATCATCCCAGGTCCTAGGTTGTAGCTGAGGGATTATTAGGGGATGAAAACAAAACAAATCTGTAGTGGCTAGGTTCCACCTCCCATATCTAGAAGCTGACTGAATTCTAGAGAAGTGAGCAATGCCTGACCTGACAAAAATAGAACTGAAATTATAGGCAGGAAAAGCACTTCAGAGGGCAGGTTTCTAAAACTTTATACTAGAGCCTATTAAAATGCTAAGTCTGTGGAGACAGTGCGCAAGTCTATTATACAAAAAAAGTACAGCAGGGGCAGCACAAGAGAGGAACACCAGGGGAGGCTGTGAGGAAGTGGCAAAAGTATGGGGAAAGATGATTATCTCCTTATTATTTCATTTTTACTATTATGATAATGATAATGACATTATTATTATTTTATCATTATTATTTCAAAAGAATCATTTTGATTTATACCCAGAAACTGAGTAAAAGATTAAAAACTCGAATAATTTCACCATCTGCAACTAAAAAGAATGTCCTATTGGTCATCTATAAAGAAGGCTGGAAAATATTTTTAAAGGGCAAATGTCTAAATTATGCCCATCAATAGAATATTTCTTTCTCTAAAATTTTTATTTGTCCCTAATTTTCCTTTCCTGCTCTTTTTTAATAACTTAATTATTTCGGAAGCTAGGTGGAAGCCTCAAGCAATGGCATAGACAGATACAGTTGCCAATTGAAGTAGCATGATGTGAAAAAAGAAATCTGATTAGGAATGCTTCATGTCTAGATGTAGCCATTAACCAGTTGCATGTACTTGGACAATTCATTAAATTTTTCTGTGCTTCAAATTTCTACACTTATAAGAAAAAAAGTTGGATTAGCTCATTTTGGCAGGTGGGCATGCTGTATGAAGGGGGTCACATTTATTCTTTTTCCATATGACTGTCTCGTTATTGCAGCACCATTTGGTGATTTTTTTCTTTCCTTCTTTGTTTTTTTTTTTTTTTTTTTTTGAGGGGGGATGTGGGAGTGCATGGGCCAGGAATTGAACCCAGGTCTCCTGCATGGCAGGCAAGAATTCTACCACTGAGCTACCTTTGCACCCCCAGATTAGATGACCTTTAAGACCAAATAAGACTGATCTAAAAGTACGTGAATGAAATTTTATAAGTGGTCAAAAGAAAAAAAGGAGTGATAATATCCATTTTTGTCCATGGTGCTAAGAAACCATCACTCATATACTGCAGTTGGTAATGTATATTTGTTCAGATTTTCTAGAAGTAATTTGTAATATGCTCCAGGGGTCACACAATTATTTATATAATGTGAACTAGTAATGCTGTATTTTGAAATGTACTATTAAGCAAATGATTTACAAAATATAGGGTCACCACGTTACAAAAAAATATCCATCACCTTAGTATTTGTAAGGTCAGAAAATCAAGCAACTTAAATGTTGAAGACAGAATATTTAGGTTAATAAAAATCTACTTAAAGAAGTGTTATCAGGTACTATAATCATCTTTAAAAGACATTGTAGGTACCTAGAATATATGTATGCTGTAATCCTACATTGAAAACAAATTCAAAATTACATATTGTGCCAGTTTGAAAGGATTTATGTACCCTAGAAAAGCCAGGTTTTAATCCTAATCAATCTTGTGAGAGCAACTAATCCCTATTCAGTACTATAGGTTGGAAACTTGATTAGGTTGTCTCCACGGAGATATGACTCAATTAGTTGATTAGATGGAGACATATCTCCACCCATTCAAGGTGGGTATTGATGAGTTTACTGGAATCCTATAAAAGAGGAGAAATTTCAGAGAGACTCCCTTTGAAAACGAGGGGAGAGCTGCAGAACCGCCACAGATTGATGGGAGATCCCACGAGAATGAAGGGAAAGCCTCAAGAACCGCTCACAGTCCACCAGCCAGTGACCTTTGAAGATGAAGAAGGAAAACGCCTCCCCAGGAGCTTCACAAAGCCAGAGGTCTGGGGAGAAGGCTAGCAGACATCACCATGTTTGTCACATGCCTTCCCAGTTGAGAAAGAAACCCTGAACTCATTGACCTTTCTTGAGTGATGGTGACTGCTTGATGGTGCTTTGGTTTGGACACATTTGTAGACTTGCTTTAATTTGGAGATTTTCATGGCCTTAGAACTGTAAACTTGTAACTGATTAAGTTCCCCTGCCATTCCATTTCTAATATATTGCATTCGGGCAGCTAGTAAACTAGAGCACATATATAAAATATGTAAAATACGTAAAATAGGTAAAAACGATGAAACGAAATTTTCCAGGAAAAATACACTTCATAATCCTATCATCCCCATTGTTCTTAGGAAGACTATTTGTTCAGCGAAGGAAGGCACCACTGTGTGTTCCCACACTTTCTCCATCCATGGTCTGCATGGATCTCTAGTGAGTCCTGTGTGCCTTCCCCATCTCTCTGGGCCTTCTAGTCTCTTCTGATTACCATGTCAAGTTACTTTCAGCTTCTCTACCTCATATACCATAGGCCAATGCCATGACCAAGCCTCCGAGGAGACATTCCATCAGTGAATTAAGACAGGCTCAGTTGTCCTTGTCAGCTTGTTAAATCCCATATCACTAAAAGGTACTTAATGTTAATCATGGCCCTTCCATTTAGCCTTATATTCTGCACCCCATGTATTAATACATTCATTCAATCTCCGACACATTCTCTCAGTTGCTTTTGGAACAAATTAGTCAGGACCTGCAATTATTTTGGTGGCTATTTCATTTCTTCCCATGCAGGAACAGTACTTTCCAAATTAAGCTGGGCTGAGAACTAATTCTAGTTTTCGGTGTGGATATAAGCTCAGATCTTAGAAAAGATCATCATTTTATGAGACATGCTTTATGTGAGCTCTTTGGAGAGCCCCTTTCTCAGCAAGCATAGTTGGCCATTTCTGTTAGCTCAAGAAGATTCAGATAATCTGGAGGAGAGAATATTCTCAATTGTGTACACCCAAAATGTCTTCATTTTAGATCTCTAGGTCCCATCTCTTTCCCTATTAGATCCGACTTTAACATATAAAACTTTCTGAGGCTAAAAATTGAGTATCTCTTTTTAATCCACAAACAATGATTGAATCTCAAGCCTGAATTCATCAGATTCTGCTTTCTGTAGATGAGGACCTCTTTACACCCTGTCCTGGAAGTTTTTCACACTGCACTCTGAAGCACCAATTGACTGAGTCTCTTATTATTTCTTATCAAGATTTTTATAGCAATTAACAAACCTGAACCAACTTCATAATCCTTATAATGACCTCTGCCACCCTATTGTTCAATTCCAGGGCTTCCAATTCCACCTGTAACCTATCGCATTCCAACCTGGTGAGAGCCCTAGTAATTGTGACACGAGGGCTGTTACCACCCCACCTATGACCAGTTATAGGACACTTGCTGCCATCCTTTCAATGACCCAATTCCAGAATGTCAATATCAGAATCTACTCTCTAGGGTACTAACTCCATTACTTTGAGTTCCCCCCATAGCAGATGCTGAGGCAGGACTTTGGTCCTGGTAGTTTACTTGGGAAGTTATCACAGAATGTATGTTGTGGTGGTCAAGAAGGGAGAAAAGGAAGAATATGCTAATGAGACTGTTATAATTGTGAGGAGCTGACCTCAATCCTGGCAGAGACCCTCAGATTCAATCCACTGAGGCACAAGGAAGCTGGAAAGGGTATCCACCAACTCCCATCTCTCCTTTGCTGATGGTCATTCCTAGGGACCTAACTCCCTAACACTTCTGGTGGCTTCCAAAGCCAGAGAATACCTCAGGGGAAAGAGAAAGCAGGGAACACTTGGCCTTGAATCAGACTGCCTGCAAATAAATGCCTTTGAGGATGAACAGAGGAGATGGGAATATGGGAGAGGACTGACAACATCTGCTACAGCTAGGAAGTAAATCCTCAATGAAGACGAAATTACGGTCTCAGTCAACATGTACCGCTATGGGCTTTACAATATTTGATAAACTAAAAAATCGCTTAGCTGGTAGATTAAATAAATATGGCATAAACCTAAGAATCCTTGTAATGTCTCTCTTTAGAATAGGAACAAAGTAAAGTAAAGGGGAAATAAATAAGAGCAAAAAGGCATCTGACTGGGAGCTCTGTAATGCTCTCAAAATGTGAGGATCAACCTTTGCTTAGAGATATATGATTACTGAGAAGAGGATTGGCAGTAGAAAGAGAAGGAATAGGTAAGGCCTTACAGCAATAAAGAATCCGTGTAAGTAGAGAAAATGAAGCACTTTGATATACTATTTAAACTTTTATTCTCTTTTTTTAATATACATTTCTCTACCATACATGTGGATATATATATATATATATATGCTTAAAATACATAAGTATATGATGCACAGCTCCATTATAAAATCATTTAAATATGTTCATTTCTGGACTTTTTTCATAAAAAAATAAATTTTATGCTCCTTATTCATCTTCTTTGGTTCTCTAAACAGAAGAGAAGATGGTTTTAACTTTCTCTCCCTTCTGAAGATTTGTGATCTACTAAAAGAAATTGAGTGGATGGATGAATGGATGGATGAATGGATGGATGGATGCAGGATGGACAGAAAGAAAGAAAGAACAAAAAAGAGAAAAGTTTTATATCACTAAAATATAAAAGTTGCTATGACAGCAGATAGTTCAGAAGACATTGAGCTTGTATGGATTTTAGAGGCTCTTGTAAATCCTGACGGATTGCATTTAAGCTGAATCTTAAAGAATAATTAAGATTTGAAACTGTGGAGCTGGGAGAGGGTATGGAGAAGAGACTGTCTAGATGTTCAAAGAGTATACTAACTAAATAGCAATAAGAAGGAGGTGGAAGAGGTTTATATTTCAGAATTCATTACCCTGGGAATTATTGCATAAAATTGTAGCTGAAATATGATCCAAGGTCAAATGCCCACCTCTGGTGTTTCTTTGAGGCTAAGATGAGATAACAGACAATGTGTATAATTGCACATAATTACAGTAAAAAGTTAGTGCCAGCGAAATGGCCACAAGGGGTATTAAAATAACAGACATCTATGTGATATTTCCTTGTTCCTTCTTGTCTGGGGCACTTTAATGATATAAAAAAAATCAGGAAAAGTGTTATCCATTTCTGGCTATTGTCCCCTTTTTGGTTGATTTCCCTTTTGCCCTTTTGGGTTTCAGGCTGTTCTCAGAATTCATTCGCATACCCCTTTCTGCTGCTTCTCTGGCTCAGCACTCAGTGTTGCCACAGCAGATTAATGACAGCTAATAATATCTGATATATCTGGACATTGCCACATAATGAGTTGCAGTCCCACTGGGTCCCAGAAGTGTCACCACTAACAAATTCACTGGACCTGCACATAATTAGCATGTAAAGGGAGTGATCACATAGTAAATCTGTAGGGAAAGATGGATAGCCCAGGAGAGAAAATATAAGGGTGAAAAAAAATTCCCTCCTTATCATGCCTTACTAAATATATGTTTCTTGGCAAGAATATTTTCTTGATAACAAACCGTGGACAGGTTACCTTTGCAGTAACATTATTCCTTCCATGGCTGATAGGCAGAATTTCATTATGTCACTGCTAATGTTTCAATATTTCTGCAAAATGTCACCATATGTAAATTAGGAGAGGTTAGGGTTTCCCTGGCAGTTTTCTTTAAAGATGCACAGCCCCCTTTTCACAGTGGCCTGGTGCTCACTTACCACCCTTTGACAAGCTGGAATTTAGTGAATAAACCCACAGAAACTTTGCCCTTACCCTACCAAGGCTAATGAAACAGAACGCATGCTCGAAGGCATTGCCCGAAGAGCTACAAATGGAACTTATACTAGGAGGGGAAAATAAAAAGGGAGAAGAAATCCAGAAACCCACAGTGTGCCTAGTATAATTACCAGCTCCAAGACATATTTCTCACATGACACTGAGTATTTAAACCCACATGGTAATTTTAGGATTTGTCTCGCACAATCAGAACCGAAATAGAAATGTTTCTGATTACATCGGGTATGGCATGAAAGCTTTGCACTTGATCCTTCAAACCCAGCACACAAGTCCTTGCAATAGAGTAATGCACGCTACTTGAAAGGAAACAAAAATATGTCTATGAGAATAAATCCATGGAGGGAGACACGTTTGAAATTTGGCTCAACCTTTTTCTTACAAGAGCATTGTTATGGCACTGAGCCAGAGGGCAAAGGTGAAAATTCAAAAACCATTTTAAAAAGCAAGGCTCAGAAGGAGAAAGAGCATTTTTACATTTGGCCTCAGAAGCAAGTGATGATAGAAGCGCTTTCTATCTCTCTCACCTATGATTTGGAAAGTGTGGCCAGTGTCAGCCCCATTTTTGACACCTCACAATTCTTCCAGTAGCCTCGGGATGGGTGGGGGTGTAACTCTTCAGCCAGCAATTGGGAAAGACAGCCCCAGATGCTCAGAACAATGGAGTAGGTCAACAGCACTTGTGATCTAATTGCCCCGTGGAGTAATCAATAAGGACCCTGAAGCAAGAGGCCTTCTTCACCCCTCAACACTTTATACTCAGGCTTCTCCTCCTCCACCTCTGGAAAATGACACCCTGAGCTCCAACGTGCTGAATGGAGTGGTTGCTTTCAGGTCTCCTTTGATTTCCAAGTTATATATATATATATATATATTTAATGGGAAAGATATATATATATCTTTAATGGGCAATTCTACTCACACGTCTTCCACTATCCTTATCCCTGCTAATTTCTCACTGTGCACTTGCACTTCAAATCTTCCTCAGGAGCTCAAGTCGCCTTTAACCAATATCCACATGAACATCTGCTCCTGAATGGCCCAAAGTCTTCTCTACTTTTATACGTGTAATTTAAACGTCTTTGTTCACTGACCCAATCCCAATCCCCAACCTGCTCCTAGATTGAAAAATACTGATACGGTAACTCATCCAATTTTCAGAAACATTCTATCTGTGTTCTTCTCCATCACCTTTGAAGTTAATCAGTGACACAGTTTGTGTATTTACCTTTATATCCATCCTCTTGTCAGTGATTCACTTCATATCCTTCATTTTTCTCCCAGATTACAGAAAATATACCTGATGGATTTCCTGATTTAATCCTTATCTTTTATGCATCCTTTCCTGACCTTCTATAGTAACAATCCTTCTAAAACCCAAATACAGTCATGCTATTCACTTACTGCAAACCCTCCGATGGCTCTCCATGGCCAAAAAATCAATCTGAATTCCTAAATGCATTTAAATAGCACATACAAGTTTCCTTTGTCTGGATTCTGACTTCCTACTGTCTGGCTTTATCTTCAACTGCTTGTTGCTATTGTTGTTAGAAGTGTAAAACCTCAGGTCCTACCTTGGTCCTATTGTACCAGAATCTTCATTTTAAGAGGATGGTCAGGAATTCACATTTAAAGTCTGAGAGGCTGGCATCTGCTGGTCCCTTCCTCCTGAGCCTCATTGTTTTCAGTCTCTGTCCCCATGGAGATTCCTTACTTTGTTTCTCTTGACCTGGCTTTCATCTTTTGACTTCCTTTGGCTCTCTCAGGTTCTGGCTTGCTTAACATTTCATGGTGATGTCTGATGGGCTCCAAACATCTTCAAACATCCGTGTCTCTGTTCTCTGAAGCAACTGTTCTACAAGTGTCTTTATCTGCTCCTTCTGTCGGCTCTGAAGCTTCTGTCATTTCTGGCTCTCTCCAAAACGTTTCCTCTCTTAAAGGATTCCAGGAAGCTAATCAAGACCCACCTGGAATGGGTGGAGTCACATCTCCATGTAATCAAAAGTTAATACCCACAATTGGACTTGTGACATCTCCATGGGGATGATCCAATCAGAAGATTCCACCTACATTTTTGAAATGGGATTAAAAGAAATGGCCGCCTCCACAAAATGAATTCAGGATTAAGATATGGCTTTTCTGGGGTACATAATATTTTCAAACAGGCACAAAGTCTGATAATTCTGCCCGGTTAAGGGACTTGTCTCAGGTCATACATTCACTAAGTGGCTGAGCCAATTTGGAACCCAGGAATGGCACTCCATGGTCCACCTTCTTGACTGTTTCACCATGGTCCTCAGCCTAACCTGACCCAGCACTCAATTTAATAATGGATATTTTGTAAGTTCCTCTTTACCATCCTGAAATGAAATTCATAGATAATACACACTGCCTAAAAACACACTTTAAAAAATCAATACAGGGCGGGTCGCTGTGGCTCAGTGGCAGAATTCTCTCCTTCCATGCTGGAGACCCAGGTTCGATTCCCAGTGCCTGCCCGTGTTAAAAAAAAAAAAAAAAAAAAAAAAATCAGTATAAAACTCTAAGTATAAGATCAAGGAGTAATAGAAAATATTTTACAATAAGATAATATGTGTTTCATTATGTAAATGTTTGGGCACAAGAACAGTAAAAGATGTACCAAAGAAGTGAGATGTTTGCAACTAAAATGCCTTGAATGTGACAGCTAAACATAAAATGATACAGATGTATCCTATTGGTGATGGGATGGTGACAAGTAGTGTTGAGTCAATGATGTGATGTTTTAAAATGGTGAGCAATCTTGGACATTTTCCAAACGAAACAAACTGATATTTCCTCTATTTATGTGGCAGTTGTCTTTCTAAAACATTCGGTGTATGTTTTAGGAAGGATTTAGAGGGAAATCAACCACAATGACTTTTTGTCCATATCTAAAACCAAGTGAAGCTCTAGGTACAGATAAACAGTTTCCTCTACTGAATTTTCACCCAAAGGAAAGTCATGAGATACACAGGTAATTCTTCACAGGATAAGATTGAACCACACACTGTAGTGACAATGAAGCTCTTTGGCATCTGTCTATTAAATGCTAAGTTCATGCTGCAGGCAAGGAGCCCTTCATTCATTGTGACAACCAAAGAAAGCCACAAATACCCAAACCAAAGAAACCCACAAATACCCAAAATGCTTCCCTGAGATGATACTGCCCCACTGAGAATCACAGAACTTCACAAATAGTCACTCTCATATAAACTCTTGGAGCATATGTCCCTCTTGATAAACAAGAAGCAAATTTCTTACTTTCAACTTGGAATATGAGACTTATTAACCATACACGCACAGCCTTGTGGTATTTAAAATAATGACTATCGAGCATACAGATATAGCTAATGAGGCATTCACCTTTAACTAGAATTTGATACTACAAAGAAAATGTATCTCTTACTCAGAGACTACCATTGCATCTGGGGTCTAAGAAGCTTCTTTGGAATGGAGTTGACAAGTCTAATAATGGACTGGAAGTACACAACTAACATAGATGGATGGGTTACTGGGCAATCCTATGTTTCCCATTAAATACAGTTTTTGAACAAATCCGTAACTTTGAAAGGTTAATTATTTGAGTGTGCTCTGCCATGCTTGACTGAACCAATATCACTTGGTTTGTTCTACAAAAAATCTCGTTGCATGAAGTTATTCTTTCACTGGTCATGTTTCTTTGTACTTCCTAGTGTGAAAAACAATGTGTCCATTGCTTTTAAAAATAATGCTGTCTAGTGTTTCAGTTTCCTATTTAGAAGGAATAAATTAGGTATAAGGAATAAATAAATAAAGTGTGGGTATTAGTAAGCTCACTGTGCAGATGAGGAAAATGATGCTCAGAGAAGGTGGGTTTCACTTCCAAGCCGTCAGCCAGGAAGCAGACAAACCACAGTCCCAAGACTGGTGTATCTGACTTCAGAATCTGAACTTTCTCTACTAGAACATGTTGTAGAAAATTCAGCAGCGATCAGTCGGACTTGAATACTCACTCATCTCACCAAGGGTAAAATGAAAAGTAATAGAATCCTCACAGTAAATCCCAAAGCCCATAAAAGCAAAGCTGCTTGGGTGAAGCCCAATTCCTCACCTCCCCAACTGCCTATAAGGCACCTCTGAAGAACTGGAGTACTCCAGGGAAAACAATTTGAAAACCAGTGCTCTAGAGGTCAAAAGAGGAGCTAAGATGAATGGTCTAATCTTTGGAGGTCAAAAATGCAAAGTTTATTTTTTTTTTAGAACTTTGAAAATGGTACTTATAAAGATTTTAGACATATTCTTTTAAAAAAACACACATTTGGTAGAAAATGAAGAAAACATTGGGGTGCCAAATTATATTTACTCCACAACAAAGAAAAATGTGCATGGAAAAAAGTAAAACCCCAAATTGCACAGTGTTTATATTTCAACGACTGAGAGTCAATTTATTGAGCACCTATTGTGCTCTAAGCTTTTGTTCACATCTCTGATTTAAATCTCAGAGGAATTCTCAGAAGTGAGTGCTATTGTATTCATTTTTCAGGTACAGGAATTGAAGGTTAAAGAAACTAATTATTTGCCCAATGTTAGACATTTGGTCAGTAACAGAGCTAGGACGTGAATTCAAGTCTGCTACTCTAAGACCTATTCCCTAAATCTGTTGAATTGTGAGCAATTTTCTTTTTCTTCACTATCGTCTTATTTTTTAAAGGAATTATATTACACTCCTAATGGAAAATATTTCATTTAAAATAAAAAGGAACCCTGCAGCCTTTCACTGACTTACAGTAGTCAATTGATTAGAGTCTATGGGAAATGTAAAATAGAAGACTGTATATCTGTCATTGAATTAATTTTATGGAGAAAATTTGGTTTCCTTAATTCTTGATGAAAAATGAGATTAGAACCCATGTTATTAGGTTGCTTAATAAGAAAACCAAATTTCTTTTGTAAGTGTCAACAAATATAAGTACTTAGAATTGTGCCTGGCACGTCACAAGTACTCAAAAAATGTTAGCCATAATTACTACTATTATAATTGTGTAATGAGAGCTCAATCATTGGCTCTTGTTTGGAGGATGATTTTTCTGAGTTGAACACTCGCTGCCTATTTCTTCCAATTTGAAGAAACCCTTTGTGTCCTGAACAAAACAAAGATCCTTTAACAAATCCTAAATAGCCATATACTTTGAAGGGCAAAAACTTCATGGGAAAACTGTACATCAGGAAGTTTAATTTGTATTCTATAGACAAAACAACTGACCGATTGGCAGGAAATTTCACAGAATTTTGGCAAGTAGCAAATTCTTTGAAAAGAATTTTAAGATGGCTATGCTATCACATGGTCCTTAAAATATAAATGCACACAAAGTCAGTCTTTCTTCTGGGACAAGTCACACACAAGAAATAGACATACGATAATATGCCTGGAATGTGGTCTCACAGTAAAAATGCCATCACTTTATCTCAAGTTTGTAATTTTGAAAACAAAATGCATCATTTCACAACAGGAACCCACTGGGAATGATGAGGATTATAAAATATCTCAAGCAAATTAAGCTGGTTTAACATGTTTGGACTCTTCCATTTTTGTTTTCTTCTTTTGAACATGTGTCCTTTGTTTATAGCTGTTGCACGGGAGAAAACCAGCGCCGCATGTGCATGAGAAATCCGTCATGTGATTACCTGAAGGAAATTAAAATGATACACAATGTAATGAGGCAAATGGAATGTTGAGCAATTACTCAGGAAATCTGATTGGCCAATGGGCAGGGCAGTAATTTCTTAGACATTCCATTCTCAAAGAGATCTTATGCTACCCACAGAGATGTGAAAAAATGCCCTCGCCTGTAGAATGCCCATGGGAAGTCAATGCAAATCAAGGCACTTCCTCTTGTTCTAGTTCTGCGTAAAGGAACCTGAAGGGCAAAGGAACATGTGTCACGAAAAGCATATTATTATTACTATTAATAAGCACAAATGGAACCTTTGCATCTATAAACAAATCATGGGAGATTTATATATTTTTTTCTCAGCTTTTAAAAATCAATAATAAGTAGAAGGGTATTTTCTTGGGGTTAAAATCACTAGCCAGAGTTATTGCTACTTTGATACGAACAAAGCTCAGCCAGTTATTAATCTTGGAGAAATTCTATTCCAAGATATGGGTGGCTCCTCCCCCTGAGTCCCAGGGGAGGTGTTACAAAGACACCAGTCTGGGCACAGGATTGAAAAACAAATGAAGAGGAAAGCAATCGCCTAGGCTTTCCTGAGTATTTCTTGGAGTCAGAATTTAAAATATAATTTGCCAAGCAAATTTTTTACTGAGACTCTTACAGTGCTTCTGAGTCACTGCAAGTCCAGCATTTCGGGAAGAAAAGATTTTCTGTTGCTAGCCTGTCCAAGCACCTTTTGCTTTAGTGATTGGATAGAGAATTCCCAGAGGGTCAAAAGCAAGCAGCATCACCTGGCTCCCTGCCCAATGTGTAGCCATCGCCAGGCATCAGTTCTTTTTTGTTGTTGTAGTTAGTAACCCAAACTATAATCAATTTCACGTGTTGGTTGTATAGGAAAATATTCTTTCCATTATCGTATTTAAGTATCACATTAACATGAATAATTCACTCGTAAAGAGGCAATTTCAAAATCATTAAGGAACTTCCACATTTCAAAGGTGTGCATTATAAAAGCTTTGGCTCTGCCGAAGGATGACTTATTTAAAGCTCCAAACTCTTTGCACAATTCCACATTTGCCTTCTTTGATACCCTAGACTCCTTCATACATGATCTATCAAGGTTCCTACCACACCAGTCATGATGTGGCAGTTTATTATAAGAGTCTGAACAGCCTCTTTCATTGATTCATGTTTCCCCCACTATTCCCTGAGTCATCTTTCCACTGATAATTGGGAAATCTCTAAGAATATTAATATTCCGCAAAGCTTGTATTTCCTTAAGTTTCATTAAAATTTAGCACTTAGAACTTCAGTATGTTACTTAAATATTTTTTTCTGAACAGCCAACTGATACAAATCCACATCAAAATCCTTTTGAACCACTTTCTTTGAAAACAACAAATATTTTATAGGTTTATATTTGAATATTCATAATAGAAATCCCTCCTGATATTTTTTAAATCAATCTTTCCACAATTTCTGTTTTCCTAGCATAAGGTTAACTCAGATTTCTACGTCTAATTGGTCCAGCTCTCGTCTTTTTTTCTTTTCTTTTCAGGATTCACTATTTGTGTAGTGCAATTCCATAGATTTTAAAAAATTATTCTGTTATCATATATATATCTATGTACAACTTAACATCTTCCCCCTTTAACCATTGTTCTAGTTTGCTAGCTGCTGGAATGCAATATACCAGAAACAGAATGGCTTTTAACAAGGGGAATTTAATGAGTTGCTAGTTTACAGTTCTAAGGCCAAGAAAATGTCCCAATGAAAACAAGTCTATAGAAATGTCCAATTTAAGGCATCCGGGGAAAGATACCTTGGTTCAAGAAGGCCGAGGATGTTCAGCACCTCTCTCTCAGCTGAAGGGCACATGGCAAACATGGCAGCGTCTGGGGGCTTTCATGGGGCTCTACCAAAAGGGACTCTCTCCAAAATGTTTCCGCTTTTAAAGGACTCCAGCAAGCAACTCCACCTTCAGTGGGTGGAGACACACCTCCATGGAAATCATCTAATCAAAAGTTACCACCCGCAGTTGGGTGGGTCACATCTTCATGGAAACAATCAAAATGCTCCCACCCAACAATATTGATTGAGGATCAAAGAGCATGGCTTTTCTGGGGTCCACCACAGATTCTGACCAGCAAACCATATTCAGCTATATATTTCAGTGCTGTTAACTACATTGTGACTACAATGTTGTGCTACTATCACCACCATCCATTATCCAAATACATTCATTACTACAAATAGGAAACTTGTAAATTTTAAGCTTTCACTTCTCATTCTCTATCCTTACCCTGTACCTGGTAACCTAAAATGTTCTAGATTCTGACTCTATGAGTTTGCTTATTCTAATTATTTCCTATCAGTGAGATTGCATAGTGTTTGTCCTTTTTGTGTCTGACTTATTACACTCAACATGATATCTTCAAGATTCATCCAGGACATGTCATGTATCAGGATTTCATTCCTTTTTCTATAGCTGAATAACATTCCATTTTACATATATACCATAGTTTGTTTATTCATTCATCAGTTGATAGACACTTGGGTTGCTTCCATCTTTTTACAGTTGTGAATAATGCCACTATGACATTGGTGTGTAAATATCTGTTCAATTCCCTGATTTCAATAGTTTTGGGTATATACCTGGTAGTTGGATGGCCAAGGAGGCATCAATTCTTACCTAAAGGAAAAAAAAAATCAACTATGGCGGAGTGCTCTATCAGTAATGAGTGTACCCACAGGGGTAGGCAGGCATGTGCGTGAGTATTTACTAATCATAATATAGATGTGGAGAAGAGTGATAATTTCAGTTAACACCAAGTATGGAGTTTAATGAGAACAGTCAATAGTCATTGAACATCATATGACACATGGGGGATAAAAGTTACTGTTTTCTAGATGATAATTGCATTATTTATTGTACCTTCAATTAGAAAAAAATGAACTGTTAAAATTATTTAGATATTTTTGATAGCTCTTCATATGCATTTATTAGAAATTAAGGAATTTGCATTTGTGTTTTCTCTATGACATTGAGGCAACAAATAATTTGTTTGTTGGGTATAGTTAACTGTTAAATGAAGAAGGAAAGTAAAATAATTTTCACTCGAATACTCAGAACTCATTTTGGAGCCTGTGACTCTGCTTGCCACCCCCATCATCTTTCTAAGAGGATTTTCTCCTCTCAGATAAGTGTCCAGACATAATTCCATGCAAGAACTCAAACACTAGTAAGGAGCATGGAAACGAAAGTTGAAGCAGTAGATTAATTATATCTCACATGCCCTTACTAGAAATGAGCGTTAAAACATTCCTGCAGTTACTTCCTTCAGTGTTCAGGGTGTACCTACGAGAGGCAAGAAAAATGAAGATTCCTCTCATTATCTCAGGGAAAGTGTGGTAAAGACACCACATTTTCTATGAAAGCAAGTTACCTAGCTCACATGCCTACTGTTTCCTTTCTGTGAGATTCTGGACAAACCCTCTGACCTCTTTGATTTCAGTGATATGACCTTAAAAAATGGCTGATACTACTAGCTCGGTTTTGTGTGGCATTTTATGGTTTTCAAACACCTTTCTCATATCTCAAACATCCTTGTTCCCATTTTTCTGCTAAGGAAACTAAAACTAGAGAAAACTAAAGGACCATCTAATATCTAAAAAAGTGACAAATGATGGATTAGGTAGAGAATAAGTAAGCTGAGATCTTTTCCCGAAATCTTCTCACTAGAACAGACTCCCTCTCTCATCTCCAGGAAGATACAGCACAGGACACGGATATGTTTTTAAATTCCATTCAGGCTCTAAATGCTGGGGTGGGAGCAAAAAACAAAGGAAGTTTAAGGAAAAGAAATATTGTTCAAATTTTTATACATTTCCAAAGATAATTGGAAGCAGAGCACTGGGTTACATGAGAACAAAAATAATATACTTGTATTTGATTTATGAATTGAGAAAAGCTTAATAACTGATCTAAAACCAAAACCATGACTAACAGAGCCTGAATAGGCACTTCCCCTGTTTGTCCTTATTTTCCCCCTTGTATTAATCAACTGCTGTCAAAATGCAGTGGTTCCAGGATAGTGATATCCAAATTTTCTTAAATGCTTTCCTCCTGTTTATCCTGTGCTTTATTGAGTCACTTGCCATATTTTGATCCTTACTATTTTTCTCTCTCTATCTCTGGAGTCCTACTGTTGATACCCAAGAGCAATCCTTTCTTAGCTCTCACCTGAACCACTGAAGTAGCCTCCAATGCATTCCCTGCCTTTGGTCTGTCACCAGTCACCTCCTGTCTTAGTTTCCTAGGCTGCTTAAAGCAAATATCATGAAATGGTTCAACTGCAATAATGGGAATGTATTCACTCGTAGTTAGAGTACAGGAAAATGTCCAAATCAAGGCCTCACCAAGGTGACATTTTTCTTCCTGAAGCCTGTCTGAGGACAATGCACTGCCACGTGGTAAGGAACCTAGCAGCATCCGCTGGTCTCTCCCTTCTTTTTCAGATGTCACTGCTTTCAGCTTCTTGCTTCCAGGACTTTGTCTCTTGCTCGCTGTCATCATTCTGTTTATAATGGGATTAAGACCCATCCTGATTAAGGTGGGTCACACCTTAACTGATGCAGCCTTATTGGGTCCTACTTACAATGAAGTTATACCAACAGGAATGGATTAGATTTAAGAACATGTTTTTCTGCAGTATATACAACTACAAACCACCACGCCTTCCTAAAGTATAAGTAAAACCATGTCATGATGGTTCTCACATTACTTAGAGCACTGTTTTTCAAAAATTGTATGTGTATTCAAATTAACAGAAAGTTTGTTAATACAGATTGCTGGACCCCACCTCCAGAGTCTCTGATTTAGTAGGTCTGAGTATGGACTAAGAATTTGCATTTCTAGCAAGTTTCCAAGTCATGCTCATGGTACTAGTCCCAAGACCACACTGGCAGATCTATTGGCCTAGAAAAATATATCCTAATTTACATTTCAAACTTCAGTTCCCACGAAATCAATTCATAATCAAAATAATTGAGCTTGGTAGTATACTTTCCATCTGGGTAATGTGTCATTCAATTTAATAATAAACATCTCCTGTTTAGATAGCATCAGAGTCAGACATTTAGATTTGAACTCTGTAGTATGACCTTGTGTTTACTCAATCCTTTGGATCTCAATTTTCTCAGTTGTACAAAAAGCGATAATAGTATAAACTTACTTCAAAAGATGTTGAGCACTTGGCATCTTGTTGGTACCAATTATCTCAGCTCTTGCTGTTATTTTTTGAGTCGTTTTTTAGAGGCCAAATCTTGGACCATACACTTCAGGTCTATTATCCCCAATTCTTACTATAATCCTTGAAGGTAGCTATACTCATCCCCATTTAATAGGTGAAAAAGATGACATTTATAGAGTTTAAAATATTATCCGGTTTATCTGGGTCTACAGGCATATCTTTTTCATTGCATCATGTTGACACCTTTATGTCTTTGATCATTTTATTCCTCCACTTCTCCATTCCCCAGAATTCAGTTCGTCCCTTAAGGCCAATCAAGAAGACTTCCTCAATTTGGACATCCCCTGGATAGCCCTTTATTGCACTTGCATTGGAGTACCTCTTTTATTCTTCTTTGCTATCTGTCTAGCCAAACAAATTAATAAGAAACTTCCTGGCAGCCACTGATCTCGGAAGCTCTTTTTCTCCCACAATGACTAAATCAGAGTTTTGCTTAGTGTCCCTTCTCAAATGTTTGATGAACTTCAAAACCAAAATACAACCCACAATATAAATTAAAATTAAGATTTATCCTGTTCTCTCCATTCACCATTTTTACTTCGAAAACCTGAGATGAAATTTAAGCTACAATAAAAACTTTCCAAAGTCTACTAAGTCATTTAATTTGCATATATCTGGCTGAATTTGATGAATTCAAATTCAGTCATATGTCAATAATATTTCACATTCTTTCTTCTCAATTTAAGTTCATGGTCAGTCAAAGTGGAATTAATTCCAACAGCAATCTCTATTTCTATTCTTGACCTCCAATGTTAAACATAAATAAAAGTAAATTTATTGCCAATAATTTTCTGGATACATCTATTGAAATGTTTCTTGGCCTGCTTGCTATCTTAATGACTGACTCAGATCTTCACCATCATTTCTTATAAAAAATTCTTCTAAAGTGATAACCACTTCTACCACTTTGAAGGAGCAGTAGATACATAATATCTTCATATTTGTCATTTTAAGTTACATGACTTTAAAATTGAATTTTTGGTGGTTTTAATTTTTTAATTATTTTATCTAAAGGACTAATTCAGAGTTTAATGTTGTGACAATATTTTGACTTTTCCCCTACCCGCTTTTCTGCCCTAAAATTCTAACTTGAATATTTGATGAAACACAAATGTCTGTACCATGGGATTTATTTGTTTTTTTAGAGATTTGGTGTTAAATATTAACCAGTATTTAATTTTTTTTTAATTTTCTCTTACTTTCCACTGACTAAATTGTGAGTCATATTCTATATCCTTAAAAGGAAGGGGTTCGTATGATAAAGTCAGTGGTGAACATACATAAAACTTTTGCACCCTGAAAAGAATAATATATAGTGTCTTGTATCCCAATTAGGTGGAACAAATATGCTACAATTTGTAATTATTATAGCTATAACCACTGTTTTTAATGAATCCATTCTTGAATTAAGGTTCTCTTCGGTTTATTCACAGTTATTATAAGGACTCATAAAAAATGAGCAAGGCTTTCATCCATTTATAATAAAAGCTGAATGACTAAACAGGCCTACATTTTTTTATTTGCATTAATGAGTTCATCCCCAAATATGTATGCAATAATATAGAAAATCCAGTTATAAATGTAGGGATGTGCTACATGTCACCACAAAAATCTGCATACAAATGCATAATAATCACAAATCTACAATATTACAATATTAAAAAATACCCACAATTAAATTATCATGTGGAAATAATCATAATGTTATTGGAAACTCAATTATTGTGGCAACCCTTGTTGAGGAATTAGCAGAGTA
This sequence comes from Tamandua tetradactyla, assembly GCF_023851605.1. Classification (NCBI taxonomy): domain Eukaryota; kingdom Metazoa; phylum Chordata; class Mammalia; order Pilosa; family Myrmecophagidae; genus Tamandua; species Tamandua tetradactyla. The sequence goes on from NC_135351.1 coordinate 12,344,730, forward strand.
TGGCAAAGGCAAGTCAGACCTGAATTCATCAAATATATATTATCACAATATTACATGTTCACTTCGATTCCATGTAAAGACAAACATCCTCTCTCACCAGTATCTGCTCAATGCATTTGTATTATTCATGAACAACTCTGTGATCTATTATACATACAAAATGGATTGTACGCTTCTTGCCGCAGGCTATGATGCAGAGACACAGAATTAATTTTATTATATACACATGCATGATAATTGTGAAGGATTCGGTCAAATACCAAACTCTGGTCCTGTGCTCCATGATGCCACTTTCCTGACAGTGAAACTCTTTGTCATTTAGAGTAGAAAGTTTCCTGGTATTCTTTGAGCCCTCAACTTTGATGAATAGTCCGTACACTGCTCTCTACCAAAGCATATAAATAAGTTCATTTTCTTTATACCCTAAAAACTTGTACTTGGATGACATTATTACTCAGAATATCTGTGAATTGCTGGTTGCAGCTACCTTGTAACTGGTCAGTAGTCCTGATGGGGAGAACCGGGATTCTGACATTGACCAGGTTGAAAGTGGGATTTAAAGGTAACAGTGAAATATAACTTTAAGGTTGGCTGGTTCCTTACTGAGTAGCTCTCCTTCCCTGTAGCATTGCTTCCTCCCTCGTGCTAAGTGTAAACAGTTCTGGTTCCTTTCCTAAACTGTCAGTTCCTCCAAGGCCTTGTTTACTTTTGATTTCTGCTTCCTTCTGTCACCAGAGTCCAGCAGACCACTACAGACAGAGAAGAAAATAAATACTTAGTAAGTTTATTATTCCGCTACTACTCTCCACCATGATTTCATTTTCTGGATTGGTCTATACCAGCACTGTCCCATAGAATACCATGCAAGCCACAGAAATGATTTTCAATTTTCCTGCACCTATATTTAAAAATATACAATAATAAGCAGGTGAAATTAATGTTAATGATACTATATTTAACCAAGCACATCCAAAGTACTACCTTTTTAATACATACTCAATATGAAAAAAATCATTATTGGAAGAACTTAGTTTCTCATCAGGTCTTCAAAATCTGGTGTGTATTTTACACATGCAGCACATTTCAACTCAGACTAGTCACATTTTAAGTGCTAAGTCACTACCATATTGAAACAAGTTGGTCAAGACCACGATAAATTCATTGAAAATACCCAGCTAAACCCACTTAGATGTATGTATTCTAGATGAGCAGATTGACTGTTGCTTTTCCTTTTCAATTTATTTTCTATGTGCCAAGTAGGTATTGTCTCGCATTGAGAGAATGTTTTCCCTAATTAGAGCAAATAAAAATAATTTTAAAAATTAGATAAAACAATTTTTAGGAAGGGCTTTACTCTACCATAAGTAACTCTCTTAGAAGTAACAGAAGTTAATGTCAATTTTATACACTACACCCATCTACAAACTTGAAGTGAAAGAAGTATATAGAAGAAAATGTAGTATAAGAAAAAGTGAGCATAATATAGAGTCCAGCAAACCTAGGTCTAGATCACTACTCCGCCTATTAGGCCAGTTGCTGCATATTTCTGAGCTTTAAATTCCTAATCTATAAAATGAGGTAACAGTACCTCCCGGAACTTGCTGTGAGAATTAAGTGAGAGAATGCATAGAAAGTGCTTAGTATAGTATTTGGATAACTATGGACACTAAGTGAAACTTAATTATTGTTATCCTATTAATCATCACTTGTACAATTATTCAAATACCCTTAAAATGTTAACCAATTTCTTCAATATAAATCCTTGTAAAATGAGAACGGTAAAAGCAGCCTTCCAGGCTCCAGTTGGAAAGATGGACAATAGCACACTGAGTCAAGTCTGTGTAGAAGAAGTGTAATATGCCATGTTTATGCTGATGATGTTTCCTTCCCTACACAGAGACTGGGCAATATCAGCTTTTAAGGGATGCTTTCAGAATCTTCATTGATCGGGACCAACAAAAGAAAATAATCTGGGCAGGCCATGGTGGCTCAGCAGGCAGAACTCTCACCTGCTATGTCGGAGACCCAGGTTTGATTCCCCATGCCTATATTGAGCTCTACATTTCTTTTCTTTTTCGGTAGTATAGAATCACAGATATGGTATATGTAAGATGAACACACACATTTCTAGTGTGCTGACGATGGATATGTCTTCTTCCTCTTAACCCAGGGCCACAGATAATATCAACTTCGTTAAGTAGTGAAGCAAGCTAAGTAAGTATGACACAAATATCGAATAAATTAAGCAAACTTGGTTACAAAAACAGATGATTCTGTGAGGAGTTCTTGAAAAGTTTAATAGGGAATTCAAATTCCAATGAGTTTTTTAAAAGTCTTTAAATACAGTTCATTCAAATTAAAAACCTGTATTACCTTTATTTTGTGTGTGTGTGGCGGAAGTCGGGGGGGTGCATGGTCCCAGAATCAGACCCGGGTCTCCAGTATGGATGACAAGCATTCTACCCCTGAACCACCATGCACCCAAAAACCTTCATTACTTTTAAGAATCTCTTTTAGCATTGGAACTGGTGACCCTCTTCCTCGCAAACCTTTGGTTCTCATATATACTCAAAAAGTCAGTCTTTGAGAAGCAGATGTAATTTGTGTTTAGGGGTGAGTAAGGGGAAGGTGGATGATAATATTAAAAGAAATAAAATAAAATAGAGTTTTTCTGGCCAAGAAATTTTTCAAACAGAGCCAGAAGGTCTTTCTGGAAGTTATTCCTCTGCAGGTCTCAGCCAGATATCACAAACTACCACAGTAAGCAGAGCCTCAAGCAACAGTGTTCCTCAAAAGCCTAAGGACATCTAGACACCATCAACAAACTACAAGATAAAGAATTCAGTTAATTCTCTAACCTGAAGGACAATTAGAGTACTCCAAAAACCCACCAACCTCAAACAGCCTGTGCATTCTCCTTCTTTTCTTTTAAAATCCTTTGCCTGGAAATGTCAAGATGGGATATGATTTGGGTTTCTGTCTGAGTCTTTGCTCCCCAAATTGCAATTCTAAGATCCCCCAGATTGCCTATATCACTTTGCAGCTTACTTTATTTCTAGGTTGACAGTAAAATCTCTCAAGTGTTGTAGAGTCTAAGCTATTTTTTCCTTTTTTTTTTTTTTTTAAATATATATGTAGGCATCTGCTTCAAAGGGCTTAATCATGGTTTGTTGCAGAACATTTTAGCAACCTGCTCCAAAGCACTGGCTATATGACAAAGCTGATCTCAACAAGCAGAAACACGATTAGGACAAAGGTGAGGCTCAGGCAAGAGATTTTGGGAGTTCTTCTCCAGTATTTATTAGCTCCATAACTTTCAGAGAGAAACACGTTTGCTGTGTCTTGAACTTTCCACAAACTTTTGATGTATGACAAGATCGCACCCATTCATTTATTTTCGTTTTCTTTTAGCTTTTAGTTTTATATACTAATAGAGTTTAGAAATTTCCGTAGTTCTCTACCAATGATCTCTCAGACTTTCTCTCTCTAGTCTCTTTCTAAACACCTTTTGTTCTTTAAGCAATATCCATTTTCAAGTAAGCCTCAGGTAACTTAAGTTTCCTTATTAGCTCTAGACACTTAGATGTTCCTGGAGAGGAAATAGCTCAAGGAGCTAGGCAAGACTCTTATAGAAATATGACAGCTAATGCTGTATTTGCATCTATATATATATATATATATATATATATATATATATATATATACTTATGTCTGAAAATAGGATTCATTTAACTAAAGAATTGTAAAACTCAGAGAAGAGCTTGTTTGTATTTGCTTCTTAAATTTGCTGGTTTTACTACATGAAATGATCACAAGACGTCATGATGTGTCCCACCCTCCCTTTTTAATGTAAGCTTCTTACTTACTGTCATCTCTCAAATATACAGACAGCTGGTGGAAAGAAATTTGCTGCCTTTACATTGTTGACCAGAGTTTTCTTTACCTTCCTAGAAGTCTTGCCCAGCATTGCCAGAAAGAAGTAGAAATTTGAGTCAGAAATGTGAGCCACCTATGTAATTTTAAATTGTCTAGCAGCCATATTAAAAAAGTAAAAAAAAAAAAAAAAAAAAAAAACCACCTGAAATTAACTTTACAAATGCAATATAGTTAAACAAAATATATCCAGGAGAGGATCTTGTAACAGATCATCGATATAAAAAAAATTACTGAGATTTTTACATTTTTTTCATACTGAGTTTTTTAAATCCTCTGTATTTTATGCTCCCAGCCCATGTCAGTTCAGGCCAGCCACAATCCAAGTGCTGGTTAACATGCGTGTTCCCTGGCAGCCACCATATTGGACAAGCAGCTTTAAACGAACTTTTTTTTGCCTGTCTTAGACTGAGCCGCAGAATTTTACCACCCATAGATGAAACAAAAGCTTTCCTTTCACAAAGCTTGGATGCTGACTGACATTTGAACAAAGAAAATGTCCTTATATTTAAGCACTGGAACTATTACTTTTCTAATAAAGCGCAACCCTTGGGTCACTTCAGGCCATTTCTCGTGATTTGCATTAGGTGTTCTTTAAGACACAACATTAATCCAGTAATAATTAAAATGATATACTGTTCTATTAACATTCTCAAATCTTTAAAGCAAAGTGATCTATGCCTGCAGCACAGCCTGGACTGACTAATTAAACGGCATACAGTTGTAAATGGCTATTGTAAGCACTTCCCTCTTCCAAAATACAGCTCTGAGAAGGGCAGTTTATGGTGACAGGAGTGCTACTGGGATTCAGCAGCTTTACTTAGAGGCCAAGGCAGCAGAAATAGTAAGTTTTCCTTGAGAGGCTGGTATCTTACTTTGCCGCAAATCTGGAAGTTTCGCCACAGCTGGGCACTTTAGCATGGGAGGCTGTGGGCCAGGGAAAGCCAGGTACCCCATGGGGACCGAGGTTTCAGGTGACAATACTCTCTGTGTGGAATCCTCCCCTCACATGATGCATGTGAGTCAGCATTCCTGGGCGGTACAACCAACCTTCTCCAAAGAAGGAACGCAGGTTCCACTCCACCCAGCAACCTCTAATCTGCCGTGATCATCCCCTGAGCCAAGAGATTTGGGTGTGTAAAGTAAAAGAGTTGCCTCCATACTCTCTTTTTTGTCTGCCGGGATCAGAAATGAATTGCTATTTTCTTGTTCTCCCTTTCCCATTAGTAAATCAAAGTTAGTCATGTCTGGGATTTTTTTTTTACAATAATCTTTCCTGTTCTAAAATGCAAGCTATGTTTGAGTAGCCTTGGAAAGGAGCTAAAAAGGTGGAGGCGGTATGCCCTTGGCAAAGGAGTGGGAACTTCTTTTGAACACTTTGCTTCCTTTCAGTACTCCCAAAGAAGACCTCAGAGACACTTGGCTAGCCTGAATCTTGGAACTGGCCTTGGTGATGCTGACATTTCTGCTTCACCTACACCATTTCTGCATGCCTGTCACCCTGTAACCATTTTTACTTTATCAAGCATCAGTGTCCCTATGTCACGGATGTGTAGAATGGCCTGGCTACACCCACAGTGCCTGCTGCAGCCTTAGCGCTCACTGAAGGAATGACTACCTGAACTCACATTGCTGTCAACTCAGAATCAGATTCCTTGGCTATCTCTCCTGAATCTCAACTTCTAAGTTTGCTGTTTACAATACTTTCCAGGAAAATGGTAGGACATTCTTAGGTTGTAGACTCTAAGCAGGTTGTAGAACGTAAGTATCTTACATTATTACTTTTGCTCCTCTTGCAGTTCCCAAGATTCGAAGTCGAATAAACCAATTCTTCCCTAGATCAGGTATAATTGAATTAATAAAAGAGCACTGCTATGCCAAAAAGGATTCAGAATTGTCGTCTAGGAGTGAGGTCAATAAAGGCACAGTGTAGCTGTTTTCTCAGAATAATAATTCTAGGCATCCAGACATCCACAGAATCTATTTTCAAAGCATGTATTTGGATAAGTAAAGGGTTTGATTATCCCCTTTACTTTTCGTTCTCTATGACTTTCGCTCACAGAGAGTCTCCGTGTGGACTGAATAGTCTAGTAGACTCAGTCAATTCAGGGTGACTCAGTGGACAATAAACTCAATCCTGGGTATGTGCAAACACACCGCTCTGTAATGCCTCAACTTGCCCAAGGGAAGAGTGAGCTGGTGACCAAACACAAGCCACGTAGTGATTAGATGAAAAATATAGGATCAAACCTCAACCATATTTTCTAAATATATTCAGAATGAATTAAGTATGATCAGTTTTGACCCAAGTAGGCTTAATTATAATAGTTCAGACTGTCAAAATTGCCATGGTGGCCACATTAAAATACAGGAGAATACAGTCAAACCTAGAAATTACATTCATTATAGGATAGGCTTCATTGCTAGCTGTTTCATATAGTTTGGCAGAGGGGGATGATGAGGTTCAACTTGGGCTTGAATCAAGCTAATGCAAATTGAGGTTATTGGGTAAAATATGACTTATGATAGCTCTGAAGAGCTGAGGAATAAGGAAAGTGAAAAATAATATTTAGGGGCAAGAGTAGAGAAGCAGTAAGCAATACATTTCTTATTAGGATCTTCTCTAGGGCATCATGTTCAGAGTTAAGTCCAATTTGAAAGACACATAAACACTTGTATATGTGATGGGATTAAAAAAGTATAAGCATGCTTAAAACAATGCTCGGGTGTTCAGGTGACAAGCATAGAGTGTCTTCATTTTTGCAATAGGCAAACTATTCTCAAATGAATTATTTAGCCCAGTAACTACATGAATACTTCGCTCTCGAAACAGATATCTGGACCTAGTATTGACACATTTTATTTTGGAAGTCCAAAATAAAAATAAATACATGCATTTTAGGGCTCTAGACTATTAAAAGACTTTGTGGTTTGGGAAATATCCACTAAACTGTTTAAGTAAGAAACACTAAACCATTTTCTAAATATCACCTGCACTAATTTATAGTTAACATAAATATTTGAACAGATTCTAAATGGTTCTTCGTCATCTTTGTGCAGTCAGTTTTTACACAGGGTATAACTAATATTAGCATCTATATCATCAGATATCTTAAATGAGACTGAATTGCAGTTCAAAAGGGGAACAGATAAACTGAAAATAATTTTAAAATATATACGCTATGGTACAATTAGTCATCTGCACAATTACAGGAATAAGTACTTTTATTTGTAAATTATCTACATTTCTGATGATATTCATTGATCTGTCCATATCAACTCTCACCCAACTTTGCTCTTTTTAAATTATCATTAAGTATAATACATTCAAATTATACGTACTTTACTTTCTGAAAATTCTCATAAATATGACTGGTTTCTCCACCATTAGAATTTGAGCCTCTAAACATTGACTAAACCCATTTGGATATATGTTTCAACCATAACTAAATGTAGTAATCTATTTTAAGTCAAGATAAGTTCAAAATAATCTCAATATCCCATGGCCCTTACCACCAGTCTCAGTAAAAACAGATCAATGGAAAACAATATAGCGGAACAGCAAACATAAATACGGAACCCTTATTTGTAGATGTTGCCATAAATGTAGCACCTACCATATATAGTGGAGGCTACTGAAAATAACTGTATTTCGTATTAAGTACACTGCTTCCTGAGAGAATGGTAAACTGAATGTTATAAATATATTATTAAAACCGAAAAGAAAGTTACTCCCTAAAGGTCTCACACATGCAAGTTTATGCTGAAAAGAAAAATTCCCTTTTGGGTTATTGAGCTAAAAACCTGATGGGTATGATAGATGCTTGATTATATTCCAAAGGCATCAAAGCATTTTAACCATTCAATTCAGAATTCAGTCAGTTAATTAGATATTTTATGGATGTGAGATGAAAAGTCAAAATATGATGTGAATTGAGCAGATGCCTTGGAAAATATAGGTCAGAACGTTATTGGGATTGGATTATAACATTTTTATTCTAAAATAAGGCAACAGATTCATCAAAGCTAAAGGTTGAGTGCTGCATAAACAGAAGCCCCATCATCATTTCACAGACCTACTTCTACAGTGGTAGCATACTGTTCTTCTGCATGCATCTCTTCTCTTTTACTTTTGTGTGACAAATCTGCAATATCACCAAGAATTTGAACCCTACCCTTAAATACTGCATATTCTTGAAAGAAGTTTCAGAAAGCAAGCCATTTAATGGACTATTTATTGCAAAAAAATGTTTAACTTGACATTGAGCAATTTATCTAGAAGCGAGTTTCTCACCCCTCTTCTGACTTCTGTGATTCTCTCTTGGAGACCTGCATGGTGATTATTTTAGCTGAATAAATAATCAAAGGAAAAGGTAGATGAATTGATTTGCCATTTCTAAGATGGTGGCCGGTATGGTGATTCCATCTGGAAGGTCTAAGGGAGGGTTACTTTCTCTCTTGAGTCCTGGTGACTTTCATTCCCCCACTCCCCATAGTCTCTCCCAGACTCTGTCCATTTATGGTCCTTCTTAATGTATACAGATTAGCAGATCACTGGGATTTTCCATCTCCATATTTGTTTCTACACATTACTATTATCAGCTCTCAATCCCAGTCATGCAATTTTATGTGGTCAACATAAGAAAGGAGGAATCCTAAAATAAATTAGCATTAAGCATTTCCTATAAGCCTATAGGTGTCATGTAGCGTCATCCGTGAATCTCACAGCAGCTCCACGAGGTGACTACTTATATTTAACATGTGTAAATGCTACTTCAAATAAACATGTCCCATGGTTTGTAGGACATAATCATACGGGGATTTTATTCTGATCTTCTATAATCCTTTGATGTGTTCTATGGGGCTTCTTCTTCTATCCCCAGATGACATGTTTGTTAAGTCCTTTGGAATTCCTGGTCACAGGCAGTTGATAAAGTCAGATTCTGATCAAGAACTTCATCTCCATATAATGGTCCGAACTTCAGATTTTTATTTAAATTAAGGCTTCTTTCTCTTTTTTTAGCTCAGGCTTGTTGCAGACTAGCTTCAGGAAAAAGAGGACCATGTCTTTCCCCTATATCCTGCCTTTTACTTTTACTCCTCTTCTGCATCCTATCGAGCATGGAGCCTGCCCCTCCAGGACGGATCATTGGAGGACCTAGATTAGTCAGCAAACATTTCAAACAAGTTACTCACCTTCTTTGCAAATCCCACCTTGGTGGCCCAGCTCATTACTTTGATATGTGCCATTTATTGGCTGAAAACATGGCTAAGATCCTATTATCTTAGAAGACACCATGAAAAAATTAATGAAGATTTAGCAGTTTTAGAAGGGATGCATAATACATTTTCTAGCTTTCATCTGCCACAGCATAACTGTGGGTTTGGAATATGATTAGCTTCTTGAAAACCATTGCTTGTTGTCACTCCTGCGTTCCACTTTCAGAAGAAGAAAAGAAATCTTGAAACGTGTTCCACCTTTAAAGCATTTTAAACATGATAATTCCTATTAATAACAAAGTGGACTAAATAGCCTCAGGTACCTGCATTCATGAAATGAAGAGAATACAGCTGGTGGAGCTTAAGGAATGCTATTAGCACAAGGATGAGAGTTTCTACCAGTTCAGTCAACTATAATCACAAAAGTGACTTTTTTCTTGCAAATCTTAGAATATATCTACACATTTCCTAAAACCCACTTGAAAAACAAAATGACAAAACTCTAACTGGTCTCAAATATCTTGGAAATAATAGAGTAGTTGCTTTGTGAATGTTGTGCTTATATTCCATGATAGGTTCAGTGTTCCATGACTGGGTATGTGGTTTGTGTTTAGATGTGTGTGTATATGTGTGCACGTGAGACAGGTTTGCATTTCTATTTGTTATGTAAAAGGCCAGCGTGTACACTGGCAAGCTGTGTCAACTTTAAAATGGAAAAGAGTACCAAATTGTAGATTACAGAAATATATAGAGAAATTAAGTGAGGAAGCCAAGCTTCAGCGCCTTTCCTGCTTCAAACATAAGCAAATACCATATAGAAGCATAAAGAGACGGAAACTTAAGAGTTCATAACCAGGATTAAATATCATTTCTGGGAAAAGAAAGAAAGCAGGAACATCAAAAGAGAGGAGGAACGAAAGCATAATTTGGGCAGTGGCAGCTGGGAGTTTGGCTCCTGAAAGGAAATGGAGTCTAATGGTGCCAACAAACAAACAGGGGTATTAAAAAGGACTCCCCACTATTTGTGACAAGAAAATCAGGCAGTCGTACTATCCTCTGTCAGCAGCAATGACTTTTAGAAAACCATAAGCCTAGGGACCAAAACTTAGTTTATCTACCAGAAACTACGTCAAACTATCTACTGGGTCAGTAATTGGATGTGTATCCTGTAGTCCTAATATCAATTTAAGTCAGGAAACCTGATTCTATGAATTGATCTGGTTCTGAATTAGGTCTATGGATAAAAGTGGAAAATTGTCGGACACAGAGGGGTTAGCAGTGAGGGGGAAAGTAAGGCAGAGGAAATCTTTTACTCAACTCTAGCATTTAAATCAAGTTTCTGAGGCACACAAACAATCTAATGTAAAGAAAGAAAGTTAAATCAATTAGTATAAAAATTTGTTACAATTTGTATCAATGAGTCTGACCAAGTTTTTGATACATGTTTTAAATTTTCAAAAGGAAGACATATATACTGTTTTTTAATTATAAAACAAAAGCAGGCATAAATGAAAAAGTATATGTGGATATAAAAATGATATAACTTGAAATAGTAAAAATTAAAATTTATGGAATAAGATAATAAGAACAGTAAACAGATTTTTATGCCAGGGTCTGTTCTAAATGCTTTGCTTGTGTTCATGTAATTCTTTAACAATTCTATGATGTAGCCTTATTAGATCCTCATTTAAAAATGAGAAAACTTGGAAGTATCTTGTCCAAGTTTGCACAGCTAATAATTTGGCTTTACAATACAATCTTTGAAAAAAAAAGTCAATACATTAAATGGAATAGACTCACGTACAGACACAGTATGAGAATTATGGAATTGTAAGTTAGTGCTGAGAATTCCAACAAGAAATCAACATGAAGAAAAAATGAGACAGAGGGGGCAGTAAAGAGAAACTAAAGAATTTATCACATGAAAGAGACTTAGAAGAAGAGAATTTACAGAATGATGGAGAAGCAACTAGAAACAAAAATAATAACTTGCTGCTATGAAAAATACCACACAATGAGTTGGCTTAAACAATGGGAATTTATTTGCTCCTGGTTTTGAGGCCAGAAATCCAAAATCAGAGTGTCAGCAAGGCTTGCTTTCCCCTGGAGTCTATAATGCCCTGTGGTGCTGGCTTGCCGTAATCCTTGAGGATGCTTGGTTTGTATCCCTGCCCTCTGTCACATGGCAAACTCCCTCTTTCTGTGGCTGATCTTCTGGTATCTTCTAACTTCTGGCTTCAGGCACCTCACTGTGGTTTTCCCAATTCTGCCTTCCATTTTATACTCTTTATAAGATCTCCAGTAATATGGATTGAGATTCACCCTCATTCAGTTCGGCCACACCTTAATTAAAATTAAACATCCTGTGGCCTCTCTCTCCAGCCAACACAGCAAGCAAACTCACCACCCTCCCCCTGTCTACGTGGGACATGACTCCCAGGGTGTGGACCTTCCTGGCAACATGGGACAGAAATCCCAGAATGGGCTGAGATTCAGCATCAAGGGATTGAGAAAAACTCTAGAATGAGCTGAGACCCAGCATCAAGGGATTGAGAAAACCTTCTCGACCCAAAAGGGGGAAGAGTGAAATGAGACAAAGTGTCACTGGCTGAGAGATTCCAAACAGAGTCGAGAGGTTATCCTGGAGGTTATTCTTACACATTGAGTAGATATCACCTTGTTATTCAAGTTGTAAGGGAGAGGCTGGAAGGAACTGCCTGAAAATGTAGAGCTGTGTTCCAGTAGCCATGTTTCTTGATGATGATTGTATAATGATAGAGCTTTCACAGTGTGACTGTGCGATTGTGAAAACCTTGTGTCTGATGCACCTTTTATCTACCTTGTCGACAGACAAGTAGAACATGTGGAATAAAAATAAATAATAGGCGGAACAAATGTTAAAATAAATGTAGTTTGAAATGCAAGTGATCAATGAAAGGGAGGGGTAAGGGGTATGGCATGTAAAAATTTTTTTTTTATTTTTGTTTTATTTTTCTGTTGTCTTTTTATTTCTTTTTCTGAATTGATGCTAATGTTCTGGGAAATGATCATGATGATGAATATGCAACTATGTGATGATGTTGTGAATTGCTGAGTGTATGTGTTGGGAGTATTTGTGTTTCTTTGTTGTAATTTTTTCTTTAATTAATGAAAAAATTTAAAAAAAAAAAAGAAGAAGAAATTACAAGACATAAGTGGCTACTGAACACTGGGACCATAACTGGTCTGAACTGAGATGTTCTACAAGTGTGTAATATTCACCGATTTCAAAATAAAAAAAAAAAAGTACAAATGTTTCCCCAAAAAAAGTTAAAATCTTTTGAATAATTTTGCATTGATTACATGTTCAAATGATAATTTTTTTTTACATATCAGGTCAAAGGAAATATATTATCAAAATCAAAAAAAAAATTAAACATCTTGAAGAGGTCCTATTTACAACAGGGTCACACCCTCAGGGAGGCAGATTAAGATTATGAACATGTGTTTGTTGGGATACATAATTCAATTTACCATATAACTATTGACTTTTTTCCCATTATTTAAGAAAGCCATAAGGTCATCAGACTGAAAGAGACCCAGGAGAACAAATTACTAAATCCTTATGTAGACACTATAGCAAAACTGCAGAATGCAAAGGACAATAAAATATTCTAAAGCCAGCAAGGTGAGATACATTCCCTACACTGGAAAAAAAAAAGGCTAATTTCCATCCATCTTCTTATTAGCAATCAGAAAGGAAGCCATAAACTAGGGAATAATGTCTTTAAGTTTTGCACCCAAAGCAAATAAAATGTTAACTCAGAAAGCCATTCCAAAATAAACCATCATACAAATAAAAGAGTAAGCTTTTTGGTTTCTTTCCATTACCTCTTCCTCTTTCTTTTCTTTCCCAAAGCAAATCAGTCCTAAAGCCATTAGACGGGCTAAACAGGGCAGGCATGCATCCCACAACCCCAAGGCCTTGTTTCTCACTGTTGGAGATGAGTTATAAATATGGGGAAAAAAAGAAAGTGAGAGTAAACCTGTGATTTTTTAGTGAAATTAGAGTTATACTTATGCTTTTCCACATAAATTGAAGATATCAATATAAAACTTTCTATATTTATGTCAGATATCAGTCAGGGCTTGTTCTAGTTTGCTAGCTGCTGGAATACAACACACCAGAGATGGATTGGCTTTTAAGAAAAGGGGATTTATTTTGTTAGTCTTCAGAGGAAAGGCAGCTAACATTCAATTGAGGTTCTTTCTTACATGGGAAGGCACAGGGTAATCTCTGCTGGCCTTCTCTCCAGACCTCTGGGTTCCAACAACTTTCCCCGGGGTGATTCCTTTCTGCATCTCCAAAGGCCTGGGCTGAGCTGCGAGTGCTGAGATGAGGCATGCCAAGCTGCTTGGGCTGTGCTACATTGTACTCTCATTTAAGTACCAGCCAACTAACTCAAACATCATTCATTGCAGCAGGCACGCCTCCTAGCTGACTGCAGATGTAATCAGGGACAGATGAAGTTCACATACCATTAGCTCATGTCCACTGCAACAGAACTAGGTGCCTTCACCTGGCCAAGTTGACAACTGAATCTAACTGCCACAGGGCTTGATCAGAGAAAGAGATGTATTAGGAGTGATATAGAATAAGGCAGGTAGAGATTTAATCCTATACAATCACAGAATCTGGTTAAACAGTTTCCTAAGTTGTGCTTCTGATGCTGAGCCAGAAGTCAGCAGAGCTGTAACTCAAGAAGGAAACAAGGATGTGAAGTGGGAGAGGACAGGGAAAAACTGCAACCCACAAGGATGAGTGAGAAACCAGGAGGATGCCTTGAGACCCATCAATCTATTGCTGCCTTCAACTTTGGTGATGAGGCAATCTGCCAGAGAAACCAACGCGCTTCATCACGAAACTAAATGTGTACCTAGCACAGCTTCAGCAGGAGCTGGAGGAGCTGGGGGTTCAGCTGCTGACGCATGCCTGCAGGATCTGTGAAAATATTCATGAGCCCCTGCATCACCTGGCACTACAATGACTTCCCTATCACAACCATGGCGGCTGCTTGGCTTTTACCTCCCGGACCACACTCAGGTTTCTCTTGGGATCCATCCTGGCTCAGAATCAGACAGGGAGTGGAATTCTGGGAACCTAAGCTCAAGCTTGGTTAGATTTCAACAGTATAAAGGCACCTTAACCACAAAAGGACAAAAGTAACTTTGTGTGGAAAAGCGTGGCAGATACCAGATTAATCAAGTAATCATTATGAGCATTTCAGCAATGGGACAAATTGCATCCTTATAGGATGCAAGGAAAAAACCTCAGTTTCTCTCCTATAATATTTCTGCCAAGGATCATAGCCCAACTATTCCTGAAGAAATGTCAGACAAGCCCAAATTGAGGGACGTTCCTCAAAAGAAAACTGACTGGTCTATAGGCTTCAAAATTGTCAGGGACATACTATCAAGGAAAAAGTAAGAACTCTTCCAGATCTAGGGAGACTTAAGAGATACAGACAACTAAAGGTAACACAGGCTTTGAAACTTGATATTTGCTATAAAGAATATCTTTGGAACAATTAAAAAAACTTGAGTGGGGTCTTAGGACGACAGTAGTAATGAATCAATCTTAAATTTCTGATTTCAATGATTGTGTTGTGGTCATGTAGGGGAATGCCAGTTTGTAAAACTACGTACTAAAGAACTGAGGCTTTAAGTAATAAACTCTCGAAAGGTTCAAGAAAAACTTTCTTGTACTTTGCTTGCAACTTCTTGGTATGTTTGACATTATTTCAAAATACACAAACGAATAAATAAAAATAGTAAGAGCAAAGTGGTAAGAAGATAGCACACAGTTGTGAATGTTAATCAGGCGTCTAACACTGACCTCTGCCCCATTATATGTATTCGCTTATTTAATTCTCACCAATTTTATGACTGAAGCAATTTTACTCTTTTATATGAAAGGACAGAAATGTTAAGTGACTTGCCTAATGCCATATAGCTAAAGAATACAGAAACAAAGTTACACCAGTTTGTCCCAGAGTCTGAGCTTTTCCATCACTATACAGTACTGATTTTTTAAATATAAAATGACTGATTGGGGTTACCACAATAATGCCCTCGATAAAGAATGTATTTTTGTAAGGGGGGAGAAATAACTGAACATAAAAGATGTAGGATAAAAGAAACAATAGTTGAACATAGAGACTATGAATAAATTGGTAAATGTAATTAACGAAATCATGTACTTCAAAAATAACCGCTTGTTTTACCTTTGAAAGAAAAACTCTAAGTAACAAGATTGAGGTGAAGCATCTTTTCAGTGTATGATTAAAGAATACTAAGCTCCCTTTCACACACAAAGAGAATACAAATACTGAAAACCCAGTTTTGTTAGAAGATTAATGGTGAAGCTTGAATATTAAAAATCTAAGTGAAATAATGGAAATACAATCTAAAGCTTTGGAAACAGAAAACAGAAAAATAAATAAAACTTTTATCACTCTGAAAGAAGGCAGATAAAGAGAAAGGAGTAAAGAGGGTTTTTTGTTTGTTTATTTTTCTTTTCTTTTTTGCATGGGCAGGCATGAGAATCAAACCCAGGTCTCCTGGCATGACAGGCGAGAACTCTGCCACTGAGGCACTATCATACTGCCCAAGAAAAGAGGCTTGTAATGAGAAACTCATTAAGAATGATAGAAATAAGTCTAAATATATTTATCATCCAATAAATGTAAATTGAGAAAATGCATTTATTTAGAGACAGAGGCTTTATACAAGATTTTAAAAATTGAATTCTCAATACTGTTTTTGAAATACATCTGAAATTTCAACATAAGAGTTGAAAATACAGGGATAAAAAGAGGAAAAAAGATGGTATAGCAAAATTATTAAAGGACATTGGAATTCAAGGAAAAGCTCTAAATGTTACGGAAAAACTATATTCTATTACCAGAACACCTACCCAACATTTATAATGGTCATAATCTTATAAGCACAGAAAAATGTAGCTTCAAATATAAGCACGGAAAAATGTAGCTTCAAAGTACAATTCAAATCTGACAAAATGTTTATTTCCTAAAAATAATGAAGTGCTTTAATATAAAGCTGTCAGAAATTATCATTTAAGTAGACTAAAAAATTGGGAAACAAAAGGTAATTTGAAAATTATAATCAATACATTAATTCTATATATGATACGTTTGTATATATATATCATTTGTATGTATATAGCTATCAAATATAAAATATTCATTACTTTAGTTTTTATGAAATATTTATGCAATTGACCATGTATTAAGTTACAATGAAGTCTACATTTTAAATAATTATAAGGTTATATTTTCTGATCATAATGCAATTAATTTTAAAACAACAACAAAAAATTTAAATAGTTAAAAAATTGAAGATTTTTGGAAATTTTCAAATGCACCTTAACTTATGAGTTAAGGTGAAAATCTCAGAGTACACGATATATTTAGAACAATGAAAGTGAAATAACAAAGCTTAGGGATAGAGTGAGTGTGCTATTTAAGATTTATAGTGTGTCTTTAAAATCTTCATTAAATAATAAGCAAGATGGAAAATAGTGGGGTAATAAATAGAAGCTTAAAAGCTATGGAAAAAAAAGATGGACCTAAAGAAATATAAGCAAAGAACTAATGGAGGTAAGTGCTAAAATTAAAGTTAAACTAAAAGGTAACCATGCTAACAAATTATTGGTATATATAATGAATTATTACTGAATCGTTATTCCTAATGAATTATTGTTATATATGTGTGTGTATATATATATATGTACATATACACATATATACACAGAGAGAGGAAGAGAGAGAGGACATAGCTCACTCAGTAGTGAAACAAGAGTGAATCACCTGTAAGGAACATAGGAACAAAAATAACAAAATATATTCACATCCTCTATGATGGAAATTACAGAACATTACTGAAGACCATAAAATATCTTTATAAATGGAGAATATACCATATTAATGGATGGTAAAACTGAATGTCAGAAAAGACATAATCTCCGAATTAGTCTTTAAATTAAAATAAGTCAGTAAAATAACAAGAAAATTTTCATGGAATTTGACAAGCTGCTACCTAAAACAGGGTGGTGGCAGGAGGCAAAAATGACAAAAAGCAGTCAAGACACCACTGAGAATAGCAAGGTGGGAATATGGTCTGAAGACACATTTTTGAAGACTTAGTCTTTAAAACCCTATACCATTAGTTCAATAATTAAGCAAAGAGACTGCTGGAGCAGAATAGAAACTGCAGAAACAGAAAATATATCTCTATCTCAATCTCTATCTTTATCTCTAATCCACCCATCCATCTATCTTGATAGACATGTAATTTTAAGTCAATATAAAAATAATAGCTGATGTTATTAAAGGCACATTTATTTTTCTCCAGGAAAACCTAGATTTAGATTTTGACCGCAAACCATGCACCAACAATTGTGGATTTATGGCTTAAATACAGAACAAAGTTTTTCATATCTGGCAGAAAATACAAACCTTAATACATTTCCATGAGATCTTGTTATTTTGTACAGGTTAATGTAGTATACCCCAATACATCCCAGAGTAATTTGGGCAGAAAATAAAAAAGCATTTGCATAGTCCCCTTGAGGAACTGAGAAACATTTTGGAAATATTTAACTTCCCCATCTGGGGAATTCCTGTTATTCTTGCAAGCATTAGACTATCAATTTAATAAACCAAGCCCTCAATCTTGGAGCATGCCCTTATGAAGCCTATTTCTGCAAAGGAGAATCCAAGCCTACTTCTAATTATGCTTAAGTGTCACCCCAAAGGACCTCTTTTGTTGCTCAGATTTGGTGTCTTTTTCTAAGCCCATTCTGCAAATAAATTCACTACCCTTTCCCCTACATAGGACATGATTCCCAGAGGTGCAAATTTACCTGACAATGTGGGACATAAATCCCAGGGATGAGCCTGGCTCTGGCATCATTATGGATTGAGAAAGCCTTCTTGAACAAAACGGGGAAGAGAAATAAACAAAATAAAGTTTTGGTGGCTAAGAGATTTCAAATAGAGTTGAGAGGTCATTCTACAGGTTATTCTTATGCATTACAATAGCTATTCCTTTGTAGTTTTTAGTGTATTAGAAGAGCCAGAAGGAAATACCTGAGACTACTGAGCTATAGTCCAGTACCTTGGTTCTTGAAGAAGATTGTATAACTACATAGCTTTTACAGTGTATGCAGGTTTGAAAGGATGTATGTACCCTAGAAAAGCCATGTTTTAATCCTAATCCCATTTTATAAATCCAGCCATTTCCTCTATTCCCTATTCAGTACTGTATGTTTGAATCTATAATTAGATCATCTCCCTGAAGATGTAACTTGATCAAGAGTGGTTGTTAAGTTGGATTAGGTAGAGACGTGTCTTCACCCTTTCAGGTGGGTCTTGATTAGTTTACTGGAATCCTATAAAAGAGGAGCATTTTGGAGAAAGCTGAAAGATTCAGAGAGAGCAGAGAATGCTGCAGCACCATGAAGCAGAAAGTCCACCAGCCAGTGGACCTTTGGAGATGAAGAAAGAAAATACCTCCCAGGGAGCTTCATGAAACAGGAAGCCAAGACAGAAAGCTAGCAGATGACACCATGTTCGCCATGTGCCCTTCCAGCTGAGAAAGAAGCCCTGACTGTGTTCCATGTGTGCTTTCTCACTTGAGAGAGAAACCCTGAACTTTATCGGCCTCCTTGAAACAATGTATCTTTCCCTGGATGCCTGAGATGGGACATTTCTATAGACTTGTTTTAATTGGGACATATTCTCAGCCTTAGATCTGTAAACTTGCAATTTATTAAATTCCTCTTTTTTTTTTTTTTTTTTTTTTTTTAAAGAGAGAGGGAGGAAAGGAAGGAAAGACAGAGAAGGAAGGAAGGATGGAAGGAAGGAAGGGAGGAAGAAAGGGAAACATCTTTAAACATTTTCTTGTTTTTTATTATATTTTGTTTGTTTGTTTTGTTTTTTACATGGGCTGGGGCCGGGAATCGAACCGGGGTCCTCTGGCATAGCAGGCAAGCACTCTTGCCCGCTGAGCCACCGCGGCCCGCCCCTAAATTCCTCTTTTTAAAAGCTGTTCCATTTCTGGTATATTGCATTCCAGCAGCTAGCAAACTAGAACACAGTATGACCTTGTGGTTATGAAAACCTCATAGCTGATGTTCTCTTTATCTAGTGTATGGGCAGATGAATAAGAAAATAAATATAAGATATAAATAATTAATGCCTAAGAGAAAGAGGCAATGCAATATAGAAATAAGCAAAACATATGAACAGGCAATTCATAGGACAGGAAAAACAGAATGGCCAACAATTATATGAAAATATGGCCAATATAAGTTATCATGAAGGAATTGCAAAGTAAAACGAGCAATCTTTTATTTTTATTCAAGTAGTAAATGTACATGGTTAAAGATAGAATGCCAAAAATATTGAGAAAAAATTAGAATCTCATGTACCACTGCCGGAAGAGTAAATTGGTACAACCACTTTGTGGAGCAATTTGTAGCACACAAATGCAGAAGGAGGCAAGTAATTATTGACAGTGGGATGTCTTAGACATTTTGCAGTGAAGGGGCTATTTTTCTCAAGTACGACATGCTGGCTATTTAGGTTGAAGCACTGGAGCAGGTATTAGATGCCAACTGTTTCTTCTGTATCCTCTCATAGCAGCCAGTCCTGACGGTATGGATTCTATGAACCTCTGACTCAGTCTGTAGACATGACATCAGATAACCAGATGGAAGACAGTGATTCAGCTCTCTGCTTCTTTGTTTGAAAATACATAGACCTTTGTTTGTCAGGGTGAAGTTTTGCATCAGACCATTTCAACACACATGGTAGCAGTTTTGCATCAGACCATTTCAACACACATCAAAACCACTCCTGCTGTGACATTAGGCTAAAATGATGACAAATAGGATTTTAATGTGGGTGCTTGATTAAAATAATGGTTCATCATTGCTAATTTGTTTTGATATTTTAAGCTTAATTGATAAACAGCAGAAGTTATTGTTTATTTGGAAGCAGTATTCATGGCTCAATACTTTAGATGGCATCTGACACCTTAAAGTTTTCCCTTTGTGATTATTTCACACTCTGGAGCAGGCAAGGTATTTACTGAGCTTTTGCTGCAACCGCCCATAGATAGAAATTTCCCCATTAAACAATGCTTGCTGTTGAATATTACTATATTAATATTCATAGACATATACACATAGACATATACATTTAATTTCCTCTAATGTCTGAATTTGGCTTTAGGTATGCCTTCTTTGGGTAATTATATGAAAATGAACTTATATTAAGTATTATGCCATTACTGGCAATTCGAGTTAATCATTCTTTCATTTCGATCACAAATTTTATTGGGTGCCAACAAAGTAACCAGTCCTGCCCCAGATGCTGGATACAAGAATAACCAACATTTATTGAGCATTTATTATATACTAGTCATTGTTTGACAGCTTTTTGTGAATTATCTCATTTATTCTTCCCAAGAACTCTATGAGGTAGATGCTATTACTAGATGCTTTCTAAATCATTTGTTCTGGGTCACACAGCTAACAAGAGGTATATTCAAGTTTTAAACCTGGATAGTAGAATGTATTTCCAGCTACTAGGCAAGTCCACCTCTTCTGAAAACAGCAACCACATTTTTTGGCCTCAAGAGCAAAAACAACAAAAAATAGACATGGGAGATTTTTAACCTGGTGTTTAGGTTTGCTAAAGTTTCCAGAATGCAATATACCAGAAATGGATTGGCTTTTACAGGCGAATTTATTAAGATACAAGTGACAATTTTAAGGCTGTGACAATGTCCAAATTAAGGCACTAATAAGAGGAAACCTTCTTGGAAGAAAGGCATCTGGCATCTGGGATTCCTTTGTCACATTGGAAGACACGTGGTGATGTCTGCTGTCCTTCTCTCCTGGGTTGGTCTCAAAATGAGTCTCTCAGCTCCTATGAGTCCTTCTGGCTTCTTCTGGGGGTGTTTTCTTTTCTTAAATATTTCTGGCTTTCTCTCATAAAAGGCTCCAGGAAAGGGTTAAGACCCACCTTGAATGGGTAGGGTCACATTTTCCTGGAAACCACCTAATTAAAAGATCCCATCCAACAATAGCTCCGTCCCCCAAGATTGGATTAAAAGAACATGGCTTTTCTGGGGTACACAACAGCTTTGAAACTCACCTGGTGTCATAGTATATAATAATTTTATCTAGTGAACCATTATTTTTTTACATAGTTATAGTTTAACAAAATGACTGAACCCTTTGCTTCTCTTTACCCTGTCTTGAGTTTATTCTGAAAAAATAAAAGGCTTTGGAGAGTAACGCTAAAATATCAGATTTGTAAGCCTTGGCAAGAACTAAGTAATAGAGGTCTTCAAATAGGGTGGAAACAGAGTCAAGTAGTCTTGCTAAGGGGTCTGTGTGATATGTTTCCTTCTAGAATTCAAGTTCCCAGAGGGCAGAGATGAAGATGATGATAATGACTTCCTTTTAGCATTTTTTTTTCCTGGCATAGAGAAATTACCTACTAAATATTTGTGGAAAACCTCCGTAATTTTCCATTTGAAAATGCCTTTCAAAATATTATTGCAAAAAAATTAAAAAGTAAAATAAAAATTAAAAATACATATATTTTTGCATTTGATCTTCAGCATACCCCAGTGTAAAAGTCTCACCTTGTCCTGGACCCAGTTACTGGCAGTGATGTACACGGCGGGGTTTGTTCACAGCAGAACTCACTTGAGTTTCTTTGATAGAATTGGTCCCCATGTCTGAATAGAAACAACTGGATTCCCAAGAGATGAGGTAACAGAATTAGATACTTTCAATATTAGCTTTTTAAAAAAAACCTCTTCCAATAGAGTATAAAATGCCATGGTGTATCATGTATTGGTAATAATTTATGACTTTTGTTTCAAGACTTAGAAAAAAATGCTTTACGTAGAAAAGTGTTTAGTAATTCCACAAAGTCTCTGTATTTTCGCATAAAAGGCTGGTAATATTAACATTTAAATAAAGTAATTGAAATCCATAATAAAGAAGATGAAATCTGGAGAAAGAATATTATTGTGGCCAGATACAGGATATTGAGAATAATAAAAAAAATGTTATTTTTGAAAAGAAAAATAAATAATGGAGACCAAGAGCTTAGGACAATAATAGGGACTAGCAAATAATAGTTAATCTTCTGGTTTAATGAAAAGTTGCCATGTGTTTGTTAATTGAAAATTAATTATAATGCTTATTTGGTGATGACTTAAATGGCAATAATAAATAGCAGTTATGAAAAATGTTTGAACCTAAACATTAAAAAGGAGTAATTTTATGGAAATTACCTTTGTTCTATTTTGTTAATGTGACTACAGGAAGAAACCTTCAAAAGAAGTGTGTTTGATTATTTGTGAAGGTGCCTTCCATTAATCAAGTTATGGTTAAGACAGGGAACTATGGGGAACTATATGCGTGTGTGTGTGTGTGTGTGTGTGTCTGTGTGTCTGTGTGTGCTTGTAATAATGTACAGTGATGGGACCTGAGCCAATACCTCAGGTACAAGTAGTGGGAAGAATGGAAATTGCTTTAGCTATTGAGTTTAAAACCTATTCGGCCATTCATTAGCAACTGCCCATTACAAATTATTTAACGTCTCTGAACCTCAGTTTCTCCATATATAAAATATAAAATGATGAGCATCAGCAATACTGCATATAAAGCACCAATTACAATGCATAGCAAGTAGTACAGGCACCTTAAATAGTAGCGGTGATTATTATCAATATTTTTCTTACTATAGTTCAATTATATGTGGCTAGTTACTTAGGAAGATTTGCGGAGAAGAGGCCTAAGTATTAGGGGCTTAGATGGGATAAGCTTTACTATACTTCCATTCTCGATATCTATGACTCTCCACAATATCTATATCATTGTTATCAAACACAATCATTATTATTAAGTGCTTAGTTTATGCAAATTGCTTTCACACATATGTGATCTTTTTTGTTTTACAGAAACCCTGCAATGTTGGTGTCACTCTTCCCACTTTACAGATTAGAAGACCAAGGTCTGGGAAGGCTAAGGAGTTAAACTGGCATTTGACCAGTGTTAGAGCAGATATGAAATGCAAATTCCAGTATAGAAAGCTTGACCTTTCCTGCCTTTCTCTATTAGACATCTATTAGACAATAGACCAGTACTGTGTTTTGCGGACAGAATTGATCATCCAAAGCAGTACACATTTGTGAATGAAAGGAGGTGCTATCCTATGAATAATATACTGTGACTGTGGGGATAATTCTGGACAAGCAGAAAACACATTCAGAATATAAAGAATAAGGCATGCATTCAAACCCTAGCTTCCTTAAGAAACAGCTTGAGAGTTAGAAAATAATTAAAAACAAAAAAATTCAAGGTAGCTTAAGAGAAACAGGTAACTAAGGTCTATAGCCATTAAGATAAGAGAAAGGAGCAGACTTTCATTCATTTCTAACTTGTCAGCACTTAACACAGTACTTAGAACCTAGCTGAGGTTCAAAAGATGTTTATAAAATTGGCTCGGATATGTTTGAGTTGAGGTGTTCAGTGGAAATGAGGCAGAGGGAGACATGTAGCCAAGGTTCCCACAGTCTCTTCACTTAGCTCAGGGTGTCAATAAGTTGTTTATTTTTATGTGACTTTCTTTAAATGGGAAGCTCAAAATATCATTGTGTATTAAGAATGAAAACCATGTTGCATGCTAAGTGAGGATTAATTCCATTGTGGGATAAAAATTAGGGCTAAAAGGCAGAGATAAAGAAATTCATTTCCTGTTTGAGCAAGAAATATCCTTCTTGCAAATGTTAATCAAAGATAATTGGCTGTTTTAACTAATAATTGGTTAAATAGGCTTTATGATTAAAGTAATGGATTCAATTCAATCAAAAGGGCCCATACTGCATCCTTGGATAGATACGGCCATAATGTTTTGGATGTGCTAATTTAGAGGATCTTATTCTTTTTTCACATATTATTCACGCCTGATTCCATCACTAAGCATAGACATTACAGTGTTCTCCAATAATGTGATACTGTCCTGTGTTTCTGATGAGTAAACCTTGAATATACTTGAGGTGGGAGTTGTCACCTTCAATGAACTGCCTTTGAAGGAATTCAAAATGATATCACATGTAGAATCCGTGGGTGTGAAAAGTCGGAGGATAGGGAAATCTCGGTGACACACAATAGCTTCATAGTTGGCTAGACATACACCCCTCAATTTATTGGGCTTCAAGGGTTGGGTCTGGAATATATAGAGGAGATCCATGAGGTGGCAAGATTGGCCAATGAGAACTCACTCTGGTATCCAGGACTACTATAAACTGACTCTCCGTAAACCCTCCCAGGCCTTGCTGCATCATTTGTCATCTATAGAGATTTTCCTCAGGAAAAGCGCATTTTGGTATCAGAGGGAAAATATGATGTGGTAACAAAAAGTCCATAGTGGAATCAAGAATGCTGACTTTTAGTTCTGGCTGTGCCACTGACTAAGTAAATGTATGCCTTCAATTAAGTCACACAAGACTTTAATTACTCATCTCCAAGATGCATTTGATCTTGCATGAGTGCTTGGAATTGATTAGACCTAGGTTTCTTTGTACCCCTGATGATATTTCCAGGCTCACTTTCTGCAAATGTTTGTCATCTTTCTTAGTGTAAATGGGATCAAAATGTGGAATGAGTGAACTTCACTATTACTCCAAAATCTTTTAAAGCAAAAGCAAAGGGTGCTTCTAAATTTTTACTCCTCATTCTCAAATTGTATGAAATTTTGCCTTGGTACCCCTTTGATTTTCAGTCAACTTCATTGTCCTGAAAACCAAGATACTTGCAGTTTTCTAAGGTCCATGGGAGGAAGATTTGCAAGATATGAAGCTAATTTTAGTAACTGAAATTACATACAGCTTCATTTAAGCAAATGCTTTAGTTAATCTGCCAGCAAGTTCCTGTTTGGGTTTGCTAAAGCTGCTGGAATGTAAAATACCAGAAAATGGATTGGCCTTTATAAAGGGGATTTATTAAGTTACAAGCTACAATTCTAAGCCTGCGAAAATGTCCAAATGAAGCATCGACATGAGGATACCTTCATGCAAGAAAGGCTGATCACATCTGGGGTTTCTCTGTCTCATGGGAAGGCACATGATAATGTCTGCTGTCCTCTCCTGACTTCTGATTTCAAATGGCTCTCTCAGCTTCTGGCATTTCCTGGGACATTTCCTTCTGCATCTTCAAATATTTGCATCTTGGTTTCATCTCTCTCCTCTCTGTGTTGGCTGTGAAGTTCTCTCTCATAAAGGGCTCCAGGAAAGGATTAAGACCAACCTTGAATGGCTGGGGCCACATCTCCATGGAAACAACTTAATCAAGGGTCTCACCCACAATTGGGTGGTTCACATCCCTATGGAGATAACCTAAGCAAGAGGTCCCACCGAACAATAGTTCTGCCCCCACAAGATGGGATTAAAAGAGCATGGCTTTTCTAGGGTACAGAACAGCTTCAAACCAGCACACCCACCTTTCTGACCAGCACATTCCATCTTCTGTACCCCCAAAAGACATGTTCTTTCCAAATGCAAAATACATTATTCCATCACAATATCACAAAAGTCTTAAGTCATTTCAGTAACAATAAAAATACAATACCAAGAAAGAAAATTAAAAAAAAAATACAATACCAAGTCAAAAACTGTACAAAATCTCATCAAAATAAGTTAGTGGCATGGTTTGTCCGAAAGCAAAGATTCTCCTCTGGCTGTGGACTGTAAAACTTAGAATAAGTTACCTGCTTCCAATATACAAAGGAAGGACAGTCATAGGATAAACATTCCCATTGCCACAGGAAGAAATTAGAAAGAATCTGGAGATCACTGAGCCCAAACAGTCTAGAAACCAGCAGAGAAAACTCTATTAGATTTTAAGTTCTGAGAATCATTTGTCCTTGTCCTCAATCAATATTGCTGGGTGGGAGCACTTTGATTGTTTCCATGAAGATGTGACCCACCCAACTGTGGGTGGTAACTTTTGATTAGATGATTTCCAGAGAGGTGTGTCTCCACCCACTGAAGGTGGAGTTGCTTGCTGGAATCCTTTAAAGGAGGAAACATTTTGGAGAGAGTCCCTTTTGGTAGAGCCCCATGAAAGCCAGCAGACGCCGCCATGTTTGCCATGTGCCCTTCCAGCTGAGGGAGAGATGCTGAACATCCTCAGCCTTCTTGAACCAAGGTATCTTTCCCTGGATGCCTTTGATTGGAGATTTCTATAGACTTGTTGTAATTGGGACATTTTTCTCAGCCTTGGAGCTGTAAACTAGCAGCTTATTAAATTCCCCTTTTTAAAAGCCATTCTGTTTCTGGTACATTGCATTCCGGCCACTAGCAAACTGGAACACCACCCAATGATTGGTCTGCCCCCACAAGGTTGGATTGAAAGAACATGGCTTTTTGAGGGTAGATAACAGCTTCAAACCAGCAGAGTTCTACATTCAAATTCAAATTGATCTAAACTTGCCAATTATTTGCAAAATGACCAAAATGATTCTAAAGGGTAAGGTGAAATGCTTTCTCAATTGTATTCGACAGCATGAGAGAAGAATTACAGCAATTTACTAACCAGCCTGTGTTATGAACCCTGGCTGGAAGATTAGGCATGTAAACATTCTGGAGGGGAAAGGGAGGTGAGGACAGTATGTTCCAACAGACCCAAAACACACCCAAACATGGAATGCCCCATTCACTGAGGAGAAGTGGGAAACACATCCAAAGGCAGGAAGATCACAGAAGAGTGTACCCAGCCATGTCTTGGCTATGGCTAATAGATTTCCGTTAATAATTAAGTAGGAGGAATCCAAGGAGTTAGTGGTCTTGTCTCAAATCCCAAAGTGAAGCATTTGCCGAGTGACTTGAATGTCTGTTAATGGTCACTGAAGGTAAAACTGGCTTGTTGACAGCATCTTGCTTTTTCTTGAGAAATTATTTAGCTCCTTTGGGATAACTGTACAGGGCTTTTGACAAAAAAATATTAAAATTCTATTTAGATGTACAATGTGCTAATGCAAATTTTTCACCATAAAACCAAATGCTCCATTCAGTTAAATTAATAGAATTACAAAAAGATGTAATGATGGCAATTAAGTCTTGAAAATGCAAATTTTATAGTCAAGGACAATTACCTCATTTATAGTATATTGGAATGGTGCCAGATGAAGGTAATTTAGATCCCCCCAGTTCACAGTTACATTGTGATGGATATCTTCATTTCATTAGTACAACAAAGATGGGTGAGAAGTTAGACAATGCTTAAGAGAAAAAAGAACTAAAGAATATTTGGCCTTTATAGCATAACTAGAACCAGAATTCATTCCTGAATTTATCCTGTATTTAATGAATACCAATTACTTAAAATATTAGTAATGTATGTTTTTTTTAACTTAGGGATAAATATTCTCTTTATTATCAGCATCCACAAAGCACTGGTTTGTAGACAAAGCAGATTCCTTCCAAAACAGGAGTTTTTTTGGTGCTGGGTATACAGTTTCATGTGTGTGAAGACGACCTGAATTCATGTTAGTTGGAGTGATGCCAAGTCTCCCTGCAAAAGATCAAGGGTTCTTCCACTAGTTCCCTTGTCTTTAATATGAGCGTGCAAATTTTGGTCTCTTCAAGTCATACAGCTGTGAAAGTTGTACAACCAATGACCATTCTTGGCATTTTAATATTTTACTATACACGTTCTAACATTGCATATGTTTATTTTATCATCTTGGCTGCACTTCATTTGCTCAACATCAAGAACTTTCTCCTTTCCACATTACAGGCAGATAAATAACTTTGCCCCGGAGGAGGGGCCAAGATGGCGGCTTAGTAAGGTGCATGCGTTTTAGTTCGTCTTCCAGAGCAACTACTAAATAACCAGAAACAGTACAGAACAGCTCCCAGAGCCACGACAGACCGGACACACAGCATACCCCAGTCTGGACCAGATGGACCGGCTGCGAGTCTCCCCGAGCCGGCTGCAACAGTGAGTTCTCCAAGCCGTGTGCACTTCCCCAAGCCACGGCGGCCGGCGGCTGGTGCCCCTCCCTCACAGGCGGCTTCCCGGACCGGCTGCAAGTCTCGAACAGTGAGTTCCCCAAGCTGCAGTGGCCAGCGACCAGTGCCCCTCCCCAACAGGCGGCTTCCTGGACTGGCTGCAAGTCTCGGAACAGCGAGTTCCCCAAGCTGCAGCTGCCGGCGACTGGCACCCCTCCCCAACAGGCGGCTTCCCGGACCAGCTGCAAGTCTCAGAACAGCGAGTTCCCCAAGCTGCGGTGGCTGGTGGCCAGCACCCCTCCCCCACAGGCAGCTTCCCGGACCGGCTGCGAGTCTCGGAACAGTGAGTTCCCCAAGCCGCGGCGACTGGCGACCGGTGCCCCTCCCCCACAGGCGGCTTCCTGGAGGGAAAGGAAAGAGTCTCCAACAGTAGCAGGGACTGAGTCCAACCAAACACCAATAGTGGCATTAATAAACAAATTCTGACTACTGAAAATAGGCCCCCAGCTCAGGTGAAACTGATCAAGGCAGAGGTCACCTATTGGGCTAACTGAAAAAGAGGAAAGGGGACAAAACAGAGCCTTCTGCAGCTGTTTCCACAGAGGCTTGGTTGCCTCTGGACTCAGCGCCGGGATCACACAGGCTGCAACTCCCCCAAACGCAGAAACAGGCTGCTTTCAGGGCTGTCTCCCACCTGAACCTTCTCCAGGGGAGGGGTGAAACGCAACTCAGGTGGAATCCCTCTCTCAAGGAATTCAGATCCCAGGGATTTGCAATTTGAAGCCATTAAAACCAGCCTACAACCTTTCCTCTGTCTCCACCATGCCCCCAGCAGGGAGAGCCTTCCAAAGTTAAAGGAGCCACAACATCTTTTGCTGGTGGGACCCACAGACAGACAAGCGCCACATACTGGGCAGGGTAAGAAAAACAGAGCCCAGAGACTTCACAGGAAAGTCTTTCAACCTGCTGGGTCTCACACTCAGGGAAAACTGATGCAGGTGATTCCTTCCCCCCAAAAGGAGGCCAGCTTAGTCCAGGAAAACCCGGCTGGAGTCTGTAATACCTATGTAGAACCTCCTAAGGGTAGGGAGGGAAAAGGCACCTTACAAGCAGGACAAGAAACAAGAAAATAAGAACTGAAAATTTACCCTCTGTTAAACAAAACTTAAGTTAGAGGCCCAGAAAAAGCTGAACTGAAGGTCAATGAACAGATAGACAACAAACTCATCTAGCAAGAAAACCCTAGGTAAGATAAGTGAAAGCAATCTCCAGAATAAACTAATTAAGGTAATTAAATGTCCAGATGCCAGCAAAAAATAACACATCACACCAGGAAAATTGAAGACATGGCCCAGTCAAAGGAACAAACCAATAGTTCAAATGAGATACAGGAGCTGAGACAACTAATTCTGAATATAAGAACAGAAATGGAAAACTTCATCAAAAACCAAATCAGTGAATTGAGGGAGGACATGAAGAAGGTAAGGAATGAACAAAAAGAAGAAATGGAAAGTCTGAAAAAACAAATCACAGAACTTATGGGAATGAAAGATACAGTAGAAGAGATGAAAAAAACAATGGAAACCTACAATGGTAGATTTCAAGAGACAGAGGTTAGAATTAGTGAACTGGAGGATGGAACATCTGAAATCCAAAAAGAAATAACTTTGCTCCTCAAAATTACTATTAAAGGTAATTTTTCAAACATATCCTTATTTTCTTCATTTGTTGCTTGTTCTTTTTTTTTTAATTAAAGAAGTTATAGATTTACAGAAAGGCCATGCACAAAATACAGAGCTCTCATATACCAACTCCCATTTCTCACATATAATTTCTTAACCCAGTTTTTCTGCTTATAGCCATAAAAGTTTCCAGTGCCCATAATCTCCTCTTTCATCCCCTAGAGGGCACTAGATTTCCCTACTGTGATAAAAGTAGTCAAATCTAAACCCTACTTGCTGCTGTTAGCATTTTCCCCTTGAATCATTATCCCTTGAGAGAAAATTATTCCTGTCTACAGGAGCCACGAACTATTAGCAGGTGGTTTTCTCTTTGCTGTGTAGTTCCTGAACAGAGGGAAAGCAATGTGCTGAGGGCAACTGAGGGGCCATGGTGGTCAACAGGAGAACTTTGGACTGTCCTATTTCAAACCTGGCTCAGGCACTTCCTGCATATGTAAAGCTGGGTAAATTAGTCAACCTTCCTGTACCCTACTATCCTCATCTGAAATATGGCAGTAAAAGCAGAACCTATCTCATAATGTTGTTTTGGAGATTTGTTTAAAAATACTAATATGTATAAAGGAGTTACGACAGGGGCTGGTCTACACCAAGCACTCAATAATTATTAGCTTTTGTTGTTATTGCCTGTTGCATTTCGGAACATAGTCTACGATATGAATTTTCACTTTTGCTTCTAGGTTTTTTCCTTAACCTCGAAGACTCAGATTGGCAAGCCTTTATTAATTCTCTCTGAGAGATAAATGCAACTTCCTTCAAAGGGTAGATAAGGGATCAAAGCACTTTTAAAGAAGTTTATGCATTTGATGCAATGGACTTAGAAACAGAAGGTAAACCTCTTAAAACTCAGAGTGACATAGTTTTGTAGTTTTACTTCTTTGGTCATTCTTCGTCAAATAAGCTTCTAACCAAAACATTCAAGAGTTCATTGTAACAAAAGGTCAGAGGTCATATACTAATACAACAAATATACAAGATAAAAATAGGGTTCCTCAATATCAGAAAGGGTTAGGGGTTGTTTATTTATTTCACATGGTATCATTTAAAAGCCACATTATTTTAAGAGTCATGGGGATTTCTGTTTTCTTAGCACTAATTTAGTAGCTAGGAAAGCCAACAATGCTTTTGCAAATCAATGATTGTTCCGTTGTTCCTAGTGAATGATGTGCAAGTTTTTGTAGTTTCATTGTATTGGTCCATTTAGATGGTAGCACGAGATTTTCCCCCAAATAAGCATCTTGCTCTTGGTTACTTCTTTTCTCCCCCTAATTTTTATATTTATTTGTTGAGTTAAATGTACTGAACACTAATATCAGATTTTCAAATGAAACTGCCTAAATTATATTCTGATACTTGTCTATTCATGGTGAATCCCTAAAACAGGCCTTATCTAATTTGAAGATGCAATGTAAGAAACCCTGTAAATTTTGGGGTACATCAGTGTTCAAAGAAATACTTAAAATTAGTTGTCCTTGGTGTTCTCACCAGTGAAAGGTTTTAATTAATTCCTATTGTGAGCCAGTCTGTGCCATCCTGTTTATTAGATCTGACTTTGTCCTGGAAGCCCATTCAGCTAAAATCCACGGACAACTCTTTGCTTGGATTACATTTCTAAACCTGCCAGATTTTAAAGCATCTGATAAGCATTTCTAGTGTATCTATTTTTATATACAGAACTGATTTGGTCATTATTAATGAACTAATAAGCAATCTTAATAACTGGTTAGATAGCCAGCTAGTGCAGCCTAATAATCGAATCAGCTATGCATGAGCATATCCACTGACATTCTTGTAGATTGATCCTTTGATGATCTGACACATACCCATCTTTACAGATCCAGTCAGAGTGCACAGGCAAAATGAAAGGACATTCAGAGATGTTCACTCTTCGTAATGAATAATTCTATATAAATGAATTATGGTTAATGCAATCTTATTCTCTTAAAGTCATAATAGAATTAGAAACTAAAAGTTTATTTTCCTAGTTAAAAAAAGAGAGAGAGAAATGATTTGATGTCCTTATTTAAAATGGCTTCCTATGCGAAGTCACCAAATAGCATCAGAGAAAACAAAGGTGTTTTCTGATACTCTAGCTGCTGGGTCTTGGTTGTAAAAACCCCGTCTGTGATCATAATAGGATATTGATTAGTTTGGATGCCATACATAGCTGAATTGCATTTCGTGGTGGAGCACTAAAGGTCACTGTTTGATTACTCAATAACTTTTCAAATACAAGATATGCTATTTAAAAGTATGCTTGAATGATCTGGTTGTGTTATAAGAGAGAAGAAAGAGGTAAAAACGGTGCTTCTTGCATAAGGATAGCTGGGTAGGCAGTAAGATGTTATATTTGTATAACTTTTATTTACTTATGTTCAACATTCTGTTACATTTTATATACTAGAAAATAAACCATGAAATGAAATTATGAATGCAATTTCTACACGTTATGATCCACGTGATATCTAACTTAAGAAACATATAAATCACTCATTTCTTTAGGTATTAATTGAGTTTGTCACTGAATCCATCTTATAGCTAATAGTGCTTATTTTCTGTGGTCAGGAAAATAATGCATTTTGTCTTACATTGTATAAAATAAGAAAAAATACAGAAACTCATAAAGAGAATAACAAGTATCCCTAATTTTAATATCCGGGCTCATTTCTACTCTTTTCTCTTTTTATTTATGGAAACAACAGAAAGTATTATGCATGTTATTATATTTAATTCAAGTTATAAAATTAGGATCATCTTATAAGAGTTTTTAATGCTTCTTTTTCTCTCATTTTACACTGGGCATGTGATCTTATGACTTTAAGAATTATTTGAAATCTTGGTTTTTAATGGCTGCATAAAATTCCAAATTATGGACACACCCAATATATTTAACCTGTTAGATGATGCTCATTGTATTGTAAAATCCTCCCATTTCCCCATTCCTATGACCTGCTCTTTGACCAGTAGGAGCCATGTATGATGGAGAGTGACATTGTCTTCTCTCATCCCATTAGTCTCTCCTCACAGTCATTACTTTCCTTCAACCACTTCCCTGTTTACCATTCAAGATTTCCTCTAATCACTGGCACCCTTGCCCCAGCCTGACTCTCAGTATTTGCCCAAAGTATATTCACCTTTGATGTATTGACTTAATCTGATCTAATAAAATAAAGGCAGCCCCTTGCATCTATGGCAGGATGAGCTTAACCATCCCTAGCACACACATAGAACTCAAGACCAGGTTACTGAATACATAGTTGACAGAATGAGAGGAATTATGTCAGAGAAAGTAGAAAACACTTCATGGATGAAGAGTGGAGAGTTTTAATTGTAGATTGTGAAGAAGGAAGAAAAACGGGATGACGTAGAAATAACAAGAACGCCATGTGAGTGGGTGGGAAATGCTTACTAGAAGTAGGGTGGAGAATGAGGGAATGGGGTAGAGGTGTTAGGTGTCAGGGAAAGAGCAGTGTGGGGATTAGCTGATTCATCATAACACATTCATGGTCACCATCTTGGGTACTATAGGAAAGCATGATTAATGACACTTCCAGGCCCATGTAACCACACAGGGACACAAAAGAGACTGCTTTCTTGTTAATTACTATACTTAATGTAGTAAGACAATGATGTGATTACCAACATAGATTATATGCATATAGTGACATTGGCAGAAACAGAGCATCTAGAGATGATGGATTTGCTCTTCTGTGTGCCAACCAGAACTTCCTGAGGCATTTTATTTAGGTCTGGAGTAATGCTTTAAAAGGAAAATAGACACCATAAAGGCACCTGAAAGATGATAACTTCAGTGAAAGACCTAAATAAAATCACTCTTCTCCTACACTCTCCCTGCCCAAGCAAGGTTGAAAAAAAGCTTGGAGAAGACATGATCCAAGGAAACATCACAATAACGTCTTTCAAAGGAATGCCAAGTGGAAGAGGATCAGACCGGCTCTCTTTGATTTCAAGGAGAAGAAGACAAGAGACAATGTACAGACTTTTGAAGAAGATGGATTTTAGTTCATTCAAGGAAAGCCTAGTAAACAGCAGAAGTGCTCGGAATTGAGATTGGATTGTCTTGATGACACTTTGAGATGCTAGAATTTTATTCAGATCTATATTTAGATTCACCAGAGGAAACAAAGATGTTATTTTTTCTTTCATAATAAAACGGCTAAAACAAGTGCAATACTCATAATGCTAAAATACATCATTGATAATGGCCTCTCTCCTGGCATCGTTCAAACATATAATACATTTCAAATGTGGAAAGAAACTGTAAAGCCTGCTTTGGAAAACAGAGGGGGAAGCTAAGTGAACCAAGAAGAGTGAAGGATAGCTTGTGGTGGATGCATGCCAGAGTTGGGTCTTAAAGCAAAAATAAGAACTCTCTGAGTGAAAAAAAGAGGAAAGGGGTAGAGAAAAGTGCCCCATGAAGAGCATGTGAGTGGACATCTATAGCATTTGTAGGTATCCTCAAATAGCTTATTAGAGCTAGAACTTCTGCTTGAGGTGGGATATGAGATATGAATGGACCAGTGGCTAGCACAGTCAGATGGAAGAGGCCCTTCTATACTGTTCTAAGAAAACTGAATGTAGTTACAAAGGCTATGAGAAGCTCTTGATGTGAGTCAGGCAGATTTGACTTTCATCTAAACATTGCCATTTTATACAATGATCATGAAATACAGACTTAAATAGATCAAGAATGAAGGCAAAGAGACCGTTTAGGAGACAACTATGGTAGGCCTGAGAGAAATCTTAAAAATCGTGGTCAGAGGTATAGAGAGGGAGTGAACAAAATTAAAAGTTATTTTTGAAGTCAAATCATTCATCATTACAATACATTGATAATACTGGGCATTAGGAAAATGCAGGACTCCGTAATGACTACAAATTTCTTACTTAGGTGCCCCTGAACATGTTACAATCCCCAGCTGAGGTGGGGCGTATATGTTTGAGAACAGTGTGGGGAGGAAGTTGACTAATTCAAATTGGGGCTTATAAACTTTAAAGTGCTTTGGAGCCCTCTAAGTGGTTGTATCCAGCTGAAACTGAACATGGAGACTTATCTCAGGATAATGAATCTGCTGGAAGATGAAACCAAGTATTATTTAGATGTAAAGAAAAGCAAAAGCCGTGAGGGTCGCTTCATAGGAAAAGGGGAAAAAGAGGTGAACTAAGGACAAATCCAAAGAAATACCATGTTTAAGATGGTGGGCTAAGAAAAGAGGATCTCACAAAGGAATAAGGAGTGAAGGGAGAAGGAGGAAAGTCAAAAGGTGTGATGCCATAAAATCAAGACAGTAGTTCCAGGGAGGGCATTATCAAGCACACCAAATGAAATGGACAGTCTAGAAAGGTAAGCACTAATAGCATCTGCTTGGTGTGGTGACTAAGTGGTCACTGGCTACCTTCAAGAGATGATTTTTACATGGATAAGTGGTCAGGAGAAACATGGCTGCATAGGCTATCAGATGGGAAGCCAAGAATTAAGGGCCTTAAATATAGATTGTGCTTTTTAAGGGAATGTGTTCATCCTCTTGTGTCACTTTGAGAAGTATAGATGAGAAAGGGATCAAAGAAAAGGTTTAGCTAGATGAGAGAAAAGTTCAAGAATATAGTGGTATTTGGATTGCATTGATTTTAGTTCGTTTTAAAATGGGAGCTATCTTCAGTCCCTGTTTTTATATCCTGAAGTGTAAGACCTAGCAGAGAGGAAGGTTGAAGGGAATGAGGTGGGATAAATGAAGAGAGATGTGATGAAAAGTATAGAAGGTGAGGGTGACTTAAATAAGTGGAGGAAGACTCAACCTTTTCCAACTCCCATGCTCTATTCTCTAATTCAGCTTATTTACTCGGTGCAGTGGATTTGCATATGTGTATTGGTGTGTATATTAAGCAAGTACTTCTTTGAAAATTATCTAATATTAAATAGTTAAGGTTTATTTTTTACCCCAATTCTTAGCTATATAATTTTTCAGATGTGATTAATAAAAATCTTCATTTTTTTCTTTAAATTAAACATTGAAAAAAAAACTTTAAAAATCCTACCTTTGGGTGGGCCACGGTGGCTCAGCAGGCAAAGTTCTCGCCTGCCGTGCTGGAGACCTGTGTTCAATTCCTGGTGCCTGCCCATGCGAAAAAATAAAGGAAAAACCCTACCTCTTTTTTTCTCTCTAAGGTTCTTTTCATCTTCCATATCAAATTCTTGAGCATTTTTCCTTCTACTTTCAGTGAAACTACAAAAACTAATGCTTCAAAGATTATTTACAGAACATATGCGAGCCATTCCTATACACCAAATATGCACAGTGGCAAGGATAATGGAGACAGTTAACAAGGAAAACCTATACCAATTGATGGAGTCCTTATCGCTGTTAATAAAAATATCCATACTGTAAAGACAGAATGGTGAGCTTGTTACAGTGACTCTGAGAACATTCTGCAAAATCGGCATCAACATAGAAATTATATGAAATTTAGAATAATGTTTGTAATTAGAGACCTGTATGATAGATTGAATGGACCTTGGGCTTCATAAAGCACCAGCAATAATCTAATAAGAAGGGAATCCCATAGCACATGCATATCATCATTGAATTGTTTTATATGCTTGTTTTAATCATTGAATGGTCTATTAAAAATTAGCCAGACTTGGGTTGGTTCATCTCAAATCTTCTGTAGATAGTATTGTTTAGAACTGGGTAGAGCCAATTGAATTCATTGTCATTGTGATTTTTGGACACAGAAGAATAGATCAGTTCATCCAAAATTGGCATTAACCAGGTTATGGCATTTAGTCAAGGTTTCCTTAATTATGGTTTTCTACTAATATTTTTAATTATGCAAGTGATATATAAATGCATTTTCACATAGCCCTCATCAATCCAAATGTGCACTCAAACATATCACAAATCAATGAAGGATCTGTTTGGGTTATTCTAGGTCCTTTCATGTTAAATCTTTAGATAGACGTAATGACTTTCTCTCTATAAGGCTGCAACGTCTTCCTCCTTCATGTGTGTCTATAATTCTCTTTTTAAAAAGCCTTAGAGAAATCCAGTAGTTTGGCAAAATTTCTTTTGAAATACTTGCAAATAGCTTGTATAATCAGTTACCCCTGCACTATAGTGTATACTTACCTATTTTATGTTTGTATATGAAACTTTGTTTCCCCTAGAAAAAGTATGGATGTCCATAAAGGAAGATTCAAGGCAATAAGAGATCAATATATATTCAACTGAAACCTCACATCTTAACCTGTACTCTTCCCAATTACATAACCTTGTCAACAGATCTCTTCCTCCAAACCTACTTTTAAAATGCCACCTTTTTTGTCAGGACAAAGACCCTGTCCTAATCACACCTGACTAAATATGTTTTGCAAATAAATTGGTGGGGAAGGAATTACACAACATACAATTATATATTTTAGTACAATTTTTCAATCTCAGTTTACACAATTAATTGAAATAATTCTTCAATTTGAAGCATCTCTTTTCCTTTAGTTCAATTAAATATTTTCAAAAGTCTTTACTGAGACATTACTTACATTTTCTGCACAGCCATAGTGATTTGTACGTCTCTTTGTTGCAGTATTATTATATTACTTAACAAATATTCTTTAACAAATTTAATTTTTCAACTGGATCATGAACTCAAGAACAGGGTTTGTGGTTTTATTCATATTCAACTAGCTAAATGAATAATGTTTAGCCACTGCTCCCATCTCCTGAAGTTTCCAACTCAGGACCACCCATTGTGGGTCACAAAGCGCTAAGAATACCTGAGACTAAGGAATGAGCAGGAACAGCCTGAGAGAAATTGAGCCTGAGCTGAAGAGCCAACCATATGCAAGCAGAAATGAGAGTTAAATCCATAAAGAAAGTACATTTATTTGTCAATTATAAAGGACAAGTGTGAAACCAATGACAGAAGCCAAAACAAGTAACCCAAGATCAAGTAAATGCAATAACAAAACAAATGGTGAGGTGGGTTTGAATTTTGAATGTCTACAGTGTTGAGGTACTTAGAAGCTGATTTGAGGGCACAACTTGCAAATGTTATTATGTCTGGTGAAAACAAGGAAAATCACCCCTATGCACTCATACACATATATATGCACATACCTACATAATACATACGTACATATAAACAAAAAGAAAAGGAAGCTATGATGTCCTATATATGTTAAGGTAAGTAAGAACAATTAGCAAAATCCATGAGGTCTTCAATACTGTTCTTTGCCTATTCCAAGCCTGTGCTGGTTTAAAACAACTATGTACCCTAGAAAAGCTATGTCCTTTAATCTTCATTCAATATTGAAGAGTGGGAACTTTTTATTGTTTCCATGAAAATGTGACCCACCCAATTGTGGGTGGTAACTTTTTATGAGATAGTTTCCATGGAGATGTGTCTCCACCCATTTCTGGGGGGTCTTGATAAGTTTACTGAAATCCTTTAAAAGGGGAAACGTTTTTGAGAAACCTCAGAAAATGACAGAGCCTACAGAGAGAGAGCTGATAGAAACTTCAGAGAAGAGTTGACACAGATGCCGATACTTGGAGAACAGAGACACGTGTTTGGAGATGCTTGGAGCCCAGCAGATGTCACCATGTGATGTGAAGCAAGCCAGAACTTAGAGAGAGCCATGGCAAGCCAAGAGATGAAAGCCAGCCCCAGAGAAGCCAAGTGAGGAACAGAAGCTGAAAGCAACAGAACCCAGGAGCAAGGGACCAGCAGATGTTACCCATGTTGCTTACTAACTGACAGAGGTGTTCTAGACCTATTGGACTTAGTGAATATAACCTATTGTTGGTGCCTTAATTTGGTCCCTTTCCCTTCCTTAGAACTGTATACATGTAACTCATTAAATTCCTCTTTTGTAAATGCCATTTTAGTTCTGGTATATCACAATCTGGGAGCTTTCAAACCAAAACAGATTTAGGTACTAGAGAAGTGGGGTTCTGTTGTGGTTTGTAAATACCAGACACTTTGGAACAGCTTTTCAAATGGATAAGGGGAAGATTCTGGAAGAGCTGTGAGAATCTTTATAGAGAAGGCCTAGCATGCTTTGAAGAGATTGTTGGTATAAATGTTGACTCTAAAGGTACTCCTGATAAGTTTTAAGGCCGAAATGATGCATGTGATATTGCAAACTGGAAGGAAGGCAACCCTTGTTTTAAACTGGTACAGAATCTTGCAAAATTGTGCACATCTGTAAGATGGAAGTTAGAATTTAAAGGCTGCAACTCAGGATACTTAGCTAAGGAAATTTCCAAGATAAATGTGGAAAAGGCAGCATGGATTTCCCTTGTAGCTTATAGTAAAATGCAAAAGGAAAGAGATGAGCTGACGATGGAACTCTTGGGAACAATGAAACCAGAAATTGACGACCTGGAAAATTCTGAGCTTCCAGAAAGGAGACCCCAGGGAATAGTGCCTCACATGGGGATTTCACCAAACATGGAAGCAGTCAGCCATTACAGAACAAGCAAGGATTGAAAATGGAGTTTTCCAGAAAGGATTTGTGGAAAGTCCTTTTGTCTGACAGGAAAGATCCCTGCGTATTGCACAGAAAACCAGACTGTTGTGGGATCTGTATAAATGGAACCATTACTAGTCTGGACCAAAAGAGACAGAAAAGGGACAAACTGGAGGAAAAAATCATTTCAGAGGCAGAAATCTGGAAGCTAAGGAAACCTCTGGCCAGGAGAGAGGACCCATCCAAGCTCTTGGAGAGGGTCAGTTTTCCCTGAAGGCAGAGGATGGGCCTTCTATCTAGTTGCTCAGGAAAAGTTGTGTCATCTCAGGCTTTGGAGAGGGTAGAGCACATTGCATTCCTTGGGGATTAGGGAGAGCCTGGATGCCACCCCATTGCTCTGGAGGAGTTGAGTGTGTGCCTTGGAGATGGTGGAGAGCCGGGGCGTAGTCCAATGTTTTTGGAGAGGCTGGAGCCAAGAAAAAGGTGATCTCCCCAGTGTCCCCCTACGTTGCATTTGAGAGATCCAGGCCACTGCATAGGCCATTGGAAAGGGTGGGACTGCCGCTTTCTAAAACCCTGAGGATAAATGACTCAGACTTTAAAATTTAATGGAGTTTTCCCTGCAGGTTTTAGGAACTGTATGGGTACAGTGACCCCTGTGTACCTTCCAATTTCTCCCTTTGGAAATGGAAACATGCATCCTATGACTGTTCCTCCTTTGTATGTTGGCAGCATATAACTTGTTCTGAGTTTTACAAGTGCAGATCCAGAGGAAAATTTTGCCTTAGGAGCCACCATTCCTATACATGACTTTGTTGAGATTTTGTGCTGTTTTTGGCTTGGCTTTGTATTCTATTTGTATTGTTACTGAAATGGTTTAAGTCTTCCTGATATTAATATGAAATAATACAATTTGAATTTGGAAAAAACATGCCTTTTGGGGTCCAAAGGGTAGAATGTGCTGGCTTGAAATTATTGTCTACCCTAGAAAAGCCATGTCTTTTAATCTTCATTCAACATTGCTGGGTGGGATCTTTATAATTACTTCCATGAAGATGTGACCCACCCAATTGTAGGTGGCAACTTTTGATTAGATGGTTATCCATGGAGATGTGTCTCCACCTGTCATGGTCAGCTTCATGTGTCACCTTGGCCAAGTGGTGGTACCTGTTTGTCTGGTTGGGCAAGTGATGGCCTGTCTGTTGCCATGAGGACATTTCATAGGATTAAATCATGATCATGTCAATTGCATCCACAGCTGATTTCATTTGTAATCAGCAAGGAGGAGTGCTTCCACCAGGAGAAACAATAATGATTCCATTGAACTGGAATCTAAGACTGCCACCTGGTCACTTTGGGCTACTCATGCCCCAGGATCAACAAGCCAAGAAAGGGATTGCATTATTGTCTGGGGTGATTGACCCTGACTATCAGGGAAATAGGACTGCAACTATACAATGGAGGTAAAGAAGAGTTTTCTTGGAATATAGGAGATCCCCTAGGGTGTCTCTCAGTACAACCATGCCCTGTGATTAAAATCAGTGGAAAACTGCAACAACCCAATCCAGGCAGGACTACCAATGGGTCTGAAACTTCAGGAATGAAGGTTTGGGTCACCCCACCAGGCAAAGAACCATGGCCAGCTGAAGTGCTTGCTGAGGGTAAAGGGAACATGGAATGGGTAGTGGAAGAAGGTAGTGATAAATATGAACTACGACCATGTGATCAGTTACAGAAACGAGGACTGTGATGCTGTTTTGTTCCTGTTATACTCTTTAAGTTGTAAGATATCAAGTTTAAGAATGAATATTACCCAAGAACTTTCACCCTATTCTGGAGAGAGTTACTGTGTTTCCATTTATATGCAAGACAGTTGAGT
This sequence comes from Tamandua tetradactyla, assembly GCF_023851605.1. Lineage (NCBI taxonomy): Eukaryota > Metazoa > Chordata > Mammalia > Pilosa > Myrmecophagidae > Tamandua > Tamandua tetradactyla. Next base: position 12,386,092 of record NC_135351.1, read on the forward strand.
ATTGTTAGGTGAAAGAAAAAAATGTGTGTTTTAATTTTCTTTTATTTAGAAATGAGGTATGGTTTAAGGTGATATATATAGCTGCCAAGTTGACAAGGGGTGAATTTTCATGGTCAGCTTCATGTGCCAACTTGGCCAAGTGGTGGTACCTGTTTGTCTGTTTGGGCAAGTGCTGACCTGTCTGTTGTAATGCAGACATTTCATAGAATTAAATCATGATCACGTCAGCTGCATCCACAGCTGATTCCATCTGTAATCAACCAAGGGGAGTGTCTTCTGCAATGAGTGATGCTCATTCTAATCACTGGAAACCTTTTAAGGAGGATCCAGAAAAGACATCTCTTCCTTCTTCAGCTGGCAAGCCTCTCCTGTGGAGTTCATCCAGACCTTTCATTGGAATCATCGGCTTCACAGCCTGCCCTGTGTATTTTGGACTCTGCATTTCCATGGTCACATGAAATACTTTTATAAATTTTATATTTGCAAATGTTCCTGTTGATTCTCTTTCTCTAGAGAACCCTAACTAATACACCACCCAACAAGGTGAGGTTGCTTGATGAGCCCTGTAAGAGGGAACCATTCTTGGAAAAAGCTTTAGAAATGATAGAGCCCACACAGCCAAAGACCTTTGGAGATGTGTAAAGAAAATGCCCCAGGGAAGCCATTGAAGAAGTCTGGAGAGAAAGCTAGTAGATGTTGCCATGTGCCTTTCCTGCTGAAAGAGAAACTCTTCTTGAGTCGAGGTATCTTTTCATGGATTTCTTAGTTTAGACATTTTTATAGCCTTGCCTTCATTTGGATATTTTCATGGCCTTTGAACTGTAAACTTGCAACTTAATAAATTATCTTTTTAAAAGACATTCCGTTTCTGGTATATTGTGGCCTGGCAGCTTAAGCAAACTAAAACAAAGCCTAGAGCAATTTTGGTTTAATGATGGTGTAGGTAAAAACGTCAGTGTTTTTATAAACACTTGATATAAACCTGTTTAGCCCAAGGTACCGTGGAAATTTATATCTAAACCTGGTAAGATCCAAACTGGATAGAAGTGCCTGGCAGATCATACAGAATGACTACATACTCACTGATATGATTTCGAAAATAAGAAAATGTCAATGAATACAGAAACAAAGAAAATGTTGACAAATATGTAAATTATAAGGCATACTTCATTTTATTGTGCATTGCTTTATGGTGCTTTGTAGATATTACATTTTTTACTAACCGAAGATTTGTGGCAGCCCTGCTTTGACCAGGCCTATTGACACCATTTTTCCAATGGCAAGTATTTGCTTCATGTCTCTGTGTCACGTTTTAATTAAAGTTTATATATTTTTTTCAATATAATACTATTGCACACTTAAAAAACTACAGTACAATGTAAACACAAATTTTTTTAAAACATTTTTTATTGTGAAATAATATACAAAAAAAGTGAAAAAATTCAAAGTACACTTTAACAAGTAGTTTTAGAACAGGTTTCAAAGTATTGTATGGGTTACAGTTCCACCATTTCAGGTGTGTCCTTTAGGCTGTTCTAAGATACTGGAGACTAAAAAGAAATACCAATATAATGATTCAGTAGTCACACTCATTTGTTAAATCCTGTCTTCTCTGTTATGACTCCACTTCTCCTTTGATCCTTTTCCAATGGATGTCTGGATGATGGCCATTCTAAATTCTTCATGTTGGAAAGAAGTGTTGATGCTATGGGGGAGGAGAATGCCACTGACTGATGCTCTTGGAGAGATTGGTAACTCTGGGCTTCAGGGTTTATCTGGCCCAGGAACAATCTGGAGGTTATAGTTTTCAGAAAAGTAAACTCAGTGAGTGAAACTTTATAGATTCTCAGATAGAGCCCTGGGTACTCTTTAGGGTCTATAGGAATATTGTTAGTTGGGGCTTGGCATACCATGGCAATTAGCAATATCTAACTGAAGTTTGTATAAGAGTAACTTACAGAATTGCCTCTTGACTCTTTTTGAACTCTTTTAGCCACTGATACCTTATTTTGTTACATTTCTTTTCCCCCTTTTGGCTAGGTAGGTGTTGTTACTTCCATAGTGCCAGAGCTAGGCATAGCCCTGAACATCACATCCCATGTAAGAGGTGGTGGTGGTAATGTTTTTACTTGCTGTTGTAGCTTGTAATCTGCCAGAATGCAATTTACCAGAAATGGAATGGTGTTTATAAAGGGCATATAATAAGTTACAACTGTATATTTCTATGCCTATGGAAATGTCCAAACTAAGGTGCCCATGGAAAGATACCTTAATTCAAGAAAGGTTGATGTATCTGGAACACCTCTGTCAGCTGGGAAGTCATGTGGCTGGCATCTGCTGGTCCCTTGCTCCTGTGTTCCAGGGCTTTCAGCTCCTGTTCCTGTGGGCTTGTAAAGAAGCTAGACTTCTCCAGGGTTGCCTTTTGTCTCTTGGCTTCCCTTGGCTCTCTCCAGGTTCTGGCTTGCTTAATATCTCATGGAAAGACACATAGCAACATCTGCTGGGCTCCAAGCATCTCCAAACATACGTGTCTCAGTTCTCCAAGTGTCAGCATCTGTATCAACTCTGCTCTGAAGTTTCTGTCAGCTGTCATTTCTGAGGTTTCTCCAAAATGTTTCCCCTTTTAAAGACTTTAACAAACAAATCATGACCTACCTGGTATTAATGGGTCACATCTTCATGTAATCAAAAGGTCGCATCCACAATTGGGCATGCCACATCTCTGTGGACATAATCTAATCAAACTTCCCACCATATGGTTTTGGATCAGGATTAAAGGAAATGGTTGTCCATGCAAGACTGGATCAGGATTAAAACATGGCTTTCCTGGGGTTTTCATAATAGCTTCAAACCAGCATGCTTTCAGAGTCGGCTTTGAGCAACAAACAAGGCTCTCTGGAAGTAACTCTCAGGCATTTTTATAGATAGATTTAGCTTCTCTGTTTTAGATATGTTTCCTAAGAGCAAGTCTTAAGATCAAGGGCTTGGCCTGTTAACTTGGGAGTCCCTGATGATTTAAAGAGTATCAGGGATTTCCCAGATGGGAAAGTTTAATAGTTTGATGTTTTTCTCCAGCCCCTCAAGGGATTGTGCCAATATTTTTAAATTATCTGCCAACATATTCTGGAATGTGCCTGGGTGTTACATTAAGCTATACAGAATTGCAAGAGCTCATTCCGAATTCTAGGCTCCATGTGTTTAGGTTGTTTAACTGAATGGGCCAGCCAGCCAGGATAAGTTATATTGTGTGTTATAGAAAGTTTAGGTTTTGAACAAAATAAACTTATCTTTCTTTGGCCTCATATGGACGGTGAAGTTCTACAATACAGACAATATCATCCTTTACACTGTATTCTGATTTACCATAGTCCCAACACAATTAGCTTTGTTCTTATCTCTCATTGAAGCCTGATCTCTTTTTCAGCTTCTTCAACAGTTGCCATATGTAGGAATACTTACCTTCAGCTCTAAGTCTTAGTGTCTCACTGGTACCCAAAGTGCCAGGAAAATACCAGGTTGCACACATATGGCATAGCATCTCAGAATTTAGAAATAACACTTGAAGCTCAGGAATAAATGTGATTGCTGTAAGAGCTTACAATCTAGGCCCCAATTTTCTTATACGCATTTTCTAAAAGACACCATATAATATTTCTCCTTTTGCTTCTGGCTTATTTTACTCAATAGGCATCCTCATTGTTGCTTCAACCTGCTGCTTGCCTCATGATTTCATTCCTTTCTGCAGCCGCACAATATTCCATCATATGTATATATCACAGTCCGCCCTTCTTCTTCTCAGTCTATGTACCCTTCAGCCACCCTCACCCATTGGGTGTCATGAATAACATCACCATAAACATCAGTTTACAAATGTCTGAGTCCTGCTTTCAGTTCTTTCGAGTGTATTCTCAGTAAGAGGATTGCCTAATCATATGGCAACCCTATATGTAGTCTCCTGTGGATACACTACATTATCCCCCAGAGGGGCTGTCGCACTCTGCAACGCTACCAACACTGCATAGGTATACCTCTCTCTCCACATTTTCTATAGCATTCGAATCTTTCCGTTTATTTATTTACAATGGAGCTGCAGCTTTTGTTGTGATATATGCATCTAGCATACATTCTATCCAAAATAAGCAATGCTTCACAGTATCCTCACTTAAGAGGTATAATCAACCATCATTCTCAATTTTAGACAATTTTCATTGCTCCAAAGAGAAAAATAACAGATAGACCATAGCATTCAATATGCAGTTTTTACTATTAACTCTCTGTACAAGTGTCATACTTTTGAAGTAGTTCATGCAAGAACTTACTTATGTTGGTAGTATTAACTGTTGAGGTACATGACTCTAAACAACCCATTTCAGTCATGTTCACCTTCAATATGGTAAACTTACTCATAAACCCACTAGTGAACTACCATCCCCTCTATTCATTCCAATACTTCTAAATTCAATCTCATTAAATGATCTGTACATATTAGGTAACTATTCCCCTTCTCTAACTCCTGTCTCCCTCAGTCCCTTATAGTCTACATTTTAAGACTCTGAGTTTACATTTTCAAGGGGGTTCATTGTGAAATCATACACTGTCTATTCTTTTGTGTCTGGCTTATTTTGTTCAGCATTATGTCCTCAAGTTTCATCCATGTTCTCATATACTTCAGGACCTTATTTCTTCTTATTGCTACATTATATTCCATTATATGTATATACCACATTTTGTTTATCCATTCCTGTGTTGGTGGGCACTTGTATTGTTTTCACCTTTTTGCAATTGCAGATAATACTATGAACATCAGTGTGCAAATGTCTGTTTGTGACACTGAATTCAGCTCTTCTGGGTATATACCTAATATTGGTATTGCTGGGTCATGGGGAAACTTGATATTTAGTTTTCTGAAGAACCACTAAACAGTCTTCCACAGTAGCTGTACCATTATACAATTCCACCAGCAGTATACACATGTTCGAATTTCTCCTCATCCTCTCCAACATTTGTAGTTTTCTATTTCAGCAATTCTTATAAGTGTGAAATGATATCTCATTGTGATTTTGAGTTGAATTTTCCTTATAGCTAAAGAAGATGAAAATATTTTTATTTGCTTTTTGTCCATTTGTATTTGTGCTTCAGAAAAATGTCTATTCATATCTTTGGCCCATTCTATAAATGGATTTTTGTTCTTTTGCTGTTGCATTGTATGATTTCTTTATTTACTGGACATCTAACATTTATCAGATATATGATTTCCAACTATTTTCTCACATTGAGTTGACTTCCTCTTCACCTTTATGACAAATCCCTTGAAGCACAGAAACATTTGATTCTGAGGAGTTCCCATTTATCTATTTTTTGTTTTGTTGCTTGTGATTTGGGTATAAGGTCTAAGAAGCTATCTCCTACTACTGGGTATTGAAGATCTTACCAATATTTTCTTCTAGAAGATTTATAGTGCTGGCTTTTATATATGCATTTTTGATTCCCTTTGAGTTCATTTTTGTTTAGGGTATAAGGTAGGGGTTTATTTTTCATTCATTTGGTTATTGATATCCAGTTTTTCTAGACTTATTTATTGAAAAGACTATTCTGTCCCAGTTTAGTGGATTTGGGGGCCTTGTTGAAGATTAAAACTCTGTTTCTGAGCTCTCAATTTCATTCCATTAATTAATATGACTATCTTTGTGCCAATACCATGCTATTTTGACCACTGTGGCTTTACAATAAGCTTTAAAATTGGGAAATTTAAGTCCTTCCACTTCAATCTTCTTTTTTAGTAGTTTTTGACTGAACCTCCTTTTTTTTCCAAATAAATTTGATAACTAGCTTTTCCTACTCTTCACAGTAAGTTGTTGGAATTTTTAGTAGGCTGTATTGTGCTGAACCTGCAGATCAATTTGGGTAGAATTGACATCTTAATGATATTCAGCTTTCTTGTTCATGAACACAGAATGTCTTTCCACCTATTTAGGCCTTTGATTTCTTTTAGCAGTGTTATGTAGTTTTCTATGTACAAGTCCTTTGCATTCTCAGTTAAGTTTATTCCAAGGTAATTGATTCTTTTAGTTGCTATTGTGAATGGAATTCTTTTCTCAATTATCCCCTTAGTTAGGTCATTATTTGTGTATAGAAACATAATTGATTTTTGCATGTTAATCTTGTATCCTGCCACTTTGCTGAATTTGTTTATTAGCTCAAGTAGCTTTATCATCGATTTCTCAGGATTTTCCAAGTATAGGATTATACCATCTGCAAATAATGAAGTTTTACTACTTCCTTTCTGATTTGTGGGTGTTTTATTTCTTTTTCTTGCCTGATTGCTCTAGCTAGAACTTCTAGCACAGTGTTGAAGAATAGTGGTGACAGAGGACATCCTTCTCTCATTCCCAGTCTCAGGGGAGAGGCTTTCAGTCTCTCATCTTTGGATACGAATCATGCAGTTTCTGGCCGAATGCAGAAACTTAATTTGTAAAACCATGAGCCAGATGCCTACGTATTAGAATTTTGGCCACTATGAATAAATGCCTTCCAATGTCCCCAATCTAGACAATTATCAATTAAGAGCTAAATGGTTTGGGGCATTTTCTAAATGATAAGCAAAATATTTTAGGTGAGTGCTCCAGGCCTCTGTGGCAAAAAGATAGAAGGAGGAGGACTCAGGGAGTCTCTTTCACTCGTCATTGTCAGAGACGCTTAGCTCTGTGTTTCCCTTCCTCCCAAGGGAAGGAGCTCCAGTCTCAGCAAAAATCAGGTACCCACAGCAGCCTACCCCAGGGATGGGGAATAGACACTGTGTTCTGCAAGGTCTCCATTCTTAGATATACCAGGTCTGCTGGCTTCCAGGTTCCCCACTGGTGCTCCCAGCTGCAGAGCTGAGAGGAAAGATCTCTCAAGTTGGAAGTGTAAGAGTATGGCTCTCCTTCGGCTTCCAATCCTGCTTATGTGTTGCAGTCCACCCCAGGTACAGATCAACTCACCCTGTCCTCTCAATCATAATTTATCCACCTTTTGACCCACCCTCTCTACATATAGGCAAAGGCCCTCTCTGGTCACTTGCACCCTGGAACCACTGTCTCGGTTGTTTTCCTGTCACTTATCTACTTGTTCCACAGAGCAGGGGTGAACTCAGCCTTTCCTATTCCACCATCTTCCTCAAGTCCTCCACACATAACTTTCATATGCAGTGGGAAATCACAAAAATTGCATGACTCACTTTATTGGGATATTCGCTTTATTGTAGTGGTCTAGAACCAAAAACGCTATCTCTGAGGTGTGCATGCATATGAATGAGATATTTATGAAGGTGCAATTGGAGGTCTGGCATTTATTGGTCTGAGGCATGTCTGTGATATGTAGCCAGGCAGAGAACAGCTGTTCTCTCCCTTCCCCCTCATCAAGAAGGTTATAAGTGTTCTGTGAGCCCCTCTGGATTGACTTGTTAAAGGCTTCATGGAGAAAGTGGTAGAAATTCAGGAATTGGTTGAATAATGGGTGAGAGAGTCTGCAGAGCAAGGGTGTATTCCATATATAGAAGCAGAGAGAGCAGAGGCCAAAGTTAGGAGGAGCAGACAAAAGACCTCACCCAAATGGAATGGAAGTGCTGGAGGCAATTCCATGTGAAGTGTAGATGTTATGTGTTTTTATTACACCAAAACATTAGATAAACTATTAGAGACAGCTGATTACAGATGTTTATGATTAGCACAGCACCCTGCTCACATTGTCTAGAATTCTTCTCCCTTCTAAATAAACCTGGATTATTTTAGTACTTATTTATGCAACTTATTCATATTGAGGAAATTTTAAGCTACTAAGATAGATGCTGCTTCTACATATTATATCTTGTGAGCTGTTAGCATACTGCAAAATCTGTGTTCCCTAACGAGATAATGGTATTACTATATTTTGAAATAGTCCCTTCGGGACAATCCTTAGGTAGTTTCCAGTTTCCTGTCAGTATAGTTTAACCTACACGACACAGAGAAGGGTTGCAGACCTCCAATTGCACCTTCATAAATATCTCATTCATATGCATGCACACCTCAGTAAAGCTGGTTTGAGGTGCATAGAATAATTGCTACCTGAAGCAGAGAATACATCAGGTTCAGGTGCATGCAGTTGATTTTTTTATGGAGAAATCTTAAAATGCTGGGTTTTTTTTGTCACTTGCTTGTATCACTTTTAAATGTCTTCCAAATAGAGGTAACTCATAAAGTTTTGGGAAACTTGAGATCTGTGTATGGCAAGGTCTACAAAATGGGCTTTCCTCGCTTCTCTGTTCAACAGGCCTTGATTTTTCCTCTATTTGCAGTATTTTAATAAACAGAATTATTCACAATTAATGCTGGTCAATCACTACAGTGGGGAATATGCACTTATAAAATTATGACAAATAGCCACACGCCATGTGATCAGAGTATACAAATTGCACCACAAGCAGAAAGGAGTTATGCTTGATTGGAGCAATTAAATGTTTTCTTTTAAAAAAACTCCAGTGAGAATATTTAGGAAAATGGCTTTTTAATCATCTGTAGAACTGCTAAAATTACTGTCTCATAATAGTTTTAAAGTACGCCATGTTTAGAATTAACTATAATCCTTTACATAGCCATGGGATTCTTCCCCCAGAAACATGTTTACTTTAAACTTATTTTTAATCACAGACTTAACACCAGCTCCTTTTCATTCTGAAAGGAATGACAATATTTTTCTAGGACTAGAAAATTAGGCACGTGGCTTTTGTGAATATGCAAGAGCTGTCCACTTTGTAAGCCAAATCAGGGAAAAGAAAATCTGAAAACAGTATGTCTTGTCACCTTACAGTGTGACTACCTTCCCCATATCTGAACTGACCTGAACCTCCGTTGTCCTTTAGGGACAAGGAAGGCACATGATGTCACCTGAGAGTGGGTAGTAGGGTCTGTGAACCTGGTCAAGAAAGGAGGCTAATGTAGAGAAGATATTTGACTTGAGTTTTGTTTTTGTTTCACTGTTTGGCAGAGAGTGAGGGAAGAAAGAGGAAAGAGAGCTAAGGTTCTAAACAGGTGTTCTGAACAGGGGAGACCAGAACAATGGGACAACTGTGTCCCACTGGGACCCAGGAATAAGGTCTGTCTTCTGTGGAGATTGGACCAATCTTTTTTTTCTTCTCAGCTGTGCCCTATTGGAAAAGTCAGAAAATGTGTCTGAGTAGATTCCATAGCTCTGGAGGAACATCCTGAAACACCAAAAGGCAGAAAATACATTGGCAATAGAGAGGATACTCAGTAAGGGCAGGAGAAAGCATCCATGGGTATGGATTTGATTCTGACTATAGACAAAGTGATCCCAAGAGACTTCCAGACATAATTAGAGAAGCTTTGTAAGGGTGCTAAGGAGCTTTGTCAACAAACAGAGAGATACAACCAGCAATATTTAGCTAGACAATGTTAATGACATCTTATTCATAACCACAGGTGGGTGGAATCTGGAAATATTTGCTTTATGTCTTTTTTGTCCATTAAAATTTGAGAACTTACTTATAAGACCAGATTTTTCTGGTAGAGTCTGGGGATCTCCATAAATAAACTGATGCAGAAACTTACCTTGGAAAGCCATGAGCCAGATGCCTGCATATTAGAATTTTGGCTGCTATGAACAAATACCTTCTGATGTCCCCAATCTAGAGCAAACATCTATTAAGAGCTATGTGGTTTTGAGGATTTTCTAAATAATAGGCACTGTATTTTAGGTTTATGTGTGTTAATACATTTCCTTTCCTCAGCTCTAAAACTTTTTCCAACAATTTTCAAAGTAAGGAAAACTAAGGCCCAGAGATAAAAAGATTTGTTTATGATAAAAAAAAATCTCATACTGGATGGTACCTACATTGAAACCAGTCCCATCTGATTTCAGATATCAAATTTGCAAAAAGCAGGCCTTCCTTCTGGCTTGACACAATAGTATCATTATTTCATATTGGTGGAAAATATTACCATAGATGTAAAATTGGAGAGGAAAAAAGATGCCCAACCTAATTTTACAATATTAATAGTGAATGCCACAAAATTAAAAATGTCTCCCATTGCCTTATAACCACAGTTTAAACCCTTAATTTAAACCCTTAATTGGATACATGCTTTTCTACATCTTGTGTGAATACTACATCATGTTGACCCACGTTTACATTTTTTTTGTTTGTTTTTCACCTGATATGAAACTTTTGTCTCATTTCTGTTTGAAGTTAAGGCAAAAACAGCATTCACAAAACTAATGGTCTAGTTACAGTTGTGATAAGGACTATATGGTATCTAGAGATATGAGTGAAAAGAGTCATTTAATGTGTACTGGCAATGTTCTAGAAATCACATTCCTCCCTCCTTCCTTGAAGAAAAGTATTTGAGACTGAGATCTGAAGGACATGTGGGAATAACTGGGAGCAGATGATGTTGAGGGTATTTCCTAGTGGAGGGACAGGCCACAGGGGTTCTAGGGCAGGAGGGGGGATGGTCACTTTCAGGACAGTCAGTGAAAGAATAAAGTGACAAGAGCAGGGGCACTTGAGTAAGTGAAGACCAGAGGCCCTGAAGACCTCTGTAAGGCTTTCGATCTTTTCCTAAGAGTAATAGAAAATCATGGAAGGGTTTTTAAGCAGAGAGAGAGAACAAGATCTGATTCATAATTTTAAAAGATCAATCTAGTTTGAGTAGAATTATAATGCTAATTTACTATTAATGTTTATTTTTCAAAATGATAACGCAGGTCAGACTAGCTTTGGCTTGGAGACCAAAAAGAACCAGAAAATCTCTCTGGATGATTTCCTTTAATGAAGAGAAAACACGGCTGAGAAAGAACCTCATAGCTGTTGACTTTCCCTTCTAGACTCAGTTATCCAGATAACTTGATGTTCTAGTTTGTTAGCTGCTGGAATGCAATATACCAGAAATGGAATGGCTTTTAAAAAGAGGAATTTTATAAGTTGCTAGTTTGCAGTTCTAAGGCTGAGAAAATGTCCCAATTAAAAGAAGTCTATAGAAATGTCCAATTTAAGGTGTATAAGGAACGATACCTTGGTTCAAGAAGGCCGGTGAGTTTCAGCATTTCTCTTTCAGCTAGAAGGGCACATGGTGAACATGGCATTGTCTGTTGGCTTTCTCTCGAGGGCTCTTCTTCCATGAAAGTTCCTGGGAAGCATTTTCCTTCTTCATCTCCAAAGGTCACTGTGCAGTTCTCTCTCCTTCTGTCATGGATCTGTGATTCTCTCAGTCTTAAATGCCGGTAATTGGTGGACTTTCTGCTCTGAGGTTTGCTACATTGTCTGCTCTCTGAGAATCTCCAACTTTCTCCAAAATGTTTCCTTTTTTTAATAGGATTCCAGAAAACTAATCAAGACCCACGTAGAATGGGTGGAGACCCATCCTACATCTAATCAAGCTTAATACCCACACTTGATTAAATCACATCTCCATGGAGATAACCTAATCAAGTTTCCAACCTATAGTACTGAGCAGGTATTAGAAGAAACTGTTGCTCCCACAAGATGGATTAGGATTAAAACATGGTTTTTCTAGGGTGCATAAATCTTTTCAAACCAGCACATTTGACCACAGCCTTCTAAAAGAAGAGATACAGAGCTAATATTCTATCACTGCCCACAGATAAAAATGTCCCAAGAACAGTTTTCACATTTCCTTTATATTTTTTATTTTCTACTTATCTCTCCCAAGATGACAGAAGTCATATAAAGCTTTGCTTATGTAGTTATTTACCCATTCCCTACACATCTTCTAACATGTTTCAGTTTTTATAGAGGGGATGGCATAGGTTTACTACTCACTAGATTTAATTGATTAGTTAATTAATTAAAGCAGGATGTATCTTATTTCTATCTAAAACCATCTCTAACTTTGATTATTTGGAGATTTACACACTTTCCTCTAATTCCTAGTTTTTGAATTACATCTATATGTTCACATGAAATTACGGCTTTCAAATGCCCCTGAGGCATTTTTCTCCACCCACGCTTGCAGTTTACACAATTTCTGGAGGTAAATCTATACTGAGCTCATATTGAGTGATCTTTTCTCTTGACTTTTCAAGTACTTCTTACCACTTCTGGGCAGTATGGCATGAAGAGATATGCTTGTTATAGAGTTACCAACCTCATTCCTGATAAAGGAAGGGAATCTGCTTTTATCATCAAAAGTCTAAGTATCATTGTCTTAAAGGGGTAGATTAATTATGTACGCTACTTTAGACATATTCGCAATTTTATTATGTCTTCCCGTAATGTGGGCCCATTATAAATAGGAGCTTTTGAAGATGTTAGTTTTAGTTAAGTGATGGTTCAACCGAATGAGGGAGGCTTATTCTAGATTACTGAAATCCTTTAGAAGTAGAAGAAATTTGACCCAGAGAGAAATTTGACCCAAAGGGAGGAGCAAGAAACCAGAATTCAACAGAATGTAGAAGGCAAAGAAGAGAACATGACCACACGGTGGGAAAGCCAAGGAAACCTGGGATTGCCAGTCCACCAGAATGCAACTTTCCCTAGTTGAAAGGAAGCCTTCTAGCCTCTAAAACCATGAACCAATGAATTTCAGTTTAAGCCAACCCATTGTGTGGTATTTGTCATAACATGATTGGAAACTAAGACACTTAGGAAAGCTGATGTACTTTGCAGAATGAAGATCAAGTTTCATGACTTTTAAAATTCTACAGTGCTGCTTTGAAAATCTATGAAGTAAGAAGTCTGGCCAACCACTGTAGATTATACACATTTTCCCCCCTTGATCCCTTGCTTGGTTCCCTCACCTTCAGCCTTTCAGTTTCTAAATTGGGACTCGGTCCCTGTATTACATATACATTGCCAGACATCCTCCTTTGAACCCGATTCAAGTGGATCTTTAACTTAAAGTAGAACTAGAAAAATCTTATAACAGATTATATAAATCTTATAACTTTTCCTATTCTAAATAAAGATTCTTGATCATTTTAAGTAAATGTATTCCCCTTATCTGTCCTGGGACTGACCAAATCCCAGGGTATGTCCTGTCTCTAAGAAGTCAAAACTTATACAAGCTTTATAAAATAGCAAAAGACAAAACATACTTTAAATTCTCAGCTCTATTTACCACTTCTCATTTGCATACATAATTGCTTCCAATAAGATCTCTTTGCAGCATAAATAGAAAGACATTGTGCGTCAGTGCACTCATGTGTGGTATCATTTGAAATCCACACAGGATTTTCATTTACCTGCTGTGCTTAATTTCAGTATACATTTCTATGATTAATTTTGTTTTTCTTCAGTACATCAAAATGTTTTAAGTCATTTGTGTTTGTGCATCTTATGTCATGGATGAAAGGGAACTTAAGAGCTATTTTTGAATTTTAAATCTGAAAGTTCTCCATAAGAGAAGATGATAGAGCCAGGCTTCTTTACCTGAGATGCATCGTCCCCTCCAAGTGCATCTATGGAATCAGGGAAGCTGGGAACCTGGTTAGGAAAAATTATTTCTTTATTTTCACTAAAGGAAATCTAGTATTCCCTCTCATTTTTAATATAGTCAGTAAGCCCTGGCAGTATTAGCAGTGCTTATGTTTGTTCTTCTCGCCAGTAGAGATCATAGTTATTTTCAGAATCTTATTGGTTCAGATATTCTGATATATTATTTATATTCATCACTATTTTGAAATTATGGTAGGATGCTGTTAAATCTTGCTTTTCATAAATTAATAAATTAACTAAAAATTATTTAGATTTCAGTAACTTTATGCTAATACTATCCTTCATACTTGCATTTTATTTTATTCTTACATTTAAAACCACAATTGTAGAGATGGATCTGTAGGTTTCATCAGTCTGCCAAAGAAGCTCATGACTCAAAAAAGGTCAGGAAGCACTGCTCTAAGTTACATAAAAATTTATATCACAAAGAAGCTGAAGTGTCACATTGGAAAGCTATTTTCATCTCTATCCTGCATAACTCTTAGTACACAGGACTTAAGTAAAGCTTATGCAATACCTAGTTTTTTCCATAAGATCTATCTTCATAGTTTCATAAATGTATTAGTATATTATTCTATGAGAATTGTTTGAGCAATTAGTATGTGTATTGTGCTGGTTTGAAACTGCTGTGTACCACTGAAAAGCCATGTTCTTTAATCCTGTTTCAATGTCGTTGAGTGAGACCTTTTAATTTTTTCCCATGGGTGGGAATTTTTGATTAGGTGGTTTCCATGGAAATGTGTCTCCATCCATTCAAGGAGGGTCACTTACTAGAGTCCTTTAGGAAGGACCCATTTTGGAAAAAGCTTCAGAACTGACACAGAGAAGTTTGGAGATGCACAAAGAAAATGCCCCCAGGGAAGCTGTTTGAAACAAAAAGCCAGCAGATGCCACCAAGTGCCTTCCCAGCCAAGAGAAAAACCTTGAATCTCATCGGCCTTTTCTTGAGTCAAGGTATTTTTCTCTGAATTCCTTAGTTTGGACAATTTTATGGCTCTAGAACTGCAAACTTGTAACTTAATAAACTTCCTTTTTAAAAGCTGTTCCATTTCTATATATTGCATTTCAGCAGGATTTAACAAACTAAAATAGCACCTTAGCAAGGTGCTGTGAGAAATACAAAGGTAATATGTCATGCTCCCTGTTCTCAAAGACTTTTCAGTCAAGCTGATTGCACCAAACTATGAATCGTTAAACAAATGGAAAGTCATCTTGTGCTAACTACTCTGAGGGTAGCTAGCAATAAGTGTCAAAGTGGAGTTCAGAAAAATAAAGAAATGACACCATGGAGCCCAGAATCTGGGGAAGACTTCAAGGACTAGTGAGGCTTGAGCTGGGAAGTAAGCTGGGAATGGTTAGAATTCTAGTAGACAGAGAGACAACCTCATGGGAGAGAACAGGGAAAAAGGATGGACAGGACCTTGTTTTAGTTTTTATGGTAACACTTTAAACAACTTGACATATGTGTACTTACCCAATTAACATGCAATATTAACATGCATATTGGGACTTTGTTTTGTTAAATGACACAGCCGTAGCAAAATTGAGTAGTTTCTGGTACATAGTAGGTGTCTGATGAATATTTGTTGATGCAAGAAAGATCAGAAATGAATAAAGTGAAGAGTGAGAGAAAAGAAAATGAGTTAAAAGAAGGGAGGAAGAGAGAGGGGAAGAGAAAAGATGCACAAAGAAACCTGAAGGGAATGGTCTGATTAGAGCAAAGTTGTATGTCTGGAGAGAGATGAAAATACCTATGGCGTGGTTAACACTAAAGAATTAGCCTTTAGAACCAGTGGCTGTGAGCCAGTCTTTTCACTGCATAGGTAAGAGGAGGGCTTCCTCTAATGAACCAATGTACATCAAAATGCCTAATTTAGCCCTGACCATGTGGAGAAGACTCAGGAATGTTAGTTCTTCTTTCTTAATATTCAAATATTTGAGTTTTGAAGCTTGAAAATTCAAGTCTAAGTTTAATTATAAGACGTGCTTCTTTACAGATATTTATACCTCTTAGATGAAAATCCCTTTCCCTCATACATCTTTATCATGTAGAACCTTGGCTTATGAAGTTATGCCATGTACTAGTTTATACAGCTTCTAAGGTTCCTCTAAGTAGCTCATTCAATACTTTATTGAATATCTAGTAAGACCCAGGCACCAATTTAGCTTTTCTTAAGGACTAACTCACTCAGAAGAATTCAATTTAGTAAAATGTTATTGTTGTAGACTCTCAGATATTTATCTATGCCTTCATTTCTCAGATTAAAAAAAAAAAAATCAGAGAGACATGACACTTCTTCAGCCAGAACATAACTTCTCTGACTCACAGAACTCCTTTTTCTGCCCCACTGTCTGCTGGTATCTTAAATAAACACACACCTTGAAGTGTCACTATTTTAGCTGTCCCTCAAGAACCAGGGCATGGCATACAGATTCTAAGTATTCAATGAATATTTTGAAAGAAGAGAAATAGACAGAGAGAGAGAGAGAAAGAAAGAAAAGTTACATTTTCCAATTTTGTGAGACAAATTACATAGTTTAACATCTCTTGTATAAATGTGTAATTATGGAAACTAGCAATAACTCCATAGTTTATTCTCACATTATATTATAAGGAAGATAATTTTCTTTTATGTAATGACCTAGGGATAATATTGAACAGTAGCTGGACGCAACAGGAAGGTCATATAATTTGGAATTTAAAATATTTAAATGTATGTATCACTATGTTACCTTTGTCAACCTCAGTTCTATCATGGAAAAGGATTAATGTTAATATGTTCACTATCTGTGTCATAGGATTACTTTGAGTCTCAAATGTTTGGGAAAATGCTTTTGAAAGTGGAATGTACTAATATACAGACAGCGGCTGTTGTTATACATAATTTCCCAAGGTGCCTGATAATGACGTGGGGCTATGTATAAGGTTAACCTTGTATCTGGCAGAATCGCATAAATAATTACCATTTACTGGACTCCAGGACTCTGACCTAATGTTAATTGTTTGAATTATTCTCTAATAGGGACTTAACTACTCACCCACATCACCTTTCTCCTCTCATGATTAACTGCATAATGGAAATTCTTAATGATGGTAAGAGGAAGGAGTTTGGAATGAATTCTAAAACTGGAACAATCTTGGACCAAAAGCAAAATTCCAGGATCCATTTGCAAGCCAAGGAATTCCTTGAAAGAAAATATGGGTGTAGCTCATTTCTTACCATCCCAGGGGATAGAAGATACAGAGTTTGCACAGGAAAAACAGTACGGGTAGGTGTGTATGGAGGGGTTGTCCATATATGCCAACGTCTTGAAAACTATCACGCTAGAAGTCACAGAAACTCGGCCCGTCTTTTACCATTTGTCATGCTAACTCTGTGATGGAAGGTGAGTCTGCCATTCTAGTCTTAGGGCTATAATAATTTATAATCACATGAAAGAATTACCTTCCATCTTACATGAGATTATAAATTATTCTTAGGGCATTATTATGCCCTAAGACTAGAAGGGCAGTCTCTTCTGGGTGTGTCTCTCTAGATTAAGTCAATCAATTCTCTATCAAGGAAGATGGTATATTTATGCTTTTCAGATTTTCAAAGAAGAGTTAAAGAAGCAAGCAACCGCTGAAAGATTTGAAAAGGCATCAGCAAATGGGTGAATCAAATAGATCAGCTATTTATAGACTCTCTGCCAATATCAAGTGTAGATCAATGCTAGAGAAGCTGTAAACTTTCAGGTATGTGTGCATTTGTGTGTGTGTGTGTGTGTGTGTGTGTGTGTGTGCGCGCGCACATGTGGGAAGGGCTTTGGAAAAATTTACAACCAACACCCCTCTGATGAATGAAGGCATTAGAATAGCAGATGTGGAGTTTGGGAGTTAGAAAGTGCAAAACTGAGCCCTGCCTTGGAGCACCGGGAAATGGAGCCTCTATAGGGAAAACCAGCAAGGTGCCTGAGCTGTGAATGTTTTAGCATACAATAAAGCACTTTGATAGCTGCCTTTAAAACAAAAACAACTGGTAGTGCTTGCAAGTGTTTCCCAAAAGCCCTACTGAAATACCTCCAGCAGTTAACAAAGGGGAAGAGAGTTGTCACTGGTGATGTAAGGAAAGTTGCTAAATGACTTGCAAATGGCAGTAAGTGAGAGTCCTGGGTGCAGGGTGGGGGCACAGCAGAGAAAAGGATGGGGACCAGGAGAAGCTGATCTTCCTTCCTGGTAAGGAATAATCCAAAAACAACTACCACCTGCTTCTGAGCCTCAAGCTTTATAACTGCCACTGAGGACTTTTGCCCTCCCAGCTCTGTTAGGCTTCAGTTTTGACCCCTCAATCCACCACTTCAGCTTTCACGAGTAATCTGTTGTACAAGTTAAAGAAAGGGAATTCCCATGCCTGCTCATAAAATGCTTTCCTTACATTTAGAGAAGACTTAATCCAAAACCAGAATAGAGAGAAATTCTAGTTTCTTCCTAATGGTATAGGTCCCTAGATGAGATGGAGGAAATATAAATAAACAATACACACAGTGTTTCACATATCATTCCTTATATAAGAGGTCGTCTAGACAGTGGACCTATTAATTTCTCCCTGTTCACCACCTCAAACTGTGCCCTTATGTAAGAGCAGCTTGCTTATAAATTAGTGTTATTGTTTACTTAGGGAATTAGCTAAGAGAATGGATATTATGATCCATCATTACTTCTGCAGGGGAAGTTACTGATTCACTTCTCCAATGTTATGAAGGCTTTAGGGCTTTCCTATCTAGAGAATAACACATATAAATATTTCCGAAGGTGTGTGGTCTATATACCAATGAAATGACCGGTTACCACCTGGGTGACTCTCTCTTAAGTTTTTGATACATTTTAATGAAATCCACTCAGGCAATAGATACTCTAACCACGGTTTCCTTCCAACACATAGATTAGACCAGAAGGGTAGGTAAACGATTTCCTATTTCTCATGAGGGCAAATATTTAAAAGGAAACAAAAACATTTTCTCAGTATGTTTTTGAAATGCACATGTCATTAAAATTCAAGACTATAACTTTAATGCTTCATCCTTTAGGTTTGTTTCTAAGCTATTAATTTGCTATCCTGTTTTGGGGGAAACTTGTCAAGTTCAAATTTTTTTTCCCCATATCTGCAAAATACGCACACATTTGAATTATGGCTTTCCTACAGGAACTAACAGCTGTATGTACAAATCATGCATATAAATCAATTACCAAGTCCTATGTACTATAAATGCGCCCATTAATTAAGCAATGTCAAATGCCATGAACCATGAAGTTCATTACATCTTTAGCATTCAAAACCAAGGATTATTTGAAGAAGAAATACTAAGTTTACCTAATAGTTAATGAAATTAAGCCAGGTTGTTGCCAACATTCTTATTTTATGCCTAATTCAGTGTTTAAATGTTTATGAATAAAACACTAACTGCTGAAAGCAGATATGTTGAAATGTAATTACTGGTAAGTTATAACGCTCTCGAGGACTCATTATTCCAGACTTGGGAGTTTTAAGATCACCAGTGTAACACACTCTCCAAAAACACTGAGTTTTTATGGGCTCAAAGCTGGAAACACATAAATGCTGTTGAATTTGTCCTGGCTGAGTGGAAATTTTGATGATCGCGGTGGTATGATTTATGAGTATAACATTTTCCAGTCATTACGTGGTTGCATTTCAGCATCGTGACATGATTTGCATATGTGAATACCCCAGCAAATTAGCTTCTGTTGACTGTTGCATCTGCCTGGATAAAGAAGCCCTTATCTTAAAACCAATGCAGCTGCTGCTACAAAAAAAAAAAAAAAAAAAAAACCTGCTTGGAACAGAAATGTTCAGTCCTGTTTTCCTTTGAAATCTGTAGTTGGTGACTTGGCACACATGTCTTCAATTTCAGGGGTAAATACATGCTCCAAATGACGAGGTTTACACATCTGTAGACATTTTAGCATCCCTTAAGTAGTCTGCCTCACAAAGAACTCCTGGATGTTTCAGGGAAGCCTGACACCTTTTCCCACACCCCGATATCTGGGCTTGCAAATCCCATTCTTCAGTCTGCCTCCAAGAAATTACTTATCCTAGCCCTCTACATGTGAATTACTTACTTACTTGAGACCTGAAACACAACTTGTGTTAAAAAGATATATATGTGTGTGTGTTTCTCCGTAAGTCTACACACACGTATAATATCTGTGTTCCTATGCTAACAAACTCTCATTAACTCTAAGAATTCTGTTTACCTCAAAGAGGTAAATAAATCCGTTGCTTCTCAATTATAGACTTGGGGAAATTCATTCTCTATTTCATATGTGCATTTGAATGTTTTCAGTCTTGCATTTCACATGTATAATCAAATATTTTTGTAGAGAAGCAGCTTTGTTCATCCAGAAGATGCTAATAACATAAGCGATCTTTAGAAATATAGTCTATTCAATAGCTTTTTTTGTTGGTTTTTCTTCCCTGCCATGTCGCTGGTTATGTTTAGCTGTTTTTAGTCTCCAAATAAGTTAACATTTAATTACTTGCTTGGTTTCATATATTTATTTAATGTATATTTCCCATGGAAAGGAACTCTGTCCGGACCTTCCTCATTTTTTTTCTCCAGATATAGATGTTAAGTAATTTTTTCTTCTGTTTTTAGCATTGTTTGCCTGTGCTGCAAAGGTGACATAATTCTTAAAGCAAGATTTACATTCATGCTGTATCACTCTTGGATTGTTCCTTTCGTTATATTTCCTATAAATGTCCATAAAGATCTAAACACATCAGAAAATTCTTTCTAAATGCAAACTGAGTGACCTTAATAGTTTCTTCTAATCTATGCGTGTGACGTAATTCCAAATGCATAAATACAATCTTCTTTTAAAGATTTCCATCATTGTTAATCATGTCCCTTTCAGGGTTTACACAGCTAGACAATTATAGCGATTGTTAATCTGAGAATTTTGAAATCTACTCTAAAAAATAATTGGGAGACATATCTGACTCATTTCCTCATTAAATCCCTTTATTATTTTTAACTCCAGAATGCCATCAGGATTTTCCCCCAAGATTCCCATCTCTCTTGTGTCACGTCTCTTGTTGGTTCCTTCTTATGGAAGAAATTAAAACAAATCAAAGTTTCTAAAGGTTTTTTTTTAATTGACAGAGCAATCAGTATAATGGCAATAGAGAATTTATTCGATGATAGCAGACTTAGAATTCCTAAAGATGTATTGAACTGTATCTGCACATCTTTAGGTGGGATTAGGTAATTAGGAAAGCATATCCTAGATCTTTTTTCTTCCTGCATAATTAATTCTGATTCACACCATCACGCGTTCTATTTTCTCCCATTTGGTCTCATCCCAACTTTCTTAGGCTTCATTCTCCTGAATGCTGAGCCAGTGAGAAGTCTGGAACGGAATCCCAGGAAGCAGATGCACAAAACAGGGGTGAGCAACAAGAAAGGATGGAAAATCCACTACAAGGATGCATTAAAAGGTTGACCACTGCTGTCAGGACCCAGTGATGAGATTTGAAATGTTTCTCACATTACCTGCATGGGAGGTGAAAGAAGGAAGCATTTGTTCATCATGCCCCAACACCTGTTTCTCAAGGATGGCTCCCAGACATTAATCCTCTATATTTCCAGAATTTGCTTGCATGAGTCCTCAGCTGGTTCCCACAGAGGTCCCTCACCATGGCACAGAGAAGACCCAAGGAAAGGAGGGAAAGAAATGGGGTGCTGGTTCAAATGAGGCAATACCCAATAGTTCCTGCACAAAATTGGTTGCAACCATGTGGCATGGTCATCTCAGCTCTGACTGGAGCAAAAACTAAGGCTGAGAGAATATGGAAATGGCACCTGAAAGCTCTCAGAGATGGTCTACTTTTTTTCCACTGTGATCATATTCTCCAGTAAGGCCAATAAATTACAGTGTCCCTTTGAGGGGTGGTCTACTATAATATCTGCAAGGTGTTAATACAAAGAAAGTTAGTAGAAATGGCTATAGCCCTGTTGCTAGCATTCACCATCTCTCTCTTCCCCTCACTCTAATTGAGTGAATGAATGCCCCAGACAATTCAACCTTCAGAATCATTCTGGCCTTAAGAACCATAACCTCTTACCTAACAAAACCTAAGGTTTGGGAAATAACTTTCCTTATGTGAGTTAATGGAAGTGATTGTGAGAGGGATTTCCCCTTTTGGTCGTCATTGGATTTTTTCCCCCAAACATTCCAAAACAGTTCAGAAAATCTAGTCAATGCTACTGTCTTTTAAATTATAATTGCCCTCATAGGCTTTTAATGTCAGAGATACTGAATAATACAATAGTTCACCTTCTACCTGTACCTCATCCTAATCTACACATATGAAAATCTTAATATTTGGGATGCCAAATATGCCTGGAGTTATCACCACCCATTTGCTACCAACACAGGAATTATTGACATCTGGTTGGTGAGTCTCTCAGCTCCAAAATCCCACCCTCAACATCTGCTTTTTAGGACTAATCCAGATATATATTCTTTTACCCTGAATTTATCCAAACAATGAGCCTGAAAATGAAAGTGCAAGTAGTTTAGGGGCAGTGGGGTCTCAGGGAGGGGGAGTGTAGGGCAGAAGGAGTAAAAAATGGAATTAATGAAAACCAGTAGTAGAACACATAATCACGTTGGCGACCAGGATCCACTAGAACCTTCGGAAGAGTCTTATAATGTGTGATAAAGAGCTGTGCACCTAAGATCAGAAACACGTAGGAAACATTTCACCATGGACTCCCATTCCCCGTTGGTCAAAGTTGGTTTCAAGGGTACTGACTTTACCCACACTCCCAAGTTAGTCATTCATTACCCCAGAGGAGTGTCCTGTGCCCATCTTCAGCCATGGCATTTAAAAATCCCCAGGGCAGGAAGCAAAATGTCCCATCATGGACATGAAGCAGAGCATTCCTGGTTACACCTGCATGAAGCTGCTCATATCTTGTACAAAACGATTGGCACAGTGGTGGTTGGAGTAAGAGATGATGTCAAGATTTTAAATTGATGAGTAAGAGGTATCTAATTCATTGCTGCATTCCATCGCATGCCCACACTTGAGCCTACATATGTGCATGCCAGTACCTACCTTTTCTCAATGTGCTTTGCTAATGCTTCCTGTTAATCAAACATGTTTATTTTTAATAGTTCTCTTACACTATCATATTATTTTTACCAGCCTTACATCTTTTCAAGTTTTGTTGATATCTTTGGAATGGTATTTAAAACATTGTGTTAAGATTTAAACTTTCCTTTAATTATCATAATATTGAAATGCTACAAACTTTACCAGAATTAACACCGGTGAAATGATGATGACAATGATGATGATGATTCTTCTTTCATAGGGGAATAATGTGTAATTCAAAGAAAGGAAGAAACATGTCCAAGGTCACACAAGTCCTGAATTCCAGATTCAAGCCCAAGTAATCCGGTCTGCTATTATATCCATATGCAAACTGCATGCAAGTGTTTTGAATTTATAGGGCAAAGTAGTATATATGACTTCTGTATTTTCTGTCCTATGAATACCTTACAATAGTATTCTTTTTAAAATTTATTTTATTAAGCAACCATTGTGCTCCATTAAGTTCAAATTTAAACTTGCATCAGGATATTGTCTTCCCTATAAAATTTCAATATTCCAAATACTCTTTCTCCAGCTGTCATACATACTCTGCCCCATGCCTGGTGTTCATTATTAAGTGTTCTAAGATTTGGCCCTGGACAACAAAATTTAAATATTTTTATCGTTATCTTTTTAATCAGCCATTATTTTCCCTGTAGATTCTTCCACAATTATGAACTTCAATTGGCAAGCAGAGTAAAATATTACTTTTGCCCCATGTCCTTCAGTTTCCTTGAAGGCTTTCAAAAATATTAGAGATACAGTCCACCCATCTTCAATTATTTTAATAGATTCCAGTATAATCACAGAAAGCACAATGGCTAAAAGTTTTGAAACATTTGGATAGTCTTTCCTTTGTGTGTGTGAGAGTAAAATACTTCCATGACTCATTTCTTTCAAAAGTCCCGCTAGCTCATATTTGCCATTCCTTTAAGATAATTTGCTGCTCCTCCTCCAGTATTCTTAAAAATATGGGTCTCCAACTTTGCTATAGATGATAATTATTTGGGAAGTTTGTTAAAAGGTAGATTCTGAGTCCAACTTTTAGAGTCGTTAGATTTGCTTTTCTTGTAAGTGTCTCAGGTGATTCTGATGAAAGTTGCTCTCAAAGTGTACATATCTTAGAAACACTATGAATAAAATATCACAATCTCCTGTTCACCAGTCTTTTGACATTAATTGTATTTCCTTTCCTTCTTCTATAATTTTGTATTTCTAGATTAACTTTTTCTAATCTAAGAGTATACAATTCTTTTTCATGTATAAGACCTACAAAGGTGAATCCCAAGCTTTTAAAGTTTTTTCTTCAAATGGGACACTGGCTTCTGTTTTTAGCATGTATTGGTGACATTCAGAGTCTTAAAACACATCTAAAAAGCACTGGGAGGGCAGGCCATGGTGGCTCAGCAGGCAGAGTTCTCGCCTGCCATGCCAGAGACACGGGTTCGACTCCCCGTGCCTGCCCATGCGAAAAAAAGCACAGGGAACAGGAACAACAAAAATATCAAGAGGAACCATACAGGAAAGTTGATTGGAAAGAATAAAATAAAAGTGGTTAGATTTTCTGTCATCTCATATTGGTCAACAGCCCTCCATCTTATCTTCTTCCCTGCCATATTTATTGGCAATTGAAATAGGAACACTTAGTAGCATCAATTCTTATTACTCCTACATTGCTTTTATATCCAATTGACATCAATCTAACTTTTCCACTAAGTGGTCAAGAACTTTCAACCACTCTTCTAATTAATTCCCCTTGCTTTCAAGCATCCCTTCAAATCTTCCATCTTTTACAGGCATATATACCACGTATTAACAAGTAACTCTTCATTCTCCAGTCTATATTATGCCTATTCTTTACTCTTGGATAAATTTTTTGTTACGACAATTTAAAGAGCCAAAGTTTGATGACTGGAAATATCAAGGAGGGATATAATAGATTTACACATGAGATTAAAAGAAACATCTATTTTTTTAGTAGGTGATCAACTAATTTATTGTCCAAACCAGAATATCATTGAGATTAAAGGGACACAATTAAAAATTACATCATCACCCTTGGCATAAATAAGGACTGTTCCAAACAAACAAAAATATATATTCACCTTAGATGTAGAAGAACAGACAAAAAAAAAAGAGCAAATGTAGAATTAGATCATAATCCTGTTCAGCCTCTAGTAAGAAAGCATTGGTTAAGAAGTTGGACAAAGGCCAGCTTTTCAAAACTATTGTCTTTTCTTTAAGCAACAATGCCAAGGAAAGATAAGCCTGGTAGCATTTCAGAGCCATGTTCTTCTACATAAAGATACTCAAACACAAGTCAATCTTCTACCAATAATGATGATTTAATGATTACTCATTATCATCTAGAAGGGACAAATTTACTATAAAATCTTCAATGTTAAAGATACATGTCAAAAGATGGAAAGGAAAATGGTTATGTTAAGTAAGATGCATAAAACCCAAAACTATTATGTCTGACATTAAAACCTACAGAATCTAGAAGTTTAAGAACATTTCAAAAGTTCATAGCAAACCTCATCTTTCTACCCTGTAATAATTTTATTCTGCATAGTAAATCTATAAATTTCAAATTAGCCTATAATGTCAGAGAATTACTTTTTCTAAACACATTACTGCATCATAAAGATTCTTAAATTCTTTTTCATAAAATTATTTAAAAGGAGAGGGAATTCCATTTTTAAGAAATTTTATCACCATTTCTTAAAGCTCAACATTCTTGTATAAACTATTTACGATCATCTTTTCCCAAAATTGTTTCCTCAAATATGCAGTTCTACATAATGTGTATCTATGGGGTGTTCATACAACAGTTTATGTAATTGAAAAGTGAATATAAAGGCATAGATTTATTCATGTACCCTTGTAATTTTCACACTTCCACTGACTAGAACACATGTAAATATTAAGATTTTTTGTATATTAACAAAAACACATCACAAAAATTCTGGGCATGTAATGTTTAAAGCACAAGTAATGAGAACTTTTAAAATAGAAGTATACCTGACTTTCAACATTCAAATGAGCATTTTCCCTTTTGAAGTCATTATCCTGTCAGTCCACATATTTACACTATCATTGTTTGCTTGATATAATTTGAAGCCACTCTTGGAATTGTTTCAACTATGATGGTTATTAAATGTTAGTATGTACGTTTTTATATCAAATATATATTTATGTGGTGATTAGTCTTAATCCTTGCTTGCAGGTGAATGTAATTTTTTCAAATAATCAAAATTAATTTGAAATTAAATAAGGTTAATAGCTTTGAAAACGAAGAATGAGTGCAAAATTAATGACACTTTCTTAAGTGGAAATAGCTGAAAGTTTACTGAACTAAATTGCTTTAATAATTTAGGCACCAAATATAGTTACTTTTCAAGCAATAAATTGTATAATTGTGTCACTAACTGGTTGTAGTTTTAGTATTTACTCTTCCAGGTATTCTACTAGATTGTGAAAAGTGTCATTGAATAACTTCAGGTTTAGGTTTTTCTGGGAAGATGGCTGAATAGAGTAGCTCAAGATCAGCTCTGCTCCACGGAATAGTTAGAGAAGGGACAGGAGGGCAACTGAGGTGGCAGTTCAAGAGTGTGGTTGACCTGGGAAAGCCTTCTGAACCACATGGGGTAGCCCCAGTTGCAGAGGCTGAGGAACCGGGAGGCAAAAAGCTGCAGCCTGGTGTAGAGGTGTGGAGCCCAGTGCAGAGGTGTGGAGCCCACAGGAGTACACATAGGAGTCTGGAACTAGGAATTAAGCCAGGATGTGTTCCATGAACACATTACCCTCACCAGTGCAGCCCCGTGACTGGAGATTCACCCCACAACCCACGCAACCGAACCCTGTCACCCGCTCCTATTCTCCATGCTTCAGGTGGCCCCACCCTACTAGCCCCCAGTGCACGTACCTGCTCCACACCCCCACCCCAAGTCAGCCCAACCCACCTCTCCTGCACCCCTCCTGATACTAACCGCCCCCTCCCTGAACCCCACAGGCTGTTACCAGTGCATAAAGACTGCCAGCACCAACCTCCATACTTAGGCTACCACCACCCCCACTCATAGTATCGCACAGCCTCACCCCGCCCACCCTGAGCTCTGCATATCTGTTTAGGACACTCCTAGCCCCATGCATGTGCACATGCCCCCCAATCACGTCCTTCAGTTCTGGAAACTTCAGTTTAGGGCAGTCCTAGAACCGCTCATGAGCATGGCCCTCAGTCACACTGTCCAGCTCTGAGAAAGTGCTGACCTGCTCAGCTGGGTCACATCTGCCCCCAGCAAATGAAGGTATAACACCGACCTACTGCCACAGCTCTAGCCTGGTGCACAAAGGGCTCCGTGCACTAGACCCGCACACACCACATGTTCTAGCTTGCTAGCTGCTGGAATGCAATATACCAAAAACAGAATGGCTTTTAAAGGGGGAATTTAATAAGTTGCTAGTTTACAGTTCTAAGGTCGAGAAAATGTCCCAATTAAAACAAGTCTGTAGAAATGTCCACTCAAAGGCATCCATGGAAAGATACCTTGGTTCAAGAAGACCAATGAGGTTCAGGCTTTCTCTCTCAAGTGGAAGGGCACATGGTGAACACAGTCAGAATTCCTCTCTCATCTGGAAAAGCACATGGCGAACACAGTCAGGGTTTCTCTTTCATCTGGAAGAGTATGTGGTGAACATGGTGTCATCTGCTAGCTTCTTCTCCTGGCTTCCTGTTTCATGATGCTCCCCAGGAGGCATTTTCCTTCTTCATCTTCAAAGGTCACTCGCTGGTGGACTCTGGTTCTCATGGCTATATTGTTCTGCTCTGCTCTCTGCATCTCTCATTCTTCAAAATGTTTCCCCTATTATAGGACTCCAGTAAACCAATCAAGATCCACCCAAATGGGTGGAGACACATCTCCCCAATCCAGCATAACAACTACTCTTGATTGGGTTACATCTCCAGAGAAATGATTTAATTACAGATTCAAGCTTACAGTATTGAATAGAATTATTCTGCCTTTATGAAATGGGATTTTGATTAAAACATGGCTTTTTTAGGGTGCATGCATCCTTTCAAATCAGCACAGCAGGGTGATGCCCCCCGAGACCAGTGCACCTGCACAGCTACATCCTAACTGACCACTAGGTGCCCATGTTCACAAGCATCAGTTTGATATCCCCAACCTGCACCTATACCTGCTGTGAAATGAATCACCACACTGTTGTGCCCCACCCCATATCCTGTTCCCTGCTGCACATCCATCCTGCAAACACAAGACCTTAGACTATTGAAAGAAATCAACTCCCAAAATAAATCAATCAAGATATTTACATGTGATAAAAACAATAGAAGATCACTAAAAATACCACAATGCAGATAAATATAGCCCCACCTAACGACCAAATTAAAACACCAGAGGAGAGACAGAGTTTGTAACAACGCATCACAGATGTTCATACAATTGTACTTAATAAAATAAGTGGGGTGACTAATGAATAAAGGAGATCAAGAAGACAGGAGAAGAGCACAAAGAAGAATTTGCAAGAATAAATAGAAAAATAGTGGATATCACAGAAATTAAAGACTCTGTTGACCAAATTAAAAACATACTAGAGGCACACAATGTCACATTTGAAGAGACAGAAGAAAGAATAAGTGATATAGAGGACAGGATAACTAACTTCGAAGAGTCAAAACAGCAAATGGTAAAAAACATGGAAAACTTTGAATTTGATCTGAGGGAAATAATAGACAAAACAAAGTGCACAAATATAAAAATCATTTTTGTTCCAGAAGGAGAAGAGAGGAGTAAAGGGCTAGGAAGAGTAGTTGAGGATATAACAGGAGAAAACTTCCCAATCCTTATACAGGACATAAATATACAAAGAAACCCAACAAACTCCAAACAGAATAAATCCAAATAGGCTTTCCTAAGACACATACTAATCAGTCTGTCAAATGTTGAAGAGAAGCAGAAAATTCTGAAAGTGGCAAGAGAAAAATAATCTACTGCATACAAAGGAAACCACATAAGACTGAGTTTCAGACTACTCAACTAGTACCATAGAAGCAAGAAGGCAGTGGTAAGATATATTTTAAGATGCTGAAGGAGAGAGATTTCCAGCCAAGAATTCTGTACCCAGCCAAACTGTCCTTCAAAACTGAGGGAGAGATTAAAGTTTTCACAGACAAACTAGTCCTGAAAGAATTTGTCAACAAGAGGCCAGTGCTACAAGAAATGCTAAAAGTTCTGCCAGCTGAAAAAAGAAAAGAAAAAGGAAAAAAAGCAGGAGAAGGAGATCTGATAGAAGGCCCAGAATTGAAGAGTTCCATAAAGGGTAATCTAAAGGCTAAAAATAGAAAGAGAGAAAAGAATATATAGGTCTGACAAATAAAATAAAAAAGAAAAAATGGTGGATTCAAGTATTGCCTTTTCGGTAATTACTTTGAATGTTAATAGACTAAACTTACCAATTAAAAGACACACATTGGCAGAATTGACTAAAAAATGTAATCCAGCTACATGCTGCTTACAAGAATTAGACATAAGAATTCAAATAGATTGAAAGTGAAAGGATAAAAAAAGATTTTCTATGCAAGTTGTAACCAAAAGAAAGCAGGAGTAGCTATACTAATATTGGACAAAATAGACTTTAAATGTAAAGACATCATAAGAGACAAAGAAGGACACTATATACTAATTAAAAGGTCAATTCACCAAGAAGATATAACAATCATAAATGTTTATGCTCCAATCAAGGAGCTCCAAAGTATGTGAGACAGACAATGGCAAAACTAAAGGGACTGATAAATGTTTCAACACTAATAGGAGACTTCAATGTGCCTCTCTCCTTTATAGATAGAACAACCACACAGAAGATCAACAAGGAAACTGAGAAGTTAAGTAACTTGATAAATGAAATAGACCTAACAGACATATATAGGTCATTGCACCCCAAAAGACAAAGATAAAAATTCTTCTCTAGTGCACATGGAATATTTTCCAGGATAGATCATATGCTGGGACACAGAACAGGCCTTTATAAATTTTAAAACATTGAAATTATTCAAAGCACTTTCTCTGATTACAATAGAATGAAGTGGATCTCAATAGCCACCAAAGATGGACAACATTCACAAATGTATGGGGATTAAATAACACACTCTCAAACAACTAGTGGGTCAAAGAAGAAATTACTTGAGAAATCAGTAGTGGCTGGAGACGAATGAAAATGAGAATACAACCTATCAGAAATGATGGGATGTGGCAAAGGCTGTGCTGAGAGAGAAATTTATTGTGCTAAATGCCTATATTAAAAACAAGAAGGAGTGAAAATCAAGGACTTAACAGCACACCTAGAGGAACTTGTGAAAGAACAGCAAACTAATCTTAAAGCAAATAGAGAAAGGGAAATGACAAAGATTAAAACAGAGATAAATGAATGGGAGAACAATAGAAAGAATCGATAAAACAAAAAATTGGTTCTTTGAAAAAATCAATACAATTGTTGGGCTACTAGCAAGACTGACGAAGAAAAAGAAGAGAGAGGATGCAAATAAACAAAATCAGAAAATCAATAAAATTGTTGGGCTACTAGCAAGACTGACGAAGAAAAAGAAGAGAGAGGATGCAAATAAACAAAATCAGAAATGAGAAGGGGTGCATTACCACAGACCCTGAGCAAATAAAAGAAATCATAAGAGGATTCTATGAACAACTATATGCCAACAAACTAGAAAACTTAGATGAAATGACAATTTCCTGGAAACACACAAACAAGCTACACGGACTCAGAAAGAAATAGAAGATCTCAACAAACCAAATCACAAGTAAAGAGATTCCAACCAGTCATCAGAAGTCTTCCTATAAAGAAAGGCTTAGGGCCAGATGGCTTCACAGGGGAATTTATCTAATATTCCAAAAACAACTAACACCAATCCTGCTCAAACTTTTCCAAAAAATAGAGGAAAAAAGAACTCTACCCTATTCATTTTATGAAGCTAATAGCATTTTAATACCAAAATCGGGTAAAGATGCTATAAGAAAAGAAAACTACAGGCCAATCTCCCTAAGGAACATAGATAAGAACACAGCAAAAATTCTAAACCAAATATTAGCAAATTGAATCCAACAACACACTGAAAGAATTATACAACGAGACCAAGTGGGATTTATACCAGGAATACAAGGATGGGTCAACACAAGAAAATCAATTAATGTAATACAGCACATTAACAAATCGAAAAGGAAAAGTCACATGATCATCTCGTTGATGCTGAAAAAGCATTTGACAAAATTCAACATTCTTTTCTGATAAAAATCCTCCAAAAGATTCCTATCAAAGGTAACTACCTCAATATGATAAAGGAAATATATGAAAAAAATATATGAAAAATTAATAACATAATAAATTTCCTTTTAAAAAAGTCACCCCATTTCTGATATATTGCATTTTCAACAGCTTTAACAATCTAAAGCACCTGTGTTAATACAGTCCCACGTATCATTCTCTAGCCTTCCCTCTAGTAACACATACGACCCTAAACTTCCCCCTTCAACCACATTGATATGGATAATTCATCACTGTTAGTTACACTCAACAAAATGTGCTACTATCACCTCTATTCAACTCCAAATATTTATTATCAACTTAATTAAAAATTCTTCACTAATTAAGCATCAGTTCCCCATTCTCTACCCTCATTTTATGTCCTGGTAACCTATATTCTGAATTTTAAGCCTATGAATTTGATTATTATAATTAGATTATATGAGTGAGATCCTACAATATTTGTTGTTTGTGTCTGGCTTGTTTCACGCAACATAATGTCCTCAAGGTTCATCTAAGTTGTGACATATATCAGGACTCCATTCCTTCCTTTTTTTTCTCATAATTTTTAAAAATATTTTTGTTGAGATATCTTTGTACACGTAGAGTCCATCCAAAGCATGCAAACCTCACAATATCATCACATAATTGTGTATTCATCACCATGATCATATTTTGAATATTTGCACCATTCCAGAAAAAGAAAAAACTCATACATCCCATACCTCTTACTTCTTCCTTTCATTGACAATTAGTGTTGCAATCTACCCAATTTTCTTACCCCTTATTCCCCCTATTATTTATTTATTTTTCATCCTTATTTTTACTCATCTGTTTATACCCTGGATAAAAAGAGAATCAGACACAAAATTTTCACAATCACACAATCACATTGTTAAAGCTGTATAGTTATACAATCATCTTCAAGAATCAAGGCTACTGGAATACAGTTCAACAGTTTCAGTACTTCCCTCTAACCACTCAATATACCATAAACTAAAAAGGGATATCCAGGGCAGGTCATGATGGCTCAGCAGGCAGAGCTGTTGCCTGCCATCCGGAGACCCAGGTTCGATACCCGGTGACTGCCTATGCAAACAAAAAGGGCTGTCAATGTAGTGCATAAGAATAACCTCCAGGATAACCTCTTGATTCCATTTGAAATCTCTCAGCCACTGAAACTTTATTTTGTCTCATTTCTCTCTTCACCCTTTTGGTCAAGAAGTTTTTCTCAATCCAATGATGCCAGGTCCCAGCTCATCCTGGGAGTCCTGTCCCATGTTGCCAGGAACATTTCCATCCTTTGGAGTCATGTCCCACGTAGTGGGGAGGGCAGTTAGTTCACCTGCCAAGTTGGCTTAGAGAGACGGGGCACATAAGAACAACAAAAGAGGTCCTTTGGGGTGACGCTTAGGCTTAATCGTCCTGCTTCTTCTTTGCAGGAATAAGTTTTCTAGGTGCAAACCCCAAGATGGAGAGCTCAGCCTTTTGAATTGGTGTGTCCTCACTACTCGCAAGAATATCAGGAGCTCCGCAAATGAAGAAGATTAATATTTCCTCCTTTCTCCCCAGTCCTCTAAAGAAACTTTGCAAGTACTTTTTTTATTCTCTACCCAAATTACTCTGGGATGTATTGAGGCACCACATTTACTTGGAAAACCACCAAGATCTAATGCCCTATTGAAGATCCCACGTATGCTTGTTTGAAAGGATTGTGAATCTTCGTAAAGCCATGATCCATTCTGGTAGAGGCAGCAGTTTCCTTTAATCCTTATTCAGTACTGTAGGTTGGAAACCCGATTAGATTATCTCCATGGAGATGTGACTCACCCAATTGTCGGTATTAACCTTTTTTTTTTTCTTTTTGCATGGACAGGCACCAGGAATTGAACCGGGTCTGCGGCATGGCAGGCAATAACTCTGCCTGCTGAGCCACCATGGCCCACCCGGGTATTAACCTTTGATTAGATGGAGATGTGGCTCCACCCGTTCCAGGTGGGTCTTGGTTAGTTTACCACACTACTTTAAAAGAGGAAACATTTTGGGGATAGCCACAAAAACCACGAGAGCCCATGCAGCTAGAGAACTTTGGAGATGAAGAAGGAAAATGCCCTGGGGGATCTTCATGAAACAAGAAGTCTATAGAGAAAGCTAGCAGATGTTGCCATGCTTGTCATGTGCCTTTCCAGTTGAGAGAAACTCTAAACTTCATTAGCCTTTCTTGAGTGAAGGCAACCTCTTGTTGGTGCCTTAATTTGGACATTTTTATAGACTTGCTTTAATTGGGACATTTTCATGGTCTTAAAACTGTAAACTTGCAACTTAATAAATTCCCCATTTAAAAGCCATTCTGTTTCTGGTATATCACATTCCAAGTAACTAGCAAACTAAAACACCATGTAATCATGGAGGTTAGAATAAACTGACCATACCAGTTAAATTAGATAATGCGCTACCCAATATCTAAATTTTGCATCAAATAAACATCTCTCCCTTTGATCTTACAAAGAAGTTGAAGTTTAAAATATGGACCTAATCATCCTTTACCCTGTATTCTGATCTACCCCAGTCCTATCCAGATCAGCTTCATCCATATCTCTAGTTGATGTCTGATCACTTTTTCTACTTTTTTCTTAACAGTTACTATATGGGGTGATGTTGACTTTCATAGCGTCAGCGCTCTAATTCTGAGTCTCAGGTGTCACATAAATATTCAAAGCTTCTGGGAATGGCAATGTTATATGCAAATAGCTCAGTATCTTGGAATTTAGATATAACAGTTACAACTCCTGAACATATGTGACTTCTGTAAGAGTTTACAAACTAGGACCCTTTGAAATAGGCCCCAACCTGACAATCCATGCTCTCAACTTCAATTCTCTGAGTTTGTATATTATGGTTAGTCCATATAAATGAAGCATGATAATATTCATGGTTTTGTTTCAGACATTTCATTCAACATACTGTCCTCAAGTTTCATTCACCTAGTTGCG
Source organism: Tamandua tetradactyla (assembly GCF_023851605.1). Lineage (NCBI taxonomy): Eukaryota > Metazoa > Chordata > Mammalia > Pilosa > Myrmecophagidae > Tamandua > Tamandua tetradactyla. The sequence continues at coordinate 12,420,075 of NC_135351.1, forward strand.
TGTCTCACAACTTCATTCCTTCTTGCAGCTGCTCTGTAGTCTGTTGTATGTATACACCACAGTTCCTCCTTCCTTTCCTTAGCTGCTATACCCTTAGGACACCTCCATTCATTGTGAATCATGAACATTGCTTCCATAAACACCAGTGGGAAAATGCCCGTTTGTGTTCCCACTCTCATTCACTGCAGGTGTATACCTAGCAATGGGACTGCAGGATTATATGGCAACCCCACCCCTAGCCTGCTATAGAACCAAAACATTGCCTTGAAAAGAGGCTGCATCTCTCAGCTTCCCTACCAACAAAATTGGTGCATCTATTTCCCCACATTTCCCCTAGCACTTCTTTCTCTCTGTTCATTTTTAAAGTTTTATTTGCACATCATACAATCCAACCTAAGTATATAGCTATGCCTTAACCACCATAATCTATATGAAAACATTTCCTTTTCTTCTACAAAGAACCCATATCCTACATTCATCCCCCCGCTTGTTGACATTTAGTTTTCACATAATGCCTCTTTTACATTCAGCCTTCTTGAACTACCCAAGGTATCTTTTCCTGGATGCCTTACTTTGAAGATTTTTATAGTCTTACCTTAGTTTGGACATTTTCACAACCAATAGAGCTATAAACATGCAACTTAATTTAAAAAAAACCATTCCATTTCAGGTATATTGCATTCTGGCAGCTTTTACTGACTAAAACACTTGTGTTCTTAACTCTAACTCTTGAAGTTCAATCATTAATATTAAGCCATGTTATTGAGATCATACGGTATTTGTCTTTTTTGTTTCTGGCTAACGTCACTCAGCATAGTGTCCTCAAGGTTCATCCACACTGTTACATGCTTCATGACTTTATTCTGTCTTACAGCTGTGTAATATTCCATCATAGATATATGCCACAGCTTGTTTAGCCATTCATACATTGATGAACATCTGGGCTGTCCCCATCTCTTGGCAATTGTAAATAATATTGCTATGAACACTGGTGTGCTCATGTCTGTTTGTGCCCTTGCTTTCAGTTCCTCTGAATATATACTCAGTAATGGGATAGCTGAATCATATGGCAATTCTATACTTAGCTTCCCAAGGTACCACCAAACTGTCTTCCAGAGCTGTTGCACAATTTTACATTCACACCAACAGTGGATAAGTTTTCTAGTTTGTTAGCTGCCAGAATGCAATATACCAGAAACAGAATGGCTTTTAAAAAGAGGAATTTAATAAGTTGCTAGTTTACAGTTCTAAGCCCGAGAAAATGTTCCAATTAAAACAAGTCTATAGAAATGTCCAATCAATGGCATCCAGGGAAAGATATCTCGGTTCAAGAAGGCCAATGAAGTTCTGGGTTTCTTTATGAAGTGGAAGGGCACATGGCAAACACAGTCAGGGTTCCTCTCTCATCTGGAAGGGCACATGGCGAGCACAGCGTCATCTGCTAGCTTCTTCTCCTGGCTTCCTGTTTCATCAAGCTTCCCAGGAGACGTTTTTCTTCTTCATCTCCAACGGTTGCTGGCTGGTGGACTCTGCTTTGTGGTGCTGCAGCATTCTCTGCTCTTCGAATCTCTAATTCTCTAAAATATTTCCTCTTTTATAGGACTTCAGAAACTTATCAAGACCCACCCAAATGAGTGGAGACATGCCTCTACGTAATTCAGCTTAATAACCACTCTTGATTAAATCACATCTCCAGGGAGATGATCTAATTACAGTTTCAAACATACAATACCAAATAGGGATCAGAAGAAACGGCTGCCCCTAAAAAGTGGGATTAGGACTAAAACATGGTTTTCTAAGGTACATACATCATTCGAAAACAGCACAATAAGTGTGCTTCTTTTTCCACATCCTCTCCAGGACTTGTAGTTTTCTGGGTTTTTTTGTTTGTTTTTTTGATAATGGCCATTCTAGTGGTTGTGAGATGATATCTCATTGTGGCTTATTTTTCTTTTCAGTGTGGTTTTTATTTTCATTTCCCTAATAACCAGTTAAGTTAAGCATCTTTTCATGTGCCTTGTAGCCATTTGTATTTCTTCTTCTGAAAAGTGTCTGTTCATGTCTTTTGCCCAGTTTTTAATTGGGTTGTTTGTCTTTTTCTGTTGAATTGTAGAATCTCTTCATATATTACGGATATTAAACTTTTATCTGATAATGTGGTTTCCAAATATTGTCCTCCATTGTGTCGGCTGCTTTTTTACTTTCCTGACAAAGTTCTTTGATACACAAAAGTGTCTAATTTTGAGAAGTTCACAATTATTTATTTCTTCATTCATTGCTTGTACTTTGAGTGTAAGGTCTAGAAAACCACTGCTTATGACAATATTTATAAGAAATTTTCATACATTTTCTTCTGAAAATTTTATGGTATTAACTATAATGTTTAGGCATTTGATCCATTTTGAGTCATTTTTTGTGTAGGGTGTGAGACCTTTTTTCATTTTTTTGCATATGGAAATCCTGTTCTAGAAACACCCTTTATATTGAAGAAGCTAGTCTACCCCAGTTGGGTTCGCTTGACTGCTTTAATAAAAACCAATTGTCCATAGAGGAGAAGGTCTATTTATGAACACTCAATTAGATTCTAAAGGTCAGTATATCTATTTTTATGCCAGTACCATGCTGTTTTGACCACTGTAGCTTTGTAATATGCTTTAACATCAGGTAATGTGAGACCTCCCGTTTTATTTTTCTTTCTTAAGATATTTTTAGCTACTCAGAACACCCTGCCCTTCCAAATAAACTTTATTATTGGTTTTTCTATTTCTGCAATATAAGTTATTGGGATTTCAATTGGTATAGCATTGAATCTATAAATCAATTTTGGTAGAACTGACATCTTAACTAAGTTTAATCTTCTAATCCATGAACATGGTATGCCTTTCCATTTATTAGGTCTTTCATGATTTCTTTTAGGAATTTCTTATAGTTTTCGGCATATAGTCCAATGTGCCCTAGGAGATCAGGAAGGATGCCAAACTTCTTATTGATGGTTCCCCAAATCTATGCTTCTCTGGCCTGCCCAGCAGATGACAATCTTCAGCAAACTATTCCTTGCAGTCCTAATGTGATACTGTGCCTTGAAGACTCAACCACCTCTGCCCTATTGCGAGGGTAGTTGAAGCAGAGGCTTCTGGTTGCTTTTGTTCTGGATATGTTGAAATTGTTTCACAGAACCAGTACCCAGCAATCTGAATTCACTGATCAAAAGCCATGATCAGTGCTCAGCCATGCTGCCCCCCCATTCTTGGGGAAATGCCACTCCTCAGGAAACTTCCCCTCAGCCCCAAGGAGGCACTGTGCTTCTAAACCACCCCCACTTCCACCCCTGTTGGGGGCATGGTTGAAACAAAAGCTGTAGGCTGCTTTTTGTCCTGCACTGGTTGGAACAGTAGCTGCTCTCACAGCCAGGACCAGATTAAAAATCATAATCAGTGCGTGGCCATGCACCACCCGACTCCTCACTCCCAGTCTCGGGGAAGAGGATTTTTATTTCCAGTCAGGAACTCAAGGATGACCTGCCATTCCAGTGGGGCTGGGGACCAACCTCCACAGAGGAGAATTTTACTCACAGCTCATCACTGTGAGGTTATTAATCTTTTCTTTCAACTCTTCCCTGGAGGATGTATGTTGTTCTTATGGTCTCCAGACCCCCAAACAGTTGTTCAGACAGTTCCTGGCTGTTTACTAACCACCCTGGGTTATGAACTGAGTTTTGAAGTTTCCTGTTCTGCCGTCTTACCTCAAGTGACAACGAAATTATTTTTTTTTAATATTCAGTACATTTTATTGTTAATTCCAAATAGCCGATTAATTCCTACAGAGGGCGCTTGTTGATTTTTGTATATATAGCCAACCTGCGTTTGTAATTGACGAATGAGTATGATTCCAACATAAATGTTGGCTGATAATTTTGTTCACATTGACGAGTAAGATGAAAGCAAAACAACAAAGGCGATGTTGGAACTTTAGTTATATGTCAGTGATGAGAGCGAATTCTTTGCTGAATTGTGCAAGAGCATTTGAATACTGGAAGAATATTTCCTCAATTTTTTGCATTATAGACATGACGCATTTTTAAGTTTAATTTGCATTATTGACATTTTCCCCTCAACTTTCTTAAATCTAGATAATCAATGAGACAATCAATAAAGCCCTGATTTGTAGTAGTTGACAATTTCTGAGGTTTAATTATTCCCACCACGGCTGATTTCAGTGATTGATGCAGAGTTGGAAAAGCATGCTCGGCAGTGCATCATTGTGTAGTATTTCCACCACGTAGATATAGTAGATAGGGGATCTAAATAATCTTGAGAGCACGGATAATAGTAAAATATAAAATAATTAGGAAATAGTTGATTTGGACTATTAGCATTGTTTTAAATACAGTCTCTTTAATTGTAAGGGTATATACTTTAATTTTTAATGGTGACAGTTTTTAACAACAGGTTCATACAATTCCTGAAAATTTAACACCTTCCTCTCAGTAAATGGTGTACGGCAACTCCAACACACCGCCAAAACACCGATTACTGTGCTTACTCTGGGACTGACACAACGTAAAATTCTATCCACGCATTATCTTATTTAATCATCATAACTATATAAGGAAAGCTGTTATGCCTTCTTTTTTAACAACTGAATTATTTTTAAAGTATTTTTTACATATACTTTATATGTAAAATAAAGTATTTTATTTTTATCTAAATGTTTATATGTGAAATAAAGTATTTTATTTTTATCTAAAATAAAAAATTATTTTAGAAAATTTGGAAAATACCATAAACCCTACTTCTGTGATATTCCTTGTTCAATTAAAAAAAGGCTGTCAGCATCTTCCACCTCCTTAAATATAATTCTAGAGGTTAAGTGTAGTGGCTGCTTAGTAACTAGTATTTTTGGTTTTATGACTAATATTTGGTATTCGACCATGTATATTTTTTTATACTACCATACTCTTCCTTCATTCCTAAATTTTTCTCTAGGAACAATTTTTTTCTATGGACTTTGATTTTCACTAATAAATTAGAAGGCTTATGCACATTTTAACTTTTTATTAGAATAAATGATGTCTAATTTTAGGATAAGATAACTTGGAATTCTTCTATTTCATTTCTTTCATGACACGTACAATTATACTTTTAAAAAAATGATGAAGGGTTCTAATTATTTTATTGAGAAGTGTTTATTTTTTTATGGTAGACAAATATATACATATCATTTGGCCAACTCTTTTTAAAACATATGTATGTATTACATAGGTATATATACACACACACACACATACATACATTTGTGCATATAACTGTATAATATTTCTTCACATCAGAAACTAAAAAGCAAACAAAAAGAACCTCATTCTTTCTGAAGATTTTGAAGGCATTGTTTCAATGCTTTATTTCCTTTGAACTACTAATTTGGCTACTAAAACACCCAATGCTGTTCCAGTTCCTGGTCTTTCATCTACGCTCTATCTTTTTATCTTTCTTTTCAAAATATTTTCAGAGAAAACTTACACTACAGTAAACCAATGATTCCTATTGTTGAACTTGGCCTATCCACAAATCCAGAAAACTACTAAAAGCAGGCAGAAGCCAAAATTCTATACGTTCCAGGAGGAGCTGTTCTTAAAGAAGAAGTTTCTTTTTCATGTGTGATGTGTTAGCTGGAAATTACCCACTATAAGGGCCCAAGGACTTTGTTTGACCGAATTGTCTCCTTTATGAGATGCCTGTAGTAATCACTTCCCATTGGCAGACTTTCCCCACAAAGAAATCCTGTGAGATCCCTGTTGGACTGCTTTCGCCTTGAGCAATTCTACATGGTGGGGAAGGAAATCAAACATGAACCCAGACCCAATTTTATGCTCAAACTTTTGAGTTAGGGTTGTTGTAGGAAGTCCTTTCCTTCCTGCCTCATCATTATTATGTTTTTACAGACATCTCTCCAAGGTTTCAGCATGTGACTTTAGCTTATCAAGTGTCAGTGACAATGTAAACCTTTTCCCGTACTTTTAAATCCAAATTAATATTTTCATAGAGAGCTGGAGATGTGAACTTAAGTTCCTCTCAATGCCTGTTTCTAAAAGAAACCTAAAATAAATGATTTACATGGCAAGAACACAGTTTAGCAAAAGTGGTTTCAGGTAGTGAGCAGATAAATTTAAAGGAAGAAGGATATGTATCACTGTTTTAATCTGGTTGAGATTATTGTCTGATTTTTTTTTTAAAAAAAAAAGCATTTCTGCTTTCCCTGGTGAATATGGAAAACTAAAAACACAGATTTGTATGACTGCCAATGCAGAGGTGTATCTCTTTTGAGCTCAAGTAACTTGGTTGATTGTTGGTTTCTGTTCACAGCAACAAACAAACAAACAAATACTATCAGCAGGCAATGAATACCTCAGAAGAGCTTAATGTGTTTTTAGAAGAGTTCTCTGTAAGGTAATAGAGAGAGTTTCAATGATTAATAATAGGATCATTAAATTGCCCCAAAACATGTAGATTATCTAAGCAGTTAGAAGACATAAACTTTTCATCTCATCCTTGAAACCAGTTTTTAAAATGTTGAAGAAAACATTGCAATAATTTACATAAGTAGATTTTGTTTTTAATTTATTGAGGAAGAATCACATTGAGAAGTTGCTTGAAATCAACATTTAGCAAGGAATGTAGCCCATCAATCATAACAGGCTCCAAGTGATTTTGGTGTCAAAAGCTTTGAGATATTTAATAAGGTGACTTATTTGAGGAGGAATTATTAAGTTCCAGACTGCTGGTAGAAGACTGTGGTCTGTAACAGTTGAGTTAGTAGCTGTGGTTCTATAAATCTTAGAGGATTAGACTTAACCATCACCTAGAACCTGCTTTTAAAACTTCCTTTACCACAGTCATACCAAGAAAAATTTTGAGCCAAATCCTCTACCATTCACATCATTAGCAGTCAACTCAGGGAGTCTATAGAAAGTTGTATTAATTTTTAAATTTCAATATGGTTCATTTTATTTTGGCCATGCCAAACTTAACAGAGGTTATTTTTGCATTCTAGTAGTAGTTAACCGTTCATGAGATAGAAAACTGCTATGCATATTTACCCTAAATGATCAATATAAACTAAAGCAAAATTAGCACTCTATTTTCTAGTCAGCTGAAATTAGTGATTTCCCTCACTAATTCCCTTGGGATATAAATTTGAATTTAAACTATTAAGGGAAAATGACATTTTAAATATTGAAACAAAGCATATTTAAATGTTTGAGCTAAAAATTATATGTTAATTCCTCATCTGTGAAAAATGTATGTATTTTCCCTTGGAGAATGTCACTGTCAGAACAATAGGCCTTTCAACCAATGAGCTAGATTCTCACAGGTATTGACCCAAATGTCCTCTTTTAGAGTTAGGGTTGGAACAGCTCAGCTGTTAGCAGATGGTAGAGTGTGGGTGAAATGATAAGTGTTTTGGAGTCAACACACCTTGAATGGTCCTGGCTGCTCCAACCCTGTAACCTTGACCAGGTCACTTCATTCTGGCCAGTTTCTTTATTGGTAAGGGTAGGAAAGTTAATATAACTTATCTCATCAGAGTATTTAAGGAATAAACCAGCCCATATGTACTTAAGTCACTGAGTATGTTTCAGATATTAAAAGAGTATTCTTTGTCTACAATTTAATTCCTACATGGTCTCCAGCTTCTTTTAATCTTAATTTTTTATTGTGTATTATACACAGAAAACTGTATGAGAACTTTAAGAAGGAAGAAATACTTCTACGCAAGCATACTTTATAAGTAAACAAATAACACAAGTGTCTTGGTTTGCCAGGATGCTCTGATAAGTAGTACACAATGGGTTAGCTTAACAACAGGAATTTATTGATGCATGGTTTCAGACATTACAAGTCCAAAATCAAGTCATCACTGAGACTGTGCTTTCTACCTGAAGTCTAGGGTATTCTAATGCTGGCGTACCACAATCCTTGGGTTTCCTTGGCTGGCAGCCCTGCCTCCTGCCACATGGCAACTCTTTTTCCCTTTGTGTCTGCTCTTTGAGCTTCCACTCACTTCTAGCTTCCCTCTGTGGCCTTCTCTGACTCACTGGGTCCAAATTTAATTTGCTTATTAAGGATTCCAGTCATATCAGTTAAGGCTTATCCTGATTTAGTTGGGCCAAAGCCTACCTAAAAATATCATCTTCAATAGGTCCTATTTACACATGAGTTCACTCCCACAGGAATGTGAATCAACATTAAGAATGTTTTTTATCAGGGTACTTATTTTAGTCAACCCCAAGTAATTGCTAAGTGCCAAGCTAACTTATTCAAAAGCATCCTAGATATGATTCTACATCAGATCAAGTGATCTTGGAGTAGTAAAGTTTCACCTACAATATATACCGAAGCTCATAACTACTTAAAAGTAACAGATATCAAGACTGATATTTATATTTACCCACTGCATATTTCACAGGAGGAAATGTTGTACACATAAATATAAAATTCAGAAAATAAGGTCAAATACAGCTTTTACCCTTTCAAAAGATACATACTTTTTTACACTTTGAAATATGTTAAATATTTTGAGAGCTTTCATGAAAAGATTCTACCAGCAAAAGCATAGCTACTTAACAGAAGTAGTTATCCTACTATGTCATGAGAAGGCTCATTAGTTTTTCTTTGATAATTAGCTATAACTGCATCAAAAATTATTAGCTATAATGAAACAAAGGATCTCTGGAAAGTGAACCAGCGTGAATACTTATTATGAGTAAATTAAATTGAAAAATACTTGATTAAGCAATACACACCTAATTTCACATAAAAATGCTGATTTCTCCCTGAAGAACAACTATGGACTCCATTAAAATGGGAATGTTTCATGTGAATATCAATTAATCAAAAAATATTTATGGGATGTCCCTGACTAGAATACAAAGTGTTTTATGGTCTCATATATTCAAAAATCCAGTGCATTAATATCAAAGCCTTGTATCAAAACAACAACCGACTTCGTCAACCTAAGTTAAGCAGGTTCATGAAAAAAAATTGTACTCATTTTGAAAAATTCCCTTCTCATCACAATCTTAGAAATATTTTTGCATATTATACCTGAGTATATACATTCTGAAACCTTCAGGATGTTGTAAGACTCATGATTTTGAAAGGATTCCTTGGTAACTATTTTAGATGAAATGAAAGGAGCATAGAATGGAGGAGAAAACACAAGAAAAATTAATTTGGCAGGAGAATGATAGTAACTGGAGTCTACGCTTCCCAGAGGTCAAAATCAATAGGCTTGAGGTATGCCTTCTTCATAAGCAAAGCATTTCAAGCACACTTTGGAATATGTGTTTCAACAACAGCATCTTTTTTTGGCACATCTCTGCACCTTCAACTTCATAGTTGGCATTTTTAGCCCATGTGACACCCTTCACCCACAGAATCAAGAGCTTGTGTTCTCGTACTTCTCGTGGAGCATGACAAATGGAAACATAGCTCACAGGTGTCTTAACTCATGACTAGACCTCAGCAATCCCCTTGAGGCTCTCCCAGTTGGGTGGACAGAAGAAATAGAGGCAGGTTTACAATGGAAGTATTGTATTAAATTCTAAGCTTCTAGGATTTGAACATAATGATTAAGAAGCAACAGTGCTTTCCAAAGTTTTGTGAAGGGTCATACCTACATGCAAAGAAATGTACTGTGTAGGTGTACCACAGATGTCTATGGAAGAAGCCTGTTTTTTAAGAATTTAGCAAAATTGCCCCAAACCTACGTGAATGATGGTATTACTCTTGACAGGTTGGTGATTGGGAGGGGGCTAAAGATTTTCCTAGTTAGATTTTGGCTTCTTGGTTCAAAGTCTCTTTTCTGTGTCATGTGCCAATCAGATAACTATTCATCCAAGATCTATTTATGTTTTCTTGATTTTCCATGAAAAAAAAGCCCACACACATTTTTAAAGGCATTGATAGGTTTAAGAAACTTTATTGTAGGTTTCATGAAATAAGGAATTTATATCCCAGCAGTAAAACTGAATATTTAGCATTCTCTTCCTATACATTTTAAGGCTTCCTCCTGAGTTATTTGAACTTCCTACATCTTCCTTCTTCTCTCAGAATGGCCTCTCTATTTTTTTACATCAGATTCATTCCATTCCATTCCTCTCCCTTCATTATACAGTTACCTTTCCATCACCCTTTTGGGGATGGACCTTCAGGAAAGTGTTCAGATAAATTTCAGACTTAATTTCCATTGTGCATTATCGTGGTGGTCTATGTGGTGATGAGACACAGGCAAACAAATAGTGAAAAAGACTTGTGTAATACACGTATTTGATGAATCTTTCATCCCTAGCAGAAAAATGATAGTAACTGGAGACAATGCTTTCCTGGGGGTCAACATCAAACCCTAAGTCCTTAAGCCAAATTCTTCATAACAGGAGCTAAGGCTCTGTAGTAGTCCCCTGACACCCATCCTCCCCCCATAATATGCTATCTCCTCTGCTACCTATAGGTGCTGGATTCTTTCCTATTTCTACTTAAAAGGTAAGCTAAGTAACTCTCCAATACCAAATCAAACTTAATTCAACTAAGCCATGATCAGCATTGTAATAATTATTCAGTAAATCTTAGCCTATTTAAAATCAATCTGAAATTGGTTAAGTTGTGGGTTTAAAGATGAAGAGCAAATAGATAAGTGAAAGAAACTGCATTATTTGGTGGACCTTGATTTCTTCTTACCCACCGCCAAATTTACCGGGTAATTTCATTAGGCTGTCTTCTGTTTCATTATATCTATCAAGTCAGGCCAAAGAAAACATTTATACTATGCTGTATTAGAATTTAGCTGCTATACTGTATATAAATTATTTAACATATATATTGTATTTTTCACATATCTTGATTCCTGATATAGCTTATAACTACTTTTGAAGGTAGAAATCTTGCCTTATGCAAAATTGTGGTTTCATAACACAATTCTTAAAGTGTAGTACGTGGTTTGTAAATATTCCAAAGTTAAAGGATTGTCAAAAATAACCACACTCATAGCATTAGTTAATGTTTCCCTTGGAGTAATTGCAGAGGAATCAAAACTGCTTGGATGAGGATTATAAAATCATATTATGTAATGGAATATCAAACCTGCTCAATATCTCTGATTAATCTGCACCAGGAATGGATTTGAAACAATTACATTATAGAATATTTTTCTTCAAAGTAACCAAGATTAACCTGGAAGCTTGATTTTCTAACTGTACAAGATAGGCAACAAAGTGACTGGGTTTAATATTACCCAATATTTTAATAAAACAGAAGGTGTTTTCTTTTACTATCATGAAAATTATGACTTTCCTGTTAAAGGGCTTATGCATGCAACTGGAAAAAAATACGTGGCCTGAGAGGTTGGAATAAACTCTTTTCTATTCATTCGCTATAAACCAGCATTCCCAGCCTCATTTAAGGAGGACCTGTTGAAAACGAAAATGGACTCAAATGATTTTCAGATGTGAATAGATTTCCAGGTAGCCACCTGGCCAGTCACACTCTCTTTAAAATCTCTTTAATGTTGCTAAGGCACCATGCATGAATGGGCATGGCCTTCCAGACCATTCTACAGGATTTTCCTTGTTCAGGTCAGTGGAATCAATCACACTAACTCTTTGCAGTGGAATATGTGCTAAATGAATCTCCTCTAGAAGGAGGAGTGTAATCTATGCAATATGAGAGGAAATGTTAGATTAATGGTATCCAAGGGCTAGAAAGGAATTCAAGGATAATTTATTTCAGTCCACACTTCAGCCATAGAGATCCCCCCAGAATATTATCCATGTTCTCATGAGGTCTTTGCTAAAAAACATTAATGATAGCATCTACGTTCCTGCATAAGGAATAGAAGTACTTTCCAGCTCTCCTGGTCTGTGATATTTTCCTTGCCATAGTCAATGAAACATCTTAATTTAAAATCAGTCTTGGAAGAGTACCCAGACTGAGTCAGAATCTAGGAGCTCTCTTCCCTGCAAGGCAATAAACAGAACAGGTTTCCTGAAAGTATAAAATCTTACAATTAAGTAACAGACACTAAATAGATTCTGTCTAATCTATTTGGCATGTTAAGCAGTTTGGAAAAAAGCTACTGTGGTGGTTTAAAGCTGCATGTACCCCCAGAAAAGCATGTTCTTACACTCAATTCATTTCTCTGGGTGTGAACCCATTGTAAGTGTGACCTTTTAAAAGAACATGGAAGTCATTGGCGAACATAGCAAGCCATGCATAATTAGCAGCCATTGCAAGTTATCAAACCCTGAACGAGTACTGCAGATCATTTCGTCTTCAAACTTTTTAGATGGATGTAGAAACAGGTTCAGGGCATTCAAGTAAATCTCCTAAGATCAATGGCCATTTAAGAGTGGAATATAGGTTGAGATTCTGTACCAAAACTCTCTCCAGGTTATGCCACGCTCACTGATGCTTTGTGATCCTGGGATATCAATTGAAATTTTTAATTAAAATCATCCTACCTACTGCTCAAAGCCATATAATAGGGTTTACTTCTTTAGAACAGTAAATGGCATATTATATTTTAAAGATTGGTGGGAGTTAATAAACTGAGATACTTTAAGAAAGAACTCCAGAGATGTTCTTCAACAAAGAGGCTTCCAAAGAACAGAAGGGTCCAGTCCAAAATTGTAGTGTCAGACAAGTAGAAGACACCTTTCTTTTTGACATTAAAAAAGCAAAAAAAAAAAAAAATGGCTCAGTTAAAATACAAACAAACATATTGTGAAATGTCATGTTAAACCAAACCCAAACAAAAAACTGCAGACATCATCTTACAGTAGTATAAAAGGAAATATTTGAAAATGATTACATGCCATTACTTTTTTCACTTTGGTAAAATGAAAACAACAACATGATTTTTTTTTTTCATGTGTTAACAATGCACTCTCTCAGGCTAAGACCTTGTATTTCAAGTTGTAGCTTGGGGCAAATTTTTATAGCTGAATTATAAATCCCTGAAAATGGAGATTTATAATGGAAATTCTGGAAACCCATACCTAATGGATCTATACTTCTTAGGGCCCCTCTAATGAAAGGCAGTCTCTGAGACTGTTCTGGATAGCTTTGCTACTAAGAGTAAATGAATGAAAGGATGTCCAGATGAAATATTTAAGATGTAACCCTTTTTTGGATACTTGTTTGTATTACAGTGGGATCAACACAATGAAAAACATAAAAAAGAGACTACGTTACAGCTGGATATAAGAATGTAAGATATGAAAAATTCTTAGGGAAAATGATGAGTTATTAAGGTGTGGACTATAATATCATCGTCATTCTATAAAACTTTTACAACCTGATCTTATTTGCACAGAGATTACATCCCCAAAGCTCAGTACCAAAGACACATGTTAATAAGCTCACAACTTTTAATTAAGCAATATGTAAAAGTAGATTCCCATTAAGCTGTGATTTGTGGGCTAGTTCATTACAATGGGCCCCAACCACCAGACACATCTTCAATACAAATCAAGCAGTCTGCATATCATCCAGCTTAATGTGAGCCGACTAGTGATGTTTTATTGCCAGTTCAGAAGAGCAATTCATAGAAACTCTTTTTCCCCAAAAGGCTAGGACAGAGAGCAAAACCTAATGACCCCATGTTGCTTGTTTAATGAAATGTCTCATCTGCATTGTTTATTTGCATAACACAATGATTACTCATACAGTTAATTATCATACATCAGATTCTGACCTGAGGGGTTAGAGTTTTTATTGTCATAAACCCATAGAGGGCAGACCTGGTAGTTAGTTTAGGTGGTTGGGGGCAAGATTAAATTTCCCTTCATTTCAGTTTCGTTTGAAGAGGAAGTGTTAGAGAATTAATGGCCCAGGGAGAATTAGTTAAGTGAAAAAATAAGTGAGTCTGGATCTTTCGTCCATAAGGTAAATTCTCCAGGAACTAAAACGTTGAATCTAAAAAATAAAGCCATGTAGCCATGGGGGGAGAATGTGATCTGATGACTAAGAATATTTTTAGAGTAGGGATGGAGGAACAAAACGGATGCGTTTGACTGCACAGACAATAAAATCTCTTTGCATAAAACATAATCACCAACCCCTTTAAAAATTGAAATGGTGTATGAAATCCTGGGAAGAAATATTTGAATGAATCGTTTAGTCAATAGCAATTTACTAATTGAATAAATATATATGTATATATACATTCAACCTTCATTGTGTATCAGACATTTTATTAGATACATATATGCACAGAAGTGTATGTATTCATCCAGATAAAAACTCTTAAGTACTCATCTTTGAAAGCCATCTTCACCAAATATTGATGTCTTATACTTTGCTTGCATCTGTTTTTAGGGCTTGTATTCTGTTCTGCCTGTGCCAGTGAAGTGTTTTGAAAATTGATGCAGTTTTAAAATTCATTTTAAGTCTCATTTGCTCAGGTCCCTTTACTCTTCTTTTTCTTCCATGTATTAACTATTTTATATGCTGCATATTTATTGCAAAAATGTTCAAAAATATAGATGCAGATTTTTTTTAAAAAGTCACCAAAACACCACCACCAACAATCAGTGTTAACATTTTGGTATATATCCTTCCATAATTTTAGTGTAAATATACACATATATTTGCATCCTTGTATAGAAAAAACAGATTTGCATAAAAATATATTTAGACTATGAATAATAATCTATGCATTTCCTTTAAAATTCATTGGTGATATCTTATCCAGTCAATTAATACATTGTGGTGAAAACAATGGTATGAACTCATTAAAAAAAGGGTCAGGAAATTAGGCTTGCGGGCCAAATCCAGCCTGACACCAGTTTTATAAATAAAGTTTTATCAGAACACAGCTCCCTACTTTCCTTTATAAGTTGGCTATGACTGATACTGTGCTATAGCAAGGGAATCAAATAGTAGTGACAGAGATCAAATATTTATTATCTGGTCCTTTACAAAACAGTGCACAGACCACTATATTAATTCATTTCTTCTTTGGAGAAATACATCCTTGTCATGCAACAACACAGAGATCATATAATTCTGTCCGATGAGACAAGGGTGAAATTGATTGAGCCATTTCCAGGTCTTGACACAGAATGCTTTCACAATTCTCTAGCTCTCTTTTCCTCTTTTTAGTAAACTTAGTAAAGAGCTTTGAATTAAGTGAAAAATATCATTTTGAGTGTGCCATTGAAATTTCAGATTCATATGCATTTTTCAAAGACATTAGAGAATCCCATTATGAGAATGTCCTCTAATTTGCTGCCAGTCCTTTATTTTTGATTGAACATTTACATGATTTCTAATGTTTTGCTTATAAAAAATGCACTGTGAAAAGTATTATTTATTTTTATTTCTGCACTTATTTAACTCCTAGGATAATTAACTCATAATGAAATTTCTTCGTTAAAGAAATTCAATTTTTAATTTATCTGGTAGCAATATCTTTGGGATTTTTCACTTTTTCTGTATCAAATGACTGATTGGTTCCACCAACACTCTTTATTACATCATTTCTTCCCTTTTGAAAAACTGTGAATGGATGATAAACGCTGTCAATAAGATTATTTTTGTCTTTATCCCCTACTAATATTATAAACTGTATTAATACCCTTTCTAATGCTGAATCGTTGTTCAGTGATTAAGTAAACCTTATTTGGGAACAGGATATTTTTCTTAATTTAGTGCTCTACAAAATTGGCTAATCTTTCCCTCAGGTCTGTAATTGTGTGTGTGTGCATTTGTGTATACACATACTATGTTTGCTGGGTTTGAAATCAGACTTGTTTTAGCTTATAAAGATTTAAAACAGCTAGCAGTTCTATTTTTCAGCTATTTATAATAATTTAAATAGTATAGGATTATTCATATGTTTAATGGTTTTAATTAAGTGAAGCATAAAACCATCTAGAGTAAGTGAGTTTTTTAATGGGCATTTTTCCAATAGCCTTTAAAAAATGTTTTCTATGTTAATGTATTCAGCAATTCAAACTCTTCAAAATAATAAAGTAAATTTGGTGTGCTTTTAATATTATTTGCTCCATTGAAATATTTTTATTCACCACCACAGAACTATATATTTTAATCTATTCTATATTTTAACCTATTCTTTATCTGTGGCTATACTACACTTGTTTGATTTCTAATTTTGCATGTTTGTATTTTTTTTCCTCTTCATGGTCAATCTGACCAGAAAAAGGAATCAATTCTGATTTCTATAACTTTAAAAAAAATCACTAATACATTAATCTTCTTATTTTTACTAATGACTTTCAACTTTTGAAAGTTTATTTTATTTCTAGCTTCTTTATATTTATTTTTTAGTTAATGAAATTATTTCTATCTGAAGACAGCTTTGGCCATATCTCATAAGTTTTCACAAGTACTGTTCTAATTGCTTCATTATCAACTGATTTGTAAAAGCTGATGATTGCAATTTTGATTTTCTCTTTTCTCCATAAGTAATTAAAAAGTTCCTCCACCCATGTCCTTTTTATATAAATTTCCATTATTTTATCATATTGATATCTGAATATTTATTATAAATCTTCATTTGTGATTTAGTGGGTTTTTTTTCTCTTTTATAGGGAAACCTAAAATATGATACATCCTGGTAAATGGACATAAACACAGGTAAATGATATGAATTCTGATTTGATCATATGACATTAACATCCTTCTAAATAAATTACATTGATACATTATACTATGTTATTCATATTAGCAGATACCTAGAAGATTGTACGATTACATTCAGTACCTTTTAAAATTACAGATTCCCAGAAACCACCCATACCCACTGTATTAATCAGGGTTGTCTAGGTAAGCAGAACCAACAAGAGCTACCTGTAAATATGAGATTTTATAAAAGTGTCTCACCAATGGTGGGGATGATGAGTCCAAATTCCATAGGGCAGGATGCTAGCTGGCAACTCCAATGAAAGTTATCTATGAACTCTTCAGGAAAGGTTGGATGGCTGAAGAAGAGATTCAAGTTCTTTCTTCTAAAGTAGAGATGAAAGTTCTCTCTTCTGCCTACTGCAATTGTCACCTCGCCCTTAGAAGTGTTCGACTGATTGGATTACATACAAGATGACTGGGTCGGGTCAGCTGATTGGATTAAATACAGCTGATTGTATTGGATAAAACTGATTGGATCCTCTCATTGTGCAAGACACTATCCTCAGTTGATCATGGATGTAATCAGCCATAGATGCAATCAAGTGACTGATGATTTACAAAATGTCCTCACAGTAATGGTTAGGCCAGTGCTTGCTTGACCAGACAACTGGCCACCATTGCCTAGTCAAGTTGACACATAAATCTGACAATCACACCCTTCTAAACTAAACTATCCAAGAATCAAGTACAAGATAATTTATTTAAAAATTGCCATATGATACTTAGGTCAGTTTTTTCCTAGAAGTTGATATAAGAATTTTTTCTCAGGAGAAATACATTTTTAGTGAGCAAATACTTTGAAGAACCTGCTCATTTGTCATTTTCTATTTTTTTTTAATAACTACCACCATAGTAGTATGAAGTGGTATCTCATTTTGGTTTTGATTTTCATTTCCCAAATGACCAGTGATGTTGACCATCTTTTCATGTACTTATTGGCCATTTGTATTACTTCTTTAGAGAAATGTCTATTCACATCCTTCGTCCATTTTTAAATTGGTTTATTTGTCTTTTGTTGTTGGGTTGCAGCACTTTTATATTCTGGATATTAAAGCCTTACCATATATATGAGTAACAATTATTTTCTCTCTTTCTGTACATTGTCCTTTCACTTTCTTGATAATGTCCTTTGTTCAGCACTTGTGAGTATGTGGAGAAATGGAAGACCTTATACATTGTTGTTGGCATTGTCAAATTGTGCAGCCACTGTGAAAATCAGTTTGGCGATTCCACAAGAAGTTGAACATAGAATAATCACATGACCTGACAATACCACTTCTTGGTATATACCCCAAAGAAATGAAAGCAGGGACACAAACAAATATTCGTATACTTTATTCACAATAGCCAAAACTTTATTCGCAATAGCTAAAAGGTGGAAATAATTGAAGTGTCTATCAATAAATGTATAGATAAAAAGTATGCTATTTACAAACATGGACTATCACTTAGCCATAATAATGAGTTCCTGATGCATACTACAACATGGAAAAAGCTTGAGGACCTATGAGTGAAATAAGCTAGACACAAAGGACAAATATGCTATAATCTTATGTACATAAAAATACATAGAACAAGCAAATGCCACAGAAACAGCACGTTGCAGATTATCAGGAGCGGGGCAGTGGGTAAGGGGGGAAGTTACTGCTTAATGAGTACTAACATTTCTCTTGGAAGTGATGAAAATGTTGGGGTATAGAATGGTGACAAATGTAACACATTTTGAATGTAAGCAATATCCCTGAATTGCACACTTGAAAGTGGTTAAAGTGGGAATTTTTGAGCTGTATATATATATTCCTACAATATACACATTTTTAAAGACTGTTTAGGGCTTGTGTTTCCAGCCTAAGACTGTGATAAATAAAAACAGTAGGACTACTCTGCCTGAGAACTGAGACAGGATTTAGGGGCTATATGACCGAAAGAAAAAACAAAGTTGAGCAAAAGTACAGGGATGGGGAGTGAAATGCAATTTCTAAATAGAATGATCAGTGCTTGTTTCTAATGTGAAGAGGTCATTGAGCAAAGGCAAGGAGAGGTGAAAGAGTAAGCCGTGGGGTTATCCGGGGGAACCTGGCCATGTGAAACTCTGCAAAGACAAAATCCTGGTATGTTTGAGAACAGGAAGGAAGGCAGAATGATGGATCACAACAAGGAAAGAACTGGGCAGCCATGAGGGCCGTGAATGAGATAGAAGAGGACATGGCTGAGTGGATCAGAGCCCAGTGTGCGTCTCTCCAGCTGCCTTCAGTTTCATGGGTACAGGCACAAACTAGGCTCAGGTGGATTCAATGAAGGCTGTGGGATTTGCCAAGTGTTGAGAGGAAATGGAAGTGGGAGATGAGAGTGAATCGAGGATGTAAGCAAGGGTGTGATTATTGTGTTTTATAAGCAATTTAAGCTGGGTATTTAGGAAAGAGTGAATAAAAGGAAGGCAAAATCAAGGCAGATGTGACAGAGTCCATGGCTTAGGGTGAGGTGGGATGCAAGAGTTGTCACAGTTAGTTTCCAGAGTAAATGAGCCGGAAAGACAGGAGGTGCTAGACAGCAAAAGGGATGCAGTGGAAATAATGATTTGCTTTCTGAAGCACCACTCTGCTTGTTTGAACCTCCAATATGTATTTTAAATTTGTGATGGCATTTTTAGTTTCCTTTCATCTTTCTTACCCATTCATCTTCCTTTTTATTTCATCCTGTTGTATTTTCATCTAAGTGTGTTCACTATTTATAATTTTAATCTTTCTGCTCCTTTTTCAGAGAATTTGTCTTCTCAATGTTCCTAGAATGTTACTTTTCAAACATTTTTTCTTAGGCAGATATATGCAGTAGATGTAATAATGGTCCCCCAAAGATTCCAACATCCTAATCCTCAGAACCCTATGAATATGTACCCCTACATGGAAAAGAGACTTTGGTGATGTGATTACATGACGGTTCTTGAGATAGAGAGTATTCTGGATTATCCAGGTGGGACCAATGTCAATGGTCTTTGTAAGAGGGAAGCAAGAAGGTCAAAGTGAGAAAAAGGACATGTGAGAACAGGACCAGAGGTTGATTGGTGTCTATCTGGAGAAAGGGGCCATGAGCCAAAGATTGCAGGTGGTCCCTACAAGTTGGAAAGGACCAGGAAACAGATTCTTTCATGGAGCTTCCACACACAGAATCAATCCCCCTGTCTGACATCCCTAAGGCTCATTTCAGATTTCTGACCTCTGAAACTTAAGAGAATGTATTTGTGTTGTTTTAAGCACCTGAGTTTATGGTAATTTGTTACAGCAGCAATAAGAAACAAATATGTTATAACTTTTTTTGACAGTATATATTTTCTCATTTCTTCAGTGGTTTTAATGCTTAACATTACATTTGTTGCTTTAATACTAATAATACAGGCAACAAGAACTCAGAGAATTTGGAAAACAGAATAATATTAGAAAAAAATACTACTATATAATACATCATCTCAACACCCAGAGCTAACCACTATCAACACATCTACATGTGTTATTTCAGCTTCTTTCTGTATTATATATATACATATATATGTGTGTGTATTGTAATTGGGGTCTTACTGTATGTAACCTACCCTTTCACTCAATTTTATATTTTTAACATTTCCTCATGTCATAGATTATTTTTTGAAAATGTAACTTTAATGGATGCATCATATTATATCATACGTGTTTAATGAATATCCTGTTTCATGACCTTCTTAACTTATTATTATGGTTAAAATCAAACATACCCAAAAGTAAGAAGAATGGTATCTCTACTTGAATTCTCATGTTTCCCTTGCCTGGATCCAATATTACTCTTCATACGGTGTTCTCTGTGCTCTCTTCTCTTCATTCTCGTCTCTCTGATGTTGCTAGTAAATCTTTCTCAGTAGTGAGGAGTTTAGTCATGGGATGTTCCTGATTCATCTATGAGCTACCTTAATTAAATATCTGATACTACTATGAGAATTGATAACAAAGCAATGGAACAAAAACACTTTCCAGAATTATATGTAATTATAAATATTATTATATTATCATTGTGTATATATTTATATACATGTGCTTAGCAGATAATATGTGACATTTCAAAATAGCAAGGAAATGACAAACTATTTACTATACCATGTTAAGATAATAAATAAAAAACTTACAAATGTAACTATCTAAAAATTTAAAACTCCTATACAGCAAACCAACTAAACAAATGATAATCTTGGTATATTTTGGGAAAAACACAATAAACAAAGTTTTAGTGCACTTGATATATAAAGAGCTTTTACAAATCAATGGGAAAGAAAATGAACCCCAATAGTTAAACTCTGCATTTTCATTAGCAATGAAAAAAGAATGTTTCTAAAATAATTGATGTTAATTAACTCACATGAGCTACTTTTAACTTTTCCAATAAGAAAATATGTTTATATTAATGTCTATTACTAACAATAATTTGGAGAAAGAAGTTATTTCAATTACCATTTGATTTGTAGCTGAAACGAAAATTGGTACAGTATTTCTGAAACACATTAGCATACATTAAAATTCAAAATGCATAACTCATTGATTCCCTATTTTAAATTCTAGAAATCTATTCTTTCGTGTTTTCTTTCATTCCTTCTTTTCTTGCATTCTTTCTTTGCTCCATCCTTTTACCATCTTTAATTCTCCTTCCTTTTTTCCCCCTTTTCTTCCTTCTTTCTTTTCCTTCTTTCTCTAATTCAATTAGCTAACCAACCACAATAGCTGACACATTCCATTCATCATCCCTGTTATTGCTCACAGCAACACTGTGAAGTGAACATTGATAAAGCCACAGGGATGATGGGCTGGAACTACTTTGGGAGCCTTCATAGAAGGAGCTGTCAAGAAAATTCTGCATGCCTACATTGAGCCTAGGATTGGTTGAACAACTGAAACAGGGACACCAAGGTCATTCACTGAACGGAAAGTGTAAAGTCAGCTTCAGAAGAAAAAGAAAAACCATTGGGTCATTAGCTATTAATAATCTATCCATTGAAGCACAACTGATACTTTTTAAAGCTCCCTTTTTGACCTGAAGCTATGACATCCATGTCAACAGGGTAGATCAGTTGAGCCCTAATATGAGGTAACCTTTCTCCTGGGATGAGATGAGATGGGATAGAAAGAATACAGCATATATTCAGATATTCCAAATTGCCTCTCTAATCACACAATTTCAAACCACAAATATAAATACATC
This sequence comes from Tamandua tetradactyla, assembly GCF_023851605.1. NCBI lineage: Eukaryota > Metazoa > Chordata > Mammalia > Pilosa > Myrmecophagidae > Tamandua > Tamandua tetradactyla. Next base: position 12,441,992 of record NC_135351.1, read on the forward strand.
ATTGGATTAGAAAATATTATTGAGGCATTGTTCAGGAAAGTTGAATAACTTGTCCAAGGTCACATAATTAGCAAATTATAGAATCAGGGTTTCAATCTGGAGCCTAAGATCTTAACCATTATGCTTACTGTCTTACTCATTCCTTCATCTATTTATCAATAACTCCCAATTTTGAGACAAATACTAAGGAGGCAATCTTTAAGAAATTTATACCATTAAAGGAAAGAATGGTAAAATGGATCTTCCCTGGGGTCTCACCAGAATGAGGGAATGAATACGAGAAGCAATGAGAGAAGGTCTCTGAACTGCACTGTGTTCTGATAGCTGAAACCTCCTTGTAGTCCAAGATAAAGCAGAACCTTGATCTAACAGTGCCCTGTTTACATGCCACAAGGCAGGAAACCCCAAGACTGATATTGGTCTGGTCTCCTTGAGCATTACATGTGGCCACAGCCCATGGAGGTCCTGCCTTTCTAGGACCAACTAACTACAGAACGGGGAGATCACTTATTTTTCCATATAGTGTCAAAGGAACTTAATGCTTCCTCTATCTTTCCATCATAAGATACCTAAGATCTCTTTCATTTTTTTAGGAATTTACAAAAGATAGGAAGAACTTACACTTAGTTTGTGATTACCATCTCACCAACTTCCTGAAGCAAAAACGCAATGCCTGTGAACTTGCCGGGAACTGGAAAAAAATATAAAAGCATATCACATTTATTAATATCTCAATAAATCATCCTTCCAAATATGCTACATAATAAACATTTAGATAAAGTGTTGTAGAATTACTTAAAAAGTAACTAAAAACTCTTAAAAGATAAAGAGCCATTAAGCAATGTAGTGTGTAATTCACATCTTATGTGGATTTAAGGAGAGTTTTTTTTTTTTCTTCTAACGGTCTATCCCTCATTGTGGAATATAAAAATTGGATTGTATTTAAAGCATTATGGGTGTTCCTTGGGTAGGTATATAACAATAATAGATTTGGGGGGGAGTGCTAATAGAGCCCTTCCTTGATCGCTGGAAGCAGTACCCAGACTGGTATTGATATCCTTTATCCTTGAGTCTATCTCCACCCATCAACTGTTCACAAATCAAAAAGGAGAAAATCTCTATTAATACCCTATATTCAAATGAAAAGAATTTGACTTAAAATAAAGGATGAGGATTTCTTTATTTCGTTCAACCAACAACTACTTAGCTAGGAACTACCATTTTCCAAGTCTCTGAGCTGGTAAATTAAACAGATTTTCACAAGAATCTCAAAGCTGCAAATAGCCATTTTCAAACTATTAAAGTCATGATTTCCCCATCCCTAGAGGTATTCAAGCTTAAGATAGATGGCCAATTGAAAGTGATGTAATAGAGGAGGTTTGTATTTCACATAAGTGAATAGACTAGATGAAGTTGTGTGCGTGTGTGTGTGAGTGTATGTGTGTGTGTATATGTGTGTATGGGGAGATTATCATTGTTGAAGATATATAGAAAAGATTATTTCAGAGACACTTTGAATAAGTATTTATAAAATGGAAATGCCATAATGCCATCAAAGCTTTTTTTCTCTGCTTATTCAAGCATTATCTGTTGATTTATTTAATAAAACTGAGGACCAAGAAAGTGTGGAAATACAGCTTCCAATAGAATGCTACCATGCTGTGATTGGTGAAGTGATAAGTAATTTGCTTTGAATACAAGCACATACTATTTAGCACCATATTTAACTGAAGGATGAAAATCACTCGTTTTTCATCCACTTGCTTAACTGACACTTAGTATAATCTATTTATTGCCACTGAGCTTAACGCAAGGAACATTTAATAGATCTTACTTTTAAATTTGCAGCAAGCATTTAAATTTTTAATTCATTTATATTTATGTTTTTATTCCTTAATGGAATTGAATTTCAAATGAATAATCCACTTAGGCAATAAAACCACAGTAGGTACTAGCAAAAATGATCTAATAAAAGGATTTTTGTATTTACAGTTTTCAATTATGACCACATTTTATATTATATATTGTCTCCATATGAGAAGAAATATCAATGTGAATGAGACAAGTCAATAGTAACTATCTATAATACTAAAGATGGAGTTCCAATGAAATGACTGAGAAAATATGTGTGAGTTTATAGAAAGAGCACAGCTTGTTTTACTGATCATTTCTTGAAAATTGAAAATCTTAGCATTGCAAATTATAATTTAATCATTAAAAAGTATTTATTTAATAAATTATTAATAAATAATTATGCATAATTAAAATTATTTATTTAATTATAAATTATCCGCAGTAAACTTGGTTATAATTATCTTCATGACTGATGACTGAATGCACAGGTATGTAGTTTCCCAGAAATGTATCTTGAATTTTAAAACAATACTGTATGGTGGATAAATATGCATAATTCACTAAGGAAACTTTACACAGGAGATATTCTCATTAGAATTCTGTTCTTGCAATGCACCTATCTAAAAAGACCACACCCATCTCTCCTTATCTATGGGAATTACTATTTGCAGTTTTATAAAAGGCCACAGAAAATGAGGAATTGATTCTAAGAATGAAAACTTCCTTTTATTTTCCCCTACTTTTCTCTTGAGAACCTAATCTGAGATTTACATTCAGATAAAAAAAAAATTAAGTAAGTGTCTTCAAGGTCAATGCAAATATGGTGTTGTACTTCTGAGACAGACAGTACCAAAATCTTATTTTGTGTTGGATTGCGATATGGTCATGAACCCAAGAACATCAGAAAGATGTTTTTGAACGCGAAGAGAGAACTTTGGAAAGACCTGTTAGCAAAGGTCTGTTCTCCCACACATTATTGCATCTATTTGTTATGAAAGCCTTAAAATAAGTCAAATATTGAACCTCTGACTAAAGCTCAGTAAGATAAGTCAATGGCAGGGAAAGGAAATATAAGGTAGCAACAACAAAACAACGACATGGAACAACAAACACTTCATGGATTTACATTTTACACATATGTAACAACTCATGCTTTGCAATAGTAAAAATATATTATTAGTAAATATATTGTGGTCACGGGCATCCTTTGGGGGTTGAAAATAATGTTTTTCTCTTGTTACTCCTGCCCTTTCATTAGGGCAACCAATTTCTTAAAGAAGACATGAAAAAGGAAAAGTATTGGTTGATGGATTGCTGATTTCTGTGTTAGTCATTTGATTCACTCTCATATAGTACTTCAAATATAAAGCTAAGTAAAATTTGACCTATCCATTTAAATTCTTTCATACAACAAAATTTTACTGAGCACAGTGTTAAAAATTTGGTATTAATGGTAAATAAACAGACTATCATCACTTTCCACCTAGGGCTTAAATTTTAATGAGGAAAGTGTAAATAAAAGTGACAGACTGCAAAATCGGTAAGTAGATAAACCAGTTAAGTAACTGACAATTTAGAGGGAAAAAAAAAATTACTTCTTCAATTAAAGTATTTTATCAATTTGACCTAATAATTTCATGAAAATACAGCTTAAAATGCAGAAAGATGCGTAGAAGTCGATTTTATTCCTGCTCCATATATTTGAGTTGATGTATGTCTATAATAGAATTTAGAATAATCTATCAGCCCTGTACTAGTTTGCTAGCTGCTGGAATGCAATATGCCAGGAATGGAATGTCTTTTTAAAGGGGGAACTTAATAAGTTGCTAGCTTACAGTTCTAAGACCGAGAAAATGTCCCAATTAAAACAAGTCTATAGAAATGTCCAATCAAAGGTATACAGAGGAAAATACCTTGGTTCAAGAAGGCCGACGAAGTTCAGGGTTTCTCTCTCAAGTGAGAAGGCACATGGTGAACACAGTCAGGGCTTCTCTTTCAGCTGGAAGGGCACATGACGAATATGGTGTCATCTGCTAGCTTTCTCTCTTGACTTCTGGTTTCATGAAGGTCCCCAGAAGGCATTTTCTTTCTTCATCTCCAAAGGTCGCTGGCTCGTGGACTCTCTGCTTTGTGGTGCTGCACCATTCTCTGCTCTCTCCAAATCTCTCACTTTCTCCAAAATATTTCCTCTTTTATAGGATTCCAGTAAACTAATCAAGACCCACCTGAAAGGGTGAAGATACGTCTCTACCTAATCCAATTTAACAACCACTCTTGATTGAGTCACATCTCCAGGGAGATGATCTAATTACAATTTCAAGCATACAATACTGAATAAGGATTAGAAGAAACGGCTGCCTTTACAAAATGAGATTAGGATTAAAACATGGTTTTTCTAGGGTACATACAGCCTTTCAAACTTGCACAAGCCTGTTCCCACTTACTTTGCCTTTTTTCTTTATACCATAAATGAGAATAAAATTAAGATCTGGCTCCAGTTTCACACCTACCTCTCTTTTGTGCCATCTCTCCAGCAACAAAGAGTTATCAGTCCCTGCATAGTGTCATGCACTCTGCATATGCTAATATGCAGATAAATTATCTGTCCACAGGTAACTCATACTCTAATGAGTAAAGTAAATGTATCATTAAGTCATTAAAAGAAAAATCCATAAGTGAAAGTGGAAGCAAGTTCTCTGTGATCAGAGCTACGAGTAATTAATGCTTGTGGAGATGAGGAAAGGAAGAAATCAGAAGTAATAACATTTAAGAATTATCTAGAAGGAAGACTCTGTTTACCCAAGGTAAGGAGGTAAGATAATTTAATGTATTTAAACATGTTCTGAATGTGTATTAGTTTCTGTAAACCTAAGATTTATTGACAGAAGTATTAAGGTATATTGATTTGCCTTCAATAATAGCCACAGGGTATGAAAATATATAGACAATATGTACATGTGCTAATTTCTGCAACAGAGGAAACCCCAAGTGCAATTTTAATGCAATCTTCTCTTTTTTAGACCAAAGTTATCATGATAGTTAAATAGGGATTAAAGATGGGGAAGAAAAAAAATCACTAGGGTGGGTTGTGTTCATGTGTTGCTTAAGTACAGGTACCAGGTGTTTTTTTAAAGTTTTTTTTTATCCATCCAAAATATACAATCAATGGCTTTTAGTATATTTACAGAGTTGTGCATGCATCCCACAATGAATTTTAGAGCATTTCATTACTCCGAAAAGAATAAACCTATACCCCTTAGCAGTCACCTCTCAATCACTCTATTCTTTCCCAGCCCTACATAACCGCTGTTTGATACCTGTATTAAACAATGCTTTCATTTTGAGAGATGTGGCTCAAAAACTACTAGTTCACCCTTCCTTAAAGGTGCAGGCCGAAGGTCAGAAGCTCTAGATAGCTACTGTATTTTATGGCTCTATAATGAGGATGAAAGATTCTTAATGAGCTTTTATAACCCCCCAATCCTCTGATGGTTCATTGTCCGTATATGATTATAAATCCTACTCCAGTCCATCATTTGAAATAGAGGAAATAAAGGGAGTGAAGGGAAGCTGTTTATATGAGCACTGGAAAGTGGAGTACCCTATTTTAATCTTCTTAGAAAACATCCAGATGAAAGCAAAAAGTTCAAATTTGTGGCACCAGTTACGGACTGATTATGATTACGGTCGAAAACAAAATATATTTTCTATGAGGCAAATTATTTAAGTAATTGACTTTTTTGGTGGTCATTTAATTTTCCCATTTTTTTTCCTGCAAGTTCCTTTTAGGAAAGGGAATTTATCTAGACTTGGTCATATCATCTTCTAGCCCCTCTCCATATTTCTTCACAGTGAAAGGGCTCTACTATTAAAGAATGTTAAAACAGTAGCCCACCCTTCTTCAAATCCCAGAATAGCCAAGTAGCTCTTCTAAGCTAACAAAGATGAAGATGGTTTCTATTCTTTCAAAAAACAACAACAAAAACAAACACCATATTGTGATGAGCCTGACTTTCAGCTGTGGTTTTCAATACCCATTATAGACATCTAATAACATACATATTATAAGGCAATAAGCGTGAAAAGGAAGGTGGACATAATCTTCTAACCGTTTCTTGTGTACCGTGGTGGAGCTTTAGGACAAGAAGGAAGTAGCAATTGTTTGCTCCTTCTTGGTTGATGCATTCAATATTTAATCAGTGGGGAAAAATACTTTTCCATTTTAATGGGCTCTTTTCATTTCTCTTCGTTTAATATCAAGGGAGTCTCCCAACATAGTGTCCATTTCATTTATGTGTTCTTGAATAGCAGTGATCACATCCCTGTGGATAAGATTTATGGTGCTGATATCACCAAATACCTGAAAGGGATGATAAAAATTGGGCCCTTATTATTAATGATGTTTAAAAGAGGTATTTAGGTGGGATGAGCAAAAGCTGTTATTTTTTTCCTTTCTTTCCCACTAGTATTATAGTCTGAAAATCCCCTAGCAAATGCCGTATCTTAAGCCCATAATTTAGCTACAACTTACAATTTAGGTTTTATGGTCAGTTCCATTTATGACTTTTACAATAATTTTATAACAACCCTACCAAAACCATAAAGTAGAAATTGCATGAATACTTTTACTAATATAGAACACAGGGTCACAATTAGCAATTTGAACACATCTGAACAATAAATTCTTCTAATTCTACTGGACCTAAAAATGTAAAAATCAAATACAAGACTTGAATACATTCTTTTTCGCCTTTAATAACTTTTGTGTGATGAAATGTATCCAAAATAAAAGCTGTGGGGGGAAAGCACAGGACAGCATTCCTTTTAGTAGGAACTCATTGTCCCTAGGGAAGCTCTCTGTGTTTACAAAGACTAATTATCTTTGAGCACAACTAGCATCCACGCCAACATCCTATTTTTCTTGTCACACACAGTTTGGGTTTATGCCTGGACTGTTTATAATAATCACCAATGTCACTGACTTCATATGTACTGTCTACATATTGAAGGTATCTAACACTTTCAAGTATTCCACTGAAAGATTGTTTTCCCCCAGAACTGTAAGGCATCTTTAACTGAAGGCTATCCAGCTGAGACAGGCAAGGACTCACTACTACATCTAAATTGGCAAACTGAATGTATTTCTCTGGATGAGAAAGAGGTCTTTTTGACCTCTTTTAATTACAGAAGCCATTTTCTCTTTCTACAACTAGTATCTCTAGTATCTCTGAATAGGGCTATAAGTCATGTAAGTAGCCAATCAGAAAGTCTCATGATCCAAGATATAAGTAGTCCTGCAGGGGCAGGAAAATTGAAAGAAAGGTATCGATTGGGATAGTGGAGAAAGAAAATCTTCCATGATAGCGGAGAGGGACAAAGAGAAAAGAGAGAAAGATGGATTAATAGATTTGATGATATCCTTGGAACTCCTCAATTCAGCCATCTCAGCAGAATATCTATCAAGATTCCCACTTGTATGAGTTAAATGATACCTTTTGTTATTAAGCAGAAATAGGATAATAGTTTTACTTATACAACTAAGTAGTTTGAGAGAAACAATATCCTAGGACACATTGATCTTTCTTGTCCCATTGAAATCCTCTGGCCAATCTTTCTCAGAGTCTGCTTGCCCCACTTGACCCTAAAATGCTGTCACCTTTTCATTTATTTGCTGCCCTGTCATTCCTCTTAACAATCTGTTATACTTATTCTTTAAAATAGGCCTTTTCCTACATCTTTGTATACAATCTCTTAAAACCCATATTTGTTAGGAAACTTTCTCTGTACATAGCATTTATTTAAATGGCTTCAGTTCTTTTTCTTCAAAACTATCTGAAAATGCAAGCCAGAATTAAAATTTTAGAGATTTTCCCTGCCTCTTCAGATACCTTCCACTTTGGGCACTCCTGTGGCCCCCCATACCAATCATATCCTGAACTTCTGAAATGCACATTCCTGATATCAAATGAACAAATTGGGTGACACTCAGGCATCACCAAAATTATGAATTCCAAGCTGACATGGTCATCTTCTCCTAAGTTTCCTGTCTTTTACAGTCTTTCTTTGTTCTTGAGAATTATATTCAGAGGAACTGCCTTGATCATCATTTTGTCTTATAGGAAATGAATTATAGGGCAGTTTCCTTACCCAAAGATATGTCTTTATGGATGGAAATTCTGCTTGGGTAGATCATCAACAAGAATTACTAAAAGAAGTTCTGCAAGTTGAAATGAAAAAACAAGAGAGAGTGGCTTGGAGTAGTGTGCAGAAGGGAAGATTATCAGGAAGGGTAACTAAAAAGGTAAATTCAAGACCCATAATATTCTCAATTTACAGCTCAATTCTTTATTTCTTATAAGAGTCAGTACACAATTAAACAAGAAAAAGGCATATTTCCTGATAATGGGCATGAAAAAAAATGGTTAAGTGGCCAGAAACAACACAAAGAGAGGAAATCAAGATATAGAAGCAAAGAGCGTGTTTGTTACAGAAGTTAATGGGGTATCTTTTCAAATGAGCAGTTTATAGATGCAGGTTGTGTAGTGTAAACCACAGGGTAACCACAAATTTGAAATTTATACAGAAACAGAAATTATAAAGGAGTCAGTAAAATACATTTAAAAAATCAGCTATGCAGAAAAGGAGGTTGCAATGAAGGAAAAGAGAGACAAAAAGGATATGACATAAAAACCAGAGGACACAACAGCTGAAGTAAGTTCTGCCTTTACAATAATGACACTGAATACTAATGGGATAAACACCACAATCAAAAGACACATATTGGTAGAATGGATGAAAAAATATGATCTAAATATATGTTGCTTACAAGAGACCCACCTGGACCCAAAGACACAAATAAGTTGAAAGTGAAAGGATAGAAAAAGATATTTCTTGCAAATAGTTACCAAAAAAAGAACTGGTGTAGCAATACTAATACTAATACTAATACTAATACTAATACTAATACTAATACTAATACTAATATCTGACAAAGGAGACTAAGTCAAAACTTACAAATGAGAGACAAAGAAGGTCAGTATATGTTAATAAAAGGGACAATTCACCAAGAAGAAATAACAGTCATAGATATTTATGCAGCTACCATGGGGGCCCAAAATATGTGAGGCAAACACTAGCAAAACTGAAGGGAGAAATACATTCTATTGCAATAATATTTGGACACTTTGATATGCCATTCTTATCAATATAGAGAACATCTAGGTAGAAGATCAAGAAGCACAAAACTTGAATAATACAATAAATGAACCACACCTAACTGACATATACAGAACCTTGCACCCCAAAATAGCAGGATAGGCATTCATCTCAAGTGCACATGAATCATTCTCTAAGATAGACAATATGTTGGGTCACAAAACAGGTCTCAACAAATTTAGAAAGCTCAAAATCATATAAAACATCTTCTTATCATAATGGAGTGAAATTGGAAATCAGTAACAGCAGAGGACTGGAAAATACACAAATATACGTAAGTTCCATAAGACACTCTTAAAATCAGTGGGCCAAATAAATTGCAATAAAATCAGTAAATATCTTGAGAGCAATGAAGACGAGAATAAAACATGTCAAAACTTATAGGATGGCGCAAAAGAAGTGCTGAGAGGGAAATGCATTGCCTTGAACACCTACATTTAAAAAGAAGAAAGGACTAAATTCAGAGACTTAGGTGGAGAAATTAGAAAAAAGAACAACAAACTAATCTCAAAGCAAACAGTGGGAAAGAAATAACAAAGATTAGAGCAGCAATTAATGAAATTGGGAATAAACAAGAGAGAGAATTAACAAAGCCAGAAGATGGTTCTTTGACAAGATCAACAAAATCAACAAATACTTGGCTAGATCGAGAAAGAGAAAAAGAGAGAATCTTGCATCTGCAAATAAATAAAATCTGAAATGAGAGGGCAGGGATTATTACTGACCCCACAGAAATACAAAGGATCATAAGAGGATATTATGAACAATTATATGGCAGCAAATTAGGCAACCTAGATGAAACAGACAAATTCCTAGAAATGCATGAACAACCCACACTGACTCTAGAAGAAATGAAAGGTCTCAATAGACCAATTACAAGGAAATAGATCGAATCAATCATCAAAATTCTCTCAACAAAGAAAATCCCAGGACCAGATGGCTTCACAGGGGACTCTTACCAATCTTTCCAAGAAGAATTAATACCAATCCTGCTCAAACGCTTCCAAAAAAAATGAACAGAATAGAACACTACCTCACTCATTCTATGAGACCAATATCGTCCTAGTACCAAAGCCAGATAAAGATACCACAAAAAAAAAGAAAATTAGAAACCAATTTCTCTTGTGAATATAGATGCAAAATCCTTAAGAAAATATTAGCCAAGCAAGTCCAACAGCACTTCAAAGGAATTACACACCGTGATCAAATGGGTTTTATCCCACATTGTAAGGCTGGTTCAAATAGGAAAATCAATTAATGTAATATACCACATTAACAAGTCAAAGGGGAAAAAAACCACATGATCATCTCGATTGACATGGATAAGGCACATGATAAAATCCAGCTTCCTTTCTTAAGAAAAACGCTTCAAAAGATAGGAATAGAGGGAAACTTCATCAACATTATAAAGGGCACCTGTGAAAAATCCACAACTAACATCAATGGGAAAGACTGAAAGCTTTCCTTCTAAGAACAGAAACAAGCCAAGGATGCCCACTGTCACCACTGTTATTCAACATTATACAGGAAGTTCTAGCCAGAGCAGTTAGGGAATAAAAAGAAAGGAGACACATAAAAGTTTGAAAAGAAGAAATGAAACATTCACTATCTGCAGATGATATGATCCTATATATAGCAAGTCCTGAAAAATCTACAGCAAAACTCTAGAGCTACTAAACGAGCTCAGCAAAGTGGCAGGGTACTTCATCAACAGCAAAAAATCAGCAGTGTTTCTAGACACTGTTAATATGCAAACTGATGAGGAAATCGAGAAAAAAGTCTTATTTACAATAGCAACTAAAAGAATCAAACATCTAGGAATAAATTTAAACAAGATTCTAAAGGACCTGTATCTCTCTCTCAATCTCAGAGAAGACTATTTCATACTTTCCCTCTCTTTCGTCAAACTTTCAGCACTTCCTCACCACATCTTACTCCATAATGATCTTACTTTTTATTTCCAGGAGTGAAAAAAAAAATTAGGTCTTGTCTCCTTTTGCCTCTTTTTGGATATTGCTGTTGGAATTGTCTTCTCTCTCCAATCAGACAACTGCTGCAGCTGATTTCTCTTCTCCTCTCATGGTGTAAGGAATTTGGACTCACCTCAAGAGAGGTCTGCCCATTGTCCTTGCTCTTTTTAACCTCTAAACTCCTGGAATTTCCTCTAGCAATAAGTGGGACTTTGTTATTCATGCTAAGCATTAAAAACACTCTGTTTTATTTACTTATTGTCTGTTTAGCTCCATTGGAATGTAAGCTCCCTAAGAGCTTACATTGTATTGTTCACCTCTGTGATCTGAGAACCTGAACACAGAGTATAGTAGTTACTCAATAAATATTTGTTAAAAAAAAATAAAATCCTTGGCATTTTAATTGCTAGCTGGAGTGGCAAGTTGACACTACAGGCTCCTTGACTATAGGTTGACAGAGTGGGAAATGGGAGAACTGGTCTCCCTGAGTCAAAGCAATGAGCCAGGAAGACTAGCAATCTTCTCAATGAACTAAGAGGAAAATCACGCCTACTAGCCCAGGAAAGAAGCTCAGATCTTTGACCTTAGATGTGGATGGAAACAGTTCCAGAGAGATTTAAGCATCTCCACATTCATAACAGGATCATACAGTGCAGAAAATCATAGCAGGGCAGTTTAAAATAAAAATCAATCCCAAACTAACAAGTCCCAAGCAAACACAAACGTGAAACTCCATCATCAGGTCCATTCCATATCCCAGAGAATATACGAAGCTTCTCAGAAATGTAACCCTCACTGAGGTTTGTAACCTAAAAACTTTCATGAGAAACTTGAAAGGGATAATAAGTATGCTTAAATTTTCAATGAGCTGAAAGGAAAAGCAATGCATAAAGGAAAAAAAAAAGCATAATGAAAAAGATCTGACAGATTTGAAAACTAAATAAACAGACCTAGAAATGAAAAAAAAGATTCATCATGGGAACTTACCACTCAATAAGTGAACTATCCCATGTATTAGGCACAGCTAAAGAGAGAGCTAGTGATTTGGAAATCAAATCTAGTGAAATCACTCAGAATGTTGCTGAGAGATTGAGAGAGAGACAGAGAGAGACACACACACAGAGACAGAATACATAAAAGATTCGTAAGACATGGAGTCTAGAAAACAAATGTTCCAAAAATATCTCCAAAACAAGAGAATGGAGGGTCAGATAACAGAAAAAGGAATAAAGGCTGAGATTTTCCAAAATTTAAAGAGACACATATCCTTATACTGAATAATTTGATCAAATACTCTGCAGAGTAAATAAAAAGAAGTTCTCACATGTATCAGTCATGGGGCTACTATAAAATAGTAAAGACAATTATTAAAACCAACAAGGTATCAGTGAGTAAAGATTGCATGACTACCCTAGGATAACAAATCAAAGCAACACAGATTTCTTATTTGGGCAACTATTGTGCTGGAATGTAATGGATTAATATACTCAAAGTGCTGAGGGAAATAACTATACATTTGGGATTCTGCCTCCCCATTGGACATAAAGGTAAATATAAACCCATCTGAGAATTTCTTTAAGTTTGCTCCCATACACCCTTCACTGAAAGAACTCTCCAAAAATGAATTCTTCAGCAGGAAGTGAATAAACCCTTAATGTGAACTGAAGTCTCTATTTAGCTTACAGATACAGACATGGTTTGTTTTGCCCTCAACATTTTAAAAAATTTAGCTGACATACAAAAATGAAGAAATGCCTGGAACAATCAAGGCTTCTCATTTTCCTTTTTCAAAAAAAGAAGATCTGGCCATACTGAGCCCACACTTAGGGAAAATTTGCAGCTGGATCTGAGTAGCTGTCACCGTCCTTGGAGAATATTGCAGCAGGCAAGGTTGTCTCTCACACACCTGCTTGCAAATGAATTTGTACCTAGCCAGCTTCATTCAGCTAGCTTACCTGCCTGACAGTCAAGATTATGATTCAAGACCTCGAAGTTTTGGGAGGAAAACAAACTTTGGCTGAGGCTTCATTATGTGTTGTCAGTAATTTACGATTGTGAGCTTCTAGAGTGCAAGCGTGGGATATCAGAGTGGCAGCATCAGGTTGTGTGACTAGCAAGTGATTTCTGCAGTGACAGACATGGCTCCTTCAGGCTACGCAGACCCAGCTTTCAACGGTGACACCCGCAGCAATGAAGGTTACAACACGAGTAAGTTCCAGGATGACCCTGGATTTCTTAGAAATGTTGTGGGCTAAAACAGACCTGAAGAAAGAGATAGTGAATTGCCTGCTGATAAGTGTAGGTATAGCCTCAAGTGTCTAATTGGAAAAATAAAACTCTTTATCTAGCTGGTGGAATGGATCGTATCCAGCTGCCAAAAAAGTGTACAAAATTGATAAAGCTTCAGTAAGAAGCCATTATAAATATAGTAAGGAGGAAGAGGACAAAGGAAGAAAAGATAGCACATTCTTGAGATAAATTCCGATTTACTTTGCCCACTTACTACAAAGTATACATCATGCTAATTCACTGACTGCAGCAATGCAGCAATATTTGGAGGTCTTAGTTAAAATCATTATGGTTCTCAAAGGAAATGGATTTTCTTTTTTGCCTGAATGGAGTTCAGATTGCTACACCTGAAGCAGAGCAATCTGAATTGGGGGGTGAGATGGGGGGATTCTATTAAAATTAGATTAAAACTGTAGATTTCAAAAATAGAACGGGAACTAAGCTATAGGCCAAAGGCATGTCATTTCAGAGAAAGGATGTTTTGTGTTTTAAAAAGTAGAGCACTTATGTTCATTTCCCAGGCAGGGTAAATAAACTAATCGTGGACATTTGGATTTACACTCTGGGAGTTTAATGGTGATGGTGTGGGTAGCAATGGCTTTGCCTCTTGTCACCTGCTGGGAAAATTACACACCAAAGCCACAGTTCTTTCAATTTTACAAAGGTGTGCTTGACTCGGTTGTAAAATATTCAATGTTCTTGAGATTAAATATCTGAATATTGCTTCCGAAGGAGCAGTTGTCACCTTAAATCTAAAGTCTAGTTTATGTACTGGCTGTATTTTATATCCTTTAGAAAATGACACAAAATGGCAATAAAATCATTGTAAGTATTCTACAGGGGAATATAAATGCCCTATGGTTACCGATTACATATCTTTATACATAATTCCAGTTTATTTTCCTGGGAATTATGTTAAATATGTAAAAAAGCCTTTTCTCATAAAGGTAAAAATGCTAGATGTTTCCAAGTTGTAGTTTAGCATTAGTGTCAATGTTGCTTCAGAAAATAAGCCATTTTTGTTATTTCATTCTATTTAAGAGTCACTCAGCATACTATAGATGCTATCGCCCATAAAATAAATTTATATGATTTTATGTCAGTGTTTTAGACAACGTTAAGTGAAATTAAAAATAATTTATAGGATGTGAATAGCTAAAACTAACAGATTCTAAGCAAGTGTTTTATATATTGCTTCATCATATTATCATTAAATAATTTGTTCCATAAACTAAAAATGAAGGATAGAAGACTATCTTTAGATACTTAGGGAGAAGAAAGCAATATATTTATATACAGTTCTTAGATTAATGTTGACACAATTTTAGAATATGGCAAATTTTTTTCATAATAAAATTCTATATATGAAAACTATAAGAAGAAATAATTATGTTTAGAATTATTTGATTTAATTTTTACCATGAATGAAATATCTTTGACTTTCAAGAAATCAGTATCAGGCAACCTATTAAAAGGAGTTTTACAATCTATACTAATGCACTGCATAGTATTATCATGGCATGTTCTAAAAATACTCATCTCAAGCATTGACTTTGGAATACGTGGATTTCAAATATATTTATAATGCCAAAGCTCAAAAAATTTCCAAATATTATATTAACAAGGTTAATATAGAAAGAGAAACATGAAGGTATGTTTTCTCATTTAGAAATTCATTCATTAATAAATGATTTCCAAAATCCAATTAAATAAGAAAGAAATAGATATGGAAGTACAAGTGAAAATATTTTTTTCAAGGTAAAATATTTCAGTCTTTACCAACCATATAATAAATATTTCGCCTCTGCAATGTTTCAATTAAGACATTTAACCATATATTTTAGTTAATAGTCAAGGCTTATTTTTTAAACTACTTCTTTGTCCTTAATATACCTTTAAAGTTATTTCCTGTGATTTGGAATACTATGAATTCCAAAGTATGGCATACTTTAACCGATATTTATGTATTATTCCTGAAAGTTACATGCATTCAAAAATAAAGCAATTCTTTTCTACAGCTTTCATAACTGACAACTATGGGCAGATGCAAAGAAAATCTAAAATGCTGAAAACTATTTTATGTGTAAGAGCATTTTGCAGAATATAGGTAGGTGATTGATCATTCTTTTTCTTTATAGACTTAAATAAAAATATGAGGTCACTAAAAAGTGAGAATTTCTAATGAAGGGTTATCTCAAAATACAAATATAAATGAAGTATAGAGAAACTGGACATTTTACAAGATTGAAAAATATTAGCTATTTTCTTAAAGATGTAGAATCTCTAATATGTTTCTAAATTACATCTAGTACATAAACAGAATCAAAACGGTTCATCATTTTCTAAGGAAACTGAACACAGCTACATTAAAATTAATTTGGTCACTAGATGTTAAATAGTATTTTTGAGCTCCTAAAATATGTTTGAAATATTCAGCTATTTTAAAGTAAATCACTGCATTTCAAATATATGTGTCTGGCATCTGTTGTATTTATTTTTTAATTATGGTATGATAGACTTAAAAGAACTGTGCAACTTTTCCTCTTCCAGG
This sequence comes from Tamandua tetradactyla, assembly GCF_023851605.1. Taxonomy (NCBI): domain Eukaryota; kingdom Metazoa; phylum Chordata; class Mammalia; order Pilosa; family Myrmecophagidae; genus Tamandua; species Tamandua tetradactyla. The sequence continues at coordinate 12,457,871 of NC_135351.1, forward strand.
TTATTAAAGATACATATAAAAATGATAACTGAAGCCTGAGTTAAGAATTTTCCTCCTTAGTTTTGTGAAAATCAGATCTTTCCATAGCAAGTTGCACTGACCTAATTATTATGGACAAATAAAGTCACTCTTTTTGACATATATATATACGTTAAAATATATATATGTCATATATATATGAGAAAAATAATTTTATCAGATACATTTTAAAAGGGGATAACTTCCTATATACATTTAAATGATTATTATATATGTATCTATATGACTTTTCATGCTGGTATGACAGAAATATTTTATAAGTGACATTATATTCTAATACTAATCTGATAATTACTTGAATTCCACTTTGCTCTTACATTGTTTCTTTTAATATATTGTATATATAAAGGTCCAAGTTTCAGATATAATTAAATGGTGACTCTCGACAGTTTAGCTAAAATGATTAATCATATTATTCTTAGTGACAGAAAAAGGCAAAATAGTATTAGAGTCACAATTATAAAACAAAGAACTACAACAAAAAAACATTCAATAAAAGTGGCATCTGTTATGTTCGAATTTGGAAAACCTAAATAAAAGATAATAGTGAACTTACTCTCTTTGTTACTATTTTAGTAACATTTAATGATAATTCCATCATCATTACTAATACTGTTTCTTTTTATTGTGCATTTTCTTTATTGGTAGATAAGCAAATGTGGCCAAAGGACATGCCACAATTTCTTATGCAGGTGTTATGTACAAAGTGCAAATTCTGAATTTTTAAAATCTGGGACAGTAAATGTGACTTTCTTCCACAAGCCTAAATCAATTGATTCCAATATTTTTCATTAGATCAGCTTAGAATTCTGCATGATAGGAAAAACTAAGGTAGCTTTGCTCCTTAATATGCAATGATTTTCAACAAAAGGAGAAACTGATGGAGAAATTCCTGCCCCTCAAAATTATAAGTTAGCATCAACAATTTGCATAAATTTAATAAATGTTTTTTATAGGGCAACTTTCCAGTATTTTCCTGCTGATTTCCTCTTCTACAATATTGTGACTATTTCACACTCACACTCACGTTCACACCAAATTGGTTCTCGTAAGAGACAGTTAAGAAAATTTCCAAATACGTTAATTGAGCCTTTCTGAAACAAATTAAAATTCAAATCTTCGCGCAGACTTGCAGGATCCAGGTAACTTAATATACTATCTTCTCATTAAACATCCTAAATCTGAGGTCCAGGCTTTCTATAACTGCTCTTTGCCCCACGTGGCCCCTCAGTTCCACGAGCCGAACAAAAATCAAGAGTCTGATTAAAACACATAATAAAATTGTGTTTCCATTTTTCATTGTCCCCTTTCTCCTCCTGCTGCTTTCTATCAGCAGAGCACTTAACAACCACTAATTGGTTAATCTGTTATTTAGGCAAGTATTAATATTCTCATTTTGCAGACAAGGAACCAGGCCTCCTGCTGTGTATCTCCTGGCCCTGGGTAAGGAGCTCTTCAGATGGGAGATACAAAGTAGGTGAGCCTGTCCTCTAGAGACTCAGCTGCTCGCCTAAAGCCGTACAGCAGGTGCGCCTGCCTTACATCTCCGAGTTCCTGACTCCCAGTACTCCGCCCAGACCACCAGGCGACTCTGCCTCTAATGACAAAAACCCGTTTTCCCATTCCGTCCTCACCAATGCTCCAAGGACTTTCTTAATTGCCACTGACACCCTGGGATTGGGAAGCTTATTTGTGACTTGATGAGTCTGCGCCATCCTTGCCTGGGTTTCTAGGTTTTGTAGCACTGAAACTTCAGAATAACTTTGTTCTTAGTGAATACCTTGAGACATCCCTACCTACTGAACAAAGAGATAAAGAAGCACAGCTCTGCAAAGACTATATGGCATTCGGAGCCCAGAGGGGCTGGTAAAATGGAAGTGGCCAATGACCATCCCTGACCATCCTTGTGGCGGGGATTTCTTTAAAAAGGCACAATGCATAGAAAACTGTAAGAACGATGGCCTCTTATGTCACATGCCTGATGAAAAAAAAAATGTACTAGACCGAACACAAATCCATAGGAAAAATTGTTTTTAATGCCACCTCTATTTCAGAATTTATGCTTTTGAAATCTGACCTCTTTAGTGCAGAAAGCATTCTCATCTAGAAGCATATCTTTCCACAAAAGCAAAAACTTGAAAAATAAATCACTTCAAACTCAAATTGCTAGGGTTTTATTGAGTAAAAAAGAACGAGATAATACATGACCTATATTTCATGTCAGAATTACGAGAGGCTTGGAAATCACTTTGGTCACAAGTTAGAACCCTGTTAAATGCAAAATGGATTTAGATAACCAGATACCCTATTTAAAATCTTTTGGAAACAGAGTTCATATTAGAAGAGTGAGGCAAGATTTGATTCATTTTTGTTTCGTGGTGACATCCATGATAGAATTTGTCAATAAAATGAGACTAGAAACCTATTTCTTCCCATAGCAGAATTTACAGCCAAAATGCAGTGTGTTTCTCATAGGTAGCTCTAAAAAGCCTAAGTCATTCCCTAAACACACGTCCCTTTAATTCACACAATGAGGACATTGACAGGAAAGGATATCATGGTGCCTGACTGCCAATCATGTAGCATAATTCAGAATCCAGAAATTCAATGCAATCTAATAGATTTCCTTGAGCATCTCCTATGCACCTGGTACACAGATAAGGAATTCTAGGGTGGAAGTTAACTTTAAACTAAGTAGGTGACCATTTATGAGCAACAATTTAAAAAAATTAAGAAATGCTCCTTTAATCCAAAACTCATAGTGTACTTAGGATCTGATATCGATGCCTACACCTTTGGGAAAGATAATATATGGATTTAATTTATGGTTGCAAAGGATACGTCTCAAATCCCTTTCCACTGCAAGTTTTATAGCATAAAAGAACAATAATATATGTGGCATTACCTGTAAGGGGTTAGGAGAGACACAAGACAAAGAAAAGAGAAAATTTGCCAAATAGCAAGAAAGGCAGTTGAAAGAAAATTTGTGTAAGCCTCAGTTTGCTCGGGGACTAATGCTATTTTATAGTTCTCTCCCTCTAGGAGTCACAATTTAATGCAGGAAACCATTTCAGAAAGGCTAGATAGTAAAATCCAAAACTTGTGAAAAGTTTAATTCGTATTAGAAAAGGTGCAAAGGGGATGAGTGGGTTCAAATAGGATTTCATAGAGCAGAAACCTGGTCAAATAAAGCATGAAGAATGGGTTGGACCTGAGCTGCACACCTAGGAACAGGCAGAGGCATCTAACCTCAGGTATTTGCTGGGTTCTGAAGAGGGGGAGAGCCAGTTTAATATATGCTAGACCTACAACTGGACACAGTGCCTCTTCATCTTTATCTAGGGGTAAGCCCAATATTTGTATCATACAATGCAAAGCAATGGCGTGGAAACCAGGCAATAAAGAGTCAGATGGGTCAATAATATCTATTGTCCCAGCGCTCAATTCTTCCAGAAATGAGTTTATTTTATTGTTAGTATATGTTACAATTAGTGCTTGAAAAAATGTTTACAAGTTACATGAGTTTAATTATACATGGTCTTATTTTATTGCACCTTTATTTTTAAAGGGCTCAATGTACTTTGCAGGTGTTATTGCATTAATCTGCCCAAATCCCTATGAGGCAGGCAGTGTACATATTCATAATCCAGTTTTACAGATGAAAAATAGGCAGAGTCATGGGAAATGACTAAGCCAAGGTTACAGAACAAATGAAGCAATGACTTGGAGTTAGAGCTGTGACTCCAGGCACTTGATAACTGCTGTGCTTTGGGAGCCAGGCCACATCTCATCTGCACTCTCTACTCTACAGAAATTCTGCGGCAAACGGACACATGTCCCTGGGCTCCTGGCTTCTCATTGATACAATCAGTGCATGGTGTGCACACGTATTTAAGCACATGCCTCTGCATATGTAAAAAAAATTGAAGATGAGGCTACTTTGTTCTGCAAGGAGATTCTCAAAGCAAATGTTTTAGATGCCTGAAAAGGAGCATATGCAAAAATGCCCAAAGGTGCCTGTCACCCAAATTCCAAATAATGATGCTGGATAGGGTTATAATCTGCCTATCTGCTACTTGGTACAAGATATGCACAATTCCCTCTCACATTGCACCTTGAAGGGAGAGAGGAAGGTGATCTGATGGGGAACCTCTGGACACATGTGCTTTCTTGAAAGTGTCTGTGTGAGTCAGTTAACTCTCAAAAAACTGTTGGAAGCTGTCATGTTAGATAGGAGACTCTCCTGGCTACAAGACTGGAAGCTAAGCAATTTGGAATTTTTTTCAAGGCTTACCTTCAAAGGGATTTGAAGACACTCTTATGTTGACTTCATAATGGAAATGACAGCGGCTCAAATTCACAGGGAAGATGGGGTGAGAAGAAAAGTTCTCATTCCACAAATTCTTACCAAACAGGATTAAACCACTGTTAAGTGATTTACAGACCAGCAAGAAAAAGGAGTCTAACTTTCCTTCTCCTCTATCCTATATTTCCACCAAATAATTGGAAACAACACTCCTTCAGCCTTCATACTTAAACAGCAACTGTTCATCAGCGCAGACTGCCGGGTTTCAACAAGCCATCAAGTTTGGATTCTGAGAATATGGCCGAATCTGAGACATTTTTTGTTTATTTTTTAAAACTCCAACTCAAACCACCTAAAATCTTTTTAGAAGGAAAGAACTTTGCCAAATGCTACTTAAAAAAAAAATTTGAAAGATTTAGGGGTGGAGAATTTTCATTATTTGCTAACATTTTTTTTTCATGAAAAAGAAATGAAATGCCGCCATTTCATTCTTGTTGTGTGAGACCATTTCAGTAATGGGCTGTGCACTAACCTGTGTTTTTGAAGTATTCATGGACTCAGAACTCTTCTTCATCAACCTGCTGATGTTGGAAAATGTTAACCTGAGGAACTTGAGTAATTTAGTTAGAACTCTAAATCATTTCACTGGGCTGGCTTCCTGCCTCTCTCTCCCATATAACTACACACAAAGAACGTTTTTTTTCCTTATATGATAACTTAGTTTTTTCAAGAAAAACCTGAAATACATCTTGAACTCCACTATGATGTTAGAATAATTAGTTACAATATGCTTGCAAAGTAATTTTGGAGCCTCTGAGATAAAATTATATATATGTATATATATATATATACCACGCACGCACACTTTCATGCATTAAAATATGCACACTATTTGCATTTAAGTGTTTCCATATATACATACCTCGACAATGGCATCAGCCGGGAGTCTGAGAAAGTGGCGATATAGTTCTTGGAACCCACTGGGATAAATGGTGTATACAGACACATGAGAAGTCATGTCACCTGGACCAAGTGCAGAAGCAGGAATTTCATTTTGACGAGAGAGGTCACAGCTGGAGACACTAGACTTGACTCCATGGCTTTTCCAGATGTAATCATACACTGCCACCTAGTGAGAAACAAAGCCCCCCCACAACCCCACCCCCACCCCGAAAAGAACAGAAAAAAAATTAATTAACTTCTGGCAAGAGCATAACCGATTTTAAATGATTTTACAATAAATCTGAAAGTCTCTGCCATCTGCAGTGCTTGCACGCCAATCCATGCATATTTTTTATGACATATATCTAAATAGTGAAGATAGACAAATCCCCGGTGTGTGCTCCATAAAGTTAATTCTACACAGATGAAGCCGTAATTGGCTCCCATATTAACCCAAAGTAAGAAGATCAAGCAGGCTGTGACAATGACAGTGTTGATTAAAAAAAATGCTTACTGATGGTTTTGTGAATGGGTTTTTGTGCTTCCCCATCTAAAAGGAATCTGCTCTTTTCTTCTTACTCACAGTGCGTTAAGTGCCAAGTCTCTACTGTTACTACCTCAACGGGCAGGGTACACACACTGATGATACAATTTTGCAGCATTGCACAAAGCAAGATTTATGCATGCTTTATGTATTTGCTCACTTATTTTGCTTTATAACAATCCAGATTTCTGTCCTTACAGGACAAAACTTATTTTCTGTTAGGATTTCTCAGGTAATGATTTCATAGCCTAATACAATTAGCCCTATGTTGTCTCTGTGGATGTTAATTGAATTATGAATGAATTGAAGAGGCACTGTTGATTGTTGAAAATATTGGCAATAAGTGTTAGACCATATCCCTAAAATTTGTTCAAGGCCAATGGGTCTTCTTGTGTCCAGATATCTTGTTATCTTTTTCTACACAGCAGAGCTACAGGATGCTTTCTAAAATTCTTAGTTTCGGTATTAACGGACCCCAGGAGGTTCAGAAGTAGATAAATCAAAGTTCTCTATGGATTTCTTTCCTTACTGGCTCTTGCTGAGGCAAAAAATGCTCAACTGCTTTTGCAGAAATTGCATATCAAAAATGTCCTTCAAAGTTAACTTCACCTAAGATGACTTACAAATACTTAAAATCCTCAACAACATGGAGAAATTTAACCAAAGGAAAGAAAATTCTGGCCAATTACTATATAATTCAAGTCAGTAATTGACAATAACCCCACATTTCCAGCTGGTGACTTTTCCTATGAAAATAAAAAGATGTGATAACAACCTGAATGGGCATGTAAAGAAGTGGCAAGTGTCTTGAAATGGCATTAAAAAGAATGATCAAGGTTTAATAAGATTAAAAACAAATGTTTACTGAGGTTTCACTCCATGTCAGGCTTTTGAGGAAATAGAAACATGCTTTAGGAACTAAGAATCTAGGAGGAATTCACAATACAGTACTGGCATCTAATTAAATGAAAACAAATCTGATTGTGATGAGTGAGCAGAAGGAACCTTACCAAGGGGGTGAGATTTATGACGGATCCTAAAGCCTTCGTAGGATCTCAATAAGTAAAAAGAGCGTCACCCGGTGCTTCTGATGTAATCCTAGGAAAGGCACTGAGATGTGAAAGTTCATGATGGGGCCCAAGGCAAACCACCGTGGGGCCAGAGATGTCAGAGCTGGATTTGCAGGAAGGGTGCGAGCCCCAGAATGGGAGGCTGGAGACGTCATTAGGTATTGTGAAGGCTCCATAGATCAAGCCAAGAGATTTCTAATGTAATTTATGAAGGTGAGAAACTGCTAGAGAGCAAAAAGAGAGGTTTGAGCTGTCTTGAGTTTTAGAGAAACTGAGCTGAAGGCAGCATGCAAGGCAGAGTTGAGGGCTGAGAGATTGGAGGCTATCTCAGCAAATGTGGATCATAAGGTCTGCATTTGAACTGTGGCAACTGGACTGGAGACAGAGTCAATGAATACTTTCTGAGAAAGAATCAGCATTCTTTGGTTACTAGTTAGATGGGAGATGTGAATGGAAGAGATGATTCAGGGGAGGCAACAAACGTGAGATACTCAGGATCAGCTAAACCATTGAAATAGGTTTTGAGAGGCACAATGATCAATTCAGATTTGTATGAGTCTAAAGGAGAAATTCATTATTGTGTTAAAATGTGGTAGCAACTATGGAAACATACATCAATTTCTATCATTCTTAACATGTCTGAGAGCCTGGAGCGGACATTAAGCGACGCACAAATGCCCAGGTTAAATAAAAAAGTGGACAGTGACAAAGCTGCACTTCCCTCCCCTTAGGGAAATCTGTTCATGGAGGCAGGCAGGATCAGAACTGAGGTCTTTTAACTCCTCACTCTGTGCACACAGCTCAAGGTCAGGTAGCTCTTGGGTTTTATATGTTTCTCCCTTAGGGTGGGTCCATCTACAGATATTTCCCAGGCTCTGTATGTGAAACCTTTAACTTCAGGGAAGGCAGAGTAAGGACAAATGGGAGCATGTTTGCTGTGTTACAGAGAACCGACAATAGGGTCTCCAGTCATTTCCCCTAAGTGCGGGTGTGTCATAAGTTGGGCAGGTCCTTTCGGTTTGGATTGGTGTAAGCCTGTCTATAAACACAACATGCAACAAGTCCGCGTTGTCCCCAGGATGCCATTTGCACATGTTGAGGAAAAGAAGATGGCGATATTTGTTCAAAACACAGTAACTCTTGCTTTACAAGATGATTCCTTTCTAAGGGAAAGAGACCATGAATATTTGGGGAGTTTAATGTGCAGAGTAGATTTTTTTAAAAATTGTTTTTCATTTTGATATGTGCTTCCTTCTCCCTCTGCTTTTTTTTTTAATCACCTGTAATCTTAGCAAAGATAGAGGTGAATTGCCTTCTGCCCAAAGACGTCTTTGACTAATCGTTATCTAGGAGGAAAGGGGATAGGAGACTGGAGAGTTAAGTCAGCATTATTTAGTGGTGGCCCTTAAGAAGTACAGTAAACTACTAGACACACACAAACACACATGTTTACGTACAATTTATTTAATCTGTGCAAATCTGTCAGGTTGATATGATCAGCTCCATTTTATGGACAAAGAAACTGAGGCTTGGAAATGTAAAGAAACCTGCCCAAAGACCCAGTTATGAGATGATGTTTGCTAAGGGATAATCTTTAGCCATTGACCTCAGATTTCCCTATATTCCTGACCATCTCCCCAAGCTTCACTGGTGAATTTGAAACAGGAAATAAAACGGTCTCACCTTGCTCCTTCCCTCTCATGTTTTTTTTCTTTTTCTTTTTTTTTTTGGCATGGGCAGGAATTGAGAGCCAAACCCGGGTCTCTAGCATGGCAGGCGAGAACTCTGCCTGCTGAGCCACTGTGGCCCTCCTCTCATGTTTTGCAGTCCAACTACCCCAAGGAAATACCTACATTCTTGACCCATCCTTGTTCTAGTTCTAACAAGGGCAGGCCTCTTCACAGTGCAGGCTTGGTTTTCCAGTTTGGTCTGTGGGCAAATCTGCTTCCTTATAGGTGATGAATTAGCAAGTCTATTTGGCTGCCAGTTTAGAATCACATCTTCCAGTTTCATCAGTAGTGAGGCTGACATTTTTATTTTATTTGGTCTGGTTTCTGTGTCTTTTTCATAATTTTCTTATATAGCTCAGGTGGGGAAAATAGGGGTGTGCCATATTTAGCCTCTCAAGACTTCCAACAAGAATCAGTCAACTTCCTATATTTGAACTCAGGTCAGTCGGGCAGTAAAGCTCATGGGCTTTCTGTTCTCCATTTAGTAAAATGTTTCATCACATTTTATGTGATCATCTTTGTACATCAATGTATGGCTACAGAACGCAGATGTGTTCGAACATGATGGTGGACGCTGAATTTCCCCTTTAGTTAAATGCTCATTGAGAAGCATCAAAAGGAAGATTTTTCTACATTCTCAGTCTGGGTGGGAATATTGCAAGCATCCTCCTGGATTCAAATGGATGAATGGGCAGTGCGTCTTGGAAAGAAGAAATAGAGGCTGCATCCAAATAACTGCAGGTATTCAGTTCTGCTGAACCATGCATGGTTCTCAAGGTTCTTTAACTATAAATTGAAGATTAACTAGAAAATATCCTTGCAGGACTTCCTTCCTGCCTCTTTTGGGAACATAAAGATTGAATATTAAAGCAATTTTGGCCATTTCCAGAATTTCTAGCTAGCATTACTTAGGATTGTTAAGAGTCAAAACACTTAAGAAAAACAAGGCTCGTGGATCAAGTTAAACCCGATCATTTTGCAATATGAATATACATCTCCATTTGGAAAGGACAATGGAAAGAGCAACAGGATTGAGCAAGAAGGACTTCCAGAATTTAAGAGATTATTTTCGGTTACCTGCTGATATATTGAGCATTCTCACAGTAACCATGAAAACACCCTACCCTATGGGTAATTGCTTTATATTCTGACTTACAACCAAAGACAGCCTGAAGCAATTGCAGATGCTTAACTTTGAAAAGTTCCTAAATTTCTCCCTAGGGTTAAGAAAGTAGGGCAAGGCAAAAAGGAGAAATTTAGGTATTTTATTACAGGGACTAAACTTGGAGAGGCTTATCAGAAGATGGACAGAAAGATGGGGAATGATGAAGAAATCAGTTTGATTTCCCTTAGGTCCTCTGGCTCATTCTTGACCAGTCCATGTGGGTGAACATGTTTGCCCTACAATCCTGTTCTCTTGACCTTGAATTTTTTTTTTTCCTTAAAATTAGCTGTGGAGGATTAAGCTGCTAAGCAAACTGATCTGTGATATTTGATCTCCAAGCTTAATATTTACATGGAGTATTTGCCATTTAATTTTATTTCAGGCCTTTCAGGTGATCCCAAAAAAAGAAAAGTGAAAGTGTGTTAAGGCAGCTAACTGACAAGTTGTCCTACTTGCTTAGGGTAGATGAGGGATAAAAAGTAGGAAGCAAGATGTGATTTTTTTCTACAAACCACGTTTTCTAGAGATGGCTCTGTTCTGCATTTTTCAGTGAGCAGTGGTCAAAATATTTAGCAGAACATATATCCAAGGAAAATTGAACATCATCTGTATTTCTGCACAATGACAGGGAGAAAGGTAGCTATTGTGCCCTACAAAATCTGAAGTTAGCGCCACAAATTCTCTCTCCCATCATCTGAAATCTCTTCCACGGAAGTAATCAAATCTGTCCCTTCATTTCTAGGAGAGCCTTGCACGAGTTAAGAAGTCTAGAATCACCTGAGTCCAGAGACTACACATATAGGACACATCTGAGGAGCTAAAGCTGACCTCGATCTGGAGGCACAGAAGCTTAGAAGAATTCACAAAATGCCTGGCCAGCAAACACTAATCCTTAATTCATCATTCAGCAAAAAAAAAAAAAAAAAAAAAAACCAAGTTAAGGACAATAATTCTATGTAGGCGAAACAGGCAGGGACAAGTTCAAATGCTGCATATTTCACAACAGAGCTTAATTAAAACAGGACTATGAGACTGTTAATTGCATTATAATAGTTCAGCATGAAATTAGGTCTGATGTGAATGGCCTTATAGTGGATTTGTTTATGTTATTATAATTACACAATGGCACATAGATTTACTGCACAGTACACTTTTAACAGCTCTTGGGTGGATTTCTTTTCTTTTCTCACTCTAATTTGCATTCTATTTACAAGTATGTAAAGTCAGCAAGAGGGAGCCAGGGTCATGAAATTGGGTCATATTGGGTGATTCAGGCATTCCCCTGTGTATCTGAAGTTTAGAACTCCAAATACGTTGTGCCTTGATGACTGTGATTTTATTCACCATATTTTTAGATGCCATCAAAAAAAACTGTGTCTCAGTAAGATGGGCATCTTACCTAAAATACATGCATCATTTTGTCTTAAAGTGTGATGGCTTCTTTTAGAGTTAATGATTGCATGAAGGAAGTTGTATCTATAGCTCTGCAGTATAATATATTCCAGGGTAAACCCCCTCCCCCCAAAAGTAAAAAATTTGCATCTAGTGAAAAATGATAACTCCCATTCACAAGATGGAAAAGATACAGCAGGAGCTGGTTTTCCAAATGGTAAAAATGAATAATTTTACTTGATCCATCCATGGTTCCTACTTTTTGGTCAAAGGCAGAGCCGGCTCACGGTCAAATCTAAACTCTGACTTTTACTTAAACACTCAAACCTTGGATAACATCAGAAGTTTGAGAAGCATAAACATGTTTGACAAGGTTTTCCATTTTCATTTAGATATGTTGATTTCCATATACCCTGTGTATAATAGCAACTTTGCATGTTTCTTCATTCTGCATGTTTTTTCTACTAAAAGAACAAAAATTTAATAGAAGATTACCTACAAATAAATTAGGCGAGTAAAATGATTATGGTTTGATGTTTCTTTCTTTAAAATTATCATTAGGAGTATAGAACAAGCACTCAAGTAAATTTGAACCAATTTAGAGAGAGGTAATAAACTATGTTGCATTGCCAGAAAGCCATACTTCTAAACAAAATTATCTGTCCTTAATTTAGATAGAAATTATGCAATTTGGGGAAGTTAATGTATAACCATATGTATGTGTGCACACATTATATAACACATTTTGTTTTCATGCATATCTCTAAGTTTAGCAAGCAACAATTTTACATCTCGCATCTGTTAGAGGAAATATGTGTGTTTTATAACACTCCCGCAAAATCCTGAAGAAATACAAGAGGAAACTGTAAGGAACTTGACTTCTGGTTATGAAATTTTACAAGGCTCCTGGAAATAGAAATAAATGCAGGGGAAACGTAGATTATTTCGTGAAGGTAGAGTTACATATCTTGGCAACATTCCCGATATTTTTGCTGGTGGATATGTATGCAAATATTAGTAATTGTACAAACATAACTATATATGAATACACCATAGAATTGTTTTTGGGTAAGTGAAAGCATAGAATGATCCTCTCACCCTCTCACCACCCTTTGCCTTCTCACAGTACATGCAAAGCACTGACTCAGATTTTCAATAGGAAGAAGGGACAACCAGGGCGAAATCACTCCTGCCCTTCACTACAAATCTTAAATTAGGAGGAGAGAAAAGAATCAAAGAATGTGGAGGTGAAGACAATAAGAGTAAGGAAAAAGCGGGAAACTTCTGTGCCCTAGCCACCCACTGCTCTGTGAGATAAATGGTGCAGGTGGAGAATGCATTGTCTAAATGCAAAGTAGTCATAATGACGTGGCCAGCAGTATTTTCCAGTCAGACAATTAACTCTCTATAGCTGTAGGAAGGAAAATGTTTAACTATAAACTCAGTGTGTAAAACATAAATCATGACCAGACAATTGCACAATATACTCAGATCTTCAAATTGAAAGAGAACCCTGTTTTGCTCCCCTCCATTCCAGAAAAGAAACAAACAAACAAAAAGTATTATGTTTGGAGGCTGTCTGGTTTCTCTAATATTCTAGTTCCTGGTATGACTGAATTGAAGAAAAATGATTGAATTGATTTTGTTAAGGCAACCAATTTTGTCAGTTCAGTTATCAGAAGGATTTTCCTTTGGGAATAGTGGATTTCCAACATGGAGCACAGACCTGGTGAAACTTTACTCAATTCCATTCAAGCCACTGAGCCACTAAATCATTGGCAGAATGAACTGAAGTTCTACTATTAGGAAAATTGTCTGCCCTTGTCTTTTTAAAATAATTATTCAGCTAGCACATCTACCACTGCTTTGATGTGTGAAGCATAGAAGCAGAAGATGTTTCCTCTCTGTCAGGGAATTACTCATCTCAAAGGGTGCCTCCCTATGCAAGCTGGTGACTAATATTTGGTTCTTAACCCATCCTTTAGATTAATTATTTCTCTAATGTTAGAAAAATATGAAATTGTAAGACAAGAAACAGCCAGGGATGTGTGTGTGTTTTACCTTATTTTCACGATATGAAATCCCAAAATTGAGTTTCCCAAAATTTTTGTGTCAACTGAGAGAAACAAAAAAACTCGATAAGTTAGGACTATAATTTATTTACACTTTAACTGTACTTTTCTAAACACCAAGTGGTATAAATTGGCCAGAAGTCGAAGACAGAGAATTGAGGAGGAGTGAAAGGAAACTTATCAAACACTGCCCTGGCATCTATAGGAGCTTTTGCAATTTCTATTGCATCAGTGCTACCCAGACACCTACTTGGCTCATTCCCTTCCTCAAAACTTTAATCTGTTGCTCTCTTACTAGAGGAGTCTTTCCTGACACCCTTATATAAATTAGCATATCTACCATCAGCCGTATGCTATACCTTATTTTCATCATAATACCTAGTAAAAGTGTTACTATCAGCCATACTATATATATATATATATACTTGCTCATTTGTTTATTAACACTCTTTTGCATGCAAATGTACACTTATTAAGAAAAATAATAAGAACTGGCTTGAAAGATGCACGGACTATATCTCTGTAGAAGAAATAAATGAAATTAAGTGCTTTAAATGCATTCAATATTTAAGACAATTTGTTTTTCATTTTGTTTTTTATCATACTCATCCTTAAAGCTAAAGAATGAAATTAATCCTCAAGAATGAAATTATTTCATTGCTGTGAACTACAAAATTGATATGCTAAATTTAACTGCTCTTTTATGTTGGGATTCATAATAATATTAAGGGCATTTCTTCAGACATGTCAACTGTGAACTCTCTACCAACTTCCCACCACTCAACTTTTAACTGCCTATTTCTTAATTCAGTAAAGTTTGTTCAGCTGTTATCGCATCACATCACCCCACCTACTCCACCCACAAGCTGAAGATTGCCCATGTCATAACTCTTCTAGAATAATACCCCTTTGCACGCCTATAAAACCTTTACCCCAAGAATTGCAATGCATTATATGATAATTAATTGCTTCCTTAAACAGCCCTATGAGTAAGTACTATTTTGACTTTGTAGATAGTAAATCTGAAATAAAACATACCCCAACCTTCAGTAAGAACACTGTTAAGAAAAGAACAGACAAACCGTGTTCATCTTCATCCAAAGAGTTGATAGGGATGTTTAATGGTTTAAAGGCAAAAGAAAAAGTATTGAATTTAATATCTTCATCTCAGAGAAATGATGAAACTTCCCAATTTTCCCTCCATACAACTATAAGAATAAATCAGTGTGTTTTGTTTTTTTTTTTGGTATTTTAAAACTAGTTCTTTTTTCATTATTTGAAAACAGGTTTTGAATTACTGGCTTAAGCTATATGTCATGAGAAATACAGGATAGAAGATATTTTCATGGACCTCATGGAACTCACAACTTAGTAAAGGAAGTAATGCACACACATTAATAACTCTAACTTAAAGCCAAAATTTAAGATTAAAATTTCTAAAAGCATTTTGAGGAGGGAAAACTTATTTATGGAAGTGATGAAAAAAGATGGCTCATGTTAGATCTCTCCCATGGGCTGGGGCTTTGAGGAAGGAAAACAGAAAGATCATGCATGTGAAGGTATGGATTATTTGTTAAAAGAAAAACTAGTATTGGTGTTTTATGTTTGTGTCCTAAACAACCTTCCAGCTTAGTTACTTTCAATGGTGCCAGGTGTCTACAACTTTTACACTTTTTGAGTTTTCAGGGAATATTTTCTTGTTCTCCATTTCATCATCATATTTGATCATTTGATCCTGATCCTTGTTGGAATGTAGCTCCTTTCTTGAGCATGATATTTCTAGAGCAGCATTTTAAAAAGAAGGAAGAAGCATATAAAAAATTGCAGCAACTATTCTCAGAAATATTAATCAGGAATCAGAATATCAAAGAATACGTATTTCGGATCCATTAGGTAGGAGGCTCTGTTCAAAGCCATTCATTCATTTATTCAATCATCTACACACAAAAAAATATCTATTGAAATCCTCTTTTGGACCAGAGGAATATAGAGACACAGAAGAGAACAAAAGAGACCAGATCTTTGCCCAAATGCAGTTTGCATTATAGGGGAGAAAAAGAGGGACAAGAAATAAGTAACCTTTCATAGGTGCTGTGGGGAAAAACGAAGCCGATAGAAAGCTGGACAGCGGGAAGATGAAAGAGAAGACGACCGTTTTGTTGCCATTTTATTTGGGGAAAGCATCTTCGGGAAGAAGACATATGAACAGAGACCAGAATAATGTGAACTTTTGAGTCATGATACAATGCGAGGGACCATCTTGAGAAGAAGGCATAGCAAGTAAAATGGTTGAGGATGGTATCCAAGCCTTGTGTTCAAGAAATAGTAAAGAAGCCAAAAGAACTAAAATAGAGTGAGTATGGGGAGACGGTACGAGGTGAGGCCAGAGAGATGGGAGCAGAGGGAGGGGAGCGAAGGATTGAGAGCTTCATGGGCCACTGTAAGGTCTGTGGGTTTACTCTGAATGAACTGGGTAACAACTGGATATTTTGAATAGAGGAGTAGCAGGGGTGATATTCTGGTGGATTTGGAGTGCTAAACTGTGGGTGGGAGCGATGACACATTTTGCGTGCATCATTGCATTGAATTCTCATGTTAAACCTGGTAGTTGTTATTACCCCAATTTTCAGGAAAAAAAATTAGAAACATAGAAGACTCAAGTAACCTAACCAAGGTAGTAGGTAATTGGCAGTAGAGCCTAAATATCCAATCTGAAGAGCAGATAAAAACTACTGAAGAAGAATAAACTGAAGACATGCAAATTGCAAATGGTCCAACATACATGAAATTGAAGTTACGATGGAGAAGAGAGTGAGGTTAGTGAAGAAAAGACATTGTACTAAGGGAAAACAGGAAACTCCGTCGCCCTCCAATAATTTGAAAATCACTTCCTTACAAAAATCTCAGTAAAACCCAAGCAGAATAAAATTATGAAGAATCTCACCTCAACAAATCATAATCAAACTGTTGACAACCAAAGATAACTAAAAAATCATTAAAGCAACCAGGAAAAAATGACACAAAATGGATAAGAAAGGTCTCTGACTTCTCATCAGAAAAAAAAAAGCCAGAGGCTAAAAAACAAAGGAATAATATTTATCAATACAGAATTCTATACCCAGTGAAAATATCCTTGAAAAACAAGAGTGAAATAACTTATTTACAGGTAAATGAAAGCTGAGAAAATTGTCACCTGTTGATCTGTACTACAAGAAAGGTATTTTTCAAGTTATAGGTAAACGATAAAAGATGGAAGTTAGTGTCTAAGGAAGGAGTAAAGTAAGAGAAATGGTAATTAAATTGATAAATATAAAATAAAGTATTCTCTTTATTCCCACAGTTTATGTACAAGGTAAAGTTATGATTACAATTTTACAAAGAATGGGGAGACAAAGTAAATATAATTATATTCTTGTAAGTTTACTACTCTTTGGAAGTAGGAAGTCAGAAGTGCTAGGTGTGAAGTGATAATAGGTATGGGGAAATAGGAATTATGATATGCCAAGTGTAAAGTGTGAAACATGATATGTTAAGGGTGCATATTCTTAGCCTTAGAGAAAACACAAAAACTAATAAATAAAATATAACGGAATATTATACTTATCAAGTATTTAACACAAAAGGAGGCAAGAAAGGAACAAGAAATTAGAAAAACAAAAGGGACAAGTGGAAAACAATAGCAAGTCAATAACCTTGAAACCAACCATATTAATATTTACTTTCTAAAGAGACTAAAAAAAACAATTAAAAGACAAAGATAGTCAGACTGGATTAAAAAAAATTAAGACACAAAAATACGCTGTCATTAAGAGACACACTTTAAATATAAAGATAGAGACAGATTAAAAGTAAAAGGACAGGAAAAATAGTGCCTCCATAGATAAAAATTGAGTTCAAGCAAAGCCTATTATGAGATAAAGATGGTTATTACATAACAGAGAGATATATCAACTCTAAATATGGCACAGCAATGTGAATCAAAATGAAATGAGCCCTGCAGGCTACGGTGGCTCAGCAGGCAGAGCTCTTGCTTGCCATGCTGGAGATCCAAGTTCAATTCCTGGTGCCTGCCCATGCAAAACAAAAGAAAGGAAATGAGGCATTTCCAGGAAGTTGCCTCAGGAAAGCAAACATGCCTTGTTCATGTTCTTTCTCATCCTTTGTAATGTCAACGAGCAGAGCAAACTTGCATGACTCAGTGTAAGCAATTTAGGACCCATCCTTCATGTCCTTATAGAATAGAGGAACACTCAACTCAGACTAACATATAAAAGACAAAAAACCTTATTTGTTCTGTAAGACATTGATTATTTCGGGTCAAGGGGTTGGGGTGATAGCGGGTGTACAATTGCTTTGTAATGGCAATTTAGTGTACTAGTGCACCCATTTTGCAGTTGTATACTATGATACAGAATGTTTACAATTATCCATATGGTTAACATAAATTCATAATATGATCAGTATTTCTTTTTCCTAAGTGACTAGGCACATAGCAATGTAGAAGTTTATGTACAATTGTTTACAAGTTATTCTTAGTTGTGGTTACCTAAATTGATTCTTAAATGCATTTCATTTACATTAAAATTTTAAAAGTCAATAAGGATATATCAAACAAACTTTTTCCCCCAGTTCTTTTGTTAGACCAAAGGCAAACCCCAAACACTTTTAAAACAGTAAATTTGGGACTTGCTTGATTAGATACAGTGTGATCAAGTCTGTAAATACAGGTAATACTATTTTAACATTTATTTTAATGTCAGTATCAGTAAACTATTATGTATTTTGCTATGCTCACAGTCTACCTTTCTTCCTTATCTCTGGAAAGTAGCCTTCTGAACTAATCATAAGAACAAAATTCTACATCTGAATTTTTATTATTTGTGCAAGAGCCTTAATTTCTTGTCTTTTTCATCAGTAAAATGAAGTTATTAGACTGTGATGTCTAAAATAATTTTAATTTCAGGAATACAGAATAACATGGTAGAATGGACACATGCAAAATCCAAGATTGGTTTAGTATCACATACAGTCAAACTTTTACCTCTTGAGATCCTATAGATTAGCAAACACATTTTTTTACGAAATTGTCCCCGTCAACTCCATTTTCATTAGAAAGCATACATGCCAAGCAACATAAACATGATCCATCCATGTACCCATCTTAAGACCCAGAAAGTCAAAATGCAAATGGCAGAACCTTGATTACTCAGCACTTTCCACTTAGAGTCTAGGGGAAATGTAAGTATTCCTGAAACTTGTGTTAAAACATTATTTATGATTATGAAACTCATCTACTGTTTGGTTCTCCGTCTCTATCAGAAGTCTAGTACTACTCGGTCTGAGTCAGCATCTGTCCTTATACAACAAGAATGGAGCAGCTGGGTTTTTAATTGCTTATTTCAGATGAATTGTGATAGCAGACACCACTGTCCAATATCTCTCATTCATTCAATCATTTGACATTAGACGGAGAGACTGATAGATGAGTAATTAGATAAAGGTGCGATTCAGCTCAATTGTGCTTTCTTTTCTTTTTTGCATAGGCAGGCACCTGGAACCGAACCCCGGTCTCCAGCATGACAGGCAAGAACTCTGCCACTGAGCCACCATCACACCAGCCATTGCACTCTCCTTCATACACACACACACATACACACACAAACAGGACAGAGTACCTCATGAAAATGAAATTCTATTTCTTGATTGATTGATGGGAAAATTGAGTAGATATTTTAAAGACATATAAGTTGATGGTTGAAAGTCAATTTTAAAACTACATGAGTCAAAATAATGATGTCATTAAATTTTCTCCCCTATTTTTTAGCTAGAAAGTATTGTCATTGACGTAGCTTGTATTAAAGCTTGATAGAAGGACATTTATATATTTTTTAATTGTTTATGTTGAAAATGCCCAAATTAAGTTTTTCAGTGATTCTGTGTTGTACCATAGGCAGGTAGGAATCTTCCAGTGGAAAGGAACGGGCACTGGAGAAGATTAAGTTGGAAATTGGATTGAAACTTTCACACTGGGAAGAGTAGCAATGGGGGAACCCATTCACCCCCTGGGGATACTTTAAGAGAATAGTTGGGGAGGCTGTGAGTGGAGAGCACAAGGTATGGTATTCAGTCTCAGCCACGACTTCAGAAATGGCTGGGCAAGGTTATTCAAGTGGGCAGCTGCAATTTTCGTCTTTCAGGTATTTTCATTCCAAGGTCATCTAGTGAACACGTAGAAATGAATGCACACAGTGCTCAATTGGTAAAGATATTCATGCATGCCTATGTAAAGGAAACAATAGTTAACCGAATTAACTTAGGTAACTGTTACCAGGTGGTTATTAAATGTTTAGAGACTAGGTACTTCTACGGGTTTTCTAAGCATAAAGGAATTACTTTTTTGGTTGAGATTAGGGTACATTGAAGAAGAGTAGCAGGAAGGAATGTGTGAAAAAGAAATATATGAAACGAATTGGAGAAGGTGATGAGACCTTATTATTAGGGGCATAATTTAATGTAATTTCCATTACAAGTATTACCAAGGGATAATAGCATTAGGGAAAAGGTGAAGTTACTGTAAAGAAAATCAACACAATTGTTATAAGGTGGAACGTGTTATATACTGAATATAACCAAATGATATGATTTCAGATGTTATATATCTAATTGGAAAAATATCCTAGGAGGAGACTACAAGTGACATATTAGAGCATGCTCATTGAAAATAAGCAATTATCGATAGAAGAAACTAAATGTGTTTTTCAATAAAGGGAAGAAACAAGGCAGGCTAAAGAGATGGGGCAATTCAAAGTTTTGGAACAAACTTTATCAACAAAAATTTCCCAAGGGCTAGAAAAGAGAAAGAAAAGGCACACAAAAAAAGCACACAAGTGAGAGAAGAAATGAGCATTTATAGAAAGAGGAGCTGGGAGAGCTCAGGAAAGGCTGTCATAAAAAAAAAAAAAAAACATTGCGTAATACATGATGCATCAGTTCTATTATTTAACTTTCCAAAAGATGTAACAATACAGAGATATGCGAACCATCATAGTCAGCATTAATTTACAGTGGGAAAAATAATTAGAATCTCACTTTTTCTGACGAATGGAGTGAAAATGTAAACAATGCTTCCCTCTAGGCAAGTGCTTTATCAAGTTGACAGGTGCATTTGAATTTCCGTGGGTGGGGGCTATAATAGGTTATTTGTGTGTCATTTTAATAGAAGGACCCAACCGTCAAGATGGACAGCAGACTTTATCAGTCCTGCTGTTTGCAACTAATCCTCCAGTTTAGTACCCCATGAAAATACCTGCAACAAAAACCTGTCCATTTTTCTTTTACACTCCATTATGGAAAAATCAATATGGGCGCTATTCATCGCAAATCTCCTGCGCGGCGGGTGCCTGGGACACAGAATCTGAACGGACCTTGACAGTTCCAGTACTCTGTTTGGCAGGCTCCATGGCTTATGATTTTACTCTACCTCATTCTACTACCTCAAATGACCCAGTTACTCTCCGATATGTTCTATATTCAAGGCCAGAGACCTGAAATCTGATTATGATCACCTTCATCTCTGTTTTAGATGGTTGGTTTTAGAGCCAAGAGCAGGAGTTAGTACCTTCAAAATTTGACAGATTTAATTTTTATCTGTTTTTTTTTTTTTTAACATTCAGGCAGTGAATAATAGCTAGTAAATTTAGTGAATAATCCAGTCAAGCAGCCAATAGACTATACGATGACTGATTATGTCACTATTGTCACTATTTAGGCAGTGGTATCAAAGACATAGTTTGTCTAGTTATTTTCCAGGAAAATGATCTTTATTTATTTTCCTTCCCAAACATCTCCACCTCTTTTTAGAGAGAATCAAAATCATACGTTCAATGGTAAAGAATTCAACCTCCCAAAGTGAATACATATGAATAGAACTGTTCCATGAGATTCTGACCAGCAATTACAAAGCTACATGAGACTAATTATCAAAAGGTTCAAAATCCAACACGTTCCTACGGAAGAGTCTTGAAGGCAGATAATTTGTTGAATGCTTATTTGTTTCCCTCCAAATCACCAAAATTATCTAACTGCCTAATATTTTTTAGGTCAATGAGTATTTAACAGGGCAAAACTTCGTACATCCATCTTATTGTTTGTTCTATAACATATTCTATATGTTAGCAAAAGCTAAAGATTATTAAAAAAATGCTAAAAGACATAAATTATCCTTAGGAATGAAGATTCTAATTAGCCTAAATTTAGATCAATTGCGTACATTACATTAAACTCCGTCTTATCTCCCACAGACTGGCAGGTTCAACATATACTCCAAACCCCTCACCATGTATCTTCCAAGACTGTAAACAGAGAAAACCTAAAACTACATTTCTCAGACCCCACTTTCAACTTTATTGATTCATTTTTGCAAAATTAGCCTGGAAAATGTGGTTTTCCCCAACCCAGAATTCCAACCCATGAAAAATCCATGGACTGCCCCAAGGATTTTTGCCCGTTGAGAGATAAACTGTCATTCCATTTTAAAGTCATAATTTTGTGTATCATCTTAACTTAAAAGTTGCAATTCTACAAATGATCCTTCTGCATTAGGCACTTTCCTTACTTTATTGACTTTCTGAAAATTAGGTTACCTTTTAGGTGTCTTTTTTCTATTGTAATAAGGTATCTACACAGGGATAAGCATGATCAGATATAATCTGATGCTCTCTAATATCAGCGTTTGATATTAGGGTAAAACAAACTACCTCATGTCTTTTGAACAATAGCCCATGACATATATAGGGTTTGTCTGGGTTGAGGCTTGGGATAATGATTTGGAGCAAGGTCCTATGAGACTTGTTGATCACAAATAATAAAGGCAGGATGACTCTGCCAAAGGGCCAGAAAAAATTTATAAGTGGACTCTTTTTATTGGCCTCAACTCTAAGGACTATTTGCTTCCGAAAAGTTCCTCAGGTGATAATAAAACTGATTTATTTGGAGACAAATAAATTCTATGATACAAACAAACTCTTCCAGAAATGATGTTACCTCTGAAACTTCTTGATATGTAGATATGTCATATCACAAGGGCACACATATTTTCTCGAGGGCTATATAAACACTTCTAAATGATGGCAAACAATTGAGCAATTAATTATAGCTCTTACTTTTGCTCTGATTGTTTTATGTGTTTAATTTTTGTCTTACACTTCTGGCTAGTAAGCTCCTTTACTACGTATGTTATATGTCTTTATATCCTCCAAGGTATTTATTATAGTGTTGGACAAAGATGTGACTCGATAAATGCCAAATTCATTGTCATGTATATTTGGCACTTTCAATGAATTTTTAAGATTCAAGCAAGTTCACGGTTTTGAGATGTCTTATTAGTAGTACTTTAGTTTCATTGCCCCTCCTTGCAAGGACCGGCAGAAGCTCCTTCATTAATGAACCAAAATTGCACATTCTAAACACAGCTTCCAGCAATATCAGCTCCATGATCAATATAACTTTGAAGAATTCATGGTAACTGCAATAATATGGGGAAAGGTACATGAAGAAATAGAGCAAAGTGGATTTTACTGATTTGTGACAAATCTGGATTTGCATTCGTTTTGCAATCATGATTATTAATAAGCACTCTTCAAACAATGGTATATCATGAGATAGCTGTAAAGAAAAAAAAAACCTTCCATCTCGTCCTCTTTTGCCATGTGAATGACTGACATTGCCTGGGCCAGGTGATAGGGTTATATTGGGGTAGGTGCTGTGTTCTGGTCTGATGGTTATCAGAAAGCACGCAATCTGAAGATAGTCACCATTGTCTTTGAACTCTTTTGGCAATTTGGGGTATAATAGAGTGAAAAAGAACCCTGGATTCAGACCGAGAGATAAATGTTTGAATGGGATTTCAATCAGACCTCAACATCTTCACTAGGAATATCTGAATTATAGCCTACTGTTGGTACAAATAGGGCATGACAAAGCAAGTGAAATTGTCAAGTTTAACATTTCCACCATCATCATTCTATTGAGTTAAAACAATGATCAATTTTTGTGAGGAATTAGAAAATTATACTTAAATAATTTAGTAAATCAGCGTGTTATTAGTAATCGGTAGGCTTCCAAATATGGAAGCATAGTTACATACCGAGCCTTTGTTTCCCTCTGTTGAGACTGCTTGTATAGGGGTCTATGTTTGTGCATTTGAGGATCACCAAAGTGGTCCTCCTCCAAAAGGGCCCTTTCCTCCCAGAAGGTGTCACTTGGCATGGAAGAATGGTGAAGGCTTTGAAATGGTGTTTGTTTTACGCCACCTCTTCTAGAAAGCTAAGGGGATGTATTGAAATGCAGTTCAGAATAATCCCTTTTTTTTTTATCCTACACCATGACCATCAACTTGGCCGCTTCAAAAATATCCAACCTCTTCTATTTCCTGATTTCTTACCACACTTGAGGTGTGGCTAGCTTCCTAGGAACACCATATTCCATCATTTCTTCCAGATTGCAGGACCTTGGCAAATATAGGATGAAATTTTAAATGATAAGGGATTTTTTTTTTTTTTTTGCAAGGGCAGGTGCCGGGAATTGAACCCAGGTTGCCAGCATGGCAGGCGATAACTCTGCCTGCTGAGCCACTGTGGCCCACCCAATCAGGTGATTTTTGATGATGTATTTAAGCTCAGTCTCTGTTTCTTTTAACAGTGTGCTGTGCTTGAGACTGCACCTCAAGCTGGGAACAGTGAGAAAGAATGCTGCATTTTAAAGGTGGAATAATATTTTTTCTGTTTCTTTTAGAGATTCAAATTCATATAAGAAATTAGACTAGTCCTTTGTCTTGAGGAAACCATTTTTTTTTTTTTTTTTTTTTTTTTTAAAGAGAGGGAGGAAGGGAAGGAAAGACAGAGAAGGAAGGAAGGATGGAAGGAAGGAAGAAAGGGAAACATCTTTAAACATTTTCTTGTTTTATTATATTTTGGCTGTTTGTTTGTTTTTTACATGGGCTGGGGCCGGGAATCGAACCGGGGTCCTCCGGCATGGCAGGCAAGCACTCTTGCCCGCTGAGCCACCGCGGCCCGCCATTGAGGAAACCATTTTAATGAGCCATTTCAAACAGAAAGTATGATTCTGTTTGAACAGGAAGACCTCCTAAGAATGTGGGAAAACTTCTGCAGTTAATAGTACGAACAATGTAATAAGATAAACTTCGTTATGTGGAGTTGCATTTCCTAGGCAATTTATTTTTGGAAAACTGTTTTGATTTTTTTTTTTCTTTTGACTTTGATGGAAATGAGGTACTGGACTGTATGTCAACTAGAGGAAAGGAGATAGGCAGTGGGAATTCCTTGTTGGGAAAGGAATCTAGGAAGGAGAGGGCAGCAATATATATATGTATATATATAAAGAGGGGGTGTGAAGGTAGTTCAGTAGTAGAATTCTCACCTGCCATGTGGGAGACTCTGGTTCAATACCCAGTCCATGTACTTCCCAAAAAACAAATAAAAAACGAAATTCAGCAAATGGTGCTGCAATCACAGGAACCTCACATGCAAAAATAATGAAATGTGACCCAGCCATACAACATAAAAAGAAAAAAGATATATAGGGACACAGATAGAGACCCTGATCTTGTGAATTCTTGAAAAAGAAGCTAAGCTACATTTAGAAAATGAATTGCTTGTATCTATTAGCTCAAATTATATTGACAAATCCTAGAAAATTAAAGAGGGGAAATAAAAATGTGCTTCATCCTCATATCACCTAAGGGATAGATACCAATCTTGATACTGCCCCAAAACTGATCTTTAGATAGAGTAGACAAAACATATAAGCGCCAGTCATTTTTAATTTTAAATTTAGTCACTCATAAAATAAAAAAAATAAGAATTATACTTTACAGATCATTGTAGAATAAGGAAATAAATGCCATTCAGATAGTAAAATACGCAGAATCAAGAAAGTTTTGAGGAAGACAGAACACACAACAGCTTATAAAACAAGATGACAGAACCATATTAGCAAATGAAAACAATGAGAATAGAAGAAAAGGTAAAATTCTTTCACTGAAAGACAACATAGATGCTGTAAGTATAAACTACACACTGGATGTTGAAGAATTCATATAGAAAAATAAGGCAAAATGTATCATTAGTAATTCCATATTGAATATATGTGAATATATTGGATATATTGAATTAAATAAAATCTATTATTGGGCGGTGCAATTCTGTCACAATTCAGTGGCAGAATGCCTACCTGCCATGCCAGGGACCTGGCTTCTATTCCTGGAGCCTGCCCATGCAAAAAATAAACAAAAAAACTATTATTAAAGATAAAAAAAGAAAGACGATGATTCAGAGTAAGTTTTAAAAATTCAAATATAAGATGCTCACAGGGGAGAAAAGCCATACACAAAGGTAGATAGTAATAACTTTTTAAAAATTTATTGAGCCTTCCAATGAGCCAAACACTCTTCTAATTGCTCCAGTGAGGTGCCCTCAGTAAATATGCGGTAAGTGCATCACTGCCATTCATTGAGGATTTCTGCTAATTCTCATTCTAACAGAATACATTTATTTTGTTGCTAACTGCCCACCTCCCTTGAAGTCTTTTGTTCAGGAAAAACTGAACAGCTCTCCTGTTTCTAGGAATGACCTCATGGAAAACTCTGCCTAACTATGAACTTTTATGACAGCAATGAGTCATAAAGGGAGTCTTACAAAAAAGTTCTCTTGCTCTTGGAGATGAGACGTTGTGATCTACAGATGGGAAGGCTTTAACTGCAATAAACTTCTTGCAACTGTGGTTAGAGCCAGCCTGAGGATGAACCAAACACATAGAGGAAGCACACAAAGGGAAGTTCAAAGAAATGAGGCAGAGGGTAGTCAAACTAATTTGTGTTAGAGTCAAATGTATCCTAAAGGGCAGACAGTTTACAGATGAGGAAAGGGGGACAGAGATATTAGGTAGATAGAATCAGTATTTAAACTTAAACTTTACCCTGACTTTCACCTCAGTGCTATTCTGAGCAAAGATTTGCAGGAGTATACAAATATTATGCAGAAATACTAACTGCATACAAAACAGTATTCAAGGCAAATAGAGAAAAGAATCATTTCATATTTCTAAAGGGTAAAACTGTGGCCCCAGTTATTAATTAACTTTGGAAACATTATTTCACAACTCTTAGAAATAGAAGATACCTTTCATATTATTACTGTAGAACTCTTAGCCTTTCATCTGAGTTTTTGATAGGTCAAGTGCACCAAACAAAGATATAAGGTATTTTAATATACTAATAAATAAGGTATGAATTAATGGAAACTATAGAAAAAAGACGTATCAAGCTGTAAATTCTACAGCAGAACATAATCCATTTTCAAGTGTCCATTAAACATTTATATAAATGATCATATGTTAGAACAGGAAGATAAACCTCAATAAATTTTCCAATGAAAAGATATATGTCAGACATATTCTCAGAATACATTACAATAAACTGGGAACTAATCACATAAATTTAAATGGAAAGCATAATTACATTTGGAAACTAAAAATAAAACAATACAACAACAAATAATGTCTTCCATGTACATATTATGTCAGAAAAGAAATCAAAACTACAAACAATTACAGTTTAGGGAATAAAAGTAGAATAACATAAAATGAAATATAATTCAACCACATACTTAGAGGCAAATCCATAGAAATAATTTATGCTTATAAAAAAATTAACAACAAAGAAGTTAGGAAAAATACATTTAAAGAAAATATAAATAAACATAAAAGTAAAATCAAAGGAGTGAAATAGTAAATTCATGAGGTACATACTCGAACAGAACAAAGCACAACAGGTAACCCCAATGTAATCTTGGCAAGGAAGAATAAAATAGATAAAAAATAAGTGAAATTTATAGTATAAATAAGGAAAAAAACCTCTAAACACATAGTGATTCAGACTAAATTATGCCTGTTTCCCTTTGGCTTGATAACAAGTGATGTTTAGTAAATTGATGTACGCAGACTTCAGAGGCCTATTTCCAAGAGGAACTGAAGAGTTTCTTCAAGAAATACTCATCCTAAAGAAATAGTCAAAAAATCAAGCCTTACCCATTAACAATGTGTGCTGGTTTGAAAGGAAGTATGCCCCCTAAGAAAAGCCATGTTTTGATATAAATACCATTTCTTAAAGGTAGAATAATCCCTATTCAATACTGTATATTTGAAACTGTAATGAGATCATCTCCCTAGTTATGTGATTTAGTCAAGAATGGTTGTTAAACTGGATTAGGGGATGACATGTCTCCACCCATTTGGGTGGGTCTTGATTGGTTTACTGGAGTCCTATAAAAGAGGAAACATTTTGGAGAATGGGAGATTCAGAGAGGGCAGAGAATGCTGCAGCACCATGAAGCAGAGAGTTCACAAGCCAGCGACCTTGGAGATGAAGAAGGAAAACGCCTCCTGGGGAGCTTCATGAAACTGGAAGCCAGGAGAGAAAGCTAGCAGATGATGCCATATTCGCCATGTGCCCTTCCAGCTGAGAGAGAAGCCCTGACTGTGTTCACCATATGCCTTCTCACTTGAGAGAGAAACCCTGAACTTCATCAGCCTTCTTGAACCAAGGTATCTTCCCCTGGAGGCCTTTGATTGGACATTTCTATGGACTTGTTTTAATTGGGACATTTTCTCAGTCTTAGAACTGTAAACTAGCAGCTCATTAAATTCCCCTTGTTAAAAGCCGTTCCGTTTCTGATATATTGCATTCCGGCAGCTAGAAAACTAGAACACAATGCCTCCATTATTAGTGCAATGAAAGATTTATCTCCCTCAACCAAATAGGGTTTCTCTTGGAAAGACAAAATGATGACCAAATACGTTAAACAAATATTACAAAATATATTACTAGGGTATTTTACATCAATAAGTTGAAAGGGAAATATAATCTGAAACTCAAAAAAAAGGTGAAAAGGTATTTAACCTTATTCAACATATATCCATATTAAAATTCTAAGAAAACCAGAAAGAGAAAGATCCTTAGATAATATAAAAATGAATATTTACCTTAAATCATGAGTCAAACATAATCCCCAGCAATGAAGCACGAGTGGCATTCCAAGTTAAAGAGATATTTGTTATCATTAATGCCATTTAATATTGTTCTAAAACTATAGAAAATTTCACTTCAATAAGATATCAATTGAAAATAAGGAATGTAATTATTGGAGATTAAAGGTCGGGACAAGAGTTGGTGTACTAATCCAAGAAAACTACAGAGAATCAAGGGAATGGGGGAGTAGTCTCTTCTTAGATTAATAGCATAGTTAAAGAAAGAAAGTTGGGTTTCTTTCTTACATTTCTTCCTTGGTTTCTTAAGGAAAGAAAGTTAGGTATAAATAAATAGCCAACTTTCCTATTTAAAAGCACAAGCTTTTAAAAGGTCTAATGTAAAAAAGTTTTCATTTAAAGTGAATTTAAAATAGTAACATCTTAAAATGTGTCCAACCTATATGCAGAACACTATAATATTTCCCTGAAAGACATAAAAAGGAAAATATGAATGAATTAATTAATTTGCAATGTCTGGAATATAGAATGTGTTATAAATATTTTGGAATGAATGATGCTCCTTGATAACATTACTGCCAAAATGTAATAAAAAATTAATTTATATATCAAGCTTTACTTTCTCCTGTGCAAAGCAAGGGTCAACTGTGCTTTAAAGCCAGTCCTGTTAAAATCCTGATAGCATATTTCTTTCTAACCTTGGCCTTTAATATAATTTAATATGATTTTAAAGTCCATCTAAAAATAAATACACAAGCTTATGTAATAAGTTTGTAATGGCAGAACAGTAAGGATAAAGTATAATTAGCTATGAGAATTAATGAGAACAATGAAAGGACAACAGCTTACAAGAATTGAAAGTTTATATAGTAGAATATTTCGCCACCAAGTAGATCTTAGTATATATGTCATTAATATATAAGAGAAACTTGACTGATACTTAGAGAAGTGATGGTATTAATTGGATTCCCACAATGCCATACACAAAAATAAATTCCCACATACATCAAAGTTTTAGATGTCTGAAGTGAAACCATTAAAAAAATAGCAATATACTTGGACTGTTTAACTAATTTAGGGGTAAGTAAAGATGTAAAAAACATAAAAGCAAAGAAAGAACTCAGAAAGAAAAACTTAAATACTAAAAATCAAAGCTCATTTAAAAAATCATAATAATTTTTAAAAAGCTAGTAAGAAACTGGAAACATGTTTGTACCAAAAAACGACAGTTAAAAGAAAAGTAGTATAGCTGTAATCTATAATGAGCTCTGGGAAATCAAAAAGAAAATTACTAGCACCCCAAAAGAAAAATAGGCAAGTATCATCAATGAATAATTCTTGGAAGCAATGCAAATTGGCATTAAACATGTGGGAAACTTCAAATTCATTAACAGTCAAAGAAAGACAAAAGAAGTTAGAATTTTATTTCAAACTGACCAAGGGTTGCTACTCATTGCTGGTGACAATAAGTTAGAATGAATACCTTTCCACCCCATTGGTGAAAATATAAATAGTCATATTTCTAAAGAGTAATTTGATAACAGGGCTTTTAAAATGCTTTATCTTTTGACTTGGTAATTACAAATCTAGAAATGAATCTAAGAAAATTACCATGTGTGGGCCAAGATTTATGTGCAAAAAATGTTTATCATTGGGCAGCGCGAGGGTGGCTCATTGGCAAAATTCTCACCTGCCATGCCAGAGACCTGGGTTCAATTTCCAGAGCCTGCCGGCTCATTAAAAAAAAATAATAATAAGTTTATCACGAATACATGATAGTGTAAAATTAGCAAAAAAAAAGTAGTTAAATATTAAGTAATAGCAACTAAATTAAATCAATATTGGTACTTTCATGCAATGGGATATTGTCAAATATTAACATAATATTTTCATCAAAATTTCAATAACACTGGAAAACTTTTGATAAAACTGGAAAATGCTTTAAATATTATATATGTATATATATACATTAAGTATAATTTTGGTCATATATATACATGAGCTAAGTTTTTAGTGAAATTATAAATATTCTTTATGCTCTTCTTTAAATTATTTGCATGCTTTTCAATTTTTCTAGAATGAGCACATATCATATTTATAACCAGAAATTCAAAGAACATCATTCAAAAACAAATATTTCTCTTCAGAAAAAAGGGTCCCCACTTTGAGGGACTTGAGCATATTTGTCTAATTTAAGAAAGAAATCCTGTTTCTTTAAATTCAAGTTCTGTGTTGAGACCAGCACCAGGCGGCTGGGCTGAATTTCCCCCATTAAGCAGTTTCCTAAGGAGAAACCACCTGATCAAGCACTCATTGCACCATTTCTTAGGATTTTTAATTTCAAAACATTTCACTTGGCAGAGGCAAACCAGGGATTCCTGTCAGCAACTGCTGGTATTTGGCAAAGATAGTGGAAACACAGGAAGGAACCAAGTACCAGAACAAACCGGCACACTTGAATCAGTCTCGAGCAATGGAAACGCTAAGATTTGCAATGGTCTCACACCCCTATGTATAAGCAAAGTGACACACTCCAGTGTACCTGGGAGGTTTTATAGAAGCGTTATCACTCAGAGACCAGGGACCTCAAGGCAGAGAGGTTGGAAGAAAAGTGCATACTGATTTTACACACTAAGCTTAATTTCAATATTGTTTAGTGCTCCTGGGGCTTCCTGTGCAACTCTGTCTGTTTGGAAATTAGTGGATTGCAAGGAAAATCGCACATTTGGTAGCGCTTTGGCTCCATTGTTTGATACGCTGGTGGCCTAGCCTAAGTTGACCTTAATTTCAAGGTGGAAAAAATCTGCAGAAAATGACGATGGATGAACAAAAACTTTTTTTAAATTGTTGCATCTGGCACAAACTGAATAAAATAAGGAAAGAAGTGGGGGGAGAAAGGCACAATGCCAAGAATATTCTAAGGAGTTATGCCTATAATTTAAAAGTAGCTCTAGGGCATTTCTAACTTATATGGCCAGTATGTGCTATATGGGGCAGGATGACACATGCAGCTTTTGCACTTGACAGCATTGCAGCAGAGATAACGTTTCCATACCCCTTTCCCCTTTGTGAACAATTTCTTGCTGTATTATGTTTTGTATCTACAGCTGTGCTATGTTCAGTGGCCATAAAACCATTCATTTGTGTAATCTCAGGGCAGAAGCACCACGAAGAGAAGCAATGGGACTGGGAAAATGATCCATCTTCATTTATGCATTTAAAATTTTTCTCACTGTGATAGCCTGGTGAGGTGGATATCTTCTCATGAAAACCACAGAGAGCCAGCTGCCTCGTCCTCGTCCAACAAACATCAGTACAGAACATAACATTAAGGATTCATAATCCTTTGCAGAAGTACACAACATCATCCTAACTAAATTTTCTCCTTTTCCATCCCCAAGACTTATTAATACATGGGACGAAAAGCTGTGTGAGCTCTCGCTTCCACGGCGTATGTGATGAATTTCATATTCCAGCTGTTCAATTTGGAAGCTTTTGTCCCAGATTCATCAAGTTCAAGTGGAAATAAACAGAATGCAAATATCTGATTCTCACAGTTTTTCTGAGCATGCTTTCCTCATTTCTCTTTTCTCTTATAATGCCCAAAATATCACCTGTATCATAAATATTCCTGATTTTCTCAATTCTATGGAATTCTATCTCAACTTAATCTACAATTTGTCTACGATGCACAGCTCAGATATTTTAAGTCTTTTCCCTGGTGGAGATGCACTCCTTATTAGCTACATCATGATGCAAGTTCTTTGCAAGAACTCTCAACATTGTCCATAAGGCTGTGGTCTCTTCCCTCTCAACTCTAAATCCATCTGTATTCTCTTCCGAGACTTAAATATCATCAGTGTGATGATAATGATTCTTCACTTGTACCTAATATTTATATCTCATTTGGAGCTTGACTAGGGAAGAAGTCATTCCCATGCTCACACAGCCTGCTGACCGAATTCAGTTCCCTGAAGTTGTAAAAAAAGTTGCTTTTTTTTTTCTGGTTGTCAGTTGAAGAACATTCTCAGCTTCCAGAGACCAGCGTCAGGTCCTTGCCACATGGCCCCCTCTGTAGACAATTCACAACACATTTCTTTAAGACCAATAGAAGAAGCGCTGTTACTTTGAATCTCTTTTCTCAGTAAAAGTCTGGACCTTCTTTTAACGTACCTATCTGACTAGGTCAAGCCTAGCCAGAATAATCACCCTTTAGATTATCTCAAAGGTATCTTATTAGAAAACTTATACTGCAAAATGCATTCACCTTTGCCATACAGTGTAACCTAATCACAGGAGTGGAATGCTAGCATAGTCATCAGTCTTTCTTACACTCAAGAAGAGAGTATACAGGAGACATGTTTGTCAAGGATGGAAACCTTGGGGATCATCTCAGAATTCTGCCTACACAGTGTCTGCTGCATGACTTTTTCACTCAGTATAATGTTTTGGGGGTTCATACATATTGTGTGAAATGGTGCGTTTCTCTTTATTCCAGAATCGTATCCCATTACATGAATATGCCACATGTTGTTAACCCATTCCCCTATTGATGGACTTGCAATTGCATCCATTTTTTAGCTTTTATGAATAACGCAACTATAAAGCTTGTGTACAAGTCTTTGCGAAAACATCAGCTATTATTTTTTTCTCACTTGGATGTATAGAATTGAAACTGCTCGGTTGTATGATAAATTCAAAGAGAATCACAACTTATGAAAGGGTAAAGTCCCTGCACTCAGATATCAAATCCCAACTCTGTTGCTTTCTAGCTGTGTGATCTTGGGCAAGTTATCTAACCACTCTGTGCTTCAGTTTTCTCATTTGTAATGGTGCTTGTCTAACAGTCTTACTCTGAAAACTAAATGGCAATCCATGTGAAGCATTTGTGCAGAGTTTGGTACAGGTTAAACATTCAGTAATAGCCACCCCTTATAAAACCACTGATTCTGAAAGCCTCATAGGCAGTAAATAAACGTTCTATGATTGGCCAACAGTTTGAAGATTCTTTTGCAGGACAATCTGCATGGCACATAGATATTCTGATGTTTACAGAATACAGAGGCTCAAATTTCCTTTTCTATTTCTTAGCCTGTGTTTGGGGACAAGGTTACTATTGATTCATTCATGTTTTCTGTCAAATGCCTGACACTTGCAGACTTTTTATAGATAAACATTACCTATTTTTTAATTCTGCCAATAATAAATATTATATAAACAATGAGAACATACAGACTTCCCATTTCCACAATGCCTTTTATCAAAGGAAATTGACTTACAATCTTATTTCCACATGTGACTTTTAATATACTAACCTGTAACATCAAATAAACCCTGGGTTTTTCTTTCTTTCTTTTAACTACAGGCTAGTGGACTGTGTAGGATGAACTTTATGTGTGAGGAAAAAATAAAATTTTATTTGCTGCCTGCAGACTAAATAATTCTTTTAAAGAAGAAAGTTTATTGATGTTGTAAGCAACACGATGCCTCTTGGGAAAGGGCAATGTGGGCTGAAAGCAACTCCCCTCCCTCTTCTTCACATCCTCTTAATCAAAAAACCTTCTGATTAAAGTTTCATTAGCAGGCATTTTCTTAGCCCAGACAAAATAATGGTACATTTTAAGAAATCTAACAGGTTCAGGATTTTGTGTTAAATATAGTGTCTCCCCTGTCTTATGTTTCATTTTTCAGATAATATTTTAAACCCTTACCATTTCTTTAAATCATTTCCTTACTAACTATGATCCAACATAACTATGATAACTGTCCCTCCCTCTGATTCCTGGTAGTATAATATGTAACTTTCATTGTAGGAATGTCGTAATTTCTTAGATGGCATGGCAAGATCACTTGATTTGTCGTGGGTTAATTCCATTCCCAGAAAGTAAAGAGCTCAATCTCCCTCAGTGTGCAGTTATTTATTCACCCAGTCCTAAAGTTTTGCCCATGACCTGGGGAAAAGAGATGTCTTGTAAACCAGAAAAAAAAAAAAAAACAACAACAACAACTCAAAGTTCCTGGTTGGCCAACATCAAGGACACTATGAGATGTTTCTAGTCGTTTGAGCTGTGATCAATTTTCTAAGCATACTGGGAGTTAGGAAGCAAGGAAGATAGAAGGTCTTGAAAATTATGTGGGCCCATGTGGTAGCCAAGTCTCAGAAATCATGTTTGATAAGACAGGCTCTTCCTACTCAGTGAATTAGCTATGGTGGTATCATAAACTATGGTTTTTAGTTGAAAAATTTTTGTATTTTCTATAGTCTCATTTCTCTGCTGTTCTCTCTTACATAGTATTTAACAAATTCTTTTGTGAATTATATAAACACAAACACATTTTTAAAAGGTAGCTCATAACAAAGATTTTAAAAAGCATTTTGTTTAAATCATATTTTCGTTAAACTTCTAACCTCTGTCTCCAATTCTTTTGTGAAATATATTGTAATGCCATGAAACGCATTATTATCCAATTCAAACAGCTATTGAGGAAAGAGAGAGAGCATGGGTACTGGAGTCAACAGAGCTAAGTTTCAAACTCGGCTTTTACCTCTTACTAGTAACTTTGTCCAAGTTCTAGAGTGTCCCTAAATTCTTAGTTTAGCCATCTAATAAAAAGGAAAGTAAAAACAAAAGTCTTTCTCTTAGAATTATGACAACTCATTGAAACCATTTATGGAAAGTGATTTATTAAATTGTTTACACTAGGAGTAGAAGTAGTAGCAGCATTGCATTAATAATTATGTCAAGAATTAGAAAAGCACTTTCGTAAGTTTGATTGGAGCAGATGTTCTTTAATGAGTAGATACAAAAGCATACCAATAGTAAACTTTTTAAAAGGAAATAATATAATGCATCTCTGATGCATCCTGCAACGTAAACAGGAATTTTCATAGCCAAATCCATTTACATAAAATGACTTAGAGAAAATGTTCAAATGAGTTTCCCCAATTTCTGTTTAAAATGAAAAGGACTAAACAGTAAGGGGGAAAATGGAATGGTTGACCACAGGAAGCCGAAATCAAGGAGTTTGTCTAATTTTTTTAAAAGAGCACTTTCCTTTGATGAAAGGTAATGTATTGGTGTGTTATTTAATGATACGCAAGAAAGCAAAAGATAAAAATGTAAGAAAAAAATAGCATAAACAAAGACTGGAGATGTCCTCACTCCTCCAATGAATTGCTTCTCTTAGCGGATTGTGTCAGGGGTCCACTCTCCTGCTCACAATTGATTGATCTGTAGTCCTTACAAAGAGTTACCTGCACTTTCAATGCAGCTGCCTTTCTTAAACTAAAAATGACTCTCAAAGCAGTGCTAATGGATTACAAGTCTGTTTGTTGCAAATCCAAAAATCAAGCGTACTTGTTAAGACCACAGCATCTGAATATTCAGGCAATTGAAATCTTCAGTGCTCTTTCACTTCACTTAAACGGTGCTTCAAACACTTTTGCTTATAAAGCAACAAGGAAAATAACAAGTCTATAAACCTGTGCTTAAAGGCAGGGGATTTAGGCTCCTAGGTTGTCAAACCTGTAGCTTATGCAGTGATTTATATCTAGTAGAATTGAGGAAACAATAGAGAAAGAGGAGGAAGAAGCGAGCGACCACGGTAAGAGGCTGTGTGCATGTGTACTTTTGCTGTGTGTCATGAAGAGCCAAGAGCGGGAAGAATCAGAAGATTCAGGGGAAAGCATCCCAGAGAACTCCAGCTGGGAAACCACTTGGCTATGGCCAAACGGCTAGTTGTTGTTGTTTTTTATTGTCAGTAAAGACACTGAAAAATTTAGATCATGACTAAAGGAGTGGTAGCGTCAGGTTTTCTGTATCTGTAGGAGGGACCTCAGGGTGGCATGTCTCTTGGAAGTGGACTAAGGTGGCTATTTGGAATCTGTAGACTATTTTTATTTGGGGTGATTGAGAATAAGGGGCTTATGAAGATTATTGGAGAGATGGCAAAGCCTTACGGGTCCCTTGACATTGCCACTTCATTGAGGCATCTTGTTCTGTATTTAAAGAGAAATGGGCTGAAAAGTGATGTACCACATGACTTCATGCATTTTTTGGGGGGGTGGGATGAGGTGCATGGCCCAGGAATTGAATCAAGGTCTCCCACACAATTCAAAGTGTGAGGTTAATGTAGAGGAAAAGAGAAGGTATCTAAAGTCCTACTGCCCAGATTCACAAGCCTACCTTGTGGGATGCCCTAACTTCCAATCAGACACTGACTTTGTCTGAATGACAGCAGCAAAAACAACTAGGTTTGATTGATTTTCTTCTTTTTCACATAACCGACCATTTTTTTCTTTAGTAGTCAGTCTTATCATTTTGGTTCTTTGTAGAAAAAACAAGCATTTTTTTAGTCAACATGCTATGGACGTCATGTTTCTGGAATATAAAAGCTTTTTTTTTTTAAGCTAAATATATTGAGATGCATAATATTAATAGAACTTTGAAAACTGTCCATTAGGGCTACACAGTTGAGGTATAATATTGTATTCTGGTCTTTTAAATGGTCTTCTGTAATCTAGAAAAAACTCATTACCTTAAAGTCTTCCAAGTATTTCTTTACTGATCTAACCACAGGAGCAAGTCCTACTCTCAAGCAGTGTTTTCTGGAGCAATATTGCAGTTCCAAGTTGATGCAGACTAACAGATTGAAAAACCCACTCTCTGAAGCTTGACTCTGTTTTGTTAACTGTTTTGGCAGATAAGATTTCTGGAGTGAACCTCTGGCATAAGCCATTTTACCATTCATTACCTCCAGATTTCAAGTTAAAGGCAAAAATATCACATCATATATCTGGTAAATTGACTTATGTTCTCCTACAAACGCAGGTTCTTAATCTTCATCCACCTTCCTTTGCATGTGAACCTATTGTAAATAAGATCTCTCGAAGGTGCTGTTTTAGTTCATTAAGGTGGGACCCAACTGCTTTCATTTGCAAGATGCTGAAATGCGATATACCAGAAACAGAACGGTTTTTAAAAAGGGGAATTGACTAAGTTGCAAGTTGACAGTTCTAAGGTTGTGAAAATGTCCAAATTAAGTCAAGGCTATGAAAATGTCCAAATTAAGGCACCAACAAGAAGTTACCTTCACTCAAGAAAGGTCAATAAAGTTCAGGGTTTCTCTCTCAGCTGGAAGGGCACATGGAAATGTCTGCCAGCTTTCTCTCTTGGCTTCTTGTTTCATAAAGCTCCCCCAGAGACATTTTCCTTCTTCATCTCCAAAATTCTCTGACTGTGTAGGCTCTCGTGGCTCTTGTGGCTCTGGAGCTTTTTCCAGAAAATGTTTCCTCTTTTAAAGGATTCCAGTCAACTAATCAAGACCCACCTGGAATGAGTGGAGTCACACCTCCCTTTAATCAAAGGTTAATACTCACAATTGGGCATGTCACATTGGTGTGGAAGTAATCTAATCAAGTATCCAAGCTACAGTTTGTATGGGGATTAGAAGAAATAGTTGTCCCCACAAGATGGATCAGGATTGAAACATGGCTTTTTTGGGTACATAATCCTTTCAAACTGGCACACCAACTGAACCAGGGGGTATTAATCCAGATTACCGGAAGCCTTACAAAGAGGAACTGGAAGTCACAGAAGCCAAGAAAAGAGAGGACCGTGGCATGTGACTGGAGGCTAAAACACAAGCCAAGGAACCTCAAGGATTGCCAGTGGCCACCATCAGCATGCTACAGTCTTCTGGGAGAAAACAAGCCTTGGTTATATCTTGATTTGGGGGTCTTCTTTTTATTCAAAACAGTGAGCCAATAAATTCCTATTATTTAATCCAAAACCAGTGTGTAGTATTTTTTGTACCAGCTTAGGCAAATGAAGACAACCTATGTGAATATTATTTACTAGAAACCATAAAAATTAAGCTCAAAAGTCTTATTTAGGGTGTATCATTTCTTGAAACATTCTGATATGTATAAAGTTCACCACTAGGAAAATGCCCTAGATTTTAGTCAATTTATTATGATGGGCAAGTCACCTCTCTGAGCTTTATTAATTTTCATCTATAAAATTTCCTGACCTCTTTACCTCAGGTTTTCTCTGGCAACAAATAAAAGAAGTTTACAACAAGTTGAAAAGTCTCACACATGGCAATAACAAAGTATTATTATTCTTTTCAGCGTTTTAAGCTAAAATCTACAAAATGGTTACATGTCCATGGGATATTCGTATTAGTGTTTGATTAGAAAAGTAAAATCTTAAAATTTAAAGATTAAAAAAAAAGCCAGAGGGTGGTGCAATGGCAGCTCAGTGGCAGAGTTCTCGCCTGCCGTTCCAAAGATTCGGGTTCGATTCCCGGTGCCTGTCCATGCAAAAAAAGAAAAAAAAAAGCACAAATTCATATCCTTCTCCAGAGACTATTCATTTTCCTAGCACTCTGGCATGATACACAATGCTCATACATACAATTGTATCATATCCCTACTTTATAAAGTGATTCGTCACAAGAATCAAGACAATTAAAAATCTTTCCTTCTACTCTATCTAACAGCATAACTTTCTGTGCTTCAGCACTCATTGGGAAGCAGCAAAAATTTAGTTGGGAATTATTTTACTAAGAACAATACAGAAGAACCCTCTAAAAATATATTTGATGAACATTTGGTTTTTTTTTAATAACACATGAAAATCATATTTGTGTCCTTTTAAATAAATTTATTAATAAAAAACAATTTTGTTTATTTGTACCATCATTTGTTAAGCCAAAGAACACAGTGATCAAGATAAGGGAAAAAGACAGAAGACCTTTCCACCATTACTTCACACATTCAGAAATGCCAGAATTGATTATTTCTGGAGGTTAGAATATACAATTAATAAAAAGTGCTTCGATTTAATTTTTAGTTGCTGCCATCATGTTTCCTCATTAAATTCATATTTTTGCAAAAACTTATAAATAGCAATTTTCTTGAACGCTGAAAATGAGAAATACCAACAGCTGAAAGGATCATTTCAGAGAGTATGTAGAGTGGCTTACAAATGCCTCTGGAAGCACAAAGATCATGCATTATATCTTAAATTTCTACACAATAACACATAGAATAACACATAGCAACATATAGCAAAAACGCATAGAATTGTTCCAAAAATAAGAAAGAAAGAAAGGAAGAGTGAAAGGAAAGAAGGAAGGATGAAAAGAGGGAGGGAGACAAGAAGGGAGGGAGAGTAGAGGAGGGAGGAAGGGAGAAAGGGAGGAAGGAGGAAGGAAAAAGGAAGAAAAAAAGAAGGAAAAGGAAGGAAGGAAAGAAAAACTGCCACTAGCTAAACTACTAGGTGACTTGATTCAACCGTACCATTGCAATTCGGTGTCTTTAAAATTTCCCTTTTTTCTGATTCATTCAAGGGGAAGATCGTTTGCATTTTCAGTCTAACATACCAAATAAACATTATCCTAGATGGTGGGATCCCTAGACCAAGTTAAAACAAACACAAGGAATGCGTGGTACTGAAACATAACTCCTTGGGACAATTGACTATCACGTTTTATTTAAGAAGCTTAAATTTAATATTAATCATTATTGTGAACAGTATGTGAATGCATTAAATTGTAAAACAAATCAAATTGCATTAAACAGAGTAGCATCACATCCTGCCAGTAAGAATTGGAATTATTTGGCACCGCAAATAGGACAGAGACACTATGTGCTTTGCTCCACTGTTAATGCTAGCCATTTGGTGGTAGATTTTCAGAATTTTGCCTGATGGACACATACGATCTTGGAGAAGTTGAGAAAAACAGTAAGCAAATGGAAATACAGCATTTACTGAGCATTGTTGTAAGAACATCTTGAAGGCAATCAAGTATCATTAGCCCTGTGACAATGAAGCTTTTCATGGGCAGTAGGTGGCAAAAATTTCAGAAAAGCATGCTGCTCTTTCATGACTGCCCATATAGTCTGGCAACAGAGTTAGCCTCTCTGCTGAAGTGTTGCAGAAAGTAACAACTCCTTTCCAGGTATGATAATTAAGAGGATGACAGTAAGCTGTTAATTAAGTCATTCTGCACTATTGCCCATCATAATTAATAGGTTTGGTACAAGATTGAAATTGTTCTATATTCTTTTAGGGAAAGACAAAAGCACTAACATAAAATCTTGATATTTTCAATAAAAACAGTGGTAGATATTTCCTATCAACCTAAAGGTATGGCAAATAAATTGAGAGCTTCAGAAAACTACCTCCTATCGCAGCAGAATCAACTCTTTTTCAATCCTGATGATCTTCAGTGTCATTTCATATTTCATGACTTCAATATGATAAAAAAAATTGGTCATCATAAAAGTTATCGTGAGACTCAAAATTTTTAAAATACCACACTATTAATATTTTTTTCCCTTTTCTTGGCATTTATCATTGAACATTGGGGTCAAAGTCCTCTGGACTGTATAGTTTTAAAACCCCTTTAAAAATTACTTAGAAAACAAAAAGACTTTGCTTTAATTCTCAAGGTCTAAACAAAAAGAATATTGATTATGTTTACAGATAGAATTATTCATTGATTCAGAATGCCCAAATAACCTATGTAGCAGTCTGATTTCTTGAAAGACAATAGGGAATAACAGAGTGAATTTTTGTCTTTATCAAATCTACCTAAGGCATGAGAGGAATTTGCTGGGAGGTGCTTCCCTTCTGCTTATTAAGCTTTGGCTCCCCATCCTAACAAAAGGAGAGTTAGAAATGAATTCTTCATGAGGAAGCAGGCCCCTCCGCAGGCACATTCATTTCAAATCAACTTTACTTTAATGTTTTAATGTGTGAAAGTTTCTATTCTAGTGTTGGGAGAGAAGCAGCAATCACCAAGAAACAAGAGAAACAGGAACACTTAAGGAGCTTTCAATTAGTAAAGAAAGAAATGACATTTAGGCAATAACGTAAAGTACAACCAGAATATGATCAAAACAGTTATGAATTGCTTAGAAATGTGGAAGTGGAAATGTTGGTTTCTGTTGGGTTGACCAGTCAGATCTAAGAAAGCTGTACAATAACACTGATATCCAACCTGCCTGCTGAACACAGAAGAATTTAATGAGACAACCGTGGAAAAGGAGACTTCATAAAAGAAAAATGATGGCAAGGTCCTAGAGACAGAAAAGTTCAGTGTATAATTGGAAAAGAAAAACAAATATTTGTTTCTATGAGAGGGTTATAGTGCATTGACCTTTTGAGAACCAACCTAGATCTTTCTAGCTCATCCCTTAGAATGTTTCTAGAACATTGTTTTTAG
This sequence comes from Tamandua tetradactyla, assembly GCF_023851605.1. NCBI lineage: Eukaryota > Metazoa > Chordata > Mammalia > Pilosa > Myrmecophagidae > Tamandua > Tamandua tetradactyla. Next base: position 12,499,427 of record NC_135351.1, read on the forward strand.
ACCAGGGTCCAAAAATGTCTTCTCAGCAACCTCAAATTCTCTGGAATTTATTTTTAAATTATAGCTTTCCCTTCCAGGATAATATGGGAGGTGATGAAAACATTCTAAAATTAAATTATGGTGATAGTTGCAGAAAATGGCATATAAGTTGAAAACTATTTGGAAGAGATGAAATTTATGGTATGTAAATTATTATCATAATAAAGCTGCTAAAATTGTATTTTACCAATTTCAAGAGGCAAATACATTTTAACATAGCAAAATAAGACTAATTACTTAATGCAATGTGTGTCATACTAGAGTCTGTTGATCACTATGAGATTTTTAACAATATTTTAAAGGATTTTAAAGATTCCTTAAAAAGGGTTTTAACTTAATTTTTATATACATGCATTAGTTGGAGATTAATAATTGAAAAGTACAGATTTTAAAAGTAGGATATAGATGGTAAAAGAAATTGGCAATTGGTGCAGTTAAAAATTCTTTATACAGTATATGATATAAAATGGTAAGATTTGAACCGATGTCCACACAACATATATCAGCATCTCTATCTTTATTAAATTATCGGTTTTAGCATGTAGAGTGCTCAGAGTTTGGAATCAACTACCTCTTGGTCAAGTATGGTTAATTTCCTGTTCATACATTCTCTTGGTCTTTTCTTTGCTTTTCATAGTATCTGAAAGTATCGTAAATTTTTTTAAAGGAAACTGTGTTCTTTTTAAAAAACAAAGCAAAACAAAAAACTTATTGGCCTAGTTCACTTCATCTGAATGACAAAAATAAATTTACTGCTTGCAGTTTTTAAGTTTTATATGTGACTGAGACAATTAGAAGAGTCTCAGGAAAGAAATGTCAGCCAAATGTGAAAAATTGTAAGTTTGAGGACACTCAATACGTGCCAGCCCTTTGGATAGGACAAATTTATTTGATAAATCATGAAATATTTATCAAAATAAAGGCAGAAACATACAGCTCACACCATTAAATTAAAAATAAGCTAGCATTTAAAGCATGGGGACAGATAGCTTGACCTGATGACAGACTGGAATGAAAATGAGGGTTTCTCCAACAGCTTGAGAGGAAGCCAAAGGACCAGTCTGAAATCCAGGAACTAAATGTAGATGGCGGAGTTTCTTGGAGCATCACACGGTGACTGTGATTCTGCCAAACGTACAGCAGGAACAGTCACAGCAGCTTAGCTCTCTTTTAGGATCTAATCGGGGCATAAACCACAACTGCTGCTGTTGGCTGTTGACAAAGAAGACCAAACCGCATTTCAAATTGGAAAGGGGGAAAGGTGGTCAAAGAGAAACTGGAGCCAACCAAATCTCATCAGGAAAAACAGCGTGAGTAGGTTCTGTCATCTAATGAAGCAAGGCATATGTTTCATCAGCTCTGTTGAATGACTTGGAAGATAATAATCAGATGGATTCAGACACACTAGGAACACGTCGACCAAAACAGTCTTAATATAGTGATGCTTTCTGTGATTTTTCACTCCCTGTCTGAAGGTAGATAATGAGGTCAATAGATGAGAGATTATCACAGTTCAAATACCTAATGTAAGCCCAGGATCCTGAATTGCTAGTTTATGAAGAAATGGTTCATATAGGATTTACAATTGTGCCTGATATTTGTCAAAAGCACTTTGATGTCTTTTCAAATTCCCAATTATGAAAATAATAATCATTCATCATGAAAAAAAACAGGAAATTTAGAAAATTGTAAAGAAGATAACATGTTACCCATAATCCTATATCAAAGGAAATAGAACCTTTGAAAATGCCTTTGTAAGTATACAATATATACAGTTTTATATCCCAATATTTTCTATCAAGAGAATGTTGTATAACATTTAAAAGTTTTCAAAATATTCTAATGTATAAATGCACTACAATTTAAATGCACGAAATTTCCAATCATTAAATTAGGGCTTATTTCATTTTTTTTTTTTTTGTGAAGGGGCCTTAAATATTAGTGTGATAAGCATCTTGTAAAATAAATTTTATGTGCATTTCTTCTTTTTCTCTTCATATAGATTCCTTGAAGTGAACTTAAAGTCAAAGCATATGAGTATTGCTAATAATAATAATAATTTTCAAGTTATTTTCTTAAAGCATTTTACCAGTTCATTTTTTAATCAACAATATATGGAAGCTTATCATGTAAGAGTCATTTTTATTTCCTTCTATCCTACCTACCCAGTCCCAGGCATGGATAACTTTGTCTTGGATTTTCTAGAACCAGTTGACTATTGATTTCTCCTATTATTTACTTTATATGCCTCCTGCTTCAGTCATCATTTTTCAATCTATAACCCATGGTAATAGTCATAGAATTCTGCAAATGCTTTCTGTACTCTATAAATGTGTTGATAATTAGGTGGCTACACTTATGGTTTCTTCATTTTGATTTAATACTCAGTCAACTTATGTTTGAATATTTTAAAATTTTTGATGGAGGAGTAAAATTTGTTGGTAGTATCCTTTCTCAAATTTTGTATGCATCTGGATATTATGTCATTTTCAGGCAAATATTTGGAAAATTATAGAGTTATTTTTCCCCAAAGTGTTGCCACATTATTCTATTATCTTCTGGCAGTTGGACTATTAAATGAAGTCTGAGGTCAGTTTGAATTTTATTTACATATAGGTGACTTACTTGTTCTTTCTTCATGAATATTTTTAGATTTTTTATTCATTGATAACTAAATAGTGTACATTTCAACAAAAATGTTAAAAAGCAAATAACTAATGATGAACAACTTGTTAATCTATGACGCTTCCACACATTGGAATAGAATCATTTTTTAAAATTATGATTTTGGAGATTTGAAAATAATATGAAACCGCTCTAAATTGAATATTAAATGGAAAAATTAGGATATTTTTAATTGTATTTGTAATATGCTATAGCATTAAAACTTAAACACCTAATATTTAACATAAACAAAAGATAGCTCTCAATGTTTTTATTATTTTTCTATACTTGGTGAATCATTTTGATCTGTAAATTCAGTTTACCTATTGATCTTAATAAATTTATAAATTTTCTTCAGTGTTTCCTGCCCCTCTAAGTTGAATTTCCAATCCCTTGTCATCCTTTCATCTTCTCTTCTAATTTTTAACCATTGTTCACTGAGTTATTTTTGTACCACTGTACATTGAATTAGTGGGAACTGTGATTTTGGAATGTATACAGAAAGGAAGATAGTAATTGAAGAGAAATCATACTGTGGAGCCGCGAAATTACCACAAATATCACAAAAAGTAGGTCTTATTCAGTTGACTGTAGGTGCCTGGATTTCATGTGGATCGAGGACTGAGTCTTATTTTGTGCATACCCTTGAACATGTTTTTATGGTGGGGTGCACAGGGAGGAACTAAATTCCTAATATCCCTTGCTTGGCATGGCTATGCTATTTCAAAGGTCAAAGAATGGTTTGACTACTGAAAATTTTCTCTGCATACGGGGGAAATTACCTGGAGTCTAGGAAATCATTATTTTGTATCCAGGTATTCTGTGTTGCATGATCTTTCATCCATTCATATCTTAGAAGTCCCTTTTTGAAATTCTTAGAGTACTTTCATGATTATTTCAATGAGATGATGAAAAATGGCAAACCGTTCACTACTGTCATCATAATCTGAGGTTTTCTATTTATTTTTCTAAAGTATGTGTAAAGGACTATGAAGTTTCACAGGTCAAAGTATGATAAAAGTTATGGATGGAGAAAAGACTTCATTTCTTTTTCCAGATGAATGGAAGCCTTATTCATTGAGGGTTCAGAAGGCTTGATTGGAGGTGGGGGTGGATGGAGAGGGGATTGGCCATGTATGGCAAATCTTAAAACTCAAGGTAATGCAAGATATTTTAATATTGACAAAATCTACTGATCCCACGCAAGACCAATCAGGAAACCATGTAGTTACGCTAAATCCAACTGCTATATTTATCCAGTATTAGTGCTCCCTCTTGCTTACAGGTATTATATGTTAGCAATACGAAGATCTTTTTTTGTTCACCAAAATAGCATGGATATTTCATGCCTCCTCACCTTTGTACAGTCTTCCCCTCTACATGGAGGACCTTTTCAGTTTGTCCTTGAGGTACTCTTCATCTTCAATACCCACCTCAGTCATCTCCTTTGAGAGGTTTTCACTGACTCCCTCATGTAGGCTAATACATTTTTGTCTAGGCTACCACCAACTCACCCAGCCCATAGCTCTACTAGTCCACTATCTTACTGCATTGGTATGATTTTCCTACCTGTTTCTCTTCCCTCCTGGACTATGAGGGAAGAGAAGCTGTTTTATCTTTCTTTCCCTTGCCTCAGTCTTAGAAGATGATCAATTAAAACATAAAGGTGGCTAAATGAGTGGACAGATGAGTGAATAAAGCTACTTAAGCTCTCTGAGCTCCAGTTTTCTCATCTGTAAAATGAGGATAATACAGATCACCTATATTTGCTTTGAGAATGAAATTGCCTTGCATAGTGCCTGGCCCACTGTAATAAGCCATTTATATATTGCATTCTTCTGTATTGACTATCCAAGCATCTCTGCCAGCACTCCAAGCAACTCCAAATGTCTGTATCTATGTCAGGTCTGATTTTTTTTCCTTCCACGAGCTCTCGTAAAGACTCTGGTAAACTCATTAAGACTCACTTTGAATGAGCTGAGTCACATCTCCATCTAATCAAAAGGTCGTACTCACAATTGGGTGTGTCACATCTTCATGGAAACAACCTAATCAAGAAGTTCCACCATACACAGTAGGTCTGGCTCCATAAGACTGGATCAAGATTGAAAGAGCATGGCTTTTCTGGGGTACATAGTAGTGATACTATGGTGACATTTTTGCAATACCAATTCACCCAAGTTTTGTGACTGTTAAAAACCCAAAGCACAACTATGAGGGGAAATTAGTTAAGCTAAAATGAACAAAAGAATAATAGGAAAGATGATAGTTGGATGTAGTTGTATTTTAGTCTCATTGATGTACATATATATATGCAAATTATGTAGGAGAACTTGTGTTTATTACTTAACAGTAAGATATGAGGAAGAAATTAATTTTCATTCTTCCTGATAAAAAAAGTTGTGCTTCCAAAGAAAAAATAAAGGACATTGGCTAATGCTTTACATTACATTTCATTTCCCACCACATAATTATTAAAGGATAAATAGCCCCTGCATTATTAATAAGAATAAATAATAAGATGGCAATTAAATAACTATCATTAATGATTTGTTCATTAATATGTCAGTAGTTGGCTGCTTCATAATGAAGAGAAATTAGAGTAAGATAGTAGAAAAATTCAGCAAATAATAAGACAGAGAAAGCTATATATTTTGTCTTAGTTAATTACAAATACATAAGATTCTTAGAGAATTCTAAAGAAGAAACTTGTATACTGAATAAGGAAGTAGTTCAAAGCTAATAGGTGCTGCATTATAAACAAAACTCTTGTCAAGTCTCTTTGACTTTAAGTTTGTTTACTCTTAGAAAAACTTGATTTCCTGTCTCTGAGGAAAATAAGCTTATAAAAAAGATGAAAAGACTGCTATATAGCACTCCAGAAAAGGGATGCTAACAAATTAAGTGTTAATGAATCAAAAACATATGGATTGCACTTCACTTTAAATGGAAACGATTTTAAAATCAAAAGGGAGAGACTTAGCAAAATGTAACAGGTCTCTGTCTTAAAACCAAACATTTGAGTTATCTTTGGAAAGCTCCTCACTATTCCTTTCTTTAGTAGTTTTCTACAATGTTTATTTTATGGAACAGGTCAATCTATAATCAAATGACCTTTCAAAAATTTCACAATATATCATGTAAGTTATAAACAAACATCCCAGAAAGTCAGAGATAAAATGATCAAGAGTGAAATGTATATCAATAACCAAAACCACCATGCCAACAAAAGATAGATAAAAAAGTAGATAAATCTACTCCTTGCTTACCATGATTTCAAAAAAAAGTAAAAATGAAACGTCAGTTGTCATATACCTTTTACTTAAACCATCCACCTTTGTAATTATTAACTGTAGTTATGATTTTCATTTCCAAATTAGTTGTCAATACCAGTCTCTTAATTGGGCAAACATTGGAGTTTATATAATGTTAGTAGCTCTAATACAGCCTATCTTTATTTATTTAAAAATGATTGTCTTCACACTTCTGTAGAACTGGGAATATTTTCAGTGCAAGAGAAAATAGCACTGGATAGGGAGTTCAGGAAATCTACTTGATTATTGAGCAGAAATATCTTTCTTTATGATCATTTAGACACACTGCTAGGTATATTCTACATTCTCTCTAAAATGTATCCTAAGATACATTCTTTACCAGAAAAAAAGTAAATGTTTTTCTTCGGTGCAACAAATGATTTTTTTTGCACCTAACCTACAGACTTCCCACTAACAAATGGTTCTTTCACCCTCTTACCACGTTGCGTAAGTCTCTACCAATAAGGATTCTGTTTTTGCCTCTAAGGTTTTTATGACTTATTTATGGTCACTTAACACAGTGCCGGCCACATGGTGTAAAGACTCTTTCAGGCAATTTAGAAATGGAAGCCTCCACAGTTAAAACCTGTCAGTATAAAATCCACTGGAATCGCCACCAAGGGTTCAGAAGTGGGACTACAATTACCACACCAGGATTGTTGTGTTCCCTTTTGGTCTCTTACTTTCTCAGATGTTCCTCGAATTAAGGCGCTGCTTTCCATTTTTTTTTCATTTTAACGAAAAAATTTTTCATTAATTTCATTAATTTAATTTTCATTAAATTTTTTCATTAAATGAAACTTCATTTTCATTTTCATTTTAATACAATTTTATTGACATATATTATATATTCACATACTATGTTATCATCCAAAGTACAGTCAGTGGTTCACAGTATCATCATATAGCTGTGTAATGTACAATCAATTTTTTTCTTTTTTGTGAAAACAATATATTTACAAAAAAGCGATACATTTCAAAGCACACAGCAACAATGAGCTGCAGAACAGATTTCATAGTTTGGTATGGCTTACAACTCCACAATTTTGGATTTTCCTACAAGCTATTCCAAGACACTGGAGACTAAAAGAAATATCAATATGATTCAACAATCATACTCATTTGTTAAACCCTGCCTTCTCTGTATAACTCCACCATCTCCTTTGATCTTTCTCCCACTCTTTAGGGTTGTTTGGGCTATGGCCATTCTAACTTTTTCATATTGAGAGGGACTGTATATAATAGGGATAGGAGGATGGAACTACTTAATGTTCTGGAGAGGCTGGACCCTCTGCAGTTCAGGACTTGGCTGATCTAGGAACCCATCTGGAGTTTGTAGGTCTCTGGAAAGTAATTCTAAGCTGCTTTCCACTTCTTATAATAACAAAACTTATTTGTCTTTGCATTCATCACTTTGTCACCTACCAGTTTGACTCCTGCTTTCCATTTCCACCTGCTCCCATATTCCATTCCTAATTTTAAGTTTGATTAGATTCTTTTTATACTTTATTTAGCCTCACCTACTTCCAAATCCCCATCAAGCTTGCGGCCAGTTCAAAGCCTGCCCTCCATTGAAGCTTGGGATGATGAATACTTGATTATACATAAAACATAGTCCTTCAGGGATGATGGGATTGAATCTCATTATTAAAAAATTCCATAGTTAATTTAGGCCTTCCATAAATAACTGTTGATGATGAGACATTCAACTATATATTAAACATAATACATCGAAATATTTACTTACCAAGAGGTAAAAGTATCACAGCGTTAAAACAAGCAACTTGAAGAGTTCTCACCAAAGGCAACCCAAAGTCATAACTGAATGAGATACTGCTTTTTGTTAAAAACCTTTTGATGAATTCTCCTTGCCTATGATAAATATATGGTCTCCACTAGTGTGCTTATTTAATTTCTGACCTACCTCTCTGAACTGATTTCCCCTATTCTTCCACCTGTCTGCCCTTTGTCCCAGCCAAAACAAACCACTTGTGGTTTTCAAACTTGCCTTGGTATTTCCACTCACTATACTTCTATTCAATCTTTCTAGTTAGAAAAGTTTATCAAGTGTCTCTACCTTAAATCAGCATCAAGATTTTTCCATTTTATCTGCCTGGGAACCACTCTGCCCTTCATCACCCTGATCAAAGCTTTTCCCTCCATGCTGACTGTACTGTCCAAGTAGAAACAAAATGACCCCTAGGAAAACACTGCAGTCATACCTACTCATTGTCTGCAGCGTGCTGCATAGATAATGACATTTAATTTTATTTAACCTCTATACAATTCATTATTAAATGTGGGTCCACTTTTCTTAAAAAATATAAATTATGAGGAGTTCCAAGACGATGGCGGAATAGGATAGGTGGAGTTCACCTCTGCTTCAAGGAACAGCTATAGAGGTGATACAAAAATTACCATGACAGCAATTCCAGATTGCACGTGGCCTGAGAGGTATTCTACACCACAAAGGGAGGCTCTGATAGAAAAAAACGGAGGAACTGAGAGACAGAAACCAAAGACCATATAGCTATAGCAAAGAGCCTAACACACCCCTTTCCAAATGGAGGCTGGGAGCCCTCAGGTGTGCACAGATAGGGAGATATGGACTAGGAAGCAAGCCAAGCCACACTCCTTGAATGTTCAAATTAAGGCACCAACAAAAAGTTACCTTCACTCAAGAAAGGCTGATACCATCTGGAACCCCTCTGTCAGCTGGGATGGCATGTGGCTAGTGTCTACTGGGGTTTCTGACTTCTAGATACTTTCTCAGCTGGGAAAGCACATGGTGACATCTGCTAGCTTTCTCTCCTCATTTCATAAGGCTTCCTTGGGGGTATTTTTCTTCTGTATCTCCAGAGATCTCCGGCTATGGCACTGAAGCTTTTTCCAACATGCTTCCCTCTTAAAGGATTCCAGTAGGCAACCCCATCTTGAATGGGCAGAGACACATCTTCATGGAACTCACCTAAGCAAAAGTTACCACCCACAATTGGATGGGTCATATCTCTATGGAAACAATATGCATTTATGGCACTACATTTCCCTCTCAGCACTGCTTTTCTGCATCCCATAAGTTCTGATATGTCATATTCTCATTTTCACTCATCCCCAGGTACTTACTTACCAGTTTCTCTAGAAATTTCTTCTTGACCCACTGATTGTTTAAGAGTATGTTATTTAATCTCCATATACTTGTGAAAGTTCTGGTTCTTTGGTGGTTATTGATTTCCAGCTTCATTCCATTGTGATCAGAGGATGTGCTTTGAATAGTTTCAATCTTTTCAAATTTATAATTTATAAATTTATAAAGACCTGTTTTATGCCCTAGCATATGATCTATCTGGAGAATGTTCCATGAACATTAGAGAAGAATGTATACCCTGGTTTTGGGGGGATAACAACCTGTATATGTCTGTTAGGTCTAATTCATTTTCACATTGTTTAGGTTCTCTATTTCCTTGTTGATCCTCTGCCTGGTTGTTTTATCTATAGAGAAGAGTGGTGTATTGAAGTCTCCCTATTATTGTTGAAACATCTATCACTTCTTCAGTTTTTTCAGTGTTTGCCTCATGTACTTTGGAACTCCTTGATTGGGAGCATAAACATTTATAATTGTGATTTCTTCTTCATGAATTGTCCATTTTATTATGCTGTGTCCTTTTTTGTCTCTTATGATGTCTTTACATTTAAAGTCTATTTTGTCTGATATTAGATTAGCTTTTCCCGCTTTCTTTTGGTTACAGCTTGCATGGAAAATCTTTTTCCATCCTTTCAGTTTCAACATATTTGTATCCTTGTGTCTAAGATGAGTCTCTTGTAAGAAGAATATAACTGGATCATATTTCTTAACCCATCCTGCCAATCTGTATCTTTTAATTCATGACTTTAATCTATTGACAGTCAAAGTTAGTACTGTAAAGGCATTTCTTGAATCTACCATCTTATCCTTTGGATTTTATTTGTCAGATCTATATGTTCTTTCCCCTATTTTTCTTTTTATCCTTTAAGTTACCCTTACTGGTACTCTTCAATTCTGTACCCTCCTCCAGACCTCCCTCTCCTTACTTTTTTCTTTCAGCTGACGGAACTCCCTTTAGTATTTCTTGTAGGGCTGGTCTCTTGTTGACACATTATCTCAGCATTTGTTTGTCTGTGAAAATTGTAATCTCTCTCTCCCTTTTGAAGGAGAATTTGGCTGGGTACAGAATTCTTGTCTGGAAGTCTTTCTCTTTCAGGATCTTAAATATATCAGTCCACTGCCTTCTTTCCTCCATGGTGCCTGTTGGGTAATCTGAACTCAATCTTATGTGGTTTCCTTCGTAGTAGATGACTTTCCCTTGCCATTTTCAGGATTTTGGGCTTCTCTTCAGCATCTGACAGACTATGATTAGTATGTGTCTTGGAATAGGCCTACTGGGATTTACTCTTGGGGGTTGTTGGGTTCTTTTATTTGCATTTTTGTCTTTTATATGGTTTGGAAAGTTTAACCCCATTATCTCCTCAACTAATCTTCCTAGCCCTTTACTCTTCTCTTCTTCTTTTGGGACACCAATGATTCTTATATTTCTGTGCATTGCTTTGTCCATAATTTCCCTGAGATCTGGTTCAAATTTTTCCATCTTTATTTTCCATTTGTTCTTTTGTGCATTAGAAATCAAATGTGATGTCATGTCCTGTAGTTCACTTATTCTTTCTTCTGACTCTTCATATCTGCTGTTGTGTTTCTCTAGTGTATTTTTTATTTGGTCTCCAGCATCTTTAATCTTGGTGATTTCTGCTGGAAGGCTGATTTTAAAAGGCATGAACTTGGATATTTAGCAGAAGAGATCTCCAAATTAAATGTGAAAAGTGCAGCCTGTTTTTTTCTCACAGCTTATAGTGAAATGCTACAGGAAAGACATAAGCTGAGAACTGAACTCTTGGGTACAAAGAAAGCAGAAGCTGATGTTCTGGAGAATTCTGGGCTTCCTGGAAGGGATATACCAGAGAACAGTGCCTTACATGAGGACTTGGCCAAATGTGAAACCAGTCAACCATTTCAGAGAAAGCCAGGGTCAGACATGGAGTTATCCAGGATTTGTGGAAACTCCTTATGTCTGATGGGCACAATCCAAGGCTACTTGCATAGAAAGACAAAAAGAGTGCCGTACGACCTGTATAAACAGAGCCACTGCCAGTCTGGACTGGGGGGCTCAGAGAAGGGACACATTGGAGGAAAAATAACTTCAGAGGCAAAGATATGGTGGCTGAGGTCTGAAGTCAAGAAGCCTCTGAAGTCCTATAAAAAAGGAAACATTCTGGTGACTAAGAGATTTGGAAAGAGCAGAGAATGCTGCAGCACCACAAAGCAGAGAGTCCATGAGCCAGTGACCTTTGGAGATGAAGAAGGAAAACACCTTTGGGGAGCTTCATGAAACAGGAAGCCAGGAGAGAAAGCTAGCAGATGATGCCTTGCTCACCATGTGCCCTTCCAGCTGAGAGAGAAACTGTGACCCTGTTCACCACGTGCCTTCTCACTTAGAGAGAAACCCTGAACTTCATCGGCTTTCTTGAACCAAGGTATCTTTCCCTGGATACTTTTGCTTGGGCATTTCTATTAACTTGTTCTACTTGGGACTTTTTCTTGGCCTTACATCTTGCATTCTGGCAGCTAGCAAACTAGAAGACTACCTAACTCATTTTATAAAGCTAATGTCACTCAAATATGAAAACCAGGTAAAGATGATATAAGAAAGGAAAACTACAGGCCAATCTCTCTAATGAATATAGATGAAAAATGCTCAGTAAAATACTAGCAAATCAAATCCAAAGACACATGAAAAGAATTTTACACCACAACTAAGTGGAGTTTATACCAGAAATGCAAGGGTGGTTCAACACAAGAAAATCCATCAATGTAATGCAGCACATTAAGAAATCAGAAGAGAAAAATCACATGATCATCTCAATTGCTGCTAAAAAGGCATTTCACAAAATTCAACTGATAAAAGCACTTCAAAAGATGAGAATCAAAGGTAACTTCCTCAATCTGATAAAGGGCATAAATGAAAAACCCATAGCCAGCATCATCCTCAATGGTGAGTATTCTAGTTTGCTAGCTGCCAGAATGCTACACACCAGAGATGGATTGGCTTTTAATAAAAGGGGATTTATTTCATTAGTTCTTCAGAGGAAAGGCAGCTAACTTTCATCTGGGGTTCTTTCTTATGTGGGAAGGCTCTGGGTGATCTCTGCTGGCCTTCTCTCCAGGCCTCTGGGTTCCAACAACTTTCCCTGGGGTGTTTTCTTTCTGCATCTCCAAAGGCCTGGGCTGAGCTGCAAGTGCTGAGATGAGGTATGCTGAGCTTCTTGGGCTGTGCTACATTGAGCTCTCTCATTTAAGCACCAGCCAATTAACTCAAACATCATTCATTGCAGCAGGCACGCTTCCTAGCTGACTGCAGATGTAATCAGGAACAGATGAGGTTCACATGCCATCAGCTCATGTCCACAGCAATAGAACTAGGTGCCTTCACCTGGCCAAGTTGACAAATGAATCTAACTACCACAGTGAGAGACTGAAAGCCTTCCCCCTAAGATCAGGAATGGGACAAGGATGCCCTCTGTCACCGGCACTATTCAACATTGTACATGAAATTCTATCTAGAACAATCAGACAAGGAAAATAAATTGGAAAAATAAAAAAATAAATTCCATCTAAATTGGAAAGGAAGAAGTAAAACTTTCATTATTTGCAGATGACATGATACTATATTTGGAAAATCCTGAGGAATCTACGAAAAGCTTCTCACACCCAAAGCATAAACAATGAAAGAAAAAAAAAGATAAATGGGAATTCTTCAAAATCAAATGCTTTCATCCCTCAAAAGACTGTCAAAGAGGTGAAGAGGCAGCCACCTCAACAGGAGAAAATATTTGAAAATCGTTTATCAGATAAAGGTTTGATATCTTGTATACATAAAGAAATCATACAACAACTCAATAAGAAAACAAGCAATTCAATTATAAAATGGGCTTAAGGTATGAATAGGCATTTTTTCAAAGAGCATCTACAGATGACTAAAAAGCACATGCAGAGGGTGCACTGGTGGTTCAGTGGTAGAATGCTCACCTTCCATGCAGGAGACCTGAGTTCGATTCCCAGACCAGGCACCCACACCCAAAAAGAGGCACATGCAGAGGTGCTCATTTTCATTAGCTATGAGGAAAATGCAGATCAAAACTACAATGAGATACCACCTCACACTTATAAATTGGCTATTAAACAAACAGGAAACTGCAAATACAGAAGAGAAATTGGGACACTTATGCACTGTTGGTGGGAATGTATAATGGTACAGCCACTATGGGAGACAGTCTGGTGGTTCCTCAGAAAATTAAATATCAACTTGCCCTATGATCCAGCAATATCACTACTCGGAATATCCCCAAAGAGCTGAAAGCAGTAACACAGAGATTTGCACAGTGATATTCATAGCAGCACTACTCAATCACTAAAAAATGAAAACAATGCAAGTGTCCATCAACAGATATGTGGATTAACAAAATGTGGTAGATACATGCAATGGAATATTATTCAGCAGTAAGATGAAATGATGTCCTGAAGCGCATGATGGATTAACCTTGAGGACATCATTCTGAGTCAAGTAAGGCAGACACAAAAGGATAGATACTGTATGATTTCACTTTTATGGCCATGGTAAATGTAAACTCAAAGGCTAATCATGTAGAATATAGGGGACCTAGGATACATGGAGGCTAGAGATGAGTGAACAGTTAGCTAATGAGGTTAAATGTAAGGGAATGGGTAGATGTGAAGGCAATTCATTAGCAGGTCTATAAAATAGTGCCGTATTGAAGGTAAACACAATTGAAAGCCACGTATAGACCTATGTATCCCACCAATTACACTACAAATATAAATAAGTTCTTGCAGGAACACTTTCAAAGGCATGAATCTTGTACAAAGAGTTTATAATATCAGGGAATAGGTGGAAAACTACTATTGCATTATGTTTAACAAGAAGATATCAACAGTACCACAGCAATAGCAGGGGTAAATCTTGGGGGGTGGGGGTAGGGAGGGCCAAGTGTTAAGGGAAGGTTTGGGTTTTCCATTAGGTGAGGTGCAAATGAAAATTGTCTTTGGGGAGCAATGAAAATTGTCTAAACTTGAAAGTGTTAAGGATTGTTGACTCTGGACATTATATATGATGTCCAATGGATGGAAGTGACTCAAGGATACACTGACTGAGAAGTCAAATGGTGAATGGTGGTGCATATGCATGATCAGATATTGTGCTGCTACAGAAAGGAGTAAAGTCGTGATGCATGCCACGTTGTGAATGAACCTGTGAGACATTATCTGATGCCAAATAAGCTGGAAACAAAATAGTATGGTCTCATTTAGAAAATACTTAGAAGAAAATTGGGGCCTAGATTGTAAGCTCTTATAACAGTCACATTTAGTCCTTAGTGATAATTGCTACTTCTAGATTTTGAGAGACTGTGCTATGTATGTGAAACCTGTTATTTCCCTGGAACTTTAAGTACCTGTGTGAGACCTAAAACTCAGAGTTTGAGTTTTGCAGTGCTGAAGGTCAGCATTTCCATGTACAACAACTGTTAAACAAACTGAAAAAGAAATCAGGCTTCAGGTAGAGATAAAAATGAAGTTGATCAGGTTGGGACTAAGGTAAATCAGAATAGGTGTAAGGAAGACATTGTCAGTAATTAAGAATTCCATCTACTCTATGAGATGAATGGAAGAGAGATTTATTTTTTCCAGAACCTAAATTTTCTGTAGCACATAATCTAACTCAACCTTCCTGGATAGTTCATCTAAACAACCCAAACACAGGGAGCTCAGAATGGGGATGAGGACTTGTAATTCCGTATAGCTTAATGTAATGCCAGGATACATCCCAGAGTATGTTGAGCAGATAATTGAAAAGTACTGGCAAGGTCCCTTGAGAAATTGGAGAAAACAGAAGGAACTATTAAACTTTACCACTGGGGAAAACCCTGATACTATCTCAAACATTAGGGACTCCCAAGTAAGTAGGCCAAACCCTTGGTCTTGAGACTTGCTCTTACAAAGATTATTTATGTAGCAGAAAAGCTAAGCCTACCTATAATTATGCCTAAGAGTTACTTCCAGAGGACCTCTTACTGCTGCCATGTGGCCTCTCTCTCCAAGTCCAACTCTGCAAGTGAGATCATTATCCTTACACCTAAGAGGGACATGACATTCAGGGGTGAAAGTCCCCCTGGCAACATGGAAGATGACCTCCAGGGATGAGCCTGGCCCTGGCACCGTGAGATCAACAAGGCCTTCATGACCAAAAGGGGGGAAAGAATTGTAACATATAAGGTATCAGTGGCTGAGAATTCAAACAGAGTCGAGAGGCTACCCTGTAGGCTACTTTTATGCGAGCTTCAGCTAGACATGTCAACTTAACATGATTTGTCAAAACCCAAAGAAAACCAATCCTGCCAACCATAAAGAACACCTAGGGCTTTATCTGAGATTCTACAAAGGTTCCATGCACTGTGATTACTTTCCAGAACCCTAGAATTTCCAGATGGATTTCTAAGCCAGAAAAGTTCTGAAACTCAGAAAGGCCAGCTCCTCCAGAACATCAACTAGTTCCATTCTCTCTATCCTATATTATCAACAGCCCTTTCCAACATGAAAATGTTAGAATGGACACAGCCCAAATAACCTTAAAGATTGGGAGAAAGATTGAAGTAGAAAGTGGAGTTTTAACAGAGAAGAAAGGATTTAACAAATGAGTATGATTGATGAATCATTATACTGATATTTCTTTTAATCTCTAGTGTCCTGCAGCAGCTAGAAGTAAAAACCTAAAGTTGTGCAATTGTAACCAGTTCCAAACTCTGAAATATGTCTTACAACTAATTGTTGTGGTATGTTTTGAAATTCATTGCTTTTCTTTATATATGCTACTTTCACAATAAAAGAACATTAAAATTATATATATATTTATATATATTGAATATATATAAATATTCAATTATATATATATTGTATATACCCCAAAATAGAATGTCATAAAGAATGGACTAAAGAATGAAACAAGTGTCATATGGCTATCCTAGTGCACAAAATTAGTAGATAAGTAGCAATTTTTATAGAAAGGTAGGGGTATAGAGTTTGCTTTTATATGTGTGTGTTCACCAGTACACATTCACATTAAGAGGTAAGCAAATAATTCTTCCCATCACACATCCCTTGTATAGTCATTTTCTAACAAAATCTACTCTAACATATGTCAAAAATAATAATCTCCATTATTTGCATACGATTGCTTTCAGATAATGCAGACACTAAGAAGTGCACAGTTTAGGTTTTAGGCTTTTCAATCTTGCTGTTTGAAAGGTTCTCTAAATTTATGCTTGCCTGTGCCCTGGTGCACAACTTTCTCTAATCCCTCCATCTCTGCCTGACATCTTCCTATTTTTATGAGCTGTAATAGCCCATTCTAAAGTGGCAGTTTCGTTAAGAAAATAATTGCAATGTAAATTAGTCTTCAACAAATAGTAAGGCACATTTTGGAATTAAATGCCTAAATATTGAAGCTTTGATTCCTGACATATTTAAAACCATTATATAAATTTAACCATAGCTATTCAATCCATGTACCTAGAAATATCATTCTTTCTGCTGCTAATGAAGGTCCTACGGCACAAATTTATTAAAGGTATACGTTTGCATGGGATAATAATTGGGTTGATAATATTAATTCATAGGCTCATTATTTAATTGCAAGGGCAGACTATGAATACAGCTTCTAAAATGTATTTTAATGAAAAACACTACATCCTGACCTAATCATATCAACCTTATGCTATCTAATTAAGGATGCAAAAAATCATTACAGTTGCCAAATATTAGTTCCAGCTCTATCAGGCTGTGAGCTGCCCCTTCATGAATATATATTTTTTTACTCCATGATAAATAGTTAATGAGGTAAAAATGACAAAATTTGCATGTAGACAAATTAGTTTAATAGAACAATGTCTTTTCTGGCTAACTAAAAGTGATCTTTTTCTTATCAAAAAACAGATAAAATACTTTGAAAGTGTCATCTGACTATCTTTGCACAAATGACAAATTATATATACGAACAATTTAAAAACAATAAAATGTAATAACCCTAAATTTTCATCATACTGTGAATGTGTTCAGTGCTTTTGCATTTATCAATTTAATAAAAGGAAATAAAGCATATTATAGTGTCCACTTATGTGGCAATTTTTAATCTTGAGCATAAAAATGAGAAGCATGTTTTTAATAGCTAGCACTAATGCAAAGATCTAGATCAAATTTCTTAAGCACCAGAATTCTAGACTTTTTGTTTGAAATACTTTTATATTAAAAGTTTACTCTACCTTTCATTTGATAGTTTATATGATAGATGATTGTTCTTTATTAAACTGGTATTATATCTTGAAATTAGTACATTAATTATTCAGCATGGCTACCTACATTCAAACTAATCAGGCAAACATAAGACAAATTAAGAACAACATAAAATTGAATAATATATACAAATTAATAACACAAAATCAATAATAATATACAAAAATTAATCATAAGAAAGAAGGAAATTTTCATCATATACATGAAGACTTCAGAAACAAAATATATGTGCTTATCCATTGAAGTGTGGGGATGTTTGTGCATGCTTATCAAGCAAAAACTCAACAATATGAAATAATGGGTGCTTTGCAGATTTTCGCATGATTTGCACAACTGTCTCTGTGGTTCCCCATGGAGGCTGAGTCTGTGTTGTGAAGAGAACAGCATACATGTTTCTAGGTATTCTAATTTCTATTAACGTCTCAGCTGAATCTAAACCAAGTATTTGAAGACCTAGATGCCTCTGATTAAATTGTTTACTGTAATTATATTTTTGTCAAATTGTCTTTTCTTTGTTCCATTTGGATGCGTATACAGAATCAGAATTAAGGGTACTCAATGTGTGAGTTCTCTTCCTGAGCTCCACTTTTGCCCATAATGGAGCAGCTAAGCCATTTACAGAGATGGGAGAAATGTTAATTTTTGAGAATTTCATGACTGCCTTTAGTTTTCCTTCTACTATTTAATTATTAGTAATTTTCTTCTTTTTCCTCTTTTTTTTTCCTATGGCTTCTTCCCTCTGCCCACCTCTCTCTCCCTCCCTCCTTCTTTCCCTTTCTCTCTTTTCTACCTAAAATAGCCAAATTCTCTGTTTGCTCTTTTTAGGTTCAATTGTTAAACTCAAATCATTGTGATATTCAACTTTGGATGGCTTCCCAATTCTTAAGCTTTCATGTAGTGAAAATTGAAAATGAAATAAAGCACACTCTCTCTATTTCAGAAACTATTTAAATTACTATAGAGGGAAGTGGCCTTCACTTAATTTGGGGGATAATTTCAATAATGTTGACCTTTTACAAACCATATGTTAGTCAAGGACTTTGAAGAAAAAAAAAAATCAACTCACCTTCCTTCGTTCACCATTGATTCCTCTCCATTGCCGAGATCTTTTCACTATATAACTTAGCTCCTGATTGGAAATCTCCAAATCATATGGTATTAAGAACTTAAGTTTCTTCACTGTGGATGCGCTGAAATGCATCTAATATCCAAGAATCATGGTGCAACATAGGAACAAAATCATTTGTTTTTTTTTTCCCTCAAACACTGTTTACTTTTCTCTACCAAAATATTAAATAATTTGTTTTTCATTAATTTATAGTTCATTACTCCATTTCTTTGTCTAAGTATTTAATTGGATTTATGTACTTAATTTATTTAATAAATTATTTGAGATAGCTCTTACCTCAATTAAATATCAAAACACAAACTATGTAGGCACTCTATTTTATGCATGATTTTTCACAAACCTACAAGTACTTTAACATAAAAAAGTGACAACAATCTGGTTTTTTCTTTTTGCTATCTCTCGTTCGTGATTTTTGTATATTAAATAATAGAGTGTAGAAAATTGAGACATATTTAGCCATTAATTTGGATTATGAGTATCCAAATGAGTTCAAATGTAAAGAATTTGTCTGAAGAAAATTTAAAGTAAGATGCATTCTTTCTTCATGAGGAAAGAGACTCATGTTTTAGTACCTTTCTGGTAAAAATCTTATTGGGTCCATCCCATCAAAAAAGTGGTTCACCTTGGTTGGTTGTTTTCCAACTTAATGAGTTAATTTGGTGAAGCATCTAACCTGATGAATTGCTCGTGTAATCTTTTCCCACTTGTCAAAACAACTCCAAATATTGATTTAGAAAACCACTGCTTTTCCTGTGATACTAATAAAGTAAAAATAAGTACCCTACCAAAAGACATTAATACTTCATTATATTGCTAGGTACCATTTAGATGTAAATTATAAACATCAGTTATGCCACTCCATATAACAGATTTTCCTGAAATACACTTATAGGCAAAGAAGAGAAAATATGTATTCTGCCCCTAACCTAGCAGTGTTTGTTTTATGATATTTTTTAATTAAAACTTTGAGTAAAATTGGCACTTGGAGAAATATCATATTTATCCTGTGCCTTAGTGAACACTTGACTTGCCATGTATACCTGAAACTAGCATGAGAGTACAGAATAATGCCTCTAAAAGTTCATGGATTAGACCAAGAGCCCTTCGTGTATCATAGTGTCAATAAACTATACTATGAGAACAATTATTTTGACAAAATTCCCAAAATACAAATTTTACAATGAAAATATTTAGCTGCCGCATAGAATTGTCTTTTTATACATTCAAAGTTGAGAATTAGAAGTATTTTATCTCAGTGATCAGAATACTTATATTTTGATTTAAATAGTCTAGATAATTTAAACTGGAATTTATTGCCTTCCCATTATAACGGCAATCATTTCACATCCATTTTGCTATTCTAGTCTGGCCTAAACATGCCTTTTTCATATTAATATATGGAGATTAAAATATTAGTCTGGCTGTTAATAAGTGACAGAGACAGACTTCAAGCTCCCAGCTAACTTCAAAGTGTATTTCGTTCTATCAATCTGACTCCTTAGTTAAAATAATTGATGCAATGCATGTCTTCACTTAACTATCTCTATCTTGAATCTTTTCTAAATAGTAAAATAGAATATTTGGCCCTAGCCACCAAATAAGGATTTCTATGTATCTTTTGTTTTTCCACAACTCTTTTCTATTTAAAGAGAGTAAAAATAAAAGCAAAACTGCCACCCAGCCTTACTGATGTCCCAAGGCAGACCATATGGCTTGGTGCCATCTTGAAATGCAAGTACTGCTCTTACTTGAGATTCTAGATCCACCATTTGAATGATTTATTAGTTGCCTTGTAAAACAAGAACTCATTTTTACTATTCTCTTAAGTTTGCTTAATGTAACATCCATCTTTTCCTTTTAATGGTGGTAAGATTTAATGTAGTTAAATTACTGTCAAATTTCTACCATAAACATTTTCTATATGAAGATTTTAAGTGCAGAATTACTAACAATACAATTAACTTTGAATTAATTAGGAATCACAGTCCTGTTTCTGTTGGCTTCTGTTCCTTTTGCCCAGAAAATGCCTTTCTCCTCTTTATATCTCTTTCATTCTGTGTAAAAGAATAATTATGTAGGCATTCAAGTCTGGAGTTACAGGCTAGTAAACAAATGTTTTGACAGAGAATAAAATGGTATATTGGAATATGGAAAGCAGTACAAAGATTACTTGCTTTTCAGGGTTTTTTTTTAAAGTTTTGTTTGTGTTTTGTTTGTTTTTTCTCTTCTATAGAATCTTAAAGGTGGCATAATATTACCCCGTGTGTATTTACACACTTTGATTATCCACTAGTCAGTTTCTGGGTACTTGGATTGCTTCCATCTTTCGGCAATTATGAATAGTGCCACTATGAGCAACAGTACAAATGTCTGTTTGTGTTACTGCTTTCAGTATATACCTTCTGTATACACATAATATTGGTATTGCTAGGCAATTTAATATTTAGTTTTTTGAGGAACTGCCAAACTTTCTTCCACAGCAGCTGTACCATTATACATTTTATGTGATTACACCATCAGTAGTAAATAAGTGTCCCAATTTCTGCACATCCTCTGCAACATTTATAGTTTTCTGTTTGCTTAATAGCATTCTTATAGGTGTGAGGTGATAACTCATTGTAGTCTTCATCTGCATTTCCCTTATAGCTAATGAAGATGAGCACCTCTTCATGTGCATTTTAACCATTTGTGCTTGCTCTTCAGAAAAGTGTCTATTCATATCTTTTGGCCATTTTAAAATTGGGTTGTTTATTTTTTTGTTGCTGTTAAGTTGTATAATTTCTTAATACACACAGGCTATCAAACCTTTTTCCCACGCATGGTTACCAAGAGACAGTTGACTGCCTCTTCACCTTTTTGACAAACTCCTTTTAGGCAGAGTTTGTATTCTATTTTTTTCTGTCATAGTAGTGTTAAGTTTCAAAAAGCTACCTTCTATCACTAGGTCTTGAAGATGTTTCCCTATATTTTCTTCTAGAAGTTTTATGGTACTGGCTCTTATATTTAGTTTTTTGATCCATTTTGATTTAATTTTCGCATAAGGTGTAAGATAGGGTTTCTCTTTCATTCGTTTGGCTATTCATATCCAGTTTTCCCAGGCCCATTTGTTTAAAAAACTCTTCTGTCCCAATTTAGTGGGTTTGGGAGCCTTCTTAAAGATTAATTGGCCATAGATTTGATGGTCAGTGCCCACACTCTCAATTCAGTTCCCTTGCTCAATACTTTTAACTTTGTGTCAGTACCATATTGTTTTGACCACTGGCTTTATAGTAAGCTTCAAAGTTGGAAAATGTTAGTCCTTCTACTTTATTTTATTTATTTATTTTTTTAAGGATATCTTCAGATAATTTTCTTTCCCTTCCACATAAATTTCATAACTAGCTTTCCCAAGTCTTCAAAATATGTTGTTGGAATTTTAAGTGGTATTGCATTAAATCTGTAGATCAATTTGTGTAAAATTGACATCTTAATGACATCCGACCTTCCTATCCATGAGCATGGAATATCTTTTCATGTATTAAGAATGTCTTTGATTTCTTTTAGCAATGTTTTATAGTTTTTCCACGTACAGGTCCTTTACATCCCTGGTTAAGTTTATTCCTAAATACTTTGTTCTTTTAGTGGCCATTTGGAGTGGAAAGTTTTCCTTAATGGAAACCTCAGTGAGGTCATTACTTATATCTAGAAAATTACTGATTTTGTGTATTCTTATATCCTGCCAGTTTGCTGAATTTGTTTATTACCTCAAGTATTATCATAGATTTCTCAGAATTTTCCACATTTAGGATTATATCATTTGCAAATAATGAAAGTCTTACTTCTTCTTTTCCTCTTTGGATGCCTTTGATTCCTTTCTTCTGCCTTATAGCTCTACCTAGAGCTTCTAGTACAATGTTGACTAATAGTGGTGACAATGATCATCCTTGTCTGCTCTCAAATCCTAGGGGGAAGGCTTTCAATCTTTCACTGTTGAGAATGATGCTGACTATGGGTTTTTCATATATGCTCTTTATGATATTGAAGAATCTTTCTTGATTTCTGTATTTTGAAGTGTTTTTGTCAGAAAAGGATGCTGAATTTCGATGAATAATTTTTCAGCATCAATTGATAGGATCATGTGGTTTTCCCCTTTGATTTTTAATGTGCTGCATTACATTGATTGATTTCCTTATATTGAACTACCCTTGCATTCCTGAAATAAACCCCACTTGGACATGATGTATAATTCTTTAAATATATCGTTGGACTTGATTTGCTAAAATTGTATTGGGAATTTTTGCATTATATTAATTAGACTATTTTGCTAGCACTGTAAGGCCAACTTACCTAAACAAGGGGAAAATAGTCCATGGTTGTATATGCAAAGGAAAAATTTAACTGATAGTTGATAATTATGTAATCCATGAAATAAAAGAAAGAAAATATATATCCATACTTGAATTATTTTTATCCTTTTAATTATTTATGCAGTCTATACTCATCAAATAATGTACATCTCTTGAACTTTCACATTTCTAATTCTCTTTGGAAAGCCAGAAAGCTCAACTAATGTTGAAGAATTTCTGCAATGAAATACCATTAACAGTCCCAATTTCACAGATAGATTAGGTACGGGTAGAAATTGATGACAGAGAGTAATAAACCATTATCTCTGCATATATCCTGTATTTATAGCATTCATCACTTGATTAAAATAATTAGCTTAAACTTTCATGATAATGTTAATGAAAGGCCATTTCTTTCAAATGAGTCAGTGGATAATACATGCATACACACACAAATAGACATGTACAGATTTGAATATAATTGGAATTACATAATATTGAAGATATTGGGGTATATTTGACTAGACTAGTAATCAGCAAACATGGATAAACTTTAACATTTGATGAATTTAAGCGAAAGATACACAGTTCACTGTACAATTCTTACAACTTTGGTAAGTTTGAATTGCTCTTTAACAAAATACTAAAATTTCATGGTATTCTTCTGAAATGCACATCATTTTATGGTGATGGTTGCAAATATGAATTTCTTTTAATAATATAATTATTCAATACGTCTTCAAATTTTTTTCATTTTTAAATTATTTCTTCAAAGTGTAATTAAAAGTGAACATACATTCACCCATTCCTAAAGTCTTAGGAATTATTGTTTGCAGAAACGGTTCATGTATTATGCCACAGATTCTGATGATGACCAAGAAAACAAAGTAATTGATCATGTTCTCTCCTCTGTGTCCTATATTTGCAGCAATTCATTGCTTGGTGAGTGGCAGAAGCTATTATGTTTGGTTCACATCTGAATATGGGTCATTTACAGAAATCTAAAAAGGACAAATGTGACCATTTAGTTAATACAGTATTTTAAGGATCATAGAAGGATGGAATCTTAACTTTAAATTGTTGAAATGCAAATAAAAAAGACACAAAGAAGAAGAAGAAAAATATGATTGCTTATTTCTAATTCCAAAAAGTTACAAGTGAAGTCAGCAGTGTGGTTTTAGGGATATAGTAATCAATGTGCTTTTTTTTTTTTTAATGGCAGGAACCGGAAACCGAACCTGGGTCCTCTGTCATGGCAGGCAAGCATTCTTGCCTGTTGAGCCACCGTGGCCCACCCTAATCAATGTGCTTTTGATGTAAGTTGTAAATCCATGGGTATAATTGCATCAGAATGAGGTAGGTTTGGCTCCAAACTACAACATATAAATAGTAACATTTCTTTTGGCACAAAACACATTCTTATTTTTTTTAAGGCATTGAAGTCCACATATTCTCTAGTAGAATTTTCAAACATCTTCAATGAGCTGTATGACCTCAAAGTATTGATATTTGTGGAGACAGCTTTTATTCATTTTCGAGAAAATCTTGGTGTTTCCTATTCGGTTTAATGGCAATTGAAATTCAAATGAATTTGGTTTGAAATAGTATTAAATAGAGAAAAACAGCAAATACAGGGGATGAATAAAGAAGAGTGAGGGAACAAAGAAGAGAAACAGCTCAGAAAATAAAAAAAGAATAGGAAATTCTGAAAATAAAAACATGCTTCCCAATGGGAAGGAGTCATGACCCCCGCCCACCCACCCCCATTTCCAATCCTAAATCTTTGGTTATGAAGTATATTATACTTAACATATGTACAGGCTCATGGTTGTAAGGGACAGCTGTCTTCATCCACTCCTCAGTAATTTACACACTCTGTCAACAAATAATTTACACATACCTACTATATGCCAGTACTATATGGCGGTAAGTGAAGATAGTAGGGGAGGAGATACATGAGAAAACTAAGAGGAGCTTGCAGAGAACCTGAGGCTGGAGGGAAGATGACAGCGAAGCTGGAGAACAGAAGACTGGAGAAGTATGAGATAGGGAGGCAGGGCCCAGTTGAAGAGAACTCTAATTGTAAGAGTAATAGGGAGCCGTTATATGAATTTAGGGCAAAAAATGATTTAATCCTCTTTTTAGAATTAAAAGTCATTCTGGTAATAATGAAAAGAACAGATTGAAAGGGCAAGAGGGGAAATAAGGAGACTAGTTGTAAGGCTAAATTTATAGTAGTCTGGACAGAGATTAGGGTATCTTAGTTTAGGAAAGTGGCCTTATGCATAGAACTAGATGAAGAAATTCAAGAGCCATGGGACTGCCAGTATCTGGCGACGTTGGAGATGGAAGGTAAGTGAGATGAAGGAGTTGAAGACACCTCCCAGTGTTCTTTCCTTTTTTCCCCAGAACTGGATGGGTGATCGAGGATGAGTTTTGTTTTCAAAACATCAATTTGGAACTTTCTTTGAAACATATATGTGGAGTTGTCAAAGTTAATTGAAAGTTCAAAATTGTTGACCTAAATTCATGGTGACCTTGAAAGAACAAAACTTTGGAACTTTTGCTAAGTCCACAAATGAATTTTAAATGTACTATTTAAATTAATGCATCCATTTTCAGGGAGCAGATTTCATTAGCTACTCTCATACTGGCAATAGAAAGTAATAATAGCATGTATATTTATTGAGTATTTGTATGTAAAACATATTTTATATACATTAAGTCTATTCCTTAATGCTTTAAGCATGATTTTATTATCCAATTTTAAAAATAAGGAAACAGAATCAAAGGAGTAAAACTATTGCCTGAAGGCACACAGCTAGTAAGGAACAGAACCAAGGTTTGAACCTAGTTTACCTGCTTTCAAGCCAGTTAGTTATTTAACCATTAATGACACTTATTCATTAAAGGACGATTAACTACAAATCTGGATTTTTAATTTAGCATGTTGATCAAAAAAAGAAATATGACATGGAAGTTATATTCCAGTTTTAAGAAGTGCAAAGAGTGCATAAAAATATTAGCCCTGTTGCTGACTCATCATGCAATTTAGGTAAATTATTTAAACTCACTTAAGGCTTGGTTTCTCCATTTATAAAAAGAAGATATCAATAGGTTCTGAATCACAAAACTGTTCTGAGGATGAAGTAAGGCCATCTACATTCTTTCCCCAGTAAGAGTTTGAGGCATAGTTAATAAATGGCAGGAATTACTCTTAGGTATCTAAAGGGGAAGAGTAAAAGCCCTTCGACAGTAATATAGCTAGTGTTATTCCATTGTGTCAGTTAACAAGCCATGTGATGGAAGGTTTTGAATCTATGTTTGGAGATTCTGAGATTATTATGAGAGCTACTACTATATTGATTAGAAGCAGGATTCCATCCTTTGTATTGGCCACAAGGATGAGCTCTACCTGTTGCTGAATAATCCCTTAAGGGCACAGACTCATTAGATTATTTCAGCAGGTCTCTTTTACTTGGAATCTCCACTCTCTAAAAAGCAGGGTAAAACAGAAGAATTACAGCAATTCTTTCTCAAAGAGAACACATCTGTGAAGTGTTACCCACTGAGAAAGCCCAGGGTCAATAAGATGCTCCAGTCTCATGATCAAGGTTAATGGCAAAGAAGTCTATCCTTAAACACTGAACCCAGGGTAAAAAGAGGCTTCTTCTGTCATTTGTGCTCCTTTGTGAGTGTGACTGAAATCACAAGGGAACCACTTGCAGTTTGGAGAATCTAAGCTGCCTCTTATCAGATCATTAAAGAGAAAATGCTTCAAGGTGAGGGAGGTAGAAGGTACAGAGTGAGAGGTTAGTAGAAGTGAGATTAGGAGATACGAGGTTAGAGTGGAGAATTGGCAAGAAGAGAGTTGGAGAACATTCTGAATCTATTACATGGTTAGTACCAGGAACTTGAATCATACCAACCAGACAAACTGGAGCCGGTTGATCTAACCAGGTGCGCTGGTTTGAAATGATGTACATACCCTAGAAAAGCCATGTTTTAATCATAATACCATTTTGTAAAGGCAACCGTTTCTTCTTAGCCCTATTCAGTATTGTATGTTTGAAACTATAATTAGATAATCTCCCTGGAGATGTGATTTAATCAAGTGTGGTTGTTAAGGTGGATTAGGTAGAGGTGTGTCTCCACCCATTTGGGTGGGTCTTGATTAGTTTCTGAAGTCTTACAAAAGAGAAAACATTTTGGAGAATAAGAGATTCAGAGAGAGCAGAGCAGCTCAGCATACCTCATCTCAGCACTCGCAGCTCAGCCTAGGCCTTTGGAGATACAGAAAGGAATCACCCTGGGGAACATTGTTAGAACCCAGAGGCCTGGAGAGAAGGCCAGCAGAGATCACCCTGTGCCTTCCCGCATAAGAAAGAACCTCACTGAAAGTTAGTTGCCTTTCCTCTGAAGAACTAATGAAATAAATCCTCTTTTATTAAAAACCAATCCATATCAAGTGTGTTGCATTCAGGCAGCTAGCAAACTTGAACACCAGGTATGCGTATCTTCTCATATGCCCAGGGTCTCACCAACTTGGGATGTAAAGAGAATTTCCAGTAGATTGCTTCAGTGTCTGTCATTCTAGAATTATCAGAAGCTGGTTAATTTACCAACTGCTTATTTATCCGATGACTAATTAACTAGTGACCGGTTTTATTTTGATCTTCATAAGAGAACATCATGTGAAAGAATATTCAGTTCGACTCGGACCCATTTCTGCAGCTACAGATGGAGAGGATTGGGATGGAAATGGATCCCTCTATCTGCTGAAGAAAAAATGCAAGGGAGTCAGCAAATAGCATAGCATCAGTTATCAACATCAGAAAGCTTAAGGTCTAGGGAAAAGAGGGGATCAAGTGGAGATTTGGTAAATCCATCTGGACCATAATAATGAACCATTTTGGTTAGGATCATCCCATTTACTGAGCTAACTCAATGTAGAATGCAAATCCTTTAAGCAGGTCTAATCCCATGTATGCACATATGTTGTACATAGCCCAATTTTGCCTTGCAGGGCATAGAGTGCCCACAAACTAGGCTTCAGGGGCAAAAATTCCTTGTCAATATATTAATATGACATAATTTGGGGAATTTTTTTCTTTAAGGTAAATCATTTTTTCCTGTTTAAGAAAAATTGCAAAAGGGATTGATTCAGAAAGTGGAAAATCTTTGATTATCATATACCTAATCCCTAGACAATGAATATGCTCATAATATTCTCAAAAGCTGCCTTTAAAGTATTTTAATCTAATCAATTTTCCTAAGTAATAAATGACAGTAGCTAAAATGTATGAGGTTACTTGGAACTATTAAATCAATGATTAAAAAGACATTAACACCCCAAAAACTAATTAATTCGACTACCAGTCTTTTAGATTTGTGTACCCCAACTAGGAATATAAAACCTTAAGCAATCTGACATTTAAATGTTGATTTTTCAACATTTAAATTATATTAGAAATTAATAGGTAAATACGTAAGCAGGCTGTAGATCTTTTGGACTATTCCGATAGGGTTTAGATTGATAGAATCCGTATAATATCAATGGAGGCTTTCCTTGGAAGGGATATGTGGAAAGCTGCAAGGCCAAGTGCAAAGCCGACAACCTGGGAAGGCAGGATTGACCCTCACAGGTTCTCCCTAATGCCAGTATCTCCTCAAGGTCAATTACAAAAGTTTCATTTAAAAAGAAAAATTTTGAAATCATTCCATTCTACATATACAATCAGTAATTCTTAATATCATCACATAGTTGCATATTCATCATTTCTTAGTACATTTGCATCGATTTAGAAAAAGAAATAAAAAGACAACAGAAAAAGAAATAAAACGATAATAGAGAGAAAAAAAAAAAAGAGAGAAATTTTGAAGTGCCTAGATAAGAGAAACTTTCTTCAGTGATTTGGTACACTGGAAACAAAACGTGATGAATTAAAATTAATAAAAATATCTAATAAGAAAAAAAGGCAAAACAGCTAATTTTTAAAATGTCAACTTAAAGAACAGAAAAGAAATAAAAGCTATCTGGACACTCTCTATACCAAATGAATTCTACAAGGCTTATGATAGGAGTTCAGTGAAAAAAAAATTCAACTTTATACAAATAGAGATAAGTAACTATAAAATTTCTGAAGAAGGATTGTTTAAATTTATGAGAAATTTAACTAGGTCAAAAATGATCAAAAGGCTTAGCATATATGAATTTTATCCATTTATCTTTTTAAAATCAAAGTTGAATTGGTAATTAGCAAATGGAGAAATTCTCCATCAAAAATATGGCAGAAAGGTGAATATTGTTAATATATTAAAAAATGTCATATAACAATAAAAATTACCTCAATGCTGTACAGAAAGAAAATGAAAAGTTTATTTAAAAAGCAATTTGCAGAAGAGGAAATACAAATGAGTAATAAGCATATGAAAGAAGGTTTAGTGACTAGTAAACAAAGGAATGCATATTTAGAAAAAGATGAAATTCCATTTCTTCTTTTAGATTAGAAAAGGTATAACATATGATGTGGTCATGGTTTTATAAGTATCCTCATGCTATTGGAAGTAAAAATCCATACATTTCTATTTAAAAAAACTTGCCAAAAGTTATCAAATGTCTTAGAAACACTATAATCTCTGGCCCAGTATTTCTGGATCTCTAGGATTCTATTCAAAGAATAATCTAAAATGTGGACAAATTCTTGTGCCTTAAAGTATTCTTCAGAATTGTTGATACAATGCATAAAAATGAGAAATGATACTATCATCCAGCAATAAAGAAATTGTTAAATATTTATACAGTATAAAATATTATGTAGGCATGAAATGTTTAAGAAGTTAGTGAAGAATACAAAAATATTTCTTAGATAATACAAATTTAAAATCATTATATGAAGTTGTACTTGCAGTATAATTCCAACAATGTCAGCATAAATATACCTGGGAAAAAGATTGAAATAAATTTACAAAAAGATTAACAATATTTTTTAAAGCTGATCAAATTGTTAATGTTTCTAAATTAATTTTTATTTCAGTTTTTGTAAATTCCAGTTTTTCCTAAGTAACATAATCTTTCTAAACTAAAGAAAGATATTAAAGAGAGTGTTTTTAAAGCTATAAAAAAAAATCAATCTAAATAATTATACCCAGCTCGAGAATCCCCTTGCACAGAGGTAGGGAACTGGCATTTCAGTCAACTCTCCACACGGAACTATGGGGCATGAGAATATTTCTAGGAGAAACCCCTCAGCAATAAATTACTCAGGCTCTCAGAAAGAATGAGATCCAATTAGCTAAATTCAACAGGGCCCAATCTTGAGTTTGCACAGCCAGTCCCCATAATGCAGGACTTCTGGTGCCCAGAGCTAGACAATATTCCCTATTTATATCCTGCACAACAGATTTGATCTCCTTTCTATAACATTAGCAACATTATCGTTATTGTATTTATGGCACTGATCCAAAAGCCCAGAAAGAAGACTTGGTCTTGTTGTTTTAATACTTCGATTGAGCATGCTAACCTAAATCAGTCAACACACACAAATCCACACTGGTATTTTCTTTTTACAAAACCATTCTTATGATTTCCAAGTCTCCTTGCATAAGGCTAAGCCAGAGAAAAACTTCACTCCATCGACCAGGTACAGCTGATGGAGACAGTGCTTGTTTCATGGAAGAACCAGGCTGCCTTAATTCTGTCATTTCAGAAGATACTTTGCAAAGAGCAGAAAGGAGAGATTTTTCAGCTGACATATTGGAGTGATTTTATATGTTTATATGAAAAATACCTGTATTTTTTCCTGTGGAAGAATCTCATAACTCTATCATTATCCAAAGGAATCTTAAGAGCATCTGCTTCTAAAATATAAGTAAAGCCTGCTCAGGATTACTGAGCATGCCTCGTTCTGTCAAGAGAGATTAAACATGAAACACAATGAGGGACCAGGTTGAGAGAATGAAAAAAACTTGTCTATTTCTTCAGGATTTTCCCACGTTCATTCTCTATGATGTCCAGACACTCCATCAGTACTTTTTTTTCTCCTTAATCATTTGTCCATCCATTAGATTTTCCCCACTCATCCTAACCGAACTTTCCCATGGGGGAACCTTTCTGTTCTATGTTAAAACAAATCAACAAGGCAGAAAAAGATTTAAGTCCAAGTTATTTGGGGCACAAATTCTGTGCTTGCTTTTTTATACTTTTCAAATAAGCTAGATAATAAAAATGTAAGCCTCAGACAACGAATATTATTCACCTGCATTTTAAATGAGATGAGATGTACTAATGTGAGAATAAATGACACATACATTTGATAATTTTTTAATCATGCAAAAGCCCAGACTACATGATATAATTTCTTTTAACTTCTCTGGGAAACATGGCCATTTTAAATAATTAGGTAATTATTCATCTAGAGCCTCTTGTGAGATTGAGCCATAAGTTATCTTTACCATGCTACACAAGAAAATGCCTAAAATCTAGCAAATGAGCATCCTTGCTCAGGACAATGCAAGTTAGTAGTCAAGTGAAATTTAATCATCAGGGAAGACTGTTTTCCTTTCCTCTAGAAATCACCTGCAGTGCTTATGACATATCAAAATATATACCAAACCTGTGCCTAAAGAACACTTAACCCTTGGAGAATTAAGCAATTTGACCACAGCCATGTTAGTGACTAAGGGAAGCATAGTGATTGATCAGCCTACTGAAGAAAGAATTCAAAAGAGAGTTCACCTTCCATTTCATAGAAATTAAATGAGGATTATCATATGTGGACTCCCTCAGCACCCTGAAACAAACCCCCAAGCATTTGCATTCACCCTTCCCTCTTTCCCTATCACAGCAAAAAACAAGATCTTCTTCTTTACATCCAAGATTTGCTTCCACTTGTGTTCTACCACTTGTGTTCAGAGACATCAACAACTTACCCTCCCTGTCTTATATATTTTCACTATTTCTTTCTTTTGACATTTTCATCTCTGCATGTAAATATGTTCAAGTCACATCCACATAGGAAATCTTTCCTTTTCAATGTTTTCCTAACCACTTCTCCTTTACACTCTAGACCAGTGAAAAATGCAACAGTATATGCTGCCTCTAACTCTCCCACTTCCTTTATGACCTCACTCTTCACTCAGCCCACTGCAAAGCAGCTTCAACCCCTACAAGACAATGGAATGCAGGCTTCAACCATGCAAATCCATTTGGTCTGTATTGTTTTCTCTATGGTCCACACTCATCTATCCAACTTTGTAAATGATATCTCCTGGGTAATATCAAAGACATTTCAAGGTCAAGGTGAATTAAAATAAAACTCATTGACCATTTCTTCTAAAGGTTCACTTACCCTATAGTCTCTGTCTCTGAGAATACTACAACCATCCACCCATCTGCCCAAGTCCAAAATACGACACTATACTAAATGCCATCCTCTTCTTTCCTTCAACTTCCAATCATGTTTTGTCTCCTAAATATTTCTTAAATATACCTGTGGCAGTTAGATTCAGGTGTCAACTTGGCCAGGTGACGGTGCCTAGTTCTATTGCTGTGGACATGAGCCAATGGCATATGCTGATTACATCTGCAGTCGGCTAGGAGGCGTGCCTGCTGCAATGAATGATGTTTGATTTAATTGGCTAGATGCTTATATGAGAGAGATCTAGATAGCACAGCCCAAGCAGCTCAGCACACATCATCATAGCACTCACAGCTCAGTTCAGGCCTTTGGAGATGCAGGAAGGAATCGCCCCAGGGAAAGTTGTTGGAACCCAGAGGCCTGGAGAGAAGGCCAGCAGAGATCACCCTGTGCCTTCCCGCATAAGAAAGAACCTCAGTTGAAAGTTAGCTGCCTTTTCTCTGAAGAACTATGCATTTTTAACAAAATAAATCCCCTTTTATTAAAAGCCAATCCATCTCTGTGTTTTGCATTCCAGCAGCGTGAAAACCAGAGCAATACCCACCTCTCCATTTCTGTGGTTGTTCTCTCTAGTTAAGACTGGATATTCCTTGCCTAGACAATTAAGATAGCTTTCTAGCTAGATTTTCCTGCTTCCATCCTGGCCTTTGTGTGTGTGTGTGTGTGTGTGTGTGTGTGTGTGTGTGTGTGTGTGTGTATGCTGTATGGTGGGGTCACATTTCATTATTTTTCCATGTGAATATCAGTTATTGCAGCACCGTTTGTGGAATTTTTGTTTGTTAGGTTTTTTTTTTGTAGTTGTTTGTTTTCTAGGAAGTCATGGACCAGGAATTGAACCCGGGTCTTCTGCATGGCAGGAGAGAATTCTACCACTGAACTACCCTTGCACCACCCACATCCTGGCCATTTTGAAACCCACCTTCCTTTCTGCTACCAGAGTCATCTTCTTAAATGGAAATTATTTAAAATCCTTTACGCATTCACTTTGCTATTAGAAAAAAGTCAAGCCCTATGACATAATATTCTAGTCTTTTTTCCATCTGGTCTTGACTCTATTTCTAACCTCTTGGCAAACTGCTATCTTCCCATACTCCAGTCACATCAAAATACTTTTGATTTGTCAAATATATCATACTTCCCTATATGTCTCTATGTCTATATGGTTTTAGACATCTTCTGTCCTTTCCCTAAGAACATACACTTATCTCTGTATTTCTACTAGCGTGTTACATTAAAACATATTAAATTAAATTAAACCATTGAAGTCTTTGGATACTGCCCCTTCCATCCTTCTCTGCTAGACCCATGCTGTTCCTTTCCTCTATGCTTTCACAGCTTCCTGCACTGACCTCTTCTAGCACAGTTTGTACTTCTTTATAATTGTTGCATTTCTTGTCTTTTTTTATTTTTTTAATTTATTTTTATTATTATTATTTTAATATATGGGCAGGCACTGGGATCTTGTCTTTTTTCACACACACAAACTGCCTGCTAAATTAAGGACCTAGCAGGCCAAATTATACAATATTCAGCATTAAAGCTGAAGGATGAGTCTTCTATTGATGATTTTATTAAGTGATGGGAAGTAAGAATACAGTACGTGGAAAGTAGGAGAAACCAAGGAATTTTAACAAGCCTCCTAGGGAATTTCCTAAAATGTCATTGGATATCAAGAAGTTATTCTTAATTTCCAGTTGATCTCTTATTCAGAGAAACACGTACATTGGTTAGTAGCAAAATTTATTCTCTCTAGTAGAAGAAAACATTTTCCCAAAAGTTAAATAATTTCTTGACTGGTCTTCAGGACAGGTATTAAAAACAACCAAGGGGGAAAAAAAAGAAAAGAAAAAGGGTGGGCCACAGTGGCTCGGCAAGCAGAGTTCTTGCCTGCCATGCCAGAGACCCGGGTTGGATTCCTAGTGCCTGCCCATGCAAAAAAAAAAAAAAAAGAGAGAGACAGCAAGGAAAATTTTACCTTAGAGATGTAGAATTGGCTCCAACTTTTCTTCTTTAGTCACGATCTTTATAGCCTAACAGCTATAAGACTGAACACTTTGAAGAATAGTATTTTTTAAAGCACCTTACCTGACACAATACAAATATAAAATCAAAGAAGAAATGATGAACAAGAGCATGCAAAGTAGCCCCATGATCACTAGGCCAAGAATCCCTGGCTTCATGGTTCTTACAAACATCCAGTAGAGCTTTGCGGCATCAGCTACAGGAGTTTCCCCATCATGCTGAAGTCGCTGGCAAAACGAAATATAAATCAAAAATTAAGGAATGAGAACATTGGCCATCGAATAAGATTAATTTAAATATGGTACTTTAAAGTAATGCGAGCTGAGCATCACCAGATCTTCAACTTCATAAAAGAAGAAGAAAAAGGCTGGTCGGTGCGTGGTTGGTTTGCCTGCTTTCTATTTATATTTTCCCTAGAAGGTTATAATACATGCAATTCATCAGTTAAAAAAAAATGTTTCATTAATGTACTATTAACTATTTAGACAAGGAAAATATGCTCTGTGGTGGATTGGAAATAAATACAAGGCAATGGGATCTTTAAAAAGAAGTATATAGGGTGCAAGGTGGTTCAATAGTAGACTGCTCACCTTCCATGCGGGGGACTGGGTTCGATTCCCGGACCATGAACCTGAAAAAAAAAACAACAACAATGAAAGCAGATACACAGTTGCTAAGGACCTTAAGTGTAGTCCTACGACATCTTGACATCTTTGACCTTTGGCTTTATAAAACATGATGTCCTTTTAGGATGACTCCCATGATAGCTACTGGAAGTAATGTGCAATATAAATGTAAGATAAGTTATCTTTTGTCCAATACAAGAGAAGAGAGAATTTCTTTAGTTTTTAAGCCTCCCATGTGTCCCTCCTTAAAATATTGTGAAATGAATAGGGTAATGTGGTAGGTTGAACTCGGTACCTCAAGAAAAGAAATGTTCTTAATCTTAAGCCAAGTCCCTAGGGTGTGAACCCATAGTAAATAGAATCCTTTGAAGTTGTTTTTAGTTAAGGTATGGCCCAACTAATCAGGGTGGGCCTTAATCCGAATTACTGGCTGCTTCATAAATGGAAGTTAGTGAAAGCCACAGGGAGAAGCCAGATGCTGGAAGTCAGCAGGAAGCATAAGAGCAGAAGCAAAGAGAGAGAGATTGCTATGTAATGGGAGGCAGAGATGCAAGCCAAGGAACCACAAGGATTGCAGTAAGCCAGAGCCAGAATGCTAAGGACTCGGAGGAGAAAGAAAGCACTATCAATACCTTTATTTTGCACTTCTAACCTTCTAACCCATGAGCTAATCAAGTCTGGTTGTTAGGCCAACTCATGTGCTATTTGTCTTAGCAATACCATACCAGGAAGGTACTTCAGCAACGCGTATGAGGAAATGAGGATATTGAAGCCTGGAGAGCTTAACTAACTTCTCCAAGGTCATACAGCTGACAAATGACAGAGGCAGGACTAGAATCCAGCTCTCCTGTGGTCTTTCTACTACTCCATAGTCACTTCTAATGGATCCATGAGAAGTATTTGCTGAATGAGAATGTTTGCATTCTACCTTTGATGGATCTTTATTTCGTATGCACTGTTCTTATCTCATTATCTGTATTGAGTGCAGGAAAAACAACATATTTATTCTTCATCTTCCACAGTCTTACATGGAGACTTTAAAGTTAATAAATGTGGGTTGATTGATGAACACATTTAATAGCAAACTTTGCTTCTACTTTTCATTGAGTTCAGGGCACAGGCTGAGAACAAATTTATGAACTCAATGGAATTGTTGAGCTCTCTGGCAGAATGCATTACCAACCTTTGGACTGGGAACCTGAGAGATGGAGAAAACATTCTTAGTGACATCTGTCAAAAGCTGCTCAGTACTCCAGACTCAAACCATTCTACCTGTCATATCTACTATTAGATGACCATGACAAAATGAATCCAGAAGAGAAAATATCAGTAAACTGATACATATGAAGATATGCAGATATTAAAGTCTGGAGAGCTTAACTGACTTATCTCTGGACTGGCTGACCTGCCTCAAATATTGAAGACTCTCAGCTTTATCTGCTATAAGAAAGTACTGGAGGAGCTGACGGCATGAATTGGGCACCCTGAGTCTCATATGGGACCTTCAGTCTAGGATCATTGTTATTCCATGCATAGCGGTGGTTCTCCAATTTAAATGAGCATCAGAGTCATCTGGAAGGCTTCTTAAAACACATATTGCTGGGTCCCTCCCCAGAGTCTCTGATTCAGTACATTTGAGGTGGGGCCTGGAGATTTTCAACTTCTAGTAAGTTCCCAGGTGATGCTAATGCTGTCGGGTTAGCACCATACTTTGAGAACCACTGTTTCCTTGGGCTCTTGACTCAACTAGGGAGCATGTTAAAATGCATATTTTGATTCAGTAAGCCTAATGGCAGTGTCCAAGATTTTGCATTTCTATCTTGTCCCAGGCAACACCAATATTTCTAATCTGTGGGTTATAGGAGGTTTTAGAGATTTCTTTAAGATTGCACAAGTAGACATCATCTGAAATGAAACATGATGGATTCTCATTACAGAGTCAATATTGTGCCGATTTGGAATAAGCCTTTAGCTCTTCTTCCCAACTGGATAAAGAAATGGGCGCTATACTCATCTATTAGAATCCAAGTCAGCTTCGATCAGGTTAAGACCTCTGAATCGGCTTCTGAGATGGCCATGCTGAAGGCTACTCTCCTATAGATTACATCAGGGGCCCCAGAGTAAATTAAGACTGCTCATTTGTCAGCTGCCTTAGCTACAGTGGTCCAGTCAGCTATTCATCTGCCTGGAGGACCTGCTTGGGAGAAAGGAGGTTATTCTAGGAGAGCTGCACGCATTCCTTATGAGGAGATCTTGAAGACCACCAGGGACAGCTGCTCTTCCCCCACAAATGGCTTTTCATGTGGCACTCCACTAGGCTCAATACTATCACCCCACCTGCTCAATATGCACATCAGGCCTCTGGGAGGAATTGTGAGATGCCATGGGTTGTGATGTTACTAGAACTCAGACAGCACACCGCTCTACATCTCCTGCTCAACAAACCTTGACGGCACAATCTCCTCACTGGCTTGGAGTCTGGGAGGATAGGAATGTGGACAGAATCCAGCTGGCTCCAGCTCAACCCACACACAATCAGAAGGGGGCTAATCAGCAGGGTGAGAAACTTAGAGACTAGGAAGAAAACATAATCAAGTCTGACTCAAAGCTTCCCTCTTCCAACATGCTATCAAGATGTTCAGTGGTGCTGAGGTTTTAGAAGGTGGTCATTTGCTGGAACATGAATACAAGTCTGCCTTTCAAGAACTGATGTGATTTTCTTAGCATTTGGTGCTTACTCCAATCCTTTGCAGCCTCAGTGTGCCTTTTTTTTTCCATTCATTTTAAGACCGTTAAATGATGTCCACAGAGAAAGTGTCAACAGCTACACTTTTCTGCAGATCTCAGGCATTTCTGGCAGAGGCCATTTTGACCTGGAAATAAATGGTCACATTTCTCATATGAAACCTTAAAAGACACCAGTGGATCCACAGCATCAAAGATTCCATCCTTGCCCCAGAACCCTGGGCAACCAAAGTGTCTTGCACTTTGCTAGACACAGTGTGGCTCACAGGCCAACAATATTGACATTCCCTGGGAGCTTGATAGAAATGCAAATTCCCAGGTCCCATCCCAACTCCACCAACACTAAAACTCTGGGGGTGGTACTCAGCACTTTGTGTTTTAGCAAGGCAGGAGATTTCCAGGCAGGATCAAGTTTGAGAACCAGTACGTCTCAGGAATAATTACCAGGAACTCTTAGGCTTTGCAAATTCAAAGCAACTACAGGTATTGCTAAATCGGTAAATTCACAAGAAAATATTCACATTAATTTTTTCTCAACTGTAGCCCCCAAATTCATGAGTAAACTAACTGGTTGGAAGTAATAAAGGTCAAGTAGCATCTTGATTGCACAAAACAATATATTGATTCAAACTTGGATATTTTGGTATAATGGAGGAAACAGCAATCGCAGGATTCACAAATCTGGGTTCATACTTTTAATGTGCAAAGGTTGTGTGGTCTTGGACAAGTCACCTACCTTTGGGTGTCTGAGTTTTCCCAGTTGTAAAATGAGAATAATAATACTTGCCCTACTAATTTACAGCTTTGTTGTGAATCTGTAATCAAATAATTGTATGAAGATGCTTAGAAAAATACAAGGTGCTCTTCAAATATTAGAGTCATTATTATCATTGTCTACGCATATATTTTAAGATGAAAACGTTTTCATTACATCATAAGCATCACAGAAGACCAAATAAATGCCTTATCGCATACTTTTAAAATGTATTTATTATTTATGAATGTTTAAAGATATCCTTCTCTTTGAGTATAATTATTTTCGGAAAAGTATTCTATCCTAAAACAGATAAATAATTTCACCATTTAAAAGAACTATAGTAAGATTACCTTTTCAATAAAGTTTGGCTATCATAATCCTTAATTTTTTAAAAAAGTTGCAAAACAAAGACTTTTTGTTATAATTTTTTAAATATACAAACCAGCTTGGATTTGATCTCCAATGTTGTTTTCTGCTTGTTTCATAAAAGTTTACTTAAGATAATCAAAATCACACTTAACTCAATTTTGTTAAGTAGCCATGATTTTTATTTTGAGAAAAATTTAATAACGTCAATGTAAAATGAGTATTGAATTTTCCACTATTATTGAAATTTCTCATGTCAACTGATTCATGAACTAAAGCTAATTTCTACTCCAAGGACTCCTATTGAGATTATTTCACTTTGACTTACCTCCAGGGCCATATCCACTATAAGCACAGCCAATGGGTCTAGTACTGCCCATAGCCCCATAGAAATGATTAATTTCGCCAAAGCATCAGGGCAGGAGGCAAACAGTAGCTGACAGGCCCATCCAATAAGAACCAAAAGAAGAACTACTGCGTTGAGCGTCAGAGACCCCACCACAACCACGGGCAATTCTTCTCTGATGCGAAGTGAAGAAGTTGGGTAGCAAAGCTCAACCGTGTGCACGTAAAAATGGAATCTGTGGGAAAACAAAGCCATCACATACATACGTGCCAACAAGAGGAATTAAACAAAATGCCTGGAGCTCAGAAACAGCTTAAAGAATTATGTGCTTTGCTTGTTTTTTTTTAATTTAATATTGAAAACTTAACACAACATTGTTGTCTTCTTCCTCTTCTGACTCCTGCCTATCACCTCAACAGCTCTCTGTATACATTATTTGAAACAGAAACCAGCAAAGTCACACTTCAGATGAGATCTGTGTTCTTTACGTAGGAATGCCACAAAAGCTGAAAAAACTACCATGGTACAATGTTTCCAAATGTATACAATGAGATTGTACAAGCTAAAATGACTGCCACCTCAGATTTAATTAACCAAAAATACTTTTCCAATGATTTAAAAACCTATTTTCATCGCTAGTTACCATATCACTCATAGGTAAGTATCCTGAGTTTTTAACCTCCCAGAATTCCAGTATGGAAGAAGTATCTGTCACCACCAGAAATATATTCAGCCATCAAGAACATCTACCTTAGAGGGCAATTATGACTACCAGTAAAGCAGGATGTACAATTCTTTATGAATGACCATTTCATTATATGAAATGTAATACAATTTTCTATTCCTCTTTTTATGGTTCATTAGTTGAGAGTTAATTCCTTGCTAGTTGCAATACTAAATGCTTTACCCACATCACTGTCCTTAATCCTTACAACAAACCAGCACAGTGGTATTAATATCTCTAGTTTTTCTTCTTAGGAAGCTGAAGTGAAGGGGTTTGCCTGAGACACACAGCTAGTTATCTCAGAAAAGGGACCCAGTATCCAAGTTTCTTAACCCAACCAATACTCTAAAACCACTACACCATATGCCATTTTCTAATACTTTAATGAAGTCAGATACGTTAAGCATTCAGGTCCAGAGGTAGGAATGTATCAAAAGATACAGCAAAACCTTATCTTAGAAAACCATTCATTCCCATTCAATTAATCGGTTATTACTGTCATCTAACCTAGTTAGGAAGTCAACAACCACACTTGTCTGCAGTTCTGAAGTATTTCTAGCAGAGACTATTTCTCCGAGAGTTATTACTATTCTAATAATTGACACGTATCAATTTTTATGTGCTGAACAGTGTTTAAAGAGCTTCTTGACATGGGATCATTTATTGAAACCTTTCAATAAGTATCTTTTCGGCATCTGCTGTGTCTCAGACCCTATATTTAGTGAATGGATTATAAGAATCCATGATCCATTTAACACAGAATGAAGAAAGGAGTGAATGCCTTCCTTGGAATGCCTTCTCTATGTCAGGGGCAGGGAGGTTTCATATATGCCATCTTATTTAACTATCTCATTTTCAGATGAGAAAACTGAGGCACAGAAAAGTATCTAACTTAGTAAAGCAGGTAGCCAGAAGCACCTAAATTTGGTTCCAGTTTTGCCTGACTTTACTGTATACCATGACATTTTTCCATGGTAGTGAATTCTTTTCCTTACTCCTAAGACAGCCAAGTACATACTCCTCTGCCTCTAAA
This sequence comes from Tamandua tetradactyla, assembly GCF_023851605.1. Classification (NCBI taxonomy): domain Eukaryota; kingdom Metazoa; phylum Chordata; class Mammalia; order Pilosa; family Myrmecophagidae; genus Tamandua; species Tamandua tetradactyla. The sequence goes on from NC_135351.1 coordinate 12,540,385, forward strand.
AATTGTAACAGTCTCCAGCATTTAAGCCTTAAACAATTAGGAATTTAATTGTATATCTCTTGATAACTAAGATTTCAGAGTAACAGCTTCTACACTGCTCCGTCATTGTATGGGTATAATTGAGAGCTTTCTTTGAGCCAAGAACCACCCAAAGTGCCAAATGGACAACAGCTCTACCTTCAAGGAGTTTACAATCACAAAGTTAAATTCATTGCTCTGAACATTGGCTGCATTTCAAGAGAAAGCTGAACTCTGTTCGATGTTCTCATAGGCATCATCTGCAACCATAGAAAGTGTGTCACCTTTATTGACTGAGCAGAGCTGTAGATTAGATACTTATTGATGGGCTATTTGAACTGCTAAACATACCAGTGGGTATTTTCATGGGGTAACCTCTAACACCAATGAGAAACAGAAAGTTTCATAGTAGATGATTAATTTTACTTGTGATTCCTCTAACTAGACTCCTATATGCCATTACAATAACATCTACCACAAAAAAATGTCATATTCTCAGTTTTAAAAGGCACAACTTGACATAACCTAAGGATGGTGCTGAGTCCAGCTGAACCCAATAATTCAAGCAGCCCTGACCCCAGGCTTTAGCATGCTCTTTCCCTGAAAAGCTAAACTTCATTTCGCGCATTTTGGGTTTTGTCTCTACGGAATTTCAGCCTTTGGAAAATCGTTTCATGCTACTTGTGCACCCTATTAATCAGTTCTCTACTCAGAGATTTTTTCATTTTATCTGCTCCATTTTTGCTTTAAAGGAAGATATATGGTTTGTTTCTATGCTGTTATGAATATCAAATAAAGTAACACGTGTTCTCAGTCTAGTTGGTATTGTCACATCTCACAGGTAAGATGTGTCATTGAGCAAAGATATGATTCTAACCTGTGACCTTGAATCCAATCAGAGAAATAGCCTAGGAGATCTTAATGCTTTCGTGATGTAAAAAGATCAAACTGTGCTGCCAAAATATTTTTTGCAGACTCATTTTATTAAGAACTAATAAAGACAGAGCCTTTTCTATTGAAAAAGTAAAACAGCAGGCAGAATAAAGCAACCAGCCCCAGCATATAATATTTGTCTTCTTGCTTTGGAAAGCCTTAGATACAAAAAAGAAAATAATAAAAAGAAGGAAAGGAGGGAGGGTGGTAGGAAGTGAATATCCATGTAAAAATCTCATTTCAAAATGAAGTGAATTAATATATACATATGTATATTTTCTAGTACATATACATTTTTACCAAGTTTCTTTTCAGATATCTGTGATTTAATTTCAAAAGCTTATTAAAAATGATTACATTTGCATGTATACATAACATATACTCATATACTTCTTTTCATGAAGACTTAAAGTTCCTTGCAATCTTTTTAATTGAAAATATACACACATCTTTCTTTTTATCTCTACCACATACATTTGAGAAAATAAATTTTACTTGTATGGATATATCTATCTGTTTATCTTTCTATAGTGTCTATGGAATCATGTTTATAGAGAAATAACCTTTCACGTATCATCTTTTTTCCAGAGCATAATGGCCCAGAAAGCAGCCTGAGCTTGAATTTGGTAACTGTTTGAATTCAATCATTTTGCAGAAGAAGCAATCTTTGCTTCTCTGAGTATAGGTGATAAATCAGACTTGCATTATTTCTAAAATATCCTTGGCCTAAGTCACTTTGATAAAATCAAAAAAGAATAAAGGATTGTTACAAAATTCCTTTTTGGGTCCTACTCAGGTATTAGAACATATTTGAATCTGCTAAGTTTTAAATAAATGTTGATGGACCACTTATGTATTTTGTACCTATAGGCCCATAAAATGAGAATATAACTGTAATAAGAAGTTCCTGCTCATATATAAAGATATTTTTGCTTTTACAAACTATACCTGTGTTTTAGGCCTTATCGTAAATGGATAGAAGAGGTGTTTTGTACTTTCATTCGGCCTATCAAGATGAAAATGCATTCCTTTGACTTTCAGGGGAAAGTACTCACTTTGAAACAGGAGTTGAAATGGCCTGGAGGTAAACCCACCGGGCAAGGTAATGCACGTGGAGCCTCAGGAACCAGACAGAAGCCATCAGCAGGATAATGTCCCAGAAGCCCTGGCTTCGCCGTTGAGCTAATTGAAGTTCTGAATATACTGTTGCCAGCACAAAATGGAGATGCTTAAAGAATTTTCCAGATCTTTTCTTATCAGCAATGGAACAGCAGCTAGAAACAAAGAAATAACAGATAATGTCTGGGCTTAAAGCATAATCAAAAATGAGATATTTTGAGAACAATGAAGACATTGTGAAAATAAAATAGAATGAAATTATTATTTAGATACTTAGTACTCCAACTATTTATGTTCCTTTTTCTAAGAAAGACGACTAAAAGGGAATATAAAAATACATGGAAGTCCCCTCCATGGGACATGACATCCAGGGGTGAAAGTCTCCTTGTTGGCATGGGAGACGAATCCCAGGGATGAGCCTAGCCCTGGCACTATGGAATCATTGATGCCATCCTGACCAAAATGTGGAAAAGAAGTGTAACTAATAAAGTATCAGTGGTTAAGAGAGTTCAGATAGAGTCAAGAGGTTACTCTGGAGGTCACTCTTATGCAAGCTTCAGTTAGACCTTGCTATCTATCATACATACCTTGCCAAATCCCATCCAAAGCCATTCCTGCCAGTCCTAAAGAACACCTAGGGCATTATATAAGATTCCACAAAGGTTCCATGCACTAGGGTAATTTTCTAGAAATCTATAGCCTCCAGATGGGTCCCTGGACCAGATAAGTCTTAAAATCTAGAGGTACCAGCCTTTCCAGAACATCAACTAGTTCCATTTCCCTATCCCTTATTACTGACAGCCCCTTTCAATGTGAAAAAGTTAGAATGGGCATAGTCCAAATACCCTTAAAGAGTGGGAGAAAGATCAAAGGTGGTGGTGGAATTATACAGAGAAGATAGGGTTTAACAAATGAGTGTGATTGCTGAATCATTATACTGGTATTTCTTTTAGCCACCGGTATCTTAGAGCAGCTACAAGTAAAAACATAAAATTGTGGAATTGTAACCCATACCAAAATTTATTGCTCTTTTGAATATATGTTCTTTTTTCACACAAAAAAGTCAATTGTGATAATAAATGCCCAAATAAAATAAGTAATGAAAAAAAAGTACTAGAATATGTACATTAAAACGATGGAGGGGCGGGCCACGGTGGTTCATCAGGCAAGAATGCTTGCCTGCCATGCCTGAGGACCCAGGTTCGATTCCCGGTGCCTGCCCATGTAAAAAAGAAAAAAAAAAGAAACGATGGAAATATCTTTCATTAGCTTGTTTTTCACTACCTTTGACATTTTGATGCATACCTTTACAAAATATATATAAATATAATGCCTTTAAAAACTTTTAAATTATGCATAAAATACAAACTGAAAAGTATAAAAATTTTAAGTATGTGCCTTCACAAACAGAACACACCTTGGAAAGGAGTCCTCAAAACGATAAACAGAATATTACCAGAAAAGAAAAATACATGAAGTGAAATACAAGAAACAGAATTTCTTGACATCTTTAAAATTTACCATGTATTCCTGCTTATCTCAGCTACCCAAAAAGGATCCCACTTAGTTAATATTGGATTTCATTATTTGCATGTAACTTGTTAAAGGTTAGCGATTTAACATTTGAAAAATTGAAATGTTATTAATTTGCCAGTAAAAAGGTATGAATGAGAATTCGAAATCTGATAACACTTTCATTCCATAACACAATACTGATATTTACTGTTGAAACTAAATGTAAAAATACATTACCTATAAGATGTTCTAATTTATCTCTGATTTCCTCTCGATGCCTAGTGTTAAGAGCAAGTGATGGTCTCCAAGTTTCCATAGTGACAGTTTTCACAGGAAAGGAGATGAAGAAACCATTTGAAAATAAATGTAGAAGCAGAAATTATTCTCCACCCAGACCCCAGAAGAGGTGGAGCTAGGTATGGTGGAGTTACCATAGGTTAGTGACTAAAAGGACAAGCTCTGGAATCTCCATTGCCTTAGCTTCTGTAGAAGGAAGATACTCATCCCCAGGTCAATACAATAGTTAAATTAAGAGATCTCAAACACTTAGAACAGGAAGATCACTTTGGTACTATCACATGATAAATATTCAACCTGCCATTCCTGATTCTTTCTCCTTTCTTCTAGTATTTGCCTGTGCTACTTTGAAATAGGTTGCATTTCCATCAAGCCCACGCAATGTAGACCTGTCTAAATAGCAGTATGATCCCTTTTGTTTTTAAGTAGATATGAAAATGGATAGACTTATATGTGTTATTGAATTAAAATAGTAAATATCGAGGGTACGTAGCATTGTTTTATTATACCTGTAGTTGATGTTTATAAAAGCTAGACTCCAAATTTTTTGGATTTGCTTGCCTAATTCTAGAAAGATATTCTGGAATGATTCAGTACATTCCTCTATCAAATATAGTCATGATTATAAGCACTTTATCAAAGGAGAACTAGCATTGGAATCAGTAATCCAGTGCTTAAGAACTAACCACAGCAAACCAGAGCAGTGCTGGAAAAAAAGAGATGGAATTCATATTAATGTTCAAACAATTTTTCACACAAAATCTCATCCCTCTCTGAAGATTATCAACTATGATGATAGTTGTACCACAAGGAGGAGAAGATAAGAGAATCAAAAACCTGGGGTGGCGAGAAAGGGGGAAAAAAAATAGCACACTCACACAACAGCAATAATTATAAAAAAAGAAAAATTAAATGTTATTCGCCTTAGAATTCCAACCCATGACTATGGTTTCTGGTCTGCACAGGACTTTGGACTTTCTGATGTTCTTGGGTGCATTTTGCCATGAAGGTGTACAGTGTCCTCTCTCTGAAATCCAGGTGCAGTCTTTGTATTGTGTGATTTCAATTACACAAATTAAGAAGAGTTAACCAGGAAACAGACCCTCAGGAGGCTTTGGTTTACCCAAAGTAATAGAGTCAAAGGGCTAAATCTCTCAGAGAAGAATTCCAGAGTAACTTACCACATTTAGCATCATATGAAATAAAGCCCAGAACTTTCTTTACTTAATTAGTCTGGCACTGCTTTGCATCTTCAAAGGGAAGGGAAAATCAAATGCAGATTTGGCACTGCGTTATTTGCAAAAACAAACAAACAAACAAAAACTGGAAACTCTCAAATGATGCAAAACAGAAAAGACAGTAGCGTCTCTGATCTTTGGAAATTTCCAATTGTTCTTTTCATATCCATAAACATAAATGTTGAAGCAGTTTAAGTGCTTTTGCACAGAATCTATTATAAAATCATGCTTCTGCAACTGGTTTCAAGTAAAATATTTCCCTCCCACATTCTGATACATATATTTGTTTATGGAACTTTCGATATAGGACAAATGACACTGCAATTTCACTGTGCGCCATCTATATCCAATTCATAACATTCAATTGCCTTGTCCTTGGTCAACAAAATTCAATTGTTGCTTTTGTTTATTTGTTTAAAAATAGGAACTATAGTTTCTAGATTCAAAATTTAGGAAAAAAATCTGAGATCCATTTTTAGGGTTCAAAAGTCTATATACTTCAAAGTTAGAAATTAACAAAAGAATCAGTTAATGCTAGATGATACCAAGTAAAAAGATGTACCAAAAAAAGCTCATTAATAGAACAAAGCTAGTCAACTATAGCCCTATAAACAATTCCCAGATGACAAGAAAAAATGATCATACGGAATTTGCAGCCAATATAAAAATGTGTACTTATATAGAATTACATCCACAACTCTCTCCATATATCGTTCTTGAAATAGATTTCATTCAAAAGAATTCTGTTTGCATGTTTCAAGACCATGACTTCAAAGCAAGCATCTGTTTTAGTCTTGTATACATACAAGACACATTATAAAATGCAATGTGGTATGGGATGTCTTCATCCCCACTTCCACTGTTCTTTCTCTCCTCTGTAATCTTTCTTGGTTATGTACAAAGAGTATGGCCATCAAAAGGATTATAAATGGCCTCTGCCACTGTGTTGTGTAATACGTAGTGTGGGAATTGATTTGTTGGTTAGGAAGGAAGTCACAGCGCGCACAAATCACTGCAAAATCACATTGGGGCCTGCAGCGACTCCTCAGTTCACACAGGCCACTCTTTCATTGCTCACAGGGTGAGCTGCCAGAGGGTGGGAAGGATCGAGAGGTCACCCAGTACGAAGCTATTAAATGAAACCTATTTCTCCGAACTTCAGTCACGTTTCATACGACACATATATATCCCCCTTCCTTGCCCAATCCTTATCGACACCTGAAATCAAACAAGGTTTCTGTGATCCTTCAGTGGGATAATGATTTTTTTTCTAAAAGACAAAAATCATTTAGATAAAAGCAGGGAATGCATTCTCAAACTCTTCTATAGTGAACAGGAGTCCTCAGGGATTAGTGGGCAACCAAGACCTAGCATTCATCAGCTGCTCATAATAATCCTTTTTAAAAATCACTGCTAATAGATGGCACTACAATTTCCATGTTTTCATTTTTGACACGACTAATGCTCTAGACATAGCATTTTAAAAATTAAGTTGTTTTTTTCTCATTGTGATCATATATCTATAAGTAGTTCTTCTTACTTACTTTTCACCAGTTCCCATTCACCACCAAGTTTTTAAATATGGATATTCTTGGTGATTCTGACACTTAATATACAGCTTTGCAGGGAGCCATATAATAAAGGTATAAGATATACATATATATGATATATGTCATATATTATAACATGCTATATTATGTGAATGTTGGAAACACCTCATCATCTCCCCTCAAACTATTGCAAGAGCTGTATCAAAGCCCAAACAAGTTAAGTGACTTGCTCAAGTTAACACAACTGATACAAAAAGCCCTTTGCCTCTTCCTTAGGACTCTTTATCAGTGACTTTAGCAATTGACCCCAGGACCTATAAACTCCAGGCTGCCTAAAAGTGACCCATTCACCAAAACTTGGAATGAAGAAGAGTTTCTTCCTTTGTAGAAGCTGATTGAATTGGATACAACTCAATCACTCAATAGATCATCATTAAATGAATGTGGTATTTCAGGCTCAATGATAGTGTGGCAGACAGAATAATGGCCCCTTGAAGATTTCCACATCCTAATCCCCAGAATTTATATTTAATTATATGGCAAAGGAGAATTGAGTTCGCGGATGGAGTTAAGTTTGCTAAACAGCTGTCCTTAAAATAAGGATATTATTCAGGATGATCCAGATGGGCCCAAGGCAATCACTGGGGTCCTTAAATGGTGGAAGAGGGAGCAAGAGGGACAGAAAGAGAACCAGAAGGAGAACCAGAGAGGTCAGCGTGGGAAAAACTCGGCCGAGATTTGCAAGCTTTGAATTTGGCAGAAGTGGGCAGAGAGCCCAGGAATGTGGATTCATTAGAAGTTGGAAAAGGTAAGGAAATGATTCTTCTCTAGAACCTCCAGAAGGGACGCAGCTCTGATGACATTTTGATTCTAGCCCAGTGAGACCCATTTTCAGACTTCTGACCTCTAGTATCATAAAATAATAAATGTGGATGGCTTTAAGCCATTACGTTTTTGACAATTTGTTACAGAAGCTATAGGATTCTAATATACAGATGCATTCTGGATACCGTAAGTGAACAAGATGCTGTCACCGACCCAAAGAATTTTCTGTCCGTTGATAAAGACAGAAAAATGAGAAGGCAAATAAAATACAAGGATAAAACAAAGTTGTATGTGCTATGATTAAGTACAAAATCCTGTTAGAAAACCCAGGATAGTAAGCTATCTCAGACTGGGCCAGAGAACACTTATCTTCTGAGATCTATGAGGTAAAAAGGAATTAACCAAATGAGAGCGAGAGGGTAAGCAGGAAGCCTATGACAGCACTGTAGTCACCTGTGTCATTTTCAGAAAATAAAGATGTGTTTCCAAAATTAAAAATAAGTTGATGGGGGGGGTTGAAAAGTTGAAGCAAGAGAAGATGGTGACTAAAACTGCAGACTTAGTATGGACCCAAGCCTGGAGGGGCCTGATAAGAATATGCCAATCATATTAAAGCGTTTGGACTCTACCTTTACTCCATCAATAATCTGTGAAATATCTTATGGGGTGAGGGAAATCATATTTCTATTTTAGAAATATTGCTCTGGCTGTAGGGTGAAAATAGGTTAGAGAGAGTCCAGACTAAAGCATCAAATGATGACAAATTGCTGGTACTTCTCAACCACAACCAGACTATGGAACTTGTAAAAACATGGGCATCCAAGTTCTTGGTTTTCACAATAACATGAAAAGAAGCAAAGCCACTAAACTCCCTGCAATGTGCACCCTCATATTAGTTCCAAATAATGAACACCTTTCTTGCCCTCTAATGCCAATAGCAGTCTTTTTGAGGAAAATCGAACTAGAGTCCTGGAAGGAAGAGATGAATGGGTGGGTTTGAGAGGTATTTGATTGTAATCAACAGGACCTAGAGATTGTTTAAATATGGGGACTGAAAGAAAAGTAAGATTCAAAAATGATTCCCAAGATTCTGGCTCTGAGAACTCATTCAAAGGTGACTGAGTAGAGAACCTATCAGTCAAAAGCATTTGGTGAGGGGTAGGGAAACATGAGGAGAAAGATAAGCCATGCTGACTTACTTGATGGAAAATGCCTAGAATACATCCGAGAAACCTGGGCCAATAATTAGGGGAACTTACCAAAGTGTTGTTCAAGAGAGATCAAAGCTGGAAATAGAACTTTGAGTTCTGCAACATTAAAATGGTAATAGAAAGCCATCAGTATGGTTGAGTACCATCCTCAACAGACATAAGGTGGAAATGACTGTAAACCCCAAATAGTATATAATTGTGAGTGACAAGGTTTGATATAAAATTTCTCTTTGGATGGAATCTGCTATGCTGACACTAAGAAATACAAACTCAAGCACTGGTTAAGGCAACTCTTTCCCAAGAGGCTGGTTGATGGTTCCAAACCCACTAGACCAGGACAAAGTCCTCCTGCTTCATTCACTTCCCTGAAAAAAAAATGTTTATGGATCAGAGCTTTTAAGGTGAGTGCAAATCTTTTGTGTGCGTAGATGATAATGATTGATGTAATCACAGCAGCTTTTATTTATTCAACACATTGTGTGTTGGGGGCTTTTCATACATTTTATTTAACTCACAAATGCAGCAAGTTTTGAATATGTTTTACTACACAAATGCTAGCACCGTGCTTTGTGCACAGTAGATGCTTAAGAACAATTATTTGGTAAATAAATACAATTTTTAAATAAATGGTTTCCTAAAGAGTAAAAACTATGATTTGCTTTGTGCAATTGGCCTATTCATTTAACTTACCCATTTCAACATTTATGCAATCCATGCTAACTTATTTGCTTGGTGCCTAAAATTTTGGAAACCACCATTAGGATTTTCTAAGGTAGCAGCTGAGAAAAGTCTAATAATTGCCCACAGTGCATCAACAGATGATTTCACTTGATGAGACTCTTTGGACAAGTTCACTATGGCACAAACATTAAAAAAAATCAGGTCAAGATTGAAAATAAAAATATGATCAAATATGTCAAAAAAGGAAGCACTTATTTGGAAGGAAAGAGCATTAGTCAGAAATGAATTATTGTAATATGGTAATCATGTGCTGATAATTGGATTAATAAAAATAGGTTACAAATGGCATCAGTTTTATTTTTACCAAAGTTATTAAAGTGATCAAATTTGTTGTTGCTTTGTGTTCATTATTTCAAGTAATTGAGAGAATGTGTATATTTTTATATAAATCTCTCTACATATTCATCTAATAAATGTTCAGAATAAAATTGTCATCCAGTCTTTCAACTTTCAGAAAAGTTAAGGGGAAGGAAAACTTCATAAGTTTTTCTTGATGTTCATATTTTCCAATTGGACCTTTACCCCTACAATTTCGTTTCCTTGGCCAATTTGGGTATTAGACTTTTGATATAACACATTGAACCTTTAATAGGTTTAATTCAATTTACCAAAAAAAAAAATGCCTCTAAGTTAAATGATCTTTGAAAATTGCTAAATCTTAGGGGTAATATTATCACTACTGACAGGGAAATAATTGATCATTCCCACTGAGGCACAAAAGTATGAATGTTCTAATGAGAAAACAGGGATTGAAGTGTATTGAAAGAGTCCAAAGAGACTCTCAAACTCTTTAGGCTGTTATTTCTAATGAAAGTCACTGAGTGGGAGTGGGAGGCTTTTAGAGGGGGCAGTAACAGAAAAAACTTATCTTACAAAATGAAAACTGAAAGTAAACTTCAAAAAAGCAAAGTCATGATTTGATGCAAAGGTGACCAAAGTATATTTGCCTTTCTGAAGAGAATTCACTTTTATTCAGGATGTGTAACTTTCTGTTTTAGAACATTAATTTTGGCATTTAAAACTGTGACAATGAAAATTGGATGTAATATTAGAATGCGTCTATTTATTTCCAAGAGAAATTCACTTAAAGAACAAGAATGGGTAAATACAGAGCAGGTATTTATGATAATTAAGATGCATGAGAGTTAAAGAAAAAATTGTGTCCTGAACAATGTCACCAGAGCAAGAGATAGAAACGTGTGAGTTCTGTCACACTTTGCTGTGTATTAAAATGATATTAATGAGCGGTGGCAGAATTCTTGCCTTGCAGAAATCAAACCAGAGCCCGGGGTTTGATTTCCGGAGCCTGTGAATGCAAAAAAAAAAAAAAAAAAGACATATTAATGATCTTGAATCTAAAAAATATTGTAAACATGTTGACCATATGTAGAATGTTAAACAAATTAATGAAAACGTGTTTTTACAAAACATGATAACCAGGCATTCATGCAAGGATATATGAACTGGGTTGATGCCCATCAGCGGGGCACTCCCTTGATTAGGGCACAGCAACCAGACCTCAGGCATATAAACCCAGTGAAGGTGCCACTCCAGGAAGGGTGCATCAGACAGAGGTAGACCATTTGTTCTGTCTCCAGCTCTTGTGCCATTGGGACCAGTGCCTCCTGCCCAAGATTTTGAAATCCTCTACTGAGAGTGCATCGGACCAGCTCCTGAGTCCTCTCGTTAAGGCACCCAGCTGCCTTGTATGGCCCTGGACCAGCACACTTACGAGTCTCTGGTTTCCTCCACCTTTAAATGTATTATGTGCTCTTGACCTGGTTATTGCATATTGGCTGTGTTTGGCAGCTTGTGATAAAACAAGCAAAGAAATTGCACTGAGCATGGAAACGAAAGTCCTGCAGAATCTGCTTTTTAATTGCTATTACTTCTCAGGTCACTTTACAACAATTTTATGACAATCCTGTGACAGTTATTGAAATTTTCTTTCGGGCTTTAGAAAGTTATTTACCTTTTCAACTTATCTATATGTAAGAAGGAGAACATTTACCTTGCTGGTGTTTGCCTAGCATTATTTATTAAAATGGTTACTAAGAGCTTCATAGGAGGAAATAACTGAATACTTTATGCATAATGGAAGTTTCATTGATAATTGGCACCATAATGTAAAGACAGTTAGCTTTGAAAACAGTCACACTGATGAGCTGTGAGATAATACACAAGCAGAGCAATGTAAGAGAAAAACCTAACACAGCTTGGCTATAACAATGGTTAGCCTTGGTGAGGCTAAGCATTAAGCAAAGGATAAAGAGAGGAAGAACTGCATGCAGGCTGAGGGCTAAACTCCCAGTTTGAATACTGGTTCTTCTATTTACTAGTTTTCTGATATTTTATAAATTGCTTCATCTCTTGGCCTCAGATGCTTTGAAAATAGCATATTGTCATGTCTAGTTCTTCATTCTTTAATGAGGATTAAACATGGAAACATTTCAGATTCCTAGACCCATGCATGTCACTTTTAAAGGACGATTGTTTTACAATACAAAATTAGCTAAAGTTACTTTGCTTAGGTCACTAATGTAAACAAAGAAAGTAATTTCAAATCACAAAACTAGCTTCCAAATTTTTATTCATTGTTTTAGGCAATGGAAAAACAAATCCTAATGGAAGGGCTTTCATTGTAATTACTCTGTAGACAACTACAATGTGGCTCAGTCATAAAAATGGAAAAGGAAAAGGCACAGCTTAGGATGTTTCTTCTTTGCTTCTGTCCTTAAACCATTGTTTGGATAGTGTGAGTTAGAAATATAGGTATTTGGCAACAAGAAGTTCAGAAATGGAAGTGTACCCCAATCCATTCATTACAAAAGATAGGTTAAATCAGGGGACACGTAACTATATATTCACAGTTTTTATAAAAGTTTATCCAGGAGGCTGATAAACCATTATGTCTAGATAGCTCTGTAACACTCAGATCGTGTTGCAAGATCAAGTTTAATTTTGTCTTCCCTAGGAAAATGTAGAAACATAGTAAAAATACACTGTAGGTCTCACTTCACACAACACCAACACAACAAACTAATTCATGCATAAGTCAAGTGAAGGTGAAGACAAAGACAAACTAGAAGGAAAATATAATAATCAAATGTTGAGAATTTTGAGGATGTCCATTCTTGACATTTTGTCTGCCAAAATGGATTAAAAAATTGGTCAAGTGTGCAATAAGTTTGTTCAGTGGAATTGAATTAAGTTGAATTGAATTGAATTGAAATACATATGGAATAAAGAATAACCTTTATTTATATTTTATATGATATATAATGTGTATCATATCAAAAGAAAGATATATAACATAGTTTTAAGAGTGGGACTTTTAAGTCAGATGGGGCTGGATTAGAGTACCAATTTCATCACAAAGTAAAGTATTGACTCTCTCTAAAATAATATCTGTAAGATAAAACCTATCCTGACATTTCATGAAAAAAGTAAAAGAGGGATAATATATTAAATCTATTAGCATAGTTGTATTAATTCTTTAATATTGCCAGAATGCAATAAATCAGAAATGGAACATCTTTCGTAAAGGAAATTTATTAAATTGCAAGCTTACACTTACAAAGCTATAAAAATGGTCAAACTAAGGCATCCAGAGAAAGATACCTTGACTCAAGAAAGGAAGATGTCTATTACCTGGGAATGGACATGGCTGGTGTGTGCTGGTTCTTGTTTCTGGTTCCGTTGCTTCCAGCTTCTGATGCTGGTGATTTCCTCTCTAAGCATCTGTGCGCCTTCACTTAGCTCTTCTGGGACACAACTCTGGGTTGTGCCTTGCTTAGATCTCATGAAAAAACACATAGTAATGTCTGCTGGGTTTTCAAGCAACGGTGTCTCCTGAGGCTTCTGAATCTCCAAACATCTATGTCTGTGTTTGCGTCTCTCTATCAGCACCCCAAACATCTCCAAGCATCTCTATCAGCTCTGAAGTTTCTCCAAAATGCTTCCTCTTTTAAAGGATTGATCAAGACCCACCCTGAATGGGCCTAGTCACATCTCCATCTTATCAAAAGGTCACACCCACAATTGAGTGTGTCACATCTCCATGATCTCCATGTACACAATCCAGTCAAAGTTTCCACCCTGAAGTGTTGAATTGGGATTAAAAGAAACATGGCTTCCCTCACAAGATTGGTGCAAAAAAATAAAAAAAAGGACATGGCTTTTCTGGGGTACAAAACAGCTTCAAACTGGCACTATAGTATTTAGTATTTGTCTCAAAGTAATTACTCAATTAATATTAACCCCTAGAATTATTTTTATTTTTATCACCATCATTATTGTTGCTAGTAATAGTAGTATAATTTTAAAACAAACAGTAATGAAGATAATCTGCAGTTTGCTTTCTTATCTCCAGCTGCTCCCAGAGAAGTGTCCTTGCTGCACAAATAAAATATAAATCCTTCCGATTATGTCAAGAGAAATTTTTGTAACTATTAATCTATGTCTTCTTTTAAAACTTCTAAATACAGATCTAAAAATAGAGGGAAATACATCTCTATAACTTAGTGCAAAAAAAAATATATGACATATATATTAACTCTTTTTCTTTCCAATTTAATCCTGAGTTGTTTTATTTAGTCACCTATTATAAAAAGTAATTTGTGTTGATAGCTCTAAGGAAATCTAGAAATTAAAGAGCTAATTAAATTTCTTCTGAGTAATTTTTAAGTCTTTGTAGCAAGATGCATGTGCACACACATTCAAGTATCTACAAATGGCCCAGTACTGAAGGTTAGTCCTGGAAATTGACCTTCTATCTACTCTGACTAGCACTTTCCCCTGGGCAAACAAACCTACCCTTTAAGCCACATTTCCAAAGAAATCATATATTATGCCCTGATGGAACTGAACTAAACTGTCAGAAATTACATCAAGATAGCAAAGACAGGTAATGAAAAGCCAACCTATTTTGTTGTGTGCTTACTATTTATGGAGGCTCTTAATGTAGAGAAATTAGAAAGGGGAATATATTTACTCTATCAGCATGGTATTTGTTTCAAGTGTGTAAATAAATAAAGACTTCATGAAAACCTTTTTAAACAATGGTGTAATTTCTATAAATAGTCTAACATTGTGCTGGTTTGAGACTGTAAAATACTCCAGAAAAGCCATATTCTTTTAATCCAGTTTTATGGGGGCAGACTTATTCTTTGGCGAGAACTTTTGATTAGCTTGTTTCCATGGAGATATGACACACCCAATTCAAGGTGGGTCTTAATCCTTTTACTGGAGTCTCTTTTGAAGAGAATAAAAGTCAGGAAACAGAGAGACTTCAAAGCCAATACAGAGAGCAGAGAGGAAACCAAGCAAAGGATGCTTGGAGACAGAAAATGCCCCAGGATATGCTAAGCTAAGAGATGAAATCCAGCATTTGCACCAGAGAAGCTAAGAGAGGACTGACAGATATTACAGAAAGAAAATACCTAAGTAGAGGCCAGATGGACCCACAGGAGCTGAGAGAGCCATTTTGAAGCCAACTCAGGAAAGAAGGGCAAGCAGATGTCATCATGTAACAAAAATCCTGGGCATGATTGGCCTTTCTTGAGTGAAGGTACACTCCACTGACACATAAATTTGAGTATTTTCATGACCTAAGAACTGTAAATTTGTAACCTAATAAATACCTTTGTAAAAGTCAATTCCTTTCTTGTATATTGCATCCTGGCAGCATTAGCAAACAGAAACACATATGGAGTTGATATGATCTATTTCTCAATGTCAAAGATTAATCAAATATGAATATATTCCTTTCTTCATATATTTCTCTTTTCTGTCCCTTTATCAAGTCTCATCTTCAAATTTTCCTCCATATGAATGTGTCCTTTCCCTTGGCTTCCACTCTCATTTTCAAATATATATATTTTAGGAAATATTATGTTTTCTCTTCCTAGACTTCAATCTAACATTTTTGTCTGGTTTTATTTTCATTATGCACTCCTTTGGTTCTTATATTTTTCCTTATGAACTGTCTGAATTGTAGCCTTTAATGATCCTGTCTAATCTAATATAGCTAATGTTCCACTTATGACACCAGCTTCCATGTTGATGACTTAATTTGGGCATTTTCATGGTCACAGAACTAATAAATTTCACATATAAAAGCCAATCCATTTATGGTATATTGCATTCCAGGAGCACTAAAAAACTAAAACAGATTTTAGTACCAGAGAAGTGGGATGCTGTGATTTGCAAATACCAAAAATGTTAGAATGGCTTTAGATAGGGGAAGGTCCCAGAAGAATTCTGATATGTTTGATAGAAAAGGTATGAATTGCTTTAAACAGATTGTTGGAAGAAAAGTGGACTCTAAAGATATTTCTGATGAGGATTTAGTCCAAAATAATGAATGTGCCATTGCAAACTGGAAGGAATGTGATCTTTGCTTTACAGGGGCAGAGAATTTTGCAAAAATTGCATCTTGGTATTAAATGGAAGATAGAATTTGAGAGCAATGAGTTGGGATACTTAGCTGAAGAGATTTCCAAACTAAATATTGAAAATGCAGCCTGGATATTCCTTGAAGCTTACAGTCAAATAAGACAAGACAAGGAAAAGCTGAGAAATGAACTCTCGGGTACAAAGAAACCAGAAATTGATGGTCTGGAAATTCTGGCTTCCAGAAAGTGAGAACCCAGGAAATAGTACCTCATGTGAGGATTTAACCAAACATGGAAGCAGTCAGCCATTTCAGCAGAAGCCAAGATTGGAGATGGAGTTATACAGAAAGGACTTGTGGAAAGTCTTATTGTCTGAAGGCTGTGATCCCAGTATACTGCATGGAAAACCAACAAAATGTTGCAGGATCTATAAAAACAGCACCACTGCCAGCCTGCACTAAAAGGGAAAGAAAAGAGACCAATTGAAGGAAAAGTTATTTAAGAGGCAGAACCATGGAAGCTAAGGTCTGGAGCTAGGAAATCTTGGCCCAGGAGAGCAGATCCACCCATGGATGTGGAGAGGGTGAGTTTTTTACCAGAAGCAGAAGGTGGGTAGAAAATGGTTGCTGCCTCAGGCCTCAGAAAGGGTAGAGTTCATTCCCTGAGGAATAGGGGAGCCTGGCCCTCACCCTACTGTTCTGAAGGCATTGAGCATGTACCCCAGAGATGTCAGAGAGTCTGGGTGCCACCAAGATGCTTGAAGATGGTGGAGCTGAGAAAAATGCAGTCTTCCCCATGCTCCCCAACGTTGTTACTCTCGTACCATGGTTTGGAGAGAAAAGAATCACCTTGTAAGTTCTAGGAAGGGGGAGGACTGCCACTCTATCAAGCCTGAAGATAAAAAAATTATTCTGTAAATGATTCTCAAACCTTAAAATCTAACGGAATCAAAACTTATGGGACGCAGCAAAGGCAGTGCTAAGAGGGAAATTTATTGCCCTAAATGCCTTTATCAGAAAAGAAGAAAAGGCAAAAATGCAGGAATTAACTGTCCACTTGGAAGAACTGGAGAAAGAACAGCAAACTAATCCCAAAGCAAGCAAAAGGAAAGAAATAACAAAGATTAGAGCAGAAATAAATGAAATTGAAAACATGAAAACAATAGAGAAAATCAATAAGACCAGAAGTTGGTTCTATGAGAAAATCAACAAGATTGATGGGCCCTTAGCAAGATTGACAAAAAGAAGAAGAGAGAGGATGCAAATAAATAAGATTAGAAATGAAAGAGGAGACATAACTACTGACCTCACAGAAATAAAGGAGGTAATAACAGGATACTATGAACAACTTTACGCTAATAAATACAACAATTTAGAAGAAATGGACAGGTTCCTGGAAAGACATGAACAACCAACTTTGACTCAAGAAGAAATAGACGACCTCAACAAACCAATCACAAGTAAAGAGATTGAATTAGTTATTCAAAAGCTCCCTAAAAAGAAAACTCCAGGACCAGACGGCTTCACATGTGAATTCTATCAAATATTCCAGAAAGAATTAGTACCTACTCTCCTCAAACTCTTCAACATAATCGAAGTGGAGGGAAAACTACCTAATTCATTCTATGAAGCCAACATCACCCTCATACCAAAACCAGGCAAAGATATTACAAAAAAAGAAAACTACAGACCAATCTCTCTAATGAATACAGATGCAAAAATCCTCAATAAAATTCTAGCAAATCGTATCCAACAACACATTAAAAGAATTATACATCATGACCAAGTAGGATTCATCCCAGGTATGCAAGGATGGTTCAACATAAGAAAATCAATTAATGTAATACACCATATCAACAAATCAAAGCAGAAAAATCACATGATCATCTCAATTGATGCAGAGAAGGCATTTGACAAGATTCAACATCCTTTCCTGCTGAAAACACTTCAAAAGATAGGAATACAAGGGAACTTCCTTAAAATGATAGAGGGAATATATGAAAAACCCACAGCTAATATCATCCTCAATGGGGAAAAATTGAAAACTTTCCCCCTAAGATCAGGAACAAGACAAGGATGTCCACTATCACCACTATTATTCAACATTGTGTTGGAAGTTCTAGCCAGAGCAATTAGGCAAGAAAAAGAAATACAAGGCATCAAAATTGGAAAGGAAGAAGTAAAACTATCACTGTTTGCAGACGATATGATACTATATGTAGAAAACCCAGAAAAATCCACAACAAAATTACTAGAGCTAATAAATGAGTACAGCAAAGTAGCAGGCTACAAGATCAACATTCAAAAATCTGTAGCTTTTCTATACACTAGTAATGAACAAGCTGAGGCGGAAATCAAGAAACGAATCCCATTTACAATCGCAACTAAAAGAATAAAATACCTAGGAATAAATTTAACCAAAGAGACAAAAAACCTATATAAAGAAAACTACAAAAAACTGTTAAAAGAAATCACAGAAGACCTAAATAGATGGAAGGGCATACCGTGTTCATGGATTGGAAGACTAAATATAGTTAAGATGTCAATCCTACCTAAATTGATTTACAGATTCAATGCAATACCAAACAAAATCCCAACAACTTATTTTTCAGAAATAGAAAAACCAATAAGCAAATTTATCTGGAAGGGCAGGGTGCCCCAAATTGCTAAAAGCATCTTGAGGAAAAAAAACGAGGCTGGAGGTCTCGCACTGCCTGACTTTAAGGCATATTATGAAGCCACAGTGGTCAAAACAGCATGGTATTGGCATAAAGATAGATATATCGACCAATGGAATCGAATAGAGTGCTCAGATATAGACCCTCTCATCTATGGACATCTGATCTTTGATAAGGCAGTCAAGCCAACTCACCTGGGACAGAACAGTCTCTTCAATAAATGGTGCCTAGAGAACTGGATATCCATATGCAAAAGAATGAAAGAAGACCCATCTCTCACACCCTATACAAAAATTAACTCAAAATGGATCAAAGATCTAAACATTAGGTCTAAGACCATAAAACAGTTAGAGGAAAATGTTGGGAGATATCTTATGGATCTTACAACTGGAGGTGGTTTTATGGACCTTAAACCTAAAGCAAGAACACTGAAGAAGGAAATAAATAAATGGGAGCTCCTCAAAATTAAACACTTTTGTGCATCAGAGAACTTCATCAAGAAAGTAGAAAGACAGCCTACACAATGGGAGACAATATTTGGAAACGACATATCAGATAAAGGTCTAGTATCCAGAATTTATAAAGAGATTATTCAACTCAACAACAAAAAGACAGCCAACCCAATTACAAAATGGGAAAAAGACTTGAACAGACACCTCTCAGAAGAGGAAATACGGATGGCCAAGAGGCACATGAAGAGATGCTCAATGTCCCTGGCCATTAGAGAAATGCAAATCAAAACCACAATGAGATATCATCTCACACCCACCAGAATGGCCATTATCAACAAAACAGAAAATGACAAGTGCTGGAGAGGATGCGGAGAAAGAGGCACACTTATCCACTGTTGGTGGGAATGTCAAAGGGTGCAACCACTGTGGAAGGCAGTTTGGCGCTTCCTCAAAAAGCTGAATATAGAATTGCCATACGACCCAGCAATACCATTGCTAGGTATCTACTCAAAGGACTTAAGGGCAAAGACACAAACGGACATTTGCACACCAATGTTTATAGCAGCGTTATTTACAATTGCAAAGAGATGGAAACAGCCAAAATCTCCATCAACAGAAGAGTGGCTAAACAAACTGTGGTATATACATACGATGGAATATTATGCAGCTTTAAGACAAGATAAACTTATGAACCATGTAATAACATGGATGGACCTAGAGAATATTATGCTGAGTGAATCCAGCCAAAAACTAAAGGACAAATACTGTATGGTCCCACTGATGTGAACGGACATTCGAGAATAAACTTGAAATATGTCATTGGTAACAGAGTTCAGCAGGAGTTAGAAACAGGGTAAGACAATGGGTAATTGAAGCTGAAGGGATACAGACTGTCCAACAGGACTAGATACAAAAACTCAAAAATGGACAGCACAATAATACCTAATTGTAAAGTAATCATGTTAAAATACTGAATGAAGCTGCATCTGAGCTATAGGGTTTTTTTTGTTTTTGTTTGCTTGTTGGTTTGTTTGTTGTTGTTGTTTTTTACTATTACTACTACTTTTATTTCTTTTCTTTATATTAACATTTTATATTTTTTTCTGTTGTCTTGCTAGTTCCTCTAAACCGATGCAAATGTACTAAGAAACAATGATCATGCATCTATGTGATGATGTTAAGAATTACTGAGTGCATATGTAGAATGGTATGATTTCTAAATGTTGTGTTAATTTCTTTTTTTTTTTCTTTCCGTTAATAAAAAAAAAAAAAAAAAAAATCTAACGGAGTTTGCCCTGCTGGTTTTTGGAAGTGTTTGCTTTTGTGGCCTCTGTTTTCCTTCTAATTTCTCCCTATGGCAATGGGAATTTTATTCTATGACTGTCCTGTCTTTGTATATTGACAGCCGATAACTTGTCCTAAATTTCACAGGTCCACAGATGATGGAGAATTTTGCCTTAGGAAAGACCATGCCTGCAGGTGATTTTGATGAGCTTTTGTGCTGTTTTTATTTGGCATTGTATTTCTATTGTTAGTGAAATGGTTAATGCTTTTGTGATACTGTGATGGAATTAATATATCTTGCATATGGAAAGAACGTGTTTTGGGGAGTCAGAAGGTGTGTTGGTTTGAAACTGTTAGGTCCCCCAGAAAAGCCATTTTCTTTTAATCCAATCTTGTAGGGGCAGACCCATTTTTGGGGTGGGATCTTTTGATTAAGTTGTTTATATGAAGATGTGACCCACCCAATTCAAGGTGGGTCTTAATCCTTTTACTGGAGTCCTCTATGAAGAGACTAAAAAGCAGGAAACAGAGAGCTCAGAACCAATGCAGAGAGCAGAGAGTTAAAGCCCCCCCCCCCAAAAAAATGATGCTATAGAAAATGCCCCACGAGATGCTAAGCTAAGAAATGAAATCCAGAATTTTTCCCACAGATACTTAGAGAAATAAAATGGCTCAGGAGAGCCGGAAGGACTCAGAGGAGCCAGAGAGCCCTTTTGAAACCAACCCAGGAAAGAAAAGCCAGCACACATTAGCATGTGCCTTCTCAAGTGACAGAAAAATCCTGGATAAGATTGCCTTGTTTTGAGTGAAGAAAGTGATTGAGTCATGCTTAATTTGGGCATTTTCATGGCCTTAGGACTGTAAATTTGTAACCTAATAAATCCCTCTTGTAAAAGTCAATCCATTTCTGATATATTGCCTTCCAGCAACATCCACAAACCAAAACAAACATCTTCAAAATTACATAAGAGTGATATTTTTCATAAATGATTCACCTGCATGTTTATAAAAAGGAGTTTTAAAAACATATTACAAAAGCTTTACATTAAAGCCACCTCTGGGGTTCACTTAGGAGAGAAAACATTTTAAGAATATGTAATAATTCCAGGATATCCTGAAACACCAATGAGATCATGATTTGCAAAATACTTTGCTGATTTAATGTAGTCTATATACTTCTATAGTTCAAGGAATGGGCTATTTTTGTCATCTGAAGCTCAAATATATAAAAAGAAATATGTGGTTATTTTTAATATAGCTGATTACATTGTTAATCTTTGCACTTAGCAATGCAAACTTTTCCAATGGGGATAAAATCTGAGAACATGTTACTGAACAGAAAAGCAATAAAAACATGTCACAGAAGTATGTAGGTCTTTCCTACTATGTAATTTCCTTCTACTCTTAGGCAAAGCTCCATGCAGAAGGTTCACTAATGAGAACTCTTGGAAGATACAGCTATATGGAGGTGAGAAAGGACACACAAGGAGGTTGGGTGCAATTGAGGCCTGAGCTGATGATCTAAACTTGGTGTGGTCTTTCAGAGTTGTTTACAAAATGAGGCAAGAGATTCCCTTTGATTTCCCACATCTGCCAGTCATTGGTCGTAAGCTGCTCTATGGAAGAGAGCATATCCTGGAGAAGGAAGTTTCCCATCTCTAAGGAAAGTTACCAAAGACGGGCACTGGTTTGAGCCCTCCACAGTCAACTTTCCCAACAATGGCCAAGGATGGGATATCAGCCCTGATGGGGAAAAAGGCTAAAACACCACAGTATCCATTACAGTCTCCCCCTTATGCTGCATCTTAAGGTAAATTTGCAGCATGTGAGAATAATTCCTCCTTGAATGCTGGGTAGTCTGCTTCCTGGGAAATTTGATGGAGAAAGGCTAGCGATGAAGACTAGAGTGTATACTGCTGCAGTTGAATTGGATCTTATAACTGATATCTTTCTCACTCTTCTTCATCATCCATTCCAAGATGCCCTTTACCCCTGTCTTGCACTTCTTATAGTCTAGATGGGTTGCCTGGTGGGGTGTCCTGAACTTCATGCCCAAAGCATCTGATAGTCTACATCTTATGCTCCTCTAAGGCTGTAGCTGCTCTTTGTTTTCACTAGCAGTTAAAGCTGGGCATGGGCTTAGCCAGAGATGCCCCAAATGGATCACCTGACATGCAAACTATTTTCCCCTGTCAGACCAGGTAGTATCAGCTCCACCTCTTCCTGATGATAATGGTTAATTAACCCTGTCTCTAATGGTGACTCCCTCCTTGCCTATGTGCCTCTTGACCTGAGGATCCTGAGATGACCTGGAGGTGATTGTAGCTTAAAGATCTGTGTCCAGAGAGAAATGCTTCCATTCTGGAAACCAGGAACTCAAGAATTTTATTGCCTAAAAGTGTGGGGTCAGGAAACAAATTCCCCTAGTGGGTCACTAGGGGTAATTAATTGTAAGTGATGTCATTCTCACCACCAATGCTTGGTTTGGAATTATTCTATTTATTGGGAATGTATTTTATATAGCCATTGATTTCAGGTATATCTGGAATCCTAATTCTTGTAGGGTAACATTTTCAAGCTGGTAGAGGCAAGACAAACTAGATATTCTCTTTCCAACTCCCCTTTCAAGCAGGAATGTCTATATGATCCAATTTTGGACAACGAGATACAAGGGGAAGGTTGCTGAAGGTATTTTGAGTAAGAATGCTCTCCACAGTAAAAGAGAAAAATAGGACGGGAGAGTTCATTTCCCACTGGCTCTTCTTTTCACCTTTGTATGTGGTCTTTATATTTAAAGCTCTTGAAACCATGAGAGGAAAGAAAGAATAAGGGAGAAAGTAATCCATAATCCTGACATAGCTGAGTTGCTGAAAAAAAATGCCTGCCACTGCCTTCTTGCCAATCTCTGGTTACATGGGAAAATAAGCTCTTCTTTTAGGTCATTTTTATTTGTGTTTTCCTTTACTTGCAATTTTAAAGCATTCTTTACTGATACTGACCAGGCAGCACACTTAATTTCTAAAATCTCCCAAGATCT
The DNA here is from genome assembly GCF_023851605.1 of Tamandua tetradactyla. NCBI lineage: Eukaryota > Metazoa > Chordata > Mammalia > Pilosa > Myrmecophagidae > Tamandua > Tamandua tetradactyla. Next base: position 12,563,677 of record NC_135351.1, read on the forward strand.
AGAATAGGGTTTGACATTAAATAAAAATATACTTAGTCAACACAATTAAAGTGAGTTTAAAAATATCCTAAGAAGAAGGAGCACAGTCATCATCATATAGATGTCATTATTCTAGTCACAAAAAACCCAGAATACCGAAGAACGTAAATTTTTGCTAGCTTCTTTCTCAGATATTCAATCCGATCCTTCGGTTGAATGACAGAGGTGAACGAGTGAGGTACTGATTTAGATGACGGTGTTAGAGATGCTATAGCTGTTGCTATGCATTTGTGTATGGGTTTTTTGGGGGTAGGGAGGGGGTGATTTTCAAATACCCACCATACTGCACATATTGTTAGCAAGTGTCATTTAAAGGGGCTGCCGTGAGTTTTTGCAGCATGATGTTTCCCTAGCAAAGCTTGCTACTTGGGGATGGTACAGTGGGAGGAGGAAGCAACACGCGTGTATCAGCAGAAGCAATTCTGATAGGATTAGGGCTGGGATTTCATCTCCCTGGAGGCAATTACAGATAATGCACACACAAACATGTTTACAAACATGTTATAAATATGTTATGATGTGAAGTATTACATTTCCTGTGCTCTGCCTTCTAACTATGACATTAATTATTAACTCCAACTGGGTAAAATAAAAAAAAACTCAATAGGTAATTTGGTAGTGCAGAATATTAAATGAGAAGAAGGATATAAATCAGTTCTAAATGGAAACACCTGATATTTACTCAGGCAATTTTAAATGCCTAAATTTAGGGGATTTGCAAAGTGAGGGAAATGTGCAAGAAGCCCTGTGTAAGGCAAATCATAACTGAACTCTCCTTAGGAGAGGTAAAAGTCTTACTGTGAACTTGAACCTGAGTCTTATGAAGCCAAAGGGACAAAACTGCCTTTCTCCAGTGGAGCAGTCATGGAGAGAATCACTACCTGCAATGTCTGAGCCCATCTTCTAGGCTCTTTAAGTACGCTTGGAAATTAATCCCCATTTATATAGTAATTGACCAGATTGTTTTAGAAATAACTGCTAATCCAGTCTCCCAAAGTCATGAGAAAAACTTGTAGAAAATAAAAATCCTTTCATTTTTTCTTCCAAGACTATTGTCATTGTGTTTTCATTAATTTTCAGAAAGCAGCAAAAGAGTAAGGGCAGATTGCCAAATTTGAGACTAAGGATGTCCTTGAAGACAGCCTGAACCAAAATAAACACAAAAATAAACATGTCTACAATTAAAAGATAGTAACGCTGCATTATAATTAGTTGTCTCAGGAAGTAAAGAAATTTTCAGTTAACTGAATGTGTGACAATCACTTGGATTATTGTCATACTTTAAAATGTCAGTGTTAAATGATTGCTTTAAGCACATAATAATATATTCTGCATTCTTAAGTGGCAAATACAACAAAGCCAAGTATAGAGAATGTTTTTACTGGAAGCAAAATTAAACATTAACAAAAACCTGCAACATGGGTTTTTAAAGCATAGGGAACAAAAGAAGATAAGCAAACACAGTTCCGATATTTACCGGTTTGCTGAGAATTGGGAGTAGATTTTAAAAATGGATGGAGAGAGCTTTTGAGGGGACAAGGCTATCATTTCAGGAGTAAATACATAAGGAGGGATAACTTCAGGGCATTCTATGGAATCTTAAAGATTTCTTCCTGGAAATCTGGGTGAATTGCAGCACAAATGAAATTATAGCATGTACGAAAACAACATACTATCACATAATTTCCTGGGATATGTTATGATCACATTTTAGTCCTGTGAGCCATTATTTTTACATGTCAATGTTAATTGTACAGGGTTAACAAATAACAAGTGCCATTTGCCTCTACTGCCTCTGTCAGTAATGTCTCTCCCTGTCTCCATTAAAGGACCTTACTTCCTACTGAAAACCCAAGTCCCCCAAGCCAGAATAAAGCTCCCTGTGATTCTGCTGTAGTTATCATTCCATCCTGCAAGTGCTACCTGGAAATTAATTTCATGAAAAAGGAACTTATATCTCCCACCCAAAAAAATTGTAGAAACGGAAAGCTCTTAACCTTTGCAAATTAGAATTTAATTGTACACTTTGGCTATTCTTATATTCACCACCTAAGATTCAATCAATACTATTTTAGGCCCTGAGGACAATATAAGAGAAACAGAATGGTCTCTGTCCTTCTCACCTTCTTCCTTGGGGAAAAAGGACAAACCACGTGTCAATTGTTACTTGTCTGAATGGAAAGTTGGAAAAGTTTGGAGAGAGTAGGAAATCACTGTAGCCTGGATTGTTAAGGAACATTTGCCAAGAATATAGTCCTTAAGGGGAGCTTTAAAGGGCTGGTAGGATTCAGACTGGCAAAGCGCTAAGAACATGAGGACTATGGCAAACAGAATCTGAGACGAGACAAACTTAGCTGCTAATCATCTTCCCAGCCAGAGGAAACATTTTTTTAATGTGCTTAAATGCTTATTAAATTTATAAAACACCCTTTAGCCTTTTCTTATTAATACCCTAAGTTATATACATCTTATAAAGAAAATAAAAAGGAAAAACCTAGTCTAATATCTGGCCAAAGTGCTGTGGTATTTCTCTCCCAGAATTTCACAGCCTGGGGAGCTTCCAAATGTAAAACCTTGGAGTTATCTAAGCATCAGGAAAATCTATCTTCCTTCATAGGTTAAGACTTTGAAAGATTTATTTAATAAATAAATAGATTGATAGAGATAGATTAAATAGACAGACAGATATAGATAGATAGATAGATAGATAGATAGATAGATAGATAGATAGATAGATAGATAGACAGACAGACCAGCAACTTCATTTACTTTACAAACAGGGATAACACACATCTTTAAGAGTTTGTTATAAGGAAAAATCTGGGATACACGTAACTTCACTGACTTCAAGCCTCTTCATCATAGCAGTAGAGTAATTGAATCATGACTTATCATTTAATAAACATTTATCATATGCCCACTACATATAAACTATACAAAGAAATGAACATGGTAAGAAAAAGACCTTCTGAATCTAGAGAAGACCTTTAAAGTATCTGTGTGCTGCTCATGGGGTAATTGAGAGACTGCCAACCTTCTATGGTGTGCCATTTGATGGCTCCATTTGCCATCAAAAAAGTATTTTTCAACTAATTGCTAAATAGAAAGCAGTTCATAGAGTAAGTAATTACCCAGCTAATGAAGAATAAGGAAGAAAAGGGAGAAATATTAGATGTTGTTGAAGCCAATATTAATAATCTGACACAAGACTAAAACATCCCTCAGACTTCTCGTCCAAAAACATGTAAAAATTAGTATAGTATTTTAATTATTAAATAAGGAAACTAGGTAAAAATTTAAATGAACTTAAATTGTCTTGTTACAACTGCTATAATATTAATATGGGAAGAAAGAATTATTAATACATTTTTTTAACCTTTAGGGTTAGTTGGGAATTCAGTCACATCATCAGCATGTTGAGGTCCTAATCCCTGGTCCTGGGGGTGTGGACCCATTTGTAAACAGGACTTCTAAAGATGTTACTAGTTAAGGTGCCCAAACCAAATGAGAATGGCCTTACTTCAATATGGCTGAAGTCCATATAAGCAGAGGATCTGCAGTCCAAATGCACAGCAGTGACACAACCCCCATAGGATCACAGCTTGACGATACAATATACTCAGTACGTGGGTGGAAGTGGGCAAGAGGCATGCCCCCACTTTATCTCCCACCTACAACCCCTCCCTAAGATGGCGCTCAGTTCCCTCTTCCCATGTCCTCATTGAAAGTGGAGGTCAGCAATGGTCACTGGGCATGGATAAGGATGAAGAGGCCAGTCAGGGCTGGGGTGCCAGAAACAGGGGAGTAGGCAGCTGAGAACCCATCTTAGAAAGGCAGGAAGACTGCAAAAGCTTGCACTGCACATAAGCTAAGACTCCAAGCTCCCAGTACATACTCCATTGTTGCACTGGGCTTCACTTACATAGCACAAATTCAAAGATAAAATGATTAAGGATACCAAGACAATCACTATGGAGTCCAAGTGCGGGCGTTTCTGATATGGGACCCCACGGAGGCAGCCCTGGGCACAGAAGTCACAGGGTCTACAGACTACAGTAGTTTTAGAGGCCCATGAAAATGTTTTAATTTTAATTCATTAAAAAATCAGAAAAAAAATGAATATAACAAAAATAAATATATGATAAGGAACCAAACCTGGATAAATATTTATCTTTCTACCAATACAGTCATAAATATAATTTTTAAGATTGTTTTAATGAAGGGGAGTGCTCACAAGGTAAAAGTGTGTAGAGTCCTGAAAATCACATGGTCCTGGGCTGAGAAACTTCCCTGAAATTTGGAAGCTGAAAGGGAAGCACCAGCCATAACCTTGTAAAGGTCCTTGTATAGTCTGTGTGGTAGTTAGATTCAGTTGTCAACTTGGCCAGGTGAAGGCACCTAGTTCTGTTGCTGTGGGCATGAGCCCACATGTGGTTCTCATGTCGTTCGTGAACATCATCTGTTGCTCATTACATCTGCAGTCAGCTAGGAGGCATGACTGCTGCAATGAATGATGTTTGATTTAATTGGCTGGTGCTTAAGTGAGAGAGCGCAATGCAGCACAGCCCAAGCAGCTCAGCATACCGCAGCTCAGCACTCGCCACTCAGCACAGCCCAGGCCTTTGGAGATGCAGAAAGAAGTCACCCCGGAGAAAGACGTTGGAACTCAGGGCCTGGAGAGAAGGCCAGCAGAGATCACCCTATGCCTTCCCACATAAGAAAGAACCTCAGCTGAAAGTTAGCTGCCTTTCCTCTGAAGAACTAACGAAATAAATCCCCTTTTATTAAAAGCCAATCTGTCTCTGGTGTGTTGCATTCCATCAGCTGGCAACCCAGAACAGTCCATTACAGTGATAATCAGACACAAAGCTGCTCTGTGGGTTCCAGTTTGTCCTCACTCTCTGTTGCAACCAACGGTTGACCACCAGTGGCCCCACACCCACCACCAGACACTGAATGGTGGATCCAGAAAGGTATGTTTTATACAGAGGAAACATTTTTCATTTTTTCTTAGCATTGCCCATGACCATCTTCAACTCCATTCATCGATCCCTCCTTGATTTTCAGCTAATACTCTCATACTAATCTGCAAGTATACAAAAACGTCTTTCCAGGAATGAAAAGGACACCAAGAACAAGGAGGCACTTCAGAAAGCTTTAAGATCCATTTGACTCCGGTTTTGGAAAACCATGGTAAAATCTTAAACTCATTGATAAGTACATGAAAATGTCTTTTCTGAAGTGAAGAGGGTATTAAGAAGAAGAATCTTTTTCGAAAAAGGTTTATAATTTTGCTTTCAATTCTTTAAAAAGTGTAATAAATATGAATCAAAACATTAGGCTAAACAAGGAAATGACAGTCACTCAAATTTGGCATTTCTACCTTTAAAAAAAAATAGTGTATTTGAAGAGGAAGGTCAAAGTGTCTTCCTTCATTTAAAGAAGACTTCAAAGTAATTTGGGGATTGACTGTTAAACAATGCGGAAAAAAAATACGTCAGTAACTAGTTTAAAGCCCTATAAAAACAGCTTATTCTGTATCTTCAAGTAATGGGATTGATCAAGACGCTCTGAAATGTTGAAATGCTGCTTGACAAAGAAATCTTTTAAAAAGAACAAAATAAACTTGTGTGCACCCTCACTTCCAAATTAACTTCTTGTTTAGACTGAAAAATAAAAACACTGACAAGACACTCTTCATAAATTCAAATGAATGCCATAACCTCAAGATAGCAATAAGCTCATAACGTTTGACCTAGGAATTCTTTCCTAAGTAGTTCCATCTTCTTACATCCAGGAAAAGAAGTCATCCACAGTGCGTTTAATCCTTCACTTTTCAGGGACAATGGTAAACCAAAAGGTTTGATAAATTCTGCCTTCATTTGCTTTTTAAATTAAAGGGGACTTTATTGAGAAGGAATGAGAGAAACTGAACTGGTTTGGGATTCAATTCATTGAGCAATTTACAGTGATTTAAGCAATCTTGAGGTCTTTAAGTATTTACTTGTATATCCAGAGTGTAGTGTTGGGTAACTCTTTGATTCCCCTTACTTTTCTTCCAAATCTTGCCAGGCAAAAGGATACAATATTAGCTAGTAATTCAGTCCACAATATCGACTGTGGCTCACTAACTCATTTTGAGATATAATTTCTGGCCAGATGTATTTGAATGTATGTTGGTTTGTTGGGGTTAGGGATTCTGTAGAAAGCAGGGTGGACATATGATGGAACTAACTATGAGTTTTTATTTATATAATTTCTCAAAGTAAACTACTATAATTGGTTTGTTTTACTTAAATAGAACAAAAGTGTATGGAGAAGGGGGTTGGGTTTTCTCTTACATAGACTAATTCAATCCAACAAGTAGTTATGATTAGTCTATTACCATTTTAATGTTGTTTGAGGTATTGTAAATAATAAGAGTTATATGAAGGTTCAGATTCAGGGAATTCACAATCTTCAGGATATTTCACTGATATCTCCAGGTTCTCCAATAGTGTCTGATTCATAGCATGTCCTCAATAAAGAGTCATTAAATTGATTGATGGTTAGAGGAGACAATTGCAATATTTCTCAATATATAGACATGATATAAAGAAAGAGACAGAGAGCAGTATCATCTGAAATGAAGAAGGTTCACAAAGGCTGTTGTACAAAGAAGTTGCAAAAATATTTATTCAAGAAGAAGAAATGTATGATATGGTACCATGATACCTAAAAATATGAGTGAGAACAGACTTTTCTAGAAATAAATACCCAATATTATCTATAGTGTCTGTGGTAGTTAGATTCAGTTGTCAACTTGGCCAAATGAAGGCACCTAGTTCTGTTGCTGTGGACATGAGCCAATGGTACGTGAACCTCATCTGTTGCTCATTACGTCTGCAGTTGGCTAGGAGGTGTGCCTGCTGCAGTGAATGACGTTTGACTTAATTGGCTGGTGCTTAAATGAGAGAGCGCAATGTAGCACGACCCAAGCAGCTCAGTATACCTCATCTCAGCACTCGCAGCTCAGCCCAGGTCTTTGGAGATGCAGAAAGAAATCACCCTGGGGAAAGTGGTTGGAACCCAGAGCCCTGGAGAGAAGGCCAGAAGAGATCACCTTGAGCCTTCCCACATTAGAAAGAACCTCAGTTGACAGTTAGCTCCCTGTCCTCTGAAGAACTAATGAAATAAATCCCCTTTTATTAAAAACCAGTCCATCTCTGGTGTGTTGCATTCCGGCAGCCAGCAGCACTCTAGGAATCAGTAGATCTGTATGTCTTCTTGGGCTCACCTGGAAGCGTAAAGTAGTAAGAAACTAGAAATCACACATCTATAGACAGCAAAATTGATAGTAGAACTTGCATGTAATCTGATATGGTTTGAAAGAACAAAGCGATTCATGGATGCTTTTTATAAAGTGTGATGTTTATCTTGATCTGCCTTCTGTATGTGCAACATCCCTCTACCTTTCAGAATGCAGACAGGACTAGTTACATAGACACTGTGTAGCAGTATAAGTCACTGTGCCACCTTACCATATAGCCCAACACTACCATTCCAACACATGAAGGCCAGTTTAATATCCATCATAACAGCCTATTTACCTGCCTAAAATACCTTAATGAGAGTCCCCATATACCTGAAAATTACTTTTTCTCTTCAGTGGTGCTATGTTTCATATAGCTTCCAGATAGAAAAGCCTCAGTACTGCTACTGGGGCAGAACTGGGGAGACCTTCCTCTCTCATCTATAAGCATAACAGTGTTTAGGACCACCAGACTTCAGGGCAGAGCTAAATAGTAGACACTTGGCTCCAAGCTGAGTCCATGAACCCTACTGTTTGTGACTTATCTGTTGGCAAACATTAGAAGCATCACCCGACCAGGGACTCTGAGATTCTTAAGTTTGACCCTGAAAAGGAGATAATGTTATTCTATGTCATGTTGTGTAGCCCTCCTGGAGAATGACGAATGATATGTTTCTTGTTCAGAGATTGCAAATTCTTCTGGAACAAGGCAGTATAAAGCTAAATAATTTGTGCACTGGAAAAACTTTATATATCATGAAATAGATGGATTTTTTTTCAACTGCAGTGTATATCACAAAGAATTTGGCTTAGCCTAGAGCAATAATACTTAAATTAAGAAGAGACTTATGTATGTCAAGCTCTTCTCTAAGCCGTTTGTGTGGAATCATTCAATCATTTCAATATTCCTATGAGATAGATAATTGTCACTAACCCCTAAGAAAATGAGGCACAAAAGAAGTTAAACTTGCTCAAGGGCATTATTGATTGATGAAGCCAAGATGTGACCCAAAGTAGTCAATTGCATAGCTTGTGTTCTTAACCACTAGACTAAGCTAAGCTATATTTCTAGATTAAGATGTCTCCACGGGACAGCCCACAAAAGTTTAGAAGACTAAAACCACCAAAAACTGATGGCCATATAAAAACCTTCTATTTTGCATAATTATAGCTGGTCCATATGAAGAATAATATGCTTTTTACAGATTGTGGTTGCAAACGTTTAGTTAGTTCAAGTACCACTTCCAGCTCTGAGGTTTGATGATGCCATTTTAGTTTTTCAGGGGAAATAGTATTGATTTGATAATGATACTTATTCTAAAGACTTTGAGGAAGTCATTCAAAAACATACTTATTTAAAACAAACTGTATAAAGGATAAAATTATCTAATCAGCTCCATGCTTTCCAAACCAAGCATTCTAAACTTAGTAGCTAAGCATCCTGAATTTCCATGACCTGGGTCAACAACAGCCCCACTTCCAAGTTCAAAATCAATCCTGACTCCAGAATAGGGGCTATAAAAACTCAAGGAAGTATGCCTCCTCACTTGGCTTAGAGTTTACTGCTATTAGCTCCATTCTGTTCTCAGGACCTATTTCTCTAGTAATTACTTCTAGTAAACAAAACTCTCTCTCCTCTGATTCCTCAGTGAATCCAGACCCTCTCTTGAAGCTCTATCATTAGTGGATGCAGTTCCTTTTCTGTTCTAGTTTGCTAGCTGCCGGAAGGCAACACACCAGAGACGGATTGGCTTTTAATAAAAGGGGATTTATTTTGTTGGTTCTTCAGAGGAAAGGCAGCTAACTTTCCACTGAGGTTCTTTCCTACGTGGAAGGCACAGGATGGTCTCTGCTGGTCTTCTCTCCAGGCCCCTGGGTTCCAACAACTTTCCCCGGGGTGACTTCTTCCTGCATCTCCAAAGGCCTGGGCTGAGCTGCGAGTGCTGAGATGAGGAATGCCAAGCTGCTAGGCTGTGCTACATTGCGTTCTCTCATTTAAGCACCAGCCAATTAAGTCAAACGTCACTCATTGCAGCAGACACGCCTCCTAGCCGACTGCAGATATAATTAGCAACAGATGAGGTTCACATACCATTGGCTTATGTCCGCAGCAACAGAACTAGGTATGCTCACCTGGCCAAGTTGACAACTGAATCTAACTAGCACACTTTCCTTCCTCCAGTCTTTGTGATTAGGTTCCTGATAAGTGGGTGGCTCTGTCATGAGGCAAAGAACACAGGACTTAGAATCAGAAGACCTGGATTCAACTCCTAGACTCAATTGCTGAGTGAATTTAGGTAAATCACTCCATGTCCCTGTCTTCTAACTTCTACACCTGTAACACATTAGTGCGCATAACAATGGATCCAGTAGTCATGATTGAACCATTAATGCTTTGATGGCAGATGTTGGGTCTGGTGCATTTTTGTTTCCCAGCACCCAGTCCATAGTCAGTGTTGACAAGTAAGTGTGTACTATGCCCATACATGAAAGAATAAATAAATAATCCTTCACCTGATTTCATGGTTCTTCCTAGATTTAAAGTTCCGGATTTCCCCAGTCTGATGTCCCATTGACTCCAAGTTCTTATTTATACTCTGATAACTAAGGCTGGATTAGTATTGACACAGGGTCTTTTGAAGCTAGGTCTACCTTTGAAGCAATACAGAGCACTAATGATCTGTTTAGATATTTCCTGGAGTTCTGGCTTCTCCTGGCAATGAATAATGAAATCAAAGTTCAAATAATCATTATAAAACTTAAAGCCTGCTCTTGTGGACAGCTTTTTGTCCCATCAGACAACTGGTCACCATTAAAATCCCAGAGGCAAACCTCCAGACAAACACCAAAGGTTGTGCTGAAAAACATGAGTAAACAGGCTTAGAGATGGGTTGATCATTTCCTTGCTAGAGCCATATTGCATTATGAGCTGGCAGTAAGTTAGGTCAGACACAGCCAACACCTGGAAAAATCACAGAAGCATCCAAATACTGCTGTCCATGGCAGAAAACCAAAGACTGGAACTGAATTTCCTCCATACTGCTCACTCCAACAATGCACAGTTGGATAAGGAGATAGCAACTCTCATTAAGCTTGTGAGTGCCTCATTCCAAAGCTTGTCAGTCAGGATGTGGCAACAATGTAGCATCAAGATAGAGATGATTTTCATTCTCTCTAAAGCTTTGGTATCTGTATAATTACCTTAATGTGTCCCAGATTTGAGCCTATCATAGATGTTCCCTTTAGTTACTGGACTTATTCCACTGGTGCCATGAAGGTGCCACTATCCAAATCAAAGAGCATTGTCCAATCTCTATGAGAAATGTCTGGAGTTTGTCCAGGCTTCACATACTGAGGCCAATCTAATCAAATGGCAGCACTTCAGGGCAGGATTTGTCAGCAGAATGGAGGAAAAGCAAATTCTACAATTTTTTATGATAACCTACAGTGAGTAAAAGGATAAAGTTATAAAGACTGTACTGCAACTCCAACAAATATCTACTGAAAAATTGCACTAAGCCAATTATTGTTCCTAGTTATACTGAGTGTACAAAGGTGGCAGTACACAGCCTCTTCCTTCAAAGTAATGACCTTCTATAGAAGATACAGAGGAAAGATAAGTTACCAACTTTGAGGTTAGAAAGCATAGATGTTTCCTGTGTGTGAGTCCCAGCTCTGACTCCTCCAAACTTATGATACAAGATAAATTATTCAAATTTTCAAATCTCATTTTCCTCGTATAGGCAGGGCATACTCTTTAGTAGCTAGAAAAGGGGAAACAGTCTGCTACATGAATTAAAAATAGACTCTGGATAACTAAATGTACATTTAGTACATTCATAACATAAGGTTATAACCTTAGAGGAAGCAAAAGTAAGAGAACATCTTTATGAACTGAAGTACAGAAGGTCTATTAAAAAAAAAAAAAGCTAAAATTTAAGGTAAAATCATAAAGGATTTTATAACAATACAAAAAAGAACTTCAATATAATAAAGCCCAAAAAAGAAAAAAAAATGAACACACACGATAGATTGAGAAAAGGTGCTGGGAAAATTTAAAGCCAACAAGGGAGAAATATCTAGAATTTATTAGGAACTTCCACAAATTAACAAAAAAAAAGACAGATAACGCAAAGTATGTGAAGATCTGTTTGTAGAAAGAGAAATGAGAGTAAGCATATAAAAAAACTCAAAGTGATTTATAATTGGAAAAAACAAATTAAAATAATGGGATGTCACTTGAAATTGATCATTTTGGGCCAAAATTCATAAAGGGGACCAAAAACATATTTTGGAGGGTATGTGGAAAAACGGGATCTTTATGCACTATTGATGGATATAAAACATGTGTGGCCATACTGAGACTACTTTGTCAAATAAAGCAGTGGTACACTGGGAACCAGCAATCCCACTCCCTGGTATATTTATTGGAGATAACCTCACATAGACTCAGAAGAGACATATTCATGTCAATATTTAAATGATTATGAGATTGGATTTGTCTACCAAGAAAAATGACTAATGCATACGACAATACAGTGCGCAGCCGTTAGCAAGATACACAGGCATAGGGTTGAGGGCAGGCCATGGTGGCTTAGCAGAGTTCTTGCCTGCCATGCTGGAAACCTGGGTTCGTTTCCCAGTGCCTGCCCATTGAAAAAAACAAACAAACAAACAAAAAATATATAGGGTTGAGAAAGATATATAAGAAATAGAATGCTAGCTCTATTTCAATACTACAGATGCAAATCCATACAGAACAGTAGATGCTTTATAATGTTGCAAAGTTAAGGACACAGGTCCAACACATTGCAATGATTAAATCACCATTTTACTCATCTTCGTATCTCCAGAACCTTGCACATTTGTTGGTGCCCCATAAATACTTTCTGAGTATCAATGATTTGATGTGAAAGATAGAAAAAAATTAAGAGATTCAAACCTTCGAACAGGTATAAGAGCAGACCACGTGCAAAAGTACCCAGATATATATATATAACTATATAATTATATAATCCTATAGAGGAGATACTAGATGTTGGCAGTTAAGGGGCTAAGGAAAATGATGACTCATGGTCACATTGTGAAGGCATAAAGAGAGTAGATTGAAGCTGGAAAGTCTTGTGAGAGGAAGGAGGATGCCCATGGAGCACAGCAGTTGGACCATGTCATATCAGCAGTTATCATATGCTGTTTTGTCTTCTGAAGAAGATGGCAGAGAAGCAGATACAAAGGGCCACAAAAGGCAAGCTTGAGTGAAACCAGCCTTATGCAGTGCTTCATTATAGCACTGGTAGGAGATGGTTTCCAGCAACACAAAAGAAGAGTGTGCTGTCCTATTATATTCCTATGTACAGCAGACATACTAGAATGCCATAGTCAGGTCCCCACAATCCTGCCCCCACTGTTCACACCAGTATGTTCACCTTTCCCCTTGAGTGCGTATGACATGTTGAATTAAGTCTAGCCAATGGAAGATGGCAAAGGTGAAAAGATTTTACAGCTGTAATTAAGTTGTAAAAAAATCAGTTGATTTTGAGATAATCAAATGGATTATCCTATGTGGGTTGGAATCAGTAAGACAAAAACCTTTAAAGGAGGGACTGTTCCACCCTGAGGTGAGAGACTCCCCCGTGGGCTTCATGAAGTAAGAAGCCATGTTGGAGAAGCCCACATGTCAAGGAACTGTGGGTGGTCTCTAGGAACTGTGGGCAAGCTGCAGCAAACAGCTAGACAAATACCAAGGCCCTCCATCCTACAAATACAATGTACATGAGCTTAGAAGTGAATTCGTCCCCAGCTGAGCCTCCAGATGAATACACAGACTTGCTAGCACCTTGATTAACTATGAGACTCTGAAAATAAGATACAGCAAAGCCATACCCAGACACCTGACCCACAGAAATGGTGAGATACTAAATGTGTGTTGTTTTAAGTAGCTAAATTTGTATAATCTGTTATGCAGCAATAGATTACTAATAAAAGAAATGTTTACTCCTCTAGCAACATCACTTTTCCACTGTTCACATCTTATTTTTCCACTAAATGTCTTTTAATAAATAACAAGTATTTTTATTGTTTGACAAAAACCAACAGACCATTATTTTAGTAGTGAAAATACGGTCTGGAGAAGCGATAACTGAAGAGGAGTCTCAGCGGGTAATAATAGCTAATATTTATTGACATGTAATATGAACATTTACACCATTGTGATTATTTTTACATATGCAAATTCATTAAAATAAGGCAGCTACTACTAGCTTCCCATTACAGATGACAAAACTGAGGTACAAAGAGTTTAAGAAACTTGTCCAGGATTATTCAACTATTAACTGAGATCAGGTGCTGGGGCCCAAGAACCTGTAAACATAGCCACTAAGATTTATTCCTTCACAGTGTGAATATATGGTCATGCTTTAGTCACACCTAATAAGATAAATATATTAGTCAATAAATCCCTAACCATATGTGAACCATTGATAAATTACCATCAGGCATATCCCTCAATAAGGATTTTTCTCAAATGAACTAGTATAGAGTTGATTTAGCTAGCATCCTTACAGCATCTCCTTCGTGTCTCACATCACCCAAATCTGTGGGGAGTGCTAAAAGAAGGTACTTTGAGGCATTAGATTTTGGCAGCTGCAAAATGCGCAGCATTAAGTCTGATATGAATTTGAAGCTATTCAGGGAGCAATGCGTGCCCTAGAAGAAAGAGCACTGGATAGGGATACAAAAGAAGTAGTCCGGTGTTGGCAAGCAATTTCTCTCGATGTCAGTTATATAATCTGTAATACAGGGATAGTAGCATCACATCACAAGGTGTTGCAAGCACCAAATGACAAAAGGTGTGAGAGAGAGATTTGTAAAGGGTACAATTCTGAGAAGACAGATGCAATTAGCCCATTTTCAGGGGTATGAGCACCCAACATTATTTTCACTACATTGTGCAAAATTTTGTGTGAAGGGAGAAAAGTGGGAAACCCTTAAGAAGCTTTTTACTTAGCACAAGAAATGTTATATTTAAAGTTCATTTAATGAATAAGGAAACAATACTACTTGTCTCTGCAAGATCATGAACGTTTTGTACTGGTCATAATACAAAGATAGTATTGAAGTCGATATTTGGGGTTGATTCTTTTGGGACAATTCTGCCGTTTTTTGACCTGTTAGGTCTCAGGATACATTTCACAGTGAAAATAAAAATCACATTTTGAGGTGATGGCAACTACCTTTTTTATTGGATGACATTGCATGTGTGTATGTATTTAACCCTTAAAAAGGGGCCATGAAATAAAGGGATCACGGACATGTCATGTGAGCCTTTTTCAAAAGCCAACATTTATTTTCAAGTGTTTAGATTGCCAAGACAAGGATTTCTCTCCAATGTACAATTCATCATCCTCCTTACTCACTGTAAAATCAATCTGTTCTGTTTGTATGACATAAACAACAAGTCATTTCTCAGGAATGAGGCAGACCATATGTGAAGGTGTTTTAGAAAAGCACAATGGGGAATACGCCAATCAAAGAAGCATCTGCATTTTATTTCAATGTCGAAACACATGTGTGTTATAAAAAGAAAAGTTTATCACTCTTATTAAAGAGTAACTTTCCTGTTGTGATGTTTACAGTTAACTCATACCTTCCCTAAGTAACAAACTCAGGTCAACCACATAAATTACTGACCAAGAACACACACACAAAATTACCTCACTCTGTGTGGCCAGCAACACGTGTGTTTTGCAAATACCTCAGCATCTATGCCCACTCCCCACTTTCCTAGCCTCAATGCAGAAAAAAACTTGCATTAATCCATTGCATGCATTTTCTCAAGAATCAGCACTTTCTCATGATCGTGTTGATAAAATATCAAAGTAGCATATAATGGATAGAAATAGGAAACTATAAGAAAAAGGGTAATGTTCCAGTGAAGATTTATTTTTTTCTAATTGGGACTGAATTGAGATGGAAGGAAATGGGTTCTAGTTGCAGTTCCATTACTTATAGCTGTAAGACCTAGGGCAAGTCACTTCATTTCTACAAATCTTAGCTTAATACGGGCATAAACTGACAGGGATGCAGTAAATAATCCCCAAGACCCCTTAGTTCTCTAAAAGTACATGGTTCTCTGGTTGCCGACTCTCCTAATCACATTTGAATAGTAATGGAAACATTTTTAGATTGTCTTGTTACAAAACTTTCTCCCCAGTTGTATGTTAGGGACCTCAGAAAACTGTGCTAACTTCTCTAAACCACTGGAGTGAAATCTACTGCCTTAAAGCAGTAGTTAGTGCTACTTCCAGAGGCACTTAACACAACAATCTGGCTTTTTGCTTTGGAGAAATTACTGTACAAAAATTAAGGTACTGCATTAGGAAACAGAGAAGCTAATTCACTGCACAAGTAATGGGTTTGCAGTGGTGACTTAAGAAATTAACTGGACAGTGTGCATTTTTCTCCCTATAGGGGAAGAAAATAGAAAAGCTTCCCAGTGGACAGTATCTTTATTAGCCTGAAATGTGTGTTCTCCTGTGTACATATTATTTTATCTTTATGGACATATCATTCATCTGAATTTAAGTTTGTCTATAGGCCTCCCCTTTTATTAGTTTTCATTTTCACAGAACAGAAAATATCTCCACAGAATAGAAAATCGCCTCCAAAGCTTCGAGGAGACTCGTACATGTGGTTTCAAATACTCTATGAATGGCAAATATTAACCAGAGGTGGTAGTAGGAACTTAGAACATCAGGCTTAAATTGTTCCAGCCAATGCCTCAGAGGGATAAAAGACTCTATTTCTAAGTGACAAGGTAAAAAAAAAAAAAGAAAAGAAAAGAAACCCAGGAAAGTGATGAGGGGCCTGATTCAGGGTATGTGCCCACCCCTGGACAATTATAGTAGTCACAGCCCAACAGCATAGGATACAAATGGGGGGGGGGTGCTGATAAATAAAGGAGGAAATGAAGGAGACTGGTGGGGAAGAATATGTCCAACAGACAGAAAGAATAGCTCCCAAATGCAAACATCCTCAGAGCCTTTTAAGATAGCCTCAAGTTTTGTAACATCTTCTTTTATCCAAAAGTCTTCTTTTATCCAAAACTTCCCCCTGCAAACACAAACAACCTGATTTAGCTTCATTGCTCAGGTATTAATCCAATGTATTAGGTACTCGATATTTATCAATCCTGACACTAGACAAGAAAGAACAGGGCAGACTCAATCTCTATGCTTATCAATGAGTAAATTAATAATGGGGTAGGGCCTGTTGAACATGTAATCATTATTTAATGAGTGTCACAAAGAAGACATGCAGAGCGTATTGGGAGAAGAAAACAGAGTCACCAGCTAAGTATGCAAAATGAATGATGATAGAAATAAACAATCTCCTACAAAAGTATGTAGGGACACCGTGGAGATCTCATGTCATCCGAAATATAAGCAGAAAATAGTCTTCTGTCCTATCACGCAAGAATATTCTGAGACAATTTCAGAAAAAAGTAAACTTTCTGTGAGTATCATCCTTCCATACTAGAAAATATGGTCATATGCAGACTCTGTCAAGCATGACACAGAGAACTGTCATCTTACCAGGGATGCCACTTATCAGGAACAGGAAACTTAGATAAGGCATTCAGGAATAATGCTTTCTTTTTTCATACTCGGAGGAAAATTAGTTGAGTATCTTTTTGGTTGAGGAAAAAAGTATAAGATTTTTTTTTTTACTTTTTCCAAAAGTCAAATTACATTTTGAAATCATTTCTTTTTAATTATTGGCAGCTACAAATGACAAACTTGCACTTAATTGGTTAAGGTTCCTATGCATAAAAAAAAAAATGGAAGCTGTGCTTTATTGACGATTTAACAATTTACCAAATTTATCAAAATCAGCATGTTCCATGACATGCATGAGGGTGAGTTTGGGTGTGAGGCAGAGCATATAGAAAAAGAGAAAGAAAATAGATACATTTAAGCCTGATGTACTGAGGCAAATACTTCCTGTACGATGTCACATATAACTTTGAAGCTGGGTAGTACAGTATTCCATGTTAAATGCATTTTATGGGGATTTGGAGAGGATTTAGGTAAAGGCTGTCCTAATAAATGATTTTCCAGCTCTAATAAAACATCAAGGAAATTGTTCAGATTGTTTCTCAGACCATTTGAAATAGAACTTTATAGAAGTCTCAGTAGCGCCTATTATCTTCAAACCTGGTTTAGAAAGAATGTTTACAGTGGTTAATTATTTTGTATTGGTTTGTTCTTTAAAATGGTAGCAACTTCAAGAGAAGGAAGAGATTGGAAGTCAACAACAGGTATGACAGTCAAGGGATTAGGAGAGAGACAGAGAGAAGCCAACTGAGCACTCATTCATCCATTTAATCAGTCATTCAATAAATAGTAACCAACTACAGATAATATACCAGCTACTCTAGGGCCCAGGGATGATCAGACAGTGGGGTTCCTGCCTGCTTGCAGTTTCTGATCAGTGAAAGAAAATAGAGATGATCAAATAGAGGAAAGGAATAGACGAGATCATTATAAACTGTGATCAGTAATTGAAAGGAAACAAGCAAGTGATAATAAGCAAAAAAGCCAAATAGGTTTGGGGGCTATTTAGGTAGGATATTTAGGAAAGGCAGCCTGGGGAGGCAAAACTGATGCCAAGACCTGGAAGACAGCAGACAACCATACTGCTGGGAAGGGGGAGAAGAACCTTCCAGACAAAGACAGCACTAAGTTCAAAGCCTCTGATGTGATAAAGAGCTTGGTGTGTTGAGGAACATAAAGGAAAGCAATCTGGAAAATGGAAAACTCACCTTAAAAGGACCTATGCCCTCTATTTTCACCTTTGGAAAAGATGTTTCATGTAGAAAAGAGGTATCGATAACATGGATAGGGGGGTGGAACTAGTTGACATTCTTGGAGAGCCTGGCCCCTCTGGGTTTCTGGTCTAGGAACCATCTGGAAGTTGTAGATTCCTGGAAAGTAATCTTAGTACATGAAGCTTTTGTAGAATGTCAGACAGAGCCCTAAGTTTAAGTCCTATTAATTATGTCATTAGTAATATTAATGTAATTAATTTTAAATATTTATAGTTATTACTGTATTACTAATAATAGTTGTCTTTACTAAGAATCTACATGTTCCAGTGGTTGAATAGGACATCTTATCTCTGTTGACTTTCAAAATGACCATACAATACAAGTAGAGGTAGTATTATTCCAGTTTAATACAGGAGAAAACAGTTTCAGAGTATTTAAGCAAACTGTTCAAGGCCGTCCAGCTAATCAGTAGCAGAACTGGAATTCATACTCAGATCTATCTTTCTCCAAAACCTATGCCTTTTTGTTTCTTTTAATTTGTTTGTTTTGTTCAACAAACATTTGTTGAATCCCAAGCTAGGCGCTGCACACACAGAGATAAAGGAAGCAAAATGACAGTCAATATAATGTTTCCCATTCCAACGTGCTCTTCTCTACATGACCTTGACACTTGTTCATCAAGACATGGGGACTTTCCCTCTCCTCTTGGATCTAGGCTGGCCCTGTGACTTGGCTTGACAACTAGAAAATAGTGAAAGTTTCATTATAACTTCCAAAACTTTTTCTTAAGAGACATGTATTTTCCAATTTCTCTGCTTGGAAAGATGCTACTTGGAATCCAGACACCATGCTGTGAGGAAGTTCAAGCATCAAGCATCAAGAGACCCATGAGGAGAAGTGAGAATATGAGTTGAGAATCAAAGACCCAAACATATGGTTCCCACTGAGGTATTAAAGCCAGACTCTAGCCGCTAAAGCCACCAGAGCTGAAAGCCCAGACAGAGGAGCATGCAAGCCTTCCATAATGTGCCTACCAGAATTCCCAACCAATAGATGTAAGCCAATAAATGATTGAGATTCTAAGCCACTAAATACATCATGATTTGCCATGCAGCAATAAATAACCAAAATACATAGGGAGCTCAGCCTGGTGAGGGATACAAGCATATAACCATTGAAAAAGATAAAGTGAGCTCCACAAGAGAAGATCAGAGGGGCATCTAAGTCAGTGTACAATGGGATGGGCAAACTATTTTAGTGAAGAGCCACTTAACAAATACTTTAGCTTTGTGGCCATATTGTTTCTGTCTCAACTACTCAATTTTGCCATTGTAAGACAAAGCAGCCAAGACATTACATAACCAAATAGGTGTGTCTGGGTTTCAATAAAACTTTATTGACAAAAACAGTCAGAGTTCAGAATTTCAGTCCCTGGCCTAGACCTAGAATGACAGGCAAAGTCTGCTGAAGGAGTAATGCCTGAGAGTTGCTCCTTAGAGATCCATCAGGCACTGAAACTCTGAGACTCTTCGAAACTCCCAGTCCTTTGAACTCTATGCATAAAATAATGACATTCTGCAATTGCTTATATTGAACTCTGGAAGGCCATTCCTGTAAGTCAAGAAATAGGTGGTCATCAGAGAAAGCCTCAAGAAGTGACTGGGACAAATGCAGGAGTTGGGAACCTGAGAGTTTAATCCAACTTTCTCCAGACAAATGAGTCTCAAAGAGTAACCAAGAACTTAACTCGGCTCAACAAAAGCTGAAACATTTTATCTGTCATCCATGGTAAGCATCTGGCCCCTCTATTCTGGCAGTAATTCCACTGGATTAAATTAAATGTGTACATGCCACTATTCCACCATGGACCATCTCAAACTGAGAGTCTCTTAATAACAGGAAGCATATCTTTTTCTTTTTGAAAGTAGCATTTGTTGTATTTTTTTATTCTATGAGAAGCATGCAAGCATGCATGGCTCTTGTCTTCTGGGCCCTTTGGGTCCCCTTTTTACCTGATGCTTCCTAGGCAAAGGTTGCTTCTTTTGATCCAGAGGACAACTCACTGCTTAGCCTGGGGACTATGCACCAGTTGATTTGAGACAACATTGATGGATGTATTTGAAACTTGAGGTTCAATTGAAGACCAGTGGGAGTTGCAAAAATGTGACTAGATTAAGGAAAGTTGAGATGATACCATGTCATACAGTTGGTGCTTCCAGGATGGAAGAGTGAGGGTAAATTCAGCAAGAATCAAATCACAGGGCAGAAAAATGGCTGATAGAAAATTCACATAGACCATGGTTACTGAGGTGGACAAGGGGACAGTGGATAGGAACATATGATTTTGCCTAGCTACTTAGTCTCTTCTTCTTTCCTATTTCACTCCCTCTGTCACACTGACACTGTGTTTTTTCCCACCCACTGTGATGAATTTTGGCATTGCAAATTCCTATGCTTTTTACTTCTAAGAAACTTCACTGCACATTCTTTTATGCCTTTTCTTGTTGTTATATATATTGTATAGGGAGATACATATATACACACACCATCAGCAAGAATGATGATCAGTTTGGATCCTAAGTGAACTATAACATATATCAATTCCCTCTCCCCTCCTGACTCCATCTCCAAACACAGCCCACACCAAATGGTTTATCATTTCTGCATTGTAGCCCCCTCACCTCCACCCAAGCCATATTCTCTGTCAAGATTTAAGTCAAATATCTTTTTTCTGAGAACCCTTGTCCATTCTCAAGCAAATTGGGTCATTATTTTCTCCATGTATGCATGCGGCACATTGTACATTTGTTTAAAATAACATTATTATCACAATGCATTGATTTTTTTTTTTGAAAAAAATATTCCCCATTGAACTATGAACTTTCCCAAGTTGGAAAATATGCAACCTGAAATATTCACATGATCAATCTTTGTTGGATGCATTTATTAATGAAAAGAATAGAATAAATAAAGATGTGTTATATTAAATGTAATCGCATTTGAAAATGAAAAGACAGGATATGTTCACTCACCATACTGAAAATCTGTGTTTCTCCAGTTCCTCCAAGTAAGACATATCCTGTGAATAACCTTCAATTTCTCCAGTGCTCCCAGGATTTGATTTGTCCTTCAGGTGATGATCAGTCATAATCTCTCTCTTGAAATAAAATTAATTAATAATAAAGTAATGATAACAAACAGTTTCTAAACCTAACTGGTTTTAGTGACACTGTCCCAAGAATGGCTTATAAAAAAATCACTGGCCCAAAAGAGCCTATGTAGCCATGATTTTTTGCATTGAAATTAGTGTTTTACACTCCAGATTCTATTACTAAAATCTCATCTGCATGATGTTAAGGTACATTGCTCATTTACCTTTGCATTATCTCACATGGAACATCTATAAATGTTGACAGAATGAAAAGACAAACATAACAATGCTCGTGATGTTTGTATTAGTCCGGATTATTGATTGCAAGTGAGAAATGCAGTTTGAACTAACTGTGCAAAATGGCATCTGAAGAGACATTTGAACAAGTGAAGGAGTCAGCTGGATTTCAGGAATAAGCTCAAGGACTTGGAGGTCACCCCAACTCTCTGTTCACCTCTATTTTTTGCTTTCAGTATGTCCCTTCATTCCTATATCATCACAATGGCTCCGGAGTTCCACAATAGCTTGTGACCCTAAACATCATAAATTTAAACTCAGGACTACACAATGTCTGTGGAGATAACTTACTGGATCTTGAGAAAATCATGTAATGAACTCATACGGATAGGTCCAGAAAACAGGTGTTTCCATTGGGTCTCCCTAGCCTTGGAGTTCAGCCAAGGAGTCTTGGAAGCCCAGATATGGTAAGGAAGAGGGATAGGGGACAGAGGACAGGGATCTTCATACTCTCCCACCAATACAGCTGAATAGTTACCTTTTTTGTTTATCAGGGCCTCCTGTAAGATTTTACTACCGAATGCTGCTGCTAAAAAGTAGTGTGAAAAACGGTAGTCTAGAGAAAGAATAACTTTGGACATTACTCACATTTGTAAGATATTTATGCTGAAACTCTTCTTTCAGTTTATATACTTTTTCTCAATTATTATTATTTATCATTTCTAAGAAACCGGTTATCTGAAATTCCTTGATAACAGCACATAAAATTTCTAGCACAAATCTGTAGCTGGAATATTTTGAAACTGCAAAATGTTACTTTACGTTTTGCAGATTTGTGGTAACCAAGAAACCCTTAGAGTGAAACTCAGGCCAACTGGATGTTTCACCAAATCTGTGGTGAAGTCAGCAGGGCTCATTTCTTTTATTATAAAATAGATCAATTTGATTACCTTAACAATAAAATCTTATTATGTCAGCCATCCACAAAAATTGCCTGTCATCATGATCCTTTTTATCTTTCTTCAGTCTTTTTAACTTCAGTACCAATAAAGTTATTTTTAATAGATGACTTACAGTGTTGCTTTTTAAGATTACTCCATTTCTAAATAAAGAGTACCAAACTTCTTATAAATATATATGGATCTTTGAAGTGTCCCAACTAAATATATTTGATTTGCACACCTTGCTAGACTTACAAAAACATGCTTTTGTAGCTTTCTAACTTTTAAAGCTGATGGCATCTCTTTACATGTTGCTTAGATACTTTATTCAACCTCACTTGATGCAAAGTTGAAATTGCTACCAAGAGTTTACCAAAAATTTGGTTTACCCAGCTAAGCCCTTTATTTGTTTAAATAGACGTATTATGATAGATTGCATCAAATTCCTTTCTATTTGATCAATCTATGAATGGCTATTTTGTTTCCTCCAATACATTTATGGGGGAAATGGAATGTAGTACATGCCTTTGTATATTTCATAGCACGTAACATGGTAAATACAGATATTCAACAAGTGGGTATGAATCCATTTCTTTAAGTACTTACATTACAATGACAATGATAGACTTTATCTCAGGTTCTTAAGTCATAAAGAAAACACTTATATATTTTATATATAAATTTTTATATATATTTTTATATAAAATTTAATAAAATATATAAAAATATATTTTATATATTTTTATATATAATTTTTATTACATAACTCTGAATCTTTTAATTAAATCTAGAGATATATAATCAATGCGATAAAATTCCTTCAGATTTTTTTATTTTTAACTTTTTTATTGTATAGTATAACATATATACAATGCAAAAAAATAAAGAAGCAATATTTTCAAAGTACTCTTCAAGAAGTAGTTACAGGAAAGATCCCAGAGTTTGGGATCCTGAGATATTTTTCCTTCTAGCTGCTCCAGAATATAGGAGGCTAGAGGGCTTAAATATTTTGTTTATCATCACAATTGACTTTTTTCCTTCTTTCTGTGAAAAATAACATATATACAAAAAGCTACAAATTTCAAAGCACAGCACCACAATTAGTTGTAGAACATATTTCAGAGTTTAACATGGGTTACAATTCCACAGTTTTAAGTTTTTACTTCTAGCTGTTCTAAAATACTAGAGAATAAAAGATATCAATTTAATGATTCAGCATTCATATTCATTTCTTAAATCGTATCTTCTCTGTATACCTCCACCACCACCTTTGATCTTTCCATCCCTCTCCTTAGGGGTGTTTGGGCTATGATCATTCTAAATTTTTCGTATTAGAAGGGTCTGTCACTAATATGGGGTAGGGAGATGGAACTATCTGATGTTCTGGAGAGGCTGGGCCCTCTAGGTTTCAGGACTTATCTGGACTAGGACCCATATGGAGTTTGTAGGTTTCCGGAAAGTTACTCTAGTACATGGAACACTTGTGGAATCTTATATATTGCCCTAGGTGCTCTTTAGGATTGGCTGGGATGGTCCTGGTTGGGGTTGGTAAATCATGATAGGTAACAAGGTTTAACTGAAGCTTGCATAAGAGTAACCTCCAGAGTAGCGTCTCAACTCTATTTGAGCTCTCTCTGCCACTGATACTTTATTCGTTACCCTTGTTTTCCCCCTTTTAGTCAGGATGGAATTGTTGATCCCATGGTGCCAGGGCTGGATTCATCCCTGGGAGTCCTCTTCTACATCACCAGGGAGACTTTCACCCCTGAATGTTGTGTCCCATGTAGCAGGGAGGGCAATGATTTCACTTACAGAGTTGGGCGTAGAGAGACTGAGGCCACATCTGAGTACTGAGTAACAACAGAGATCCTCCAGAAGTAACTCTAAAGCATGCCTATAGGCAGTTTAAGCTCCTCCGCTACCTGTATAAGCTTCACAAGTGTAAGCTTCATGATCGAAGGCATGGCTTATTGATTTGAGTGTCCCTAAAATTTGACACAGTATCAGGGGATTCCCTAATGGTAAGGTTTAATAATTCTATATTCTTTCTCCCCTTCCTCAGAAGACTTTGCCAAAACTTTTTGATTATCTGCTTAATATACTCTAGAATGTGTTAGGCATTAAAATAGTCTTTACAGGATTAAAGGACTTATTTCTTATTCTGTGCTCCCTGTGTTTCAATTGTTCAAATGAACTATACAGATAGGTTGAATTAGATTATGCAGTACAGAAAATTTCAGTTCCAGACCAAATAAAGCTTTCTTCCATTGGTTTCAAAGAGTATGTGTGGTTCTAAAATATAGACACTATCTTCCTTACCCCTATGTTCTAAATTACTTTATCTCCAACCTGTTTGGCTTTGTTCCTATCTCTAAATATCAGGTTGCACATATAAAACAACCTTTCAAAATCCAGAAATAATAATCTCCACTACAGACTTAATGTGTCTGCTCTAAAAGCTTACAATCTAGGCACATTTTCTTATAAGCATTTTTAAAGGTGACCATATCATTTTTGTTCTTTTGATTCTGGCTTATTTTGTCTCACCAAATGTACCACCTGTTCGTTCATATCATTGCATGCCTCACGTCTTTGTTTCTTTGTGTAGCAGCACAACCTTCTTTCATAAGTATACACCATCATTCACCAACCTACTTCTCTGTCAGTGCATCCTTCAGCCACCTGCATTCATTGGGCATCATGTATAGGGCACAAAGTCCACAGTCCAACAACATTGGCAATTTTAGATAGTTTCATTGTTCTCAAGAGAAAGAAAACCAATAAACACACCCTCACTAAATTGGAAATCTAAAGTTCCTTTTAACTCTGATCCCTCTCCACATTATTTACCTCTGCTGTTGCTGTGGTAGTGCTGATGGTTTCCTTTTGAACATAGCTCATAGCGTGCAATAGCAGTTTT
This sequence comes from Tamandua tetradactyla, assembly GCF_023851605.1. NCBI lineage: Eukaryota > Metazoa > Chordata > Mammalia > Pilosa > Myrmecophagidae > Tamandua > Tamandua tetradactyla. Next base: position 12,589,084 of record NC_135351.1, read on the forward strand.
ACCCCTGTATCCTGGACTTCAACACTTTTTGTACAAGAATCATATCTTTGAAGTAATTCTTGTGAGAACTAATTCATATTTCTAGTGCGAATCAGTGGGACATGTATGTCTTTACAACCCCTTTCAATCTTGTTCATCTTCAATATGGTAATGTTACTTATAGACCCACTAGAGAACCACTTTCATTCCTATCTATTACCTTATATTGGAGTTCAGTCTCATTAGCTAACAATCCACCCATCTCTTGCTTCTATGGATCTCTAAGTCCCCTGCATTCTGTATTATAGGTCTCTGATTATACCCTTAAGCTGGTCATAAAAGTGAAATCATACGGTATCTACCCTTTTGGGTGTGGCTAATTTCATGCAGCGTTATGTTCTCAAGGCTCATCCATCTTGTCATATTCTTCAGAACGTCATTTTTGTCTCACTGCTGCATGATATTCTATCATATGTATATACCACATCCCATTGATCCACTCGTCTGTTGATAGGCATTTGGTTTGTTTCCATCTTTTGACGATTGTGAACAATGCTACTATGAACATCAGTGTGCAAATGTCTGTTTATGTCATTGTTTTCAGCTCTACTGGGTTTATATCAAGTAGTGCTATTGTTGGGTCATAGGGCAACTCAATATTTCGTCTCCTAAGGAACCACCAAACAGTTTTCCATAGTGGCTGCACCAGTATACATTCCCACCAGAAGTGCATGAGTGTCCCAGTTTCTCCACATCCTCTCCAACATTTATAGTTTCCTGTTTCTTTAATAGCAGCCATTCTTATAGGTGTGGATAGTATCACATTGTACTCTTGATCTGCATTTCCCTTATAGCCAATGAAAATGAGCATCTCTTCATGTGCTTTTGAGCCATCTATATTTGCTCTTCAGAAAAATGCCTATTCAAATCATTAGCCCATTTTATAATTGGGTTGTTTGTTCTTTTGTCGTTGAGTTGTATGATTTCTTTCTATATACAGGAAATCAAACCTTTGTCCGATATGTGATTTCCAAATATTTTTCTCCCATTGAGTTGGCTGCCTCTTCACCTTTTTGACAGTCTTTCATGGTGCAGAAGCATTTGATTTTGAGGAATTCCTATTTACCTGTTTTTTCTTTTGTTGCTTGTGCTTTGGGTATAAAGTTTAGGAAACTATCTCCTATAACTAGATTTTGAAGAAGTTTCCCTACATTTTCTTCTAGAAGCTTTTTGGTGTTAGTTTTTATTTTTAGGTGTTTGATCCACTTTGAATTAATTTTTGTGTAGGGTGTAAGATAGGGGTCCTCTTTCATTCTTTTGGCTATTGATATCTGGTTCTTCCATGCCCAATTATTAAAAAGACTACTTTGTCCCAGTTCAGAGGATTTGGGGACTGGTCAGAAATCAGTTGATCATAGATTTGGTGTTCTATTTCTGCACTCTCAATTCAATTTCATTTGTCAAAGCTTTTATCTTTGCGCCAGTACTATGCTGTTTTGACCACTGTGGTTAGGTTTAAAGTCAGGGAGTGTTAATTCTCCCACTTTGTTCTTCTTTTTTAGGATGCTTTTAGCTATTCAGTGTCTCTTTACCTTCCAGATGAATTTGGTAACTAGCTTTTCCAAATTTTCAAAGTAGGTTGTTGGAATTTTGATTGGTACATGTTGAATCTTTAGATCAATTTGGGAGGAATTGACATCTTAAGAATATTTAGCCTTTCTATCCATTATCAGGGAAAGTCTTTCCACCTACTTAGATCTCCTCTGATTTCTTTTAGCAATGTAATATAATTTTCGGTGCACAAGTCCTTTACATCCCTAGTTAAGTTCATTCCTAAATACTTGATTTTTTTAGTTGCTATTTTGAATGGAATTGTTTCCTTAAATGATTCCTCAGTTAGGCCATGTTTGTATATAGAAATGTTACTGATTTATGACGTTAATTTATATCCTGCCACCTTGCTGAATTGTTTTATTAGCACAAGTAACTTTGCTGTAGATTTCTCAGAATCTTCCAAGTACAGTATCATATCATCTGCAAATAATGAGAATTTTATTTCTTTATTTCCAATTCGGATGTCTTTTATTCCTTTGTCCTCCCTGATTGTTTGAGTTAGAACTTCTAGCACAATGTTGAATAATAGTGGTGACAGTGGGCATCCTTGTCTTGCTCCTGATCTTAGGGGGAAAGCTTTCAGTCTCTCTCCATCGGGTATGATGCTGGCTACTGTTTTTTCATATATTCCCTTTATCATATTGAGGTAGTTACCTTTGATTTCTATCTTTTGGAGTATTTTTATCAGAAAAGAATGCTGAACTTTGTAGAATGCCTTTTCAGCCTCAACTGAGATGATCAAGTGATTTTTCCCTTTTGATTTGTTACTGTGCTGTATTACATTAATTGATATTCTTGTGTTGAACCATCTTTGTATTCCTGGTATAAACCCTACTTGGTCTCGGTGTATAATTCTTTTAATGTGTTTTTGGATTTGATTTGCTAACATTTTATTGAGAATTCTTGCATCTATGTTCATTAGGGAGATTGGCCTGTAGTTTTTCTCACTAACAGCATCTTTACCTAGTTTTAGTACTAAAATGATATTAGCTTCATAAAATGAGTTAGGTAGAGTTCCTTTTTACTTAATTTTTTTGAAAAATTTGAGCAGGATTGGTGTTAGTTGTTTTTGGAATATTTGATAAAATTTTCCTGTGAAGCTACCTGACCCTGGGCTTTTCTTTGTAGGAAGATTTTTGATGTCTGATTGAATCTCTTTAACTGTGATTGGTTTGTTCAGATCTTCTATTTCTTCCTTAGTCAGTGTAGATTGTTTGTGTGTCTCCAGGAATTTGTCCATTTCATCTAAGTTTTGTAGTTTGTTGGCATATAGTTGTTCATAGTATACTCTTATGATTTCTTTTATTTCTTCAGGGACTGTGGTAACGCACCCCTTCTCATTTCTGATTTTATTTATTTGCATCTTCTCTTTTTTTCTTTTTGTCAGTCTTACTAGCGGCCCATCAATTTTATTGATTTTCTCAAGGAACCAACTTTTGGTTTTATTGATTCTTTCCATTTTTCTTCTGTTCTCCCATGAATTTATCTCTACTTGGATCTTTGTTATCTCTCTTCTTCTATTGCTTTCAAGTTAGTTTGCTGTTTTTCTCATGTTCCACCAGGTGAACTGTTAAGTCCTTGATTTTTGTTCTTTCTTGTTTTTTAATATACACATTTACAGCAATAAATTTCTCCCTCAGCACAGCCTTTGCTGGATCCCATAAGTTCTGATAAGTTGTATTCTCATTTTCATTCATCTCCAGATAGCTATCAATTTCTCTAGCAATCTCTTCTTTCTTCTTTGGTTGTTTAAGAGTGCATTATTTAATCTCCATGTATTTGCAAATGTTCTCGTTCTTTGATGGTTATTGAGATACAGATTCATCCCATTGTGATCACAGAAAGTACCTTGAATAATTTCAATATTTTTAAATTTATAAAGACTTGTTTTGTGTCCCAGCATACGACCTACCCTCGAGAATGTTCCATGAGCACTAGGCAAGAATGTATAGCCTTGTGCTTTGGAGGCAATGACCTATATATGTCTGTTAAGTTGAATGCACTTATCAAGTTATTTAACTTCTCTATTTCCTTGTTGATCTTCTGTCTTGTTGTTCTATCTACAGAGGAGAGTGGTGTATTGAAGTCCCCTACTGTTATTGTTGAAACATCTATCACTCCTTTCAGGATTGCCAATGTCTGTCTCATGTGCTTTGGAGCTGCTTGATTGGGGGCATAAACATTTATGATTGTTTTATCTTCTTGGTGAATTGACCCTTTAATTAATATATATAGTGAATTCCTTTGTCTCTTATGATGTCTTTACATTTAAAGTCTATTTTGTCCATTATTAGTATAGCCAATCCTGCTTTCTTTTGGTTACAGTTTGCATGGAAAATCTTTTTCCTTCCTTTCACTTTCAATCTATTTGTATCCTTGTGTCTAAGATGAGTCACTTGTAAGCAGCATATAGATGGATTATTTCTTAATCCCCTCTGCCAATCTGAATCTTTTAGTTGGTAAGTTTAGTCCGTTACCATTCAAAGTTATTACTGAAAAGGCATTTTTTGAACTCACCATCTTACATTTTCCATTTTATTTGTCAGATTTATATATTCTTTTTCCTCTTTCTCTTTGTATTCTTTAAAATACCCTTAGCAGTACTCTTCAATTCTATTCCTTCTTCCAGACCTCCCTCTCCATGTCTTTTTTACCCAGCTGGCAGAACTCCTTTTAGTATTTCTTAGGGCTGGTCTCTTATTGCCAAATTCTTTCAGGGCTTCTTTGTCTGTGAAAACCTTAATCTCCCCGTCAGTTTTGAAGAACAATTTGGCTGGGTACAGAATTCTTGGCTGGAAGACTTTCTCTTTCAGGATCTTGAATATATTATACCACTGCCTTCTTGCTTCCAGGGTGCTAATTGAGTAGTCTGAACTCAGTCTTATTTGGTTTCCCTTGTATGTAGTAGATTGTTTTTCTCTTGCTGCTTTTAGGATTTTCTGCTTCTCTTCAATATTTGACTGACTAATTAGTATGTGTCTTGGGGGAGGCCTATTTGGATTTATTCTGTTTGGGGCTTATTGGGCTTCTTCAACTTGTATTTTTATGTCCTTTATGAGGGTTGAGAAGATTTCCCCATTGTATCCTCAACTACTTTTCCTAGCCCTTTATTCCTCTCTTCTCCTTCTGGGACACCAATGATTCTTATATTTGTGTTCTTTGTTTCATTTATCATTTCCTGAGATCCAATTCAAATTTTTCCATCTTTTTTGCTATTTGCTGTTTTGAGTCTTTGAAGTCAATTATCCTGTCCTCTATATCATTTATTCTTTCTTTTATCTCTTCAAATCTGGTGTTGTGTGCCTCTACTATGTCTTTTTTTTTTTGAGGAGGGGAGTGCATGGTCCAGGAATGGAATCGGGTCTCTTGCATAATAATGTTTTTATTTGCTCAACAGAGTCTTTAATCTCTGTGATATCCACAATTTTTTCTATTTATTCTTTCAAATTCCTCTTTATGCTCTTCTACTGTCTTCTTGATCTTAATGTCACTTGCTATCCCACTTTTTTATTAAGTAGAGTTGTATGAACATCTTTTATTAGTTGTTCCAATGTCTGTGTCTCCTCTGAAGTTTTAATTTGGTCATTAGGCAGGACTATATCTGTCTGTGTTGTGATATATTTAGTGATCTTCTGCCTCTCTGTGGCATGTAAATATCTTGATTAATTTACTTTGGGAGTTGATTTCTTTCAGCCTTGTGTTTGTAGGATGGTTGCACAGCAGGGAGTAGGGTACAGGGTGAAGAACTCAGTGTGGTGATTGATTTTCAGGGCAGGTATATGTGCATGTTGGGGATGTTACACTGATGCTTGTGATCATGGGCACCCAGTAGCCAGGGAAGATGTAGCTGTGCAGGTGGGTGAACTGGCCTCGGTGGTGTAAACTTGGTGTGAGCTGTTCTCCAGCATGGGGCCCTTTGTGCTCATTGTAGAGCTGTGGCAATAGGTCATCATTGTGCCTTCATGGATTGGGGGCAGATGTGACCTGGCTGCACAAGTCAGCATTTTCTCAGAGCTGGGAAGTGTTGAAAGACATGCACATGCTCAGCTCTAGGACTGATGTAAACTGAGGTTCCCAGAGCTGAATGACATGATTGAGGGCCCATGCACATACATGAGTCTAGGAGTGCTGTAAACTGATAAGCAGAGCTTCAGGGATATGGTGAGGCTGTAGGACACTGTAGGCAGGAAGGCAAGGGGACAGGGGTAGCATAGGTATGGAGGTTAGTGCCCTCAGCCTTTATGTGCTGGCAATAGCCTGCAGGGAACAGGGAGGCAGAGGTAGTGCTCAGGAGGGGTGCAGAAGAGGAGGGTCAGGCTGCACTTGTGGTGGGGATGTGGGGCAGGTATGTGCCCTGGGGACTGGTGGGGTGGGGGTGCCTGGAACACAGGGAATGGGAGTGAGTGACAGGGTTCAGGTGTGTGGGGTGTGGGGTGAGTCACTGGTCATGCAGCTGTACACAGTCCCCGGCTCCCATTCATGCACTCTCGTGGGCTCCCTGCCTCCACACCAGACTCCAGATTTCTGCCTCTCAGTTCTTCAGGGTCTGCAACTAGGGCTGCCATATGTGGTGCAGAAGGGTCTCCCTGGTCAGCCACATTCCCAAATCACCACCTCAGTCACCCTCCTGTACCTGCTCTAACTTTTCCAAGGAGCAGGGCTAGTTTTGAGCTACTCTATTCAGCCATCTTCCCAGAGTCCCCTAGATGGGTTTTTGAAAGACATGAAATCAAGAAAACTAGCTCAGACATCTGATTAACCAAGATGGCAGTATAAGATGCTCAATTATGCCACTCCCCCATAGGATACTTGAGTAACTGGGAAAACTGGCAAAGACATAGAACTCAAAACACTGGAGCTTCTGGGCCAAGATGGTGGCTTAACAATGTGCGCATTTTAGTTCATCCTCCAGAACAACTACTAAATAACCAGACACAGTACAGAACAGCTCCTGGGGCCACGTCAGTGACTGGACACATAGCATACCCCAATCTGGACCAGCTGGACCATCTGCAAGCTCCCCCAGAACTGTAAGTTCCCCAAGCCACGGCGGCTGGCGCCCATCCCCCGCAGGCTGCTTCCCAGAGGGGAAAGGAAAGAGACTTTACCACCAGCAGGAGCTGAGCCCAACAAAATGCCAATTGTGAAATTAATTAACAAATTCTGACTACTAAAAATAAGCCCCCAGTTCAGGTGAACCTGGTGAAAGTGGAGGTTGCTCATTTTTGCCCCAGCGCTAAGGGGGCAGGGCTGACAGAAAAAGGAAAAAAAAATAGAAAGAAACAGAGGTTTTTGTGATTGTGTTTCTATGAAGGCTTGAATGCCTTTGGATGCAATGGCAGGGCTCTTCAGGCAGCAACTGCCCCAGGCATAGGCAGAAACAAACTTGTTTGAGGGCTTGTCTGGAGCCTGTGCCTTCCCCAGGGGAGGGGTAGTCCAATGCAGGTGGAATCCCTCTCTCAAGGAATTCAGACACCAGGGCTTGGTAATTTAAAGCCACTAAAACCAGCCTACAACCTCTCCTCTGTCACCACCATGCCCCCAGCCAAAGTTAAAAGTACCGCATCATCTTATACTGGTGGGACCTGCAACCAGACAAGCACCACACACTGGGCAGGATAAGAAAAACAGAGTCCAGAGACTTCACAGGAAAGTCTTTTAACCTGCTGGGTCTCACCCTCAGCAAAACCGATGCAGGTGACTCTTTCCTCCTGATAAGAGGCCAGTTTGGTCTGGAAAATCCGGCTACGGTCTAATACCTAAGTAAACCCTCCTAAGTGTAGGGGGGGAAAAGGCACTATAAAAGCGGGGCAAGAAACAAAAAAACAAGAACTGAAAAATTATCCTCTGTTAAACAAAACTTAAGCTAGAGTTCCAGATAAAGCTGAATTGAATGTCAAAGAACAGATAGACAACAAATTCATCCAACAAGAAAATACTAGGGAAAAGAAGTGCAAGCAATCTCCAGAATAAACTAATTAAGGTAATTAAATGCCTAGACACCAGCAAAAAATAGTAAATCACACTAGGAAAATTGAAGATATGGCCCAGTCAAAGGAACAAACCAACAATTCAAATGAGATACAGGAGCTTAAACATTTAATTCAAAATATACAAACAGACATAGAAAACCTCATCAAAAACCAAATCAGTGAATCGAGGGAGGATATAAAGAAGGCAAAGAAAGAACAAAAAGAAGAAATTGAAAGTCTGAAAAAACAAATCACAGAACTTATGGGAATGAAAGGCACGGTAGAAGAGATTAAAAAAACAATGGAAACCTACAATAGTAGATTTCAAGAGACAGAACATAAGATTTCTGAACTGGAGGAAGGAAATCCTGCAAGAAAAAGAAAATATAGGGAAGAAAATGGAAAAATGTGAGCAGGGACTCAGGGAACTGAAAGACAATATGAAGCGCACAAATATACATGTTGTGGGTGTCCTAGAAAGAGAAGAGAAGGGAAAAGGAGGAGAAAAACTAATGGAGGAAATTATCACTGATAATTTCCCAACTCTTATGAAAGACTTAAAATTACAGATCCAAGAAGTGCAGTGTACCCCAAAGAGAATAGATCCAAATAGACGTACTCTAAGACATTTACTAATCAGAATGTCAGAGGTCAAAGAGAAAGAGAGAATCTTGAAAGCAGCAAGAGAAAAGCAATCCATCACATACAAGGAAAGCCCAATAAAGACTATGTACAGATTTCTCAGCAGAAACCATGGAGGTGAGAAGACAGTGGGATGATATATTTAAATTATTAAAAGAGAAAAACTGTCAACCAAGGATTCTATATCTAGCAAAATTGTCCTTCAAAAATGAGGGAGAAATTAAAACATTTTCAGACAAAAAATCACTGAGAGAATTTGTGACCAAGAGACCAGCTCTGCAAGAAATACTAAAGGGAGCAGTAGAGACAGATACAAAAAGACAGAAGAGAGAGGTGTGGAGAAGAGTGTAGAAAGGAAGACTATGAGTAAAGGCAAAATGAAGGAAAATTAGATATGACATATGAAATCCAGAAGGCAAAATAGTAGAAGAAAGTACTACCCATGCAGTAATAGCACTAAATGTTAATGGATTAAACTCCCCAATCAAAAGAAATAGACTGGAAGAATGGATTAAAAAACAAAACCCATCTATATGCTGTCTCTATTCAAAGGACATGGAAGCAAGGACACAAATGGACATTTGCACACCAATGTTTATAGCAACATTATTTATAATTACCAAGAGATGGAAACAGCCAAAATGTCCATCAATGGAAGGGTGGCTAAAAAGACTGTGGCATATACTACGATGGAATATTATGCAGCTGTAAGACAGAATAAAGTTATGAAGTATGTAACAACATGGATGGACCTTAAGGACATTATGCTGAGTGCAATTAGCCAAAAACAAAAGGACAAATACTGTATGGTCTCACTGATATGAACTGACATTAGTGAATAAACTTGGAATATTTTGTTGGTAACAGAGACCATCAGAACATAGAAATAGGGTAAGATGTTGGGTAACTGGAGCTGAAGGGATACAGATTGTGCAACAGGACTGAATATAAAAACTCAGAAATGGACAGCACAACACTACCTAACTGTAATACAATTATATTGAAACACTGAATGAAGCTGAATGTGAGAATGATAGAGGGAGGAGGACTGGGGACAGAAATGAAATCACAAAGAAAGATGATAAAGACTGAGATGATATAATAGAGGAATGCTTAGAGTATATAATGATAATGACTAAATATACAAATTTAAAAATGTTTTTGCATGAGGAAGAACAAAAGACTGTCATTACTGCAGGGTACTGAAAATAGATGGCAATTAATATTTTAAAATTTCAACTTATGTGTGAGACTAAATTTAAAAAAATGTTTATTTGGTACAAAATTTATATTTTGACTAGTGCATCTCCTAATATAACTTATGTAGATAGTTGGTTGAACAACACAAGTACATGGAACCTTGGGTAGGACATTAGATTTTATTGGTTTGTTCAGAGTGATGCCCCAATGAATCCCAGAGTGATCTGATCAGTGAGTGAAAAAGTATTTGCAAAGTCCCCTTCCAGGAATGGTGAGATCAGGGGAAAATTCAACCTCCCTGAGTTGAATTATTGATATCCTCACAAACAGTATGGACAACCAAAGCTATAGGCTGAGCCCCCTATAGCTTGGGGTTTGTTCATATGAAACTTAACCCCACAAAGGATGGGTCAAGCCTACTTAAAATTAGACCTAAGAATCGCCCCCAAGAAAATCTCTTTTGTTTCTCAGATGTGGCCTCTGTCTCCAGCCAACACAACAAGCAAACTCACCACTCTTACCCTGTTACATAAGACATGACTCCCAAGGGTGTGGACTTTCCTGGGAATGTGGGACAGAAATCCTAGAATGAGCTGAGACTCAGCATCAAGGGATTGAGAAAAATTCTAGAATGAGCTGAGACCCAGCATCAAGGGATTGAGAAAACCTTCTCGACCAAAAGGGGGAAGAGTGAAATGAGACAAAATGTCAATGACTGAGAGATTCCAAACAGGGCCGAGAGGTTATCCTGGAGGTTATTCTTACGCATTAAGTAGATATCACCTTGTTATCCAAGATGTAATGGAGAAGCTGGAGGGAACTGCCTGAAAATGTAGAGCTGTGATCCAGTAGCCATGTTTCTTGATGATGACTGTATAATGATATAGCTTTCACAATGTGACTGTGTGATTGTGAAAACCTTGTGTCTGATGCTCCTTTTATCTACCTTGTCAACAGATGAGTAGAACATATGTAATAAAAATAAATAATAGGGAGAACAAATTTTAAAATAAATTCCGTTTGAAATGTTAGTGATCAATGAAAGGAAGGGGTAAGGGGTAGGTATGTAAATTTTTTTTCTTTTCCTGTTTTTGTTTTATTTTTCTGTTGTCTTTTAATTTCTTTTTCTGAATTGATGCAAATGTTCTAAGAAATTATCATGATGAAGAATATGTAACTATGTGATGATATTGTGAATTATTGATTATATATGTAGAACGGAATGAGCATATATTAAGGATGTTTGTGCTTCTTTCTTATAATTTTTTTAATTAATAAAAAATTATAAAAAACAAAACACTAGAAAACATTAACTAGTCAAGAGTGAAATCATGAAAACAGTTTTAAAATTGGTAGGAGAAACTTGCAGCATCCTTGCTGGTCCTACCACCATTTCCTTTCCACTGCAGTTCGGAGTGTGCCTGCACTTTTATTTTAGGTCCCTTGCCCTGTTTTGGAGGGAGCAGCCTAATCCCTATGCAGATGCATAGGTACCTGTGTGTCAGTACCAATCTACTGGGTGGCAGACGGAAAGACTGAACCAGGAAACTTGTCACTGGCTCCCCTATAAGGACTTGCCCTGCGGTCAGAAGTAGCTGGCAGACAGCTAAGGCAGTGTGAGAAACAATTATGTCAAAACAGTCTGGGACAAAGGATTATAGGCTTTCAGAAATATAAGAAAGCTCTCATGAGGGAGAGAAAATCTAATAGATAGGGAGAGAGGTGATATTTGGATTCCTGTAAATAGGGGAATTCCTAAGGGCACCAGTGAGCACAAGCCCAGGACAAGACACAGGATCAGAAAAGGTGGAAAGGACTTTGGACTCCACTTTCACTTCACACTGATCATCTTGATATAAGGACTAAACTCTGAAGGAGAGCAACAACCAATTCAGATCCAATATGCAAAGACATGATGGTGTTTTTTGCTTTTGTTTGTTTGTTTTTGTTAGCTCCTGGCACTCAAAGAAACCTCTGTCATATCACTAGTTGCATGCAAATTCATAGAAGAGATGGTACAGGGACTGAATCCCAGAGTTAGCACATTAAAATATTACAATGTACATTATGCCAAAAAAGAATACAAGACAAAGAAACAGGAAATGATGTCTCAACAAAAGAAAATGATAAAATCTTAGAAGCCATGAACAAAGAATAAAAGAATTTTTAAAATTTTAACATTTTTATTGTGAAATATAACATATATACCGAAAAGTGATAAATTTCAAAGTACAGTTTAACAAGCAGTCATAAAGCAAATTTTAAAGTATAGTAAAGGTCAAAGTTCCACCATCTGAGGTATTTCCTTCTAGTTATTCTAATACACTAGAGACTAACAATAAAAAGTCAATATAGTGATTCAATAGTCACAATAATTTGTTAAATCATATCATCTCTGTTACAATTCCTCCCTATCATTTGACCCTTCTCCTGATCTTCAGGAATATTTTGGCAATGACCAAAATTTTGGCACCATTTTAACATCTTATATTGAAAGAAGTGTTGACATTATGGTGTAAGGAGATGCAACCAGTTGATGTTCTTGAAGAGACTGGTGCCTCTAGAGAATACAAGATTTTGAACATACCAGAAAAAGACTTAAAAAAATGATCTTCAATATGCTCAAGGAGATAAAGAAAAATACAAAGAAAGAACTAAAAGAAACTAGCAAAAATGGGGCATGAACAATATGAGGATCTCAATAAAGAGAAATTTTGAAAAGGAGACAAATGGATCTGAAGACCATAATAATTGAAATTTAAAATTCCCTGCAGCATTTCAAAGCAGATTAGTGTTGGCAGAAGAAAGAATCAGTGAACTGGAAGGCAAGACAATTGAAATGAACCAGGCTGAGGAGCAAAAATTAAAAAAAAATGAAAACAGTGGACAGAGACCAAAAGACCTGTTAAATATTTCTCCTAGAAGAAAAAGAAAGAGAGTGAGAGGGCAGAAAAAATATTAAAAGAAATAATGGAAGCAAAATTTCAAAATTTAACAAAAAACATGACTATTCACATTCAAGAATCCAATCAAATCTCAAAAAGGATAAACTTGAAGACATATAGAAGTCAAAGTGTGGAATGCCATAAACAAAGAGAGAGTTCTGAAAGCTGTAAGAAAAAAGCAGTGTGTTGTATACAAGGAGCCGAATAAAATTAAGTGACGATTTCTCAGTAGAAACCAGGGAGACAAGAGGGCTGTAGGATGAAATATTTAAAATGCTGAAAGAAAACAACTGCCAACCAAGAATTATATATCCAGCAAGACTGTGTAAAAAGTGAAGGTGATGCACTCCCCAAAACAAACAAACAAGCAAACAAACAAAAGCAACAGACAAAAATTCAATAAGTGGTGCTGCAATAATGGGATACTCACAGGGAAAAAAAATGAAACATGACCCCTGTCATACAGCATACAAAAAAAAGTGAGGGTGAAATTAAGACATTCTCAGATAAACAAAGGCCAAGAAAATTCATCACCACTAGACATGCCCTACAAGAAAGTAAAGGAAATTCTACAAAATGGAAAGAAAGTAAACTAAACAGTGAATCAAAGTGGCATTCTCTGGTAAAGGTAACCATATGAATAATTACAAATGCCAGCACTACTGATATGTTACCCGACTTTTTACTTCTTGTAGTCTCTAAATTTCATAAGCATAAAATCTATGCTTTGGGACAACAATGTATAAGAATACAATATATAACAAGTACAATGAGAAAAGGCTAGGGTGCAGAAGGTCAAAGGTACAGTGTATGTGTATGTTATTGAATCAAATGAAGTGTGATTGTTACAGATTTAGGTTGCTAAATTTAAGCCCCATTGTAACCACAAAGATATATATAGAAAGAAATGAGAAGGCACTCATAGCGGTAAACTGAAAAAGATCAGATTAAATGAAAGTAGGTATTAACAGAAAATTTGAGGTACAAAAAAGGTCTAAGGCTCACAAAGACTAAATAGCAAAAAGTTAGAAGTCAGTCCTGCATTATCAGCGTTTTCTTTAAATGTAAATGGATTAGATTCTCCAGTCAAAAGGCAGAGACTGGCAGAATGGATAAAAAAGCAACACAAAACTCCATGCTGTTTCTAAGAAACTCACCTTACATTCAAAGACACAAGTAGGTTGAAAGTGAAAGGATGGGGAAAAAATACCATACAAACAACAAGCAAAATTGAGCTAGAAATATTAATTTAGGCAAAAGAGACTTCCTGTCAAAATTGTTACAAGGGACAAAGAGGCTCCCCATACACTGACAAAAGGGTCAACTCAACAAGAAGACATGGCAATTATAAGACATGGCATTTATTATATTTATGCACCTAACAGCAGTGCCCCAATGTAAATGAAGTATATAGGCACACCCAGCACAATGCATGGCAAAGTATAAGTAATCAAGTGAATATTTAAGTACCTTTTCTATGCATTTATTACAGCATTTCCATGAAGCTGTTAAGTAGAAAATCTTACAGGAGCTGAGCCTGAAAATTGTCTGAGTCATGACCTGATAAGCCTGTTTAATTGTGTTATGCAACAGGAATAGTATTCGGGTTTTCTGTTTTGTGGTTTAGATGTCTTTGTCTTTCAGCTGTGAATCTTTGTGTGGGTCAAACTGTTAATGAAGGGTGGCAGGATGGGACATGGGAGATGGCAAGTCTTTGTGGAGAAACAGCATTAACTGTTTATAAATCATTGTGATTCAGAGGCAGTGGAATAGCACCAGCTTGTTAGTACAGTTTAGCTCCACTTAGCAGCAGCATCTCTTCCCAAAACTCTTTAATGACTCCCAAAGGTCATTGTGTGGGTCTCTGGGGAAGAACTCTTCACCTGCCTGTCTGGCCAAATGAAAAGTAAGGGGATTGTTTCAATCTAAAGAGAGAGCATGCAACAGAGGATGTAGTGAATAAAAGGCTGAATACTGAGGATTAGAAAATGTCTTTGAACTGCCCTGGGAAGATCAGAAGTGAGCAGCCATGGAAGCTTTAGTGCCTGCCCAAGTGGTTTTCACCATTTTTTAAGAAAACAGGGACGGAAACTTCGGAATGGAGGTACTCTGTTAAGAGGATTATGTTAATATGATCACAGAACAGCATGTCATAGATAATAATAACAAACACCAGGTGCATCTGAAGTATCAAAGCAGATAAATATGACGTCATGTTCAATTCCATCAGTGCTATTATTATACCCCCCCAAAAAAAATTATAGCTCTAAATTAAATCCAGCCTAAATCCTGAGACTATCCAGCAGGAATATTACTGCCTCTTTCTTTAATTTGTAACTGATGTGTTTACCAGAGAATGTTACAGAGCAAGCTTTGCATTAATAGTACCCTAGGAAAAACAAAGTATCCCAGACTGAGCAGTTTAGGGTTTACCTGGAGACATCTCTCAGGTATCTAACCCTCTTTGGCTTCGACATCTGCCCTTTGGAGGACAACTAGTATTTCTGGCCACCTGGGACCACAAATTTACTCTGCTCTCTGGTCATTTATGATGTGATAAACTGATGCATCTGGTGTGAAGTTCTACACTCATCTCATATTCTCTTAGCCACTCTAAATTGCTTAAGTTGAAGTCTTTAATATCAATTGTACTCTCAAATGAATTTCTAATAATGAAGAGCAAGAAGGGAAAATGCTCAAGTTGGATAAAGGAGTCTTGGATTTAGACTCTTTTATTTTCAAAAGAGTCATATAATTATGCTTAGAAAATGTTCTAACTGTGCTTATTCAGAAAACTCAGTAGCTTTGTAACACAGGTATGACTCCAGTTCTTTCTTTCTATATCACTGACTTTGCTGAGACATATGCCCAACATGTACAATCTGCTTCCTGAAATAACTCAGAGTTAAGAAATCTTCCCAAAGTGCCCGACTGCCAGGAAGAGTTTAGACTCTCAAGCAAAGGTTCCCATTTGGGGGAATTTAGTATTAACAATAAAATACTAAAGAGGACTCCTTAATTGAACATGCAATCTCAGAAAATACAGGCAAGGCCACCAGGTTTTTAGAGTGGTATGCATTCATTTCCACCGTTCCTACCTTAACCTCTTTTCTAATAGCATCATCACTGCTTCACCAAACTTTACAAAGTTCAAGGTCACCAATTGGCATGAGAATTTTACAAAAATATTTAAAAGGTAATATTAGATAAATAATATCCTAGAAGTCTCATGAATATATCCTTTCTTAAGTTTCCCAAAGAGTATAAAAAAGTTCCTAACACATAATATATTCTAAAAGGATTTGAGCTTCCTCTCTCCCCATCTTCCTTTTTAATTTCCTGGAGGATTTTGCCTAGGTTTCTGTATCTTATCCTTAAATTAAGGTTATAAGAAATAAGGAGTCAAAAGCATACCTGACTGAAAAAAGAAATTAATCCACAACATTTTTAGAAGTAGCATTATTTCCAAAATTACTAAATAAATACTAAAGTTAAATTTAACTAAAATCCTCAACAGGTTAAAGGAAACTGATTAGGATGTAATAAAATGTGGACCATATGGTTTCAAATCTTAGCTATATACTCTACTCATTTCAATGTAATTTTGGCTAATTTACTTTACTTGTCTATGTCTTGTTTTTCTCATCTGTGAAAATGGGATCTACGTTTGTTATGAGACTAGAGAATTATTTCATGTAGAAGATTGAGAGTACTTCCTGGTACCTGACAATTTCCTAGCACTCAGTGAATATTTTCTCATATTGCTACAAATCTTTTTAACTTTTGATTCTTAAGCTTTCTTCTTTAATACATACTTTTCCAGTTTGCTTATGCTGCCAGAATGCAATACACCAGAAATGGACTGGCTTTTATACAGGGGATTTATTTAGTTACAAATTTACAGTTCTTCAGAGGAAAGGCTTTTATCTGAGTTTCTCTGTCACATGAGAAGGCACAGGGCAATGGCTGCTGAGCTTCTCTCCCAGCTTCTGGGCAGTTCCTTTCTGCATCTCCAAACGTCTGGGTTGGAACCAGCTGCAAACTCTGAACTGAGAGCTACTTCTCTCTCTTCTGATTCTCCTTATAAGACTCCAGCTAATCAAAATAAACGCCACTCATTGCAGAAGGCACTTCCCTTAGCCAACCGAAAATGTAATCAGCCATAGATTACACAGCAACAAAATAACTGGGCACCATCACGTGGTCAGGTTGACACCTGAACCTAACTACTACAAAGACTGTTACACGCAAACAATCACAATTGTAAATGCTGTAAGTAGTCATCTGACATTAAAAACTCAGTCATTTATGTGATTAGATGATGGCCAACTATTTAGAGACGAAGAAAAGATTTACATGAAAGTCAGTCTTGAAAGCAAGGCACAAGAATTGACTCCATAAATCTATGTTTATTTAGTCATGAAAGTGGAGAAGTAAGGCAATGATTCAGATAATTTTCTTGGGAAAGAAAATCTGGGGGGCGGGAGGATACTTTAACTTGAATGTTCGAGCCAGGCTATACTAAATTTTCTGAACACTTAAAACTCACTTCATCAAAGTAGATAAAGATTTTAGAAATGGTCAGCTATCTAAATCTTGGATCTGTCATACCAGGAACATCAATTTAACCAACCTCTTGAAAGCCCAATCTATGTAAAAATTTATACAACTTTATCAAGATAGTCTCTAAACAGACTTCCTGTTAGTCATGATCATGCCACATGCATCACTGAATCACCAAAATACAGTGAAATCAGTACATTTTCTAATGACCCATGCCCAAGCTGGAAAAAGTCTTGTAGGCTGATTAAAGTCTACAACAGCTTACACTAGTCTGTTTCGGATGCAATAAAAAGTTTATTGGCATTGCTGATTTCACAAATGTCAGCTGCGGTAGCATTGCACGCACTTCAAAACCTGCTTTGAAGACCAAATTACTTTCTACCTGGAAATATATTTTAAGAAATCATAGTTAATAATCAGAGACTGCCATTTCCATGCTCTTGCTGAAGCCAGCTTCTACAACCTTCATCTTACCTTACAGTGTAATCCGGGATCTTCTTTTAACAGAGTGAGATCACAGTCCTTAAGGCAGGGACCAATTTTATTAGCAATGCTTCCTAGGATTAAAAACAAAAGGTGGAAAATTATATTACGGATTTTCACTTCAGAGACTATGTAAGCTTACACGGCTGTAAATCCAAGAGTTTGAAAAATGGGAGTGGAAGAAAGAATTTTAGGAAGAAGGCTTCAAGCTGCTGTATGCACCGAATTTTAACTCCATCATGCTCCGAACTTCAAGTAGAATTCTACCATAGGTCACACCACAGACATGCAGTTTACAAGCAGCAACTGTGTTTGATCTGCTTTCCTGCCCTCATCCGGGTAGTATTCTCAATCAGCTATGTTTCTGGGATCAAGTTTTCAAAGTAACCCCTCAGGACTTCATATCAATGGCCGAATATATAACCTTGAGATTACAGAGCTTCCTGTGCCCTGCCTAAACCCAGAGCTTCTTATCTTGCATTGTTCTACATCAGTGTTTCTCAACAATGGCACTATTGACATCTAGACCAGACAAGTCTTTGTCATACGAAGTTGTGCTTTGCTTTATAGGATGGTAAGCAGCATCCCTGGTTCCTATCTTAGAAATCAATAGCTCCATCCATACCAGCCCCAACTTGTAATAATAAAAAATGTCTCCACACATTTCCAAATGTCCCTGCAGGGTAAAATCTCCCCAGTTGAGAATCACTGTACTAGCTCATGAACTTCTTGAGGATAATGTCTTGTTTAGCTATCTTTCTCCTGTAATGTTTAGCACAGTGTCAGAGACAGTATCTTCTCATCAAAAGTTTCTTCAATGAAAAAAAATAAATGGAGATACCACATCAGCAGGTATTGCTTCAGCTCTGTGCTTCTTGAGTCTTTGACTTGGCTTCTCATTTCAGTGAACTCACTCCCAAGAATCTTGTAACCAACACCCTAACCCTGAAGCTTCCAGTGTTTAGACTGACTCAGGTGAGCCACAATTTCAAGCAGCCGTCTCCCTGAAAGCTTCTTTCTAAAAGTGCGTAGATGTTATATACTAGGAGCCACTGAAGCCTTGCCGCCTGTCCCTTTCTTTCATTCCAGGAGCTTGATGTTGTCATCTCCTGCCTTCTGGAATCTCCCTTGTGAACATTTTTAATGAAATTTCAGTAGTAGAAAATTGAAATGGCATGGGGTTCCTGAGAGCATGCTTTGGGAGCCTTTTATCCCCTTAAGATGACCCAGCCAGCCTCTTGCTTCCCAAACTCTAGATTGCTATGGCTTGTGCATTTGGGGAAGAAATGGTTTAATTTCTTTCTTTTGGAATTTTAAGTTTCTTTTCCACCTCAAATTGATTTTATAGTCTTCCTTCCTCCCTGCTGCTATAACCCTGGTTTGAGTCTTCATTACTTCTCAACTCCATAAACATAGGGAGATAGAGCATCAGTTTATAGAGACAAACTGATAAGTGGAGACTTTTGAGCTGAAATAAAATCATACCATACTATCTATCATAGTCACCTGAGCCGCTATCACAAATACCATGCAGTGGGTTAACTTAAAAGGAATTTTTTCGTTCCTGGTTTTGAGGCTAGAAGTCTAAAATCAAGGTATTGCCAAGGCCATGCTTTCTTTCTCCTAAAATCTGTGATATTCTGGTGCCGACTGCTAGTGATCCTTTGGATTCTTTGGCTTGTATCCCTGGCTTGTGTCTTCTTTCTCTTCTGGTTCCATTGACTCCTGGCTTTATGCTTCTCTCTATGGCTTTCTCTGACTGTGTCTGAGTTTCTTCTAATGATAAAGGTCTCCAGTAATCTGGATTAAGACTCAATCTCATGCACTTGGGGCACACCTTAACTAAAGAGAATGCCTTCAAAAGATCCTATTTACAGTGGGTTCATACCCTGGAAAGAGGTATATAATTCAATCCACTATGCTATCTTAGTTCCCTAGGCCTGCTGTAACACTGTACTACTAACTAGGTGAAAGCATCCACGAATGCAGAATGTACTGTCTACCAGTTCTAGAAGCTAGAGGTCTGAGATCAAAGAGTTGGCAGGGCCATATTCAGTCTGAAACCTGTAGGGGAGGGAAGGTTGCCTCTTCTAGCTTCTGGTGTTTGCTGACATTCCTTGACCCTTCTTGGTTTTTAGGTGAATTGCTCTCCATTTTTTGCCTATGCCTGGGCTTTTCTCCTGTGTCTCTCCTCCTCTTCTCATAACAACACTAGTCATATTGGATGAACTCCCACACTAACTCAGTAAGGCTTCTATTTACTTGATTATATGTGAAATAAAACAACATTCACAGACAGATGCTGGAGGTTATGACTTTAACACATCTTTTCAAGGGACACAATTCAACCTATAATATGTGCATTTTTGTCCGCAACTTGCCTTTTACATGTAACAAGAAATCACAAACATGCCGACAAAATCATGAAATATATTTCTAACTTTTTCTTTTAAAATGGCCTTTTTTCCCTTGATTGCATTTCATGTCTTCTGTCCTTCCTTCCCTGTGTCCTCTCCATTCTGCTTGCCCAGATAAAACATTTTATTTTTTCCATGTTCATATAATTAAATATACATCAGTACATATATGGGCATAAACATTTATGGAGGAACTTTGTGATTGTTTGTTGCATACAAAAGGAGATCTTATTGCATATACCTCCCTATAACCTACTTTTCTCATTCAATGATATCACCTAGAATCACTTTCAAGTGAATAATTATAGCTGTAATTTATTCTTTTCGGTGGTTAGATAATGTAATAGCATGTTGTGGTTCTAGAATAATTTATTTAACCTTTTCCTACCGATAAACAATCATCTTGCTTTTTCTTTATTTTTTCCAGTCAATAAAACTATTGTATCTTTTCCCATGCAGGCTGGTGCTTTTTGCCTGTGGGTAGATTTTCAGGGTGGGATTGCTGGATCAAAGAGTTTATATATTTTAAATGCTAATTTTGCTAGATCACATTTTGGGAAAAAATTTTTAAAATGTATTTTTTACTTGCTATAAAAGATAATCTATTTCCTTAAATCCCTACCACCAGTGGATCACTTTCAAATTATTAATTTATAATATTATTAGTTATGATCAGAGAATCTGGCCTCTATTTTTGTATTTTGAATGTATACCCTCACATACATAAAAATCAATAATTGGCTTCATATTCAGCTGCTCAGTTATTTGGTACACACAAGTTGTGTCACTATTACATTTTTTCATATATTATACATTTTATCTCTTTACAATGTCCTTCTACTGCTTAGGTCTTTCTAAACCTTAAATGCCAAATTACTTTATATTAACATATTAAATAAAGCCTCTCCAGCTTTATTTTCATTTTAATTTTCTGGTGTTATTGGGTCATCCCTACATGTTCGACTCTCCTTTAAACCTTTTTATGTATGTTTCTTGCAAACAGTATATAGCTGGGTTTTTGTTTCTAATTCAGCGCGACAACTGTTTTACTGGGGGAATTATATTATTCTAAAAAGTGATGGGTTTGATTTTCTTCCTTTTTTTAATTTATTTTGTTCTTTCCTTGTTTTCCTTTCCTTTGCATTGCTGGTTAGCTAGGGTTGATATGCATTTTCCTTTTTAAGTTGTTTCTCAATGTGTGTGCTCGACTCTGCTTGGTTGTTTTCTCCGTCTTTTTTTTCAGCACTCATCGTCATATTCATAGGAAATGGAGTTAGAAGTGTGCTGCCAGATGTCTGGTTCTGGTAAAGCCCAATGTAGAAGCTGCCAACAAAAGGAGGCTCTGGAGGGGGAGTATCTGAGGAATCCTTAAAAGCACCCCATGAATGAGGTAAGCTTTATCATACCTGACACGCCCTGTGAAGATAGTACAAGTCATGTAAATACCAGACAGTTTCACATTCTCTGCCTCATCACCGTAACCCTGCATGCTACGCCCATAACAAAAGGAAAGGAAAAGAACTACCTTATTCTTCACTGCTTCTAAAACTTTGGCTCAGATGAAGGGATCACTGGGATCCATGTCACCCCAAATCTTACCACTGACTCTCACTAAATTCAGAATACCTGAATCTAATATTGTTTTTCAAATCAATGTAGTAAGGTATCATTTGCATACAATAAAAGACATGTATCATGCATATTAAATGCGCAGTTCAATGAGTTTTAACAAATGTATGCACCTGTGTTAACTCCCACCAAAAGTAAAATAGAAAATCTTTGTATCACAGCAGAAAATTCCCTTATACTCTCTTTTGGCTTCTTTCATTCAGAACAGTATTCTGAGATTCATCCATGTTATTGCATGCATAGGCAGTTCATTCTATTTTATTGTTGAGTACTATTTCATTTTAAATGCACCACAATTTATTTATTAGTTTCTGGATAGTGGGGTGTTTCAAAGTTTTGACTATTGTGAATATAGTTGTTATGAACATTCACATCCGAGTCTTTTTAAGGATATATGTTTTCATTTCTCTGGGGTAAATATGTAGGAATGGAATTGCTGAGTCATATGATGAGTATGTGTTTAATTTAATGATAAACTGACAGTTTTCCAAAGTAGTTGACCATTTTATCTACCAGTAATGTATGGAAGATTCCTCCAATTCACCATTATACTTGGTATTGATAGTCACTTTAATTTTAAGAAATTAGTTGGTGCTAAATGGTAACATACTGTAGTGTTAGTTCACATTTCCTTATAACTAAAGGCCAATTTTGGGGCATTTTTCATTACCTAGTTGGACATTTCAATATATCTTCTTTTCTGACATTTCTGTTGAAGAATTGTACCCTTTTAAAATTGAGTTTCTTTTCATTGGTGAATTGTAAGAGTTTCTTACATTTTTTTGGACATGAGCCATTTGCCAGATACATATACTATAAATACTTTATCTCAGTTTTTAGATATCTCCATTTCATTTTCATAATTGCAATTTTTGAAGAGCAGGAAGTTTAATTTTTATGAAATCCAATGTATTATTTGTTTTTCTTTTATTGTTAGTGATTTTGTGTCTTGTCTAAGAAATCTTTACCAAGACTGTGAATACTTTTTCCCATGTTTTCTTTTCTATTTAAGGCTATGGCCCATATATAATTCATTTTGTATGTTTGGTGTGGTAGTTAGATTCAGTTGTCAACTTGGCCAGGTGAAAGCACCTAGTTCTGTTGCTGTGGTCATGAGCCAATGGTAGGTAAATCTCATCTGTTGCTAATTACATCTGCAGTTGGCTAGGAGGTGTGTTTGCTGCAATGAGTGACGTTTGACTTAATTAGCTTGTGCTTAAATGAGAGAACGCAATGTAGCACAGCTTAAGCAGCTTGGCATTCCTCATCTCAGCATTTGCAGCTCAGCCCAGGCCTTTGGAGATGCAGAAAAAAGTCACCCCAGGGAAAGTTGTTGGAACCCAGGGGCCTGGAGAGAAGACCAGCAGAGACCATCCTGTGGTTTCCACGTAAGAAAGAACCTGAGTGGAAAGTTAGCTGCCTTTCCTCTGAAGAACCAACAAAATAAATCCCCTTTTATTAAAAGCCAATCTGTCTCTGGTGTGTTGCATTCCAGCAGCTAGCAAACTAGAACATGTGGTATATTATAAAGGTCAAAGCTTATTTTTCCATATTGTTTTTACAGTTATTTCAGAGCCATTTGTTGCAAAAACTACCCTTTCCCAATTGGATTGTATTAGCATATCTGTCAAAGGTCAAATCATATAAGTGTACGTCTGAATTCTCCATTTTATTTCACTGATCAATGTTTTTGTTAACACCAATGCTATGCTGTGACTGTGTTAATTTCTGTAGTAATTACTTGCTGTAAATATTCAAGCCAGGTAGTAAAGATCTTCCAACATTTTCTTTTCCAAAATTGTTCTAGCTGTTCTATGACCCTTACATTTACATTATCTTTTAGAATCAGATCGTTAGATTTTACAAAAACATCTTGCTGGATTTTCACTGGAATTGAATTGACTCTGTAGATCAGTTTGGGGGAAAGGCGTCTGTTTGGGAATGTCAAGGCTGTTGGAATGCAATATACTGGAAATGGAGTGGCTTTTTAAAAGGGATTTATCAAATTACAAGTTTACAGTTCTAAGGCCATAAAAATGTCCAAACTAAGGCATCCAGATGAATATACCTTGACTCAGAAAGGCCGATGGGTCCAGAGTACCTCTGTCAGCTGGGAAGACACTTGACTGGTGTGCTTGGGTCTTTGACTTCTGGTTTCAAACAGCTTCCCCAGGGTCTTGTGTTAGCTCTGTTGCCTCTGAGATCTCTCCAAAATGTTTTCCTTTTAAAGAACTCCAGTAAACTAATCAAGACACACCTTAAATGGGTGAAATCACAGCTCTATCTAATCAAAAGGTCACACCCACAACTGAGTGGATTATATCTCCATGGAAACAGTCTGATCCAAGGGTTCCACCTAAACAATATTGAACAAAGAAGAAGAGAGCATGGCTTTTCTGGGGTACATAACATCTTCAAGCCAGCATAGTATCTTAACAATACTGAGTCTTCCAGTCTGTGAAAATAATTTGTCTCTCCATTTATTTGGTTCTACTTTATTTCTCTCAGCTTGTGACTTTACATTTTAGCATAGAGGTCTTGCACAACTTTATAAATCATTTTATGTTTGTTTGATGCATTTTAAATGGAACTTCATTTTTCAGATTGTTGCTGGGATATGGAAATAGAATTGATCTTGTGTTTAGACCTTTTATCCTTCAGTTCTCCTAAATTCACTTATTAACTCCAGCAGCTGCTCAAGTTCCTTATGCTTTCTTAATAGGCAATTGTACCATATGCAAATGGAGAGAATTTTACTCCTTCCTTTCTAATGGACTTTCCCCCTCCTATTTCTTGCCTTGTTGCACTGGATTGTACTTCAATACAAAAAGAGGTGTTATTAGATCTCCTGGCTTTATTGTTGATTCGTAGAGAGAAGCATTCAGTCTTTCTCCATTGCATGTAATGTTAAGTGATTGTTTTCTACCAACTTGAGGATGTTTCTTTCTATTCCTAATACGTAAAGACTTTTTGTCATGAATCAGTGCCAAAGTTGGTATCTACATGGATGACTTTATGGTTTTTATATACCATTCTATTAACGGAGTGAATTTCATTGGTTGGGTTTCAAATGTTGAACCAATTTGCATTGCTGGGATAAATTTCACTTTATCATGATATATTATCCCTTTTAATATTACTGGATTCAACTTGCTGATATTTTGATGAGAATTTCTGCATTCCTGCTCTTGGGAGAGAGCAGTCTCTAATTTTTTTCTTTTTAATGCCTACTTCAGATTTATATATCAGGGATATTTAAGCTTCATAAGACAAGCTTAGAAACAGTCACTTCTCTATATTCTAGGGAGAATTTGACTTGGAAACACTTAAATATTTGAGACAAGTCCCCAATGAAACCCAGATGAAAACATCCAGGTCCAGAGTTTTCTTTGTGGGCAAATGTTTATTAAAAATTCAAATTCTTTAGTACCCTATGCTATGGAGATTTTCTATTTCTCTTTGTTTGGTTTGCATAAGTTTTGTTTTAAGGAATTCATGCATTTCATCTAAGTTATATAATTTATTGTCAAAATATTGTCCACAATGTTTCCTTACTATGCTGTTAACGTCTGTAGGATCTGTAATGCTAGCCCATTCTCATTCCTGATATCAGTAATTTATGTTCTTTTCCCTTTTTTCTAATGACTACTCTTTCTAGGAGTTTATGATTTTTTAAAATCTTTTCACAAACTCTCCCTAAGTCTTAGTTAATTTCCTCTGTTGTTTTACCTTTTCTTTTCTACTCTCATCTGGATTACTTCCCTCAATTGACTTTGGTTTTATTTGCTTTCATTTTTCTAAAAACCCAAAGGTGGAAAGGAAATATAGACCATTGATTTTAAAACTTTCTCTTTTCCAAATGTGAGTATTAAAGTCAGATATAATCATTAGTGTCATCTCCCAATTTTGCTATACTGGATTTTTATTATTTTCAGCTCAAAAATTTTTCCTAGTTTCTCCTGTGATTTCTTCTTAGACTTAAAATGTTTTTTAGGAACATGTTATTTAATTTCAAAACATTTGGGCTTTATCATATATTTTATTGTGCTGACTTCTAAATTTTTTCTCTTATGGTCAGAGAAATATATATTACAATATTTCAATCTTTTTAAATGTGTTAAGATCTAACCTGGAATATGATCTATCTTGTGAACATTCCAGGTGCACTTGAAAAGAATGTGTATATTGCTGATGTGAGATGTGATGTTCTGTAAATATCAATTAAGTCAAGCTGGTTGTATACATATACAGATATACAGATATATATACAGATCTATAAACAGATCTTCTATATTCTTTTCTATTTATTTTTGTCCCCTTGTCCTATCGGCTAATGAAAAAGGGGTGTCAAAATCATCCATAGTTATGGACAGTTATGGGAGATTTGTCTCATGTCCCCTCTTTTGTCAACTTTTGCTTCATGAATTTTTGAATTTTGTTATTAACTGCATATTTAACATTCTTATGTCTTTCTAATGATTTTCCCCTTTTAACAGTATGATATTTCCCTCTTTATTTCTTGTGATATTCTTTGCCTTGACATCTACTGTCTGACTTCTAATATTATATGTTACTATAGCTACACCAGATCTCTTATGTATAGTGCTTGTATTTTTCTGTAATTCCACTTTCACTTATTTCTGCTTTTAAATTTAGAGTGCTTCTCTTATAGGCAGCCTATAGTTGAGTCTTGCTTTTGTATCCAGATTGACAATCCTTGCTTTTCAATTGGAGTGCTTAGTTTGGTACATTTCACATAATAATTTATTTGGGTGAATGTAAGTCTACTATCTTCTATTCATTTCCTTTTTGCCTCTTTTGATTTCTTCCTCTTCTGTTGAACCTTTAATGCCTTTTTTTTCATTCCTCCAAAATTTTTAAGAATTCCATTTTGTTTCTTCTATTTTTTTTTTTTTTTTTGCTAAACATTGCATATTATTTTACTTTAGCTTCAGGTGTACTAGCACACATCCTAAATTTATCAAACTCTATTTTGAATCGACATTATAAAACTGCACACATCACACCTGACAGTCCACATATCATACTTCACACTTCACAAATTTAATAATGTTACAATGGAGTAATTCCAGTAACCATCTTCTCATGCTCTGAGCTATTGACATATCTTTTATCATTTTAATTTGTAAATTCCACCTGACAATGTTATTATTTTTATTTAAAAATAAAGTTTATTTTAAAAACCTTTGAGGAAAATGAATCTTTCGTAGTTGTACATATATTTATCATTTCAAGTACTCCTTCAATCCTCTGTACAAATCATCTTGTATCATTTTCCTTCAATCTAAAGAACAGTTATTTAGTGTTTTATAGTACAGATCTTCTGGTTACTAAATTTTTCAACTTTCCCTTATCTGAAAATGTTTTGAATCACACCCTTTTTTTTTTCACCCTCGCTTTTAAAGGACATTTTGCTAGATATAGAATTCTGGTTTGATTTTTTTGTAGCACTTCAAATACATCATTCTGTTGTTTACTGATCTCCATCGTTTCAAATAATGAACCAACCACTTTCCATATCACTGTTTGTAATTTTTTCCTTTCTGTTTACTTTCAAAATTTTTACTTTACTTTAATATTCAGCAGTTTGACTATGAAATTTCTAAGTAGGTTTTCTTTGTATTTACTCTTTGGGGACTCACTGAAAGCCTTGAACCTATTAGTCAATATTTTTCTTCAAATTTTATAAGTTTTCAGTCATTACATTTTTTTTTTTTTTTAAAGAGAGAGGGAGGAAGGGAAGGAAAGACAGAGAAGGAAGGAAGGATGGAAGGAAGGAAGAAAGGGAAACATCTTTAAACATTTTCTTGTTTTATTATATTTTGTTTGTTTGTTTGTTTTTTACATGGGCTGGGGCCGGGAATCGAACCGGGGTCCTCCGGCATCGCAGGCAAGCACTCTTGCCCGCTGAGCCACCGCGGCCCGCCCCAGTCATTACATTTTTAATACATATTTTTCCCCTTGTTCTAGTTTGCGGACTGCCAGAATGCAATATACTAGAAAAGGAACGGCTTTTTAAAAAGGGGAATTTAATCAATTGCAAGTTCACAGTTTATAGGCCGAGAAAATGTTTCAATTAAAGCAAGTCTATAGAAATGTCCATTCTAAGGCATCCAAGGAAAGATACCCTGGTTCAAGAAGGCTGATGAAGTTCAAGGTTTCTCTCTCAAGTGGAAGGGCACATGATGAGAATGGTGTCATCTGCTAGCTTCTTCTCCTGGCTTCCTGTTTCATGAAGCTCCCCAGGGGGCATGTTCCTTCTACAGCTCCCCGAGGTCACTGGCTGGTGCACTCTGCCTCGTGGTGGTGCTGCAGCATTCTCCTCTCTCTCTGAATCTCTCTCGTTATCCCAAATGTTTCCTCTTTTATAAGGCTTCAGAAACTAATCAAGACCCACCCAAATGAGTGGAGACACGCCTCCAGCTAATCCAGCTTCACAACTACTCTTGATTAAATCACATCTCTGGGGGGATGATCTAATCACAGTTTCAAACATGCAATACTAAATAAGGATTAGAAGAAACGCTGCCTTTACAAAATGGGATTAGGATTAAAACATGGCTCTCCTAAGGTACATATTTCATTTCAAACCATCATACCCCTCTAATCACTTTCTTTTCTTTCTAAAACTTCAATTACTCATATTTCAAACCATGTGCAGTAGGTCAAAATATGCACCCCAACAAAAACACATTGTTTATCTTAATCCACATTCCTGTGGGTGGTGAACGGAAACAGAGTAAGCCTTAGTTCAGAGTATTAGAGGCCTTGTAAAAAGAATATAGAAGTCACAGAAGTGATAAAGGAGAGCACATTGCCACGTAATGGGAGGAGAAGCACAGACCAAGGGACTCCAAGCATTTCTGGGACTGCTGAAAGCAAGCAGCAGACAGCTACAGATTTTAAAGAGAAAGCAAGCCTTGCGGTTGATACCTTTTGGACCTCTTCTAGCCTCAAAATTGTAGGCCAATAAAGTCCAACTGTTTAAGTGAACACTTCGTATGATATGTGTCTTGGCAGCCTGACAAACTAAGACACCATGTAATATTGTCCCACAGGTCTCTGAGTTTCTTTCTCTTCATTTTCCTTCATCTTTTCCTTTCCCCATAGTTCATATTGGTTATATCTAATGTGCTTTCTTCAAGTTCGCCGGTTCTTCTGTCTGCAATCTCTCATTTACTGCTAAGCCTATCCAGGGAGTTTGTTCATTTTACTACTTGTAATTTTTAGTTTTGTAACTTCCATTTTGTTAATTGCTTATAGGTTCAATATCTACTGAGATACCCTAATTGTTTTTGCATTAATTATTTTCCATTTATTATTTGAAAGTATTTTCCTTTAAAATCTCTAATATATTTATAACAGATGTCCTAATGTCATTGGCTAGTGTATTTTGATAACTGCATTATGTCAGTGTTATTTTTTATTGATATTTTAATTCCTAGTTTAAGGTTTACATTTTGTTGTTTCTTTGCATACCCAGTAATTATTGATTGCATACTGGACATGGTAGAATGTTCTCAATGCTGTTATAGTTCTATGAAAGGTGTTGATTTATTTTCTAATAGACAGTTAAATTATTGACTGATCTCATTAACTTGTGTAGGCTTGGGCTTTACATTTTGTTGCAACAGGTATTTTGTGAAAAGCCAAGTGTTTCCAGGCCACTAAATCTTGTTAGAACTCAACCTCAAAACTCTTTGTCTTCTACAGATCTTTTCAATTTTGGTTTTCAGCTATCTTAGGGCAAGTTTAGTGTAGGTCATTCTAGAGCATGGACGTCATCCCAAATATGAACTCTTTTTGTTTCTTCTTTTGCTGCCCACGTTGTTAATGAGGCATGTGACAGGTTTTCTCCTGGCTGGGCTTGAACACCAGCTTCTCCCAACACTGTTCCAACTCTAGTATCTCTTTTCCATTCTCAAACCCACAACAGCTGTTTAGTTATACTCAGTTTGCTCGTTGTGGTTATGTGTAGCCTAATCCTCAGCCAAGAACCTACGGAAGAGCCCTTATCCTGACTTTTGTGTGCCCCTCTGCACAACTCCCTCTTCTGTGTTCTGGTCCACAGATTCCAGCTGCTTCAGCTGCCCTGATGTTGATCTCTGCCTCCTCAGCTCAGTGTCACTTTCTCTGCTTGGGCTTCAGTTCAGTGCTTCAAAATCAGGATATCATCCCCAGACAGGCAGCCAGGAGAATCATAAGTTTTCTCCCTTAAGTTTCCCTTCTTCCAGGGGTCACAGTCTTATGTTTCCTGATGTCCAATGCCTCAAAATAGTTGCCTTATATATTTTCTCATTTTAAAGCTTGATTACAGTAAAGGCTAGTATGGGTCTGTTAGTCAGTCACAGCTAGAATTCGAAGTTGCAATATTGCTTAATGTTTTATTTAGAAAGAGGAAATGGCTACATAAATTTGTCATGGACTATGATCTCCATGTTGTGCACTAGTAATACAAATATAGGTTAATGATTTTGAAATTCCACTTTGCTTTACAGAACTACTACTCAAGATAACTACCAGATCCTCCTATATTAAGAAAAAAGATGAAATGTTTACAAATAGCAATAGCCTGCTGATGCCTTTGAAATGTGTCAGCCGGTATCACCCAGTAAAAACAAATGAATCAGTCATATTTTTAATAATGCATGAGGTGCACAAAGAAAACACTTGTCAAAAATTGTATAATGCTGTATTACCCTATCTATATATAAATGCATATGTTTATAAAAGTGTGTTTTCCCTCTGTTGCACTAATCTTTTTTACTTGGTGCATTTTTAATGGTGTTTCCAAATGACCTTTGTAAAATTAGTCAAGGCATTGACACTGTCCTTTAGAGAAATATAAAGAAAGAAGGCACCTTTCAATAAAAACAGCCAGAAAATAGCAAAGCAGAGAAAACATTAACACTGAAAAGAAAAATTGAACCTTGAGAATGAAACTACTGAACAATATTGCCTTTTAGTCAGTAATATTTTGTGAGTCTCTGAAATTCTCTTTTCCCATTCTTTTCTGTGCCATTGTCTTTATTACTTGAGACCAGATAGATCCCTCAAAACAATTTGCTAAGTAAAATAAGCCATAATTTTTCAAGAGCACTGACAGTGAGAAACATCTCAAATTAAAGATCAATATAATATATAGAAAATCTGTATAAAAATATAAAAAGAACCTAGAAAAAAATGCCTGCAATTAGAGAGGATAGAAATCTAAAGAGAAATTAAATTCAGTTGCAATACATTTCCTATTCTTTTCTTTGAGAAAATTACTACTGAAGTGAGGGTTTTTTTCCCCCTGTAATTTAAATGTTAAGTTGCCAGATGTGTGTCTCATGGTTGAAGAGTCGAAGCTTTGCATTATTTAGCATATTAAGAATCACAGAATTTTAAAAAGGGCCCCTTTATTGCCTCGAGGTTCTAATTAAGTAAACCTTAGACTGGTACATTTAAAACTTGCAATACAAGTGATTTTGCCCCTTTTTTCCCTGTAGTCAAGCCACATCTCTATAATAAATATGGAAAATCTTTAGGATGATATAATTTTTCTTTTGCTTGAGGAATTAAACCTATCTATTATTTTAAGAAGTTTTTAATAGAAGCCAGCAATCTAGAAGACATCTATGGATTCAAAATACTTCTAATCATTGCAAGTTGCTTTTCTTATTTATACCAAAGAATATGTGTTTCATAAGTACAGTTCCATATTCTCAATCTTATTTCCTCTTCCTTACTTTCCCTGCCTCCACTGTGGTTCCCATTGGTCTCCTGTGAAACAAAGGCAATTTTAAGAAGCAAAATGACCACAGTTTTTTGGGGTTGATATTATGTTTTCATTTGTTTCTGTGTATGTGTTTCTGAATAGCTGATCATACAGCACTAATTAGTTGCCCTTTCAGCAGTTTGTGGAGTTTCTGCAGCTAACTTGAAAACCATAATCAGATGGAAGTTCTGTAGCCACACAACGTTCATAAATCATACCCTTAAATACAGTTATTTTGCCATTTTATAAAATGTCAAAGGTGTCAACTCTGTCCAAATATACCGCTTAACAGTGACTATTTTAGTAAATTGACTTGAAATGCATTCAGCTTCAGCAACATATAATCTAGTTCACAGTACAAATGAACAGTTTAAAGGCCAAAATCAGCACCAAACTATGAATGCTCAATAGCAGGTTGCAATGCTCAAAGCTGCAACCTTTGAGTTGTATTTGTTTATATGGTTGTATTTATCTACATCAACAATAGATGCTTAAAAACTTTGAAATGGGTTGGGCCATAGTGGCTCAGCAGGTAGAATTCCTGCCTGCCATGCCGGAGACCTGGGTTCAATTCCCAGTGCCTGCCCATGCAAAAAAAAAACTTTGAAATGTGGTTTTTCATATCTAGTTTTTGGTTAAGAAGACAAAAATGTTTCTATGACATTCAAAGCTATGGTCAAATATCTAACTGAGGATAGTAACAGTGAATGGACTAGAAATTACATAACTATAGGTACTGAGTTGATAATATTCTGTGATTGTGGCATTGTTTGAAACTACGTATAATAAATTCTTGGATGTTGCAAAAATAAATGGATAAATATTTGTCATAACATCAAGAAAAAGGACATACAGCCATTTCTTGCTGATGAAGCATCAGGAAAACAAGAGAAATTCTCTTTTTTTCCACAGGAAGAACAAATGAATGAACCCATCTCATAAATTTCACTGTTGATTAAGGGCAAGTATTTGGAGCTTAGAGTTAGCCAGAATTATTCCCTCCAAAGCCTGTACTGTTCAGTAAAAAGGTAAAGTACACATAATATTTTATGACTTGGTTTCCCACAACAGGTAGGAAGTTTAATAGTTTAATATTTGAGGATATTTTAATATAACTGGAAGCAGGAATGTAACAAAACTATCTCTACATTCACTTATATTCAAATCAAACCAATAAGCCACGAATTTTCCACATGGGACCTCAATCTATGTTACATTTTAATACCACCTGTGAATATCAGCAGTTAGTTGATTGATAATGCTTTACACTTATACAGTATATTTCAGTTTATAAAAACAGATGTACAGATGGCTTAGCAGGCAAGAATGCTTGCCTGCCATGCCAGAGGACCCGGGTTCGACTCCCGGTGCCTGCCCATGTGAAAAAAAACAGATGTACATGTTACTTATTTAATTCTAGTTATTTTAACAACTTTATTATCAGTATAAATCTACAAATATCTCTGCCATTTTATATCTACAGAAGCAATCCCTTGAATATCTTAACCTTGCTTTCTCAGGATCACAGATAGATTTATGAATATATGCCTTGACTAATAAAAATTATTATAGTGAAAGAATGAGAATATACTTGCGTAGATTTTGTAAGAATAATCTTTAAACATTACCCATTTCTGCCATACTTAAGATTCTATTCTTTTATGAAAGCCAACTTCTGTCTTTTCCCTTATCTTTAAAAATATTAAACTCTCCATCTTTAAGTACAAAAAATTCAGACACTGTAATATGCTGCTTATGAGTTTTACTTGATTACCATTGATTAACACTTCCACCGAACCTTAAACATTAAAACTATTTAGGATAATGTGTTTTACCCACTGGTAAATCTGTACTGTTTAGGGAAAATCACAGATGGGGAGAGAGAGACCCATTGCCCAATATCATGATTTGCCCAATATCATATCAAT
The DNA here is from genome assembly GCF_023851605.1 of Tamandua tetradactyla. Classification (NCBI taxonomy): domain Eukaryota; kingdom Metazoa; phylum Chordata; class Mammalia; order Pilosa; family Myrmecophagidae; genus Tamandua; species Tamandua tetradactyla. The sequence goes on from NC_135351.1 coordinate 12,622,237, forward strand.
ATCATGAATGTGTAGGAATATGCAGTGTGTATCTACTATTACAACAATCCACTCAATAACACAGGGATGATTAAGTAAAAGAGCATGCCTACTGCATTTAAGATACTTTATACAAATTATTACTCATGCTCAGGTAGTGCCTGTTATCTCTACTCTGTAGGTAAAGAGGCAAAGATTCAGAAATGAAGTTCCCTGACAGAAGACATTAAATGACGGAGTCAATATCTGAACTCAGTCCAGTCTGAACCTTACAGTCAGGTCCTCACCCCCTCCAACATTGCACTGATCTGAGCTGTCTTTATTCCCTCCTTTGTCGCACATTTCCAGGAGGCTGACAGAGATTAACTCTGCATTGAGCTTAAAACAGGTGAAACTAGTTAGCACCAAAAAGAACGAACTGGAACTCTGACTCAACCACCTAACTGTTAACTTTTAGCAATCCATACAAGGGGAAGAGAAAAGGAATTAATAAAATCCTGAAGAAAAAAACAAGCATAACACCCTATGTTTATTGGGGTCCCACTACATACCAGGCTCTACAGGTTTCAAAGTCTCAGGTTAGCTATTAATTTTTAACTCTTCACTTCAAAACTGTGTTAAAACACTTCAGTGAGTAGCAAAATTGGTCCTCAAGGTCTGAATGAGATGCTAAGAAAATCTGAAAATGCTCTAGGGCCCTAATTAAGAAAAAGAAAAGGAGGATTTCCATTTCAGACAAGATGGCATAAACTTCTTTCTCTCTTTTCCTCCCCAGTAAATATAACTAAAAATCTTGGAAATAACACAAAAAGCAACCGAAGGAGATTTCTGAAAGGTGAAGGGAGAAAGGGGAAACAATCCAGGACTCCCAGATTGGGAGAGTAACATGGCAGCAGAGTATTTTACAGCCCCCCACCTACCAAAAGGCAACTCAAGCCAAGCATCTCTCTATCCCAATCCTGTAGCTTAAATTTGCTCAAGTAAATTCAATCCTTCTCCAGATTTAAGCGGATTCCTGCAACAACAGCAGACCAGCCAGGTAGCACTGGTAAGAGGGATAGAACAGTAATGCCACTGAAATAAATGGCCAGGGGAAAACCCCTCCTTTCCAAATAGATCTGAAGTTCCCTTCCTTCACCTAAGACAATAGATGGCCAAGCAGCAACAGGTAGGGGGACCCAACATAACAGACTGGCCCAGGAAGCCTGAGACTCACTTCCCCCATCCAAAGGTATCAGGTGCCAGGCCTAAAGGAATTCATTTGGTCCTTCCAGACAGTAAAGCAGCATCCAGGGGTAGGCCCAGAGGCACATGATAAACCAAGCAGACCAAAATAGCCCCAAAATGGCTCTGAAAATTAAATTGTCATTGGAACCACAGTCTACAAAAATTAGGCGCACATGACTATTTGTACACTAATGTTCACAGCGACATTATTCACAGTTGCCAGAAGGTGGAAGCAACCCAAGAGTCCATCCACAGATGCATGGATAATGTAGCATTTGTAGTATTATTCCATACAATGAAATATTATTCAACTGTGAAAAAATAAAGGGCTCCCACATGCTACAGCATGGATAATCATTAAAGACACCATGTGGAGTGAAATAAGCTAGATATATATTATGTGACCTGCCTTATATGAAATACTTAGAGGAAGCAAATTCATAGAGTTAGAAACTAGAGTAGTGGTTACCGGGATGGGGAAAGGGAAGAATGAGGAGTTATTGCTAAACGTATTTGAATTGAGCTTTGATCTGGGACATGAAAATAGGGTGGAAATAGTGAGTGGTGAAAGTTATACAGTATTGTCAATGTACTTAATGTCAAAGAATTATCCACTTGAAATGGTTAAAATGATTTCTACGTTATATCTACTTTACCACTTTTTTTAAAAAAGGTAAAAGTAATATGGGTTGCTGAATTTCTGCGAGAAGAAGTACCTTCCTGAAAAGTCGCATTATAATGTGAAGTGAGTACGGTATTGTTGTAAGCTACTGGAAAAAACAGTAGGCAGAATATGCATGCTAAATATAAGAGGAATGACTCCTCCTAACATAAAAGATTTAAAGAGGACCTAGGGGCTCCTAACATAATAGCTAATATGTCCAGGATACAGCTGAAAATCACTTATCATGCCAATAAATAAGAAAGTCATAACTTGAATGAGAAAAGACAATCAACTGACATCATCACTGAGATAAATCAGATATTGGAATTATCTGACAAGGGTTTAAAATGACCTATCATAGAAATACTTTAACAATAAATTACACTTTCTCTTGAAACAACTGAGAAGATAGGAAATCTCAGAAATCATACAAAGGAACCAGATAAAAATTATAGAACTGAAAAGTACAGTAGCAAATAAAAAACCTCACTGGATAGGCTCATTAGTCAAGGGGAAATGAAAAATGAATATTATTAGTTAACTTGAGAACAGACTGATAGAAATTACCCAGTCTGAGCAATATTCTGTGATCAGATTCTGTGATCCAGTCAAAAAAAATAGACTGGAAAAAGAGCAAACAATAATGAATGGAGCTTCATGAACCTGTGGAATAATAATTAAAGATCCAAATTCCTACCACAGAATCCCAGAAGGGGAGGAGAAAGAATGTGCTGCTAAAAAAGTTTTAAAAGAAATAATGCTTAAAAACTTCCCAAATTTATCATAAGACATAAACCTTAAGAAGATAGTAAGGTCCAAATGAGAAATACCCAAAAATATACCCACACTGGAGGATATCATAATTAATTTTGAAAACTCTAGAAGAAAGAAAAAATTCTTGAAAGCAATCAGAGAGAATGAACATATTACCTATAGGGTAATATCAATTCAGTATTCAGTATGACAGTGAGATTCTCATCTAGAACTGATGAATTTGAGGAAAAAACACGGCAAAATTCAAATCGCAGAAGAAAAAAACACCAACCATAAATTCTATATCTGCTGACTAATTTTCAGTAATAAAGGGAAAATAAAATCATTCTTAGTCAAAAGAAAACTAAAAGAATTTGACACTAGCAGACCTAGCCTTTAAAAATGGCTAAAGAAAATTATTCAAAGGGAAAAGAAATGATAAAAGAAGGAATTGAGGAAAATCAGGAAGAAAAACAGAAAGAACAGAAATTACAGGTATATAAAATAGATTTTCCTTTTCCTCACAAGTTTTATAAATTATATTCAATAATTGGAACGAAAATTATAATACAAGGTGTTATTGTACAACAATGTTATTTAAAAGCAGGGAAGGTAAAAAGATTGAAATGAAAGTAAGATGTCTACAGATTACTAGATACGACAAACTGTTGATTTTAGCAGACTGTGATAAACTACTGAGTAATGTTTTTATACCCAGAGCAACCACTATGCAAACTATACAAAGAGAGACTTAAAAATTTATAAGAAATCAAGATAGACTCCTAAAAAATGTTCAGCTAACCCACAGGAAGGCAAATAATGATAAACAAACAAGAAACTACACATAAAGAGAACATGAATATTAAAATGACAGAATTAAGCCCTAATGTGTCAATAATGACCTTAAATGTAAGTGGTCTTCTAAAAGTCAATCAAAAGACAGATACTGGCACAGTGAGTTAAAAAAAAATGACCTAGTTATATGCTATTTTTAAGAAATACACTTCACATTCTACTACATAGGTAAATTAAAGGTAAAAAAAAAAAAAGGAAAAATAGGTACTGTGCAAACATAAGCCAAAAATGCCTTAATAGCTGATATTAAGATATCTGAAATTGCAGATAGTATGTCTGATATTAATATCAGATAAGGTTGACTTCAGAACAAAGAGAATTACCAGAGACAAGGAAGGACCTTATGTAATGATAAAAAGCTCAATTCACCAGGAAGACATAACAGTGCGAAATACATGTGCAAAAAACAGCAGAGCCTCCAAACATATGAAGCCAAAACTAAATTAGCTAGAAGGAGAAAGAGAAAAATTCCCAGTTTCAGTTGAGGACTTCAACCCTCTACTCTCAGCAAATGACAGAACTACTAACGGAAAGTCAGCAGTGATGTAGGAGATGTGAATAATACAACCAAGCAAGAGATCTAATTGACATCCACAGAAGTGAAGAGTAGCACAGCAGGCATTTTTTCAGAGGTCCATGGATCATTAACAAAGATCATATCCTGGGCCATAAAACAAACAAACCTCACCAAATTTAAAAGAATTGAGATCACACAGTATAGAGTATGTTCTCCAACCATAACGGAATCAAATTGGAAATCAATAGTAGAGAAAAAGATAACCTTTAAACACTGGAGAATTAAACTACTCACTTCTAAGTAATCTGCAGGTCAAAGGGGAAGTCTCAAAGGAAATTTTAAAAGGAGATAAAGAACTGAATTGAAATGAAAAGATAACATAACATTTGTGGGATGAATAAAGCAATGCTGACAGAGAAATTTATAGCATGAAATGCTTACATTCTAAAAGAAGAAAGATTGCAAATCAATAATCTAAGGCTTTACCTTAAGAACCTATAAAAGAAACAGCAAAATAACTCCAAAGAAGGAAGAAAAGAATAAAGATAAGAACAAAAATCAATAAAATTGAAAACAGGAATAAATAGAGAAAATCAATGAAAAGCTCTTTGAAAAAAATGAATAAAATTGAGAAAACTTTAACCAGACTGATTAAGAAAAAAAGATATAACTCACCAATAACAACAGAACAGGTGATATGATTACAGATACTGCAGCCATTAAAAGGTTAATAAGGGAATGCCATAAACAATTTTATTCTCATGAATTCAGCAACTGAGAAGAAACAAACTCCTCAAAAACTACAAACAACCCACACTCAACAAAGAAGAAATGAATAATCTGGATGGTCTTATAACATTAAATGAATTAAATTTGTAATTTAAAAACCTCACAAAAAGAAATCTCCATGCTCACATCATTGCTCTGGGGAATTCTACCAAAAATTTAAGGAGAATTAACACCAAATTTGCATACTCTTTCTTAGAAAAAAAAGGAGGGAACATTTCCCAACTCATTTAATACGGCTATTATAACCCCGAAACATATCAAAGGTTTAAAAAAGATAAATCATATAATCATATGAATTGATACAGAAAAGCTATGTAACACAATCCAATACCCATTCATCATTAAGGAGAAAAAATGTCTCGACAAGGAGACTTTCCTCAACAAGGAAAAAGGAGAACTACCTCAACTTGATAAAAAGCATCTACAAACAACCTACAGCTAACATCATAATTAATGGTGAAATACTGAATGATTTTCCCCTAAGATCAAGAACAAGCAAGGATGTCCACTCTCATCACAGAAATGAGATACTTAGGCATAAACTCTAAAAAACATGTACAGGATCTATAGGCTAAAAGTTAGAAAATGCTAATGCAATAAGACATGGAAGCCTTAAATAAATGGAGAGATATACAATGCTCATGAATTGGAAGAATCAATATAGTAAAAATTGCCAATTATTCCCAAATTAATCCATAATTTAATTCTTATCAAAATCCCAGCAAGGTTTTTAACAAACAAAAACAAGCTTACTCTAAAATTTATGAAGTAGCACATGTCGTAGAATAACTAAAAGAATCTTGAAAAGGAGGCATAAAGCGGGAAAATTACTTCATACTAAGTCTTACTTTATAGCTACATTAAACAAAACTGTGTGGTATTAGCAAGGATACAGATATAGAAATCAATGAAGCATAATAGATAAACCAGAAATAGGCCCACAAAATGTGCCTAATTGATTTTTAAGAAAGGTACAAAAGTAATTCAATGGAGAAATGTAGCCTTCTAACAAATGGTTTTGAAGCCACCGGATGTCTATAGGCAAACAAACAACATTGACCTAAACCTCATACCTCATATAAAAACCAACTCAAAATGGATTTTAGCTTTAGAAAAAAAAATTAGGCGAAAATCTTTGGGATCTAGTACTAAGCAAAGAATTCTTAGACTTGACACCAAAACCATGATCCATAAAAAAAAAAAAAAATTAACAATACAATAAATTGGATCTCATAAAAATTAACCTTTGCTCTGTGAAAGACCCTTTCAAGAGCATAAAGAGGCAAGCTATAGATTGGGAAAAAAATACTTGCAAACTACATAGTTGACAAAGGACTCATATCTTTAATATATTAATCCTCAAAATGCAACAGTAAAAAAAAATCCGACTAGAAAATGATATAAAGCTATGAACAGATATTTCTCCAAAGAGAATATATACAGATGGAAAAAAAGCATGTGAAAAAAGAGGTTCAAGCCCTTTAGCCACTAGAAAAATGAAAATCCACACTACAATGAGATATCACTACAGACCTATCAGAATGGCTAAAATAAAAATAAAAAGTAGTGAAAGGCAAAATGCTGGTGTGGTTGTGGAGAAATTGAATCAATCATACATTGTTGGTGGGGACGTAAAAAGGTACAGCCCCTCTGGAAAACTGTTTGGCAGTATCTTAAGAAATTAAACTTGCCCTTACCATAAGACTCAGAATTTACACTGTTGGGTATTTATCTTAGAGAAATGAAAAGTTATGTTCATATAAAAATCTTGAACATTTACATAAACAGACATAATAGCTCTATTTGTGAAAATTTTCCAACCCTGCAAATTCTTGGTCTTTCAATGATGAATGGTTAAACAAACTGTGGTACGTCTGTATGATGGAACATTACTTAGTAATGCAAAGTAGCTAACTACTGATTTATGCAACAATTTGGATGACTTTCCAAGGAATAATGCCAGGTGAGAAGAGTGAAGCCTAAAAGGTTACATCCGGTGTGGTTTCATTTATATAACATTCTCAAAATGACAAAATTATGGAAATAAAGAATGGATTAGTGATTGCCAGGATTTAGGAAAGAGTCAGGGAGGGAGGTCTGTGTGTGGCTATAAAAGGGTAATTCAGGAAATTCTTGCGGTGATAAATCCACAGGACTCGAAGATATACAAACATACACATGTGATAAAATTGCATAGAAGTAAGTGCACACATACAAATAAATACAAGTAAAACTGGAAAAAATCTGAATAAGATGGATGGATTGTATCAAGGTGAATATCGTGGTTGTGATATTGTAGGATCATTTTGGAAAATGCTACCAGTGGGAGAAATTGTCAAGTTCACAAAGGCTCTTTCTGTGCTATTTCTTAGCAACTACATGTGAATCTCAATTATCTCAAAATTGAAAATTTAATTTTTAAAAAAGAAGGTTAAAAAAGAGACTGATCTATAAACACTATTGCTTTCTGAAGGTGTTAGTTATTGTGCCAACTCACCCTCTCATGCGATCTTTTTGTTATTGTTGACAGAATAGTTTCAGCATGAGACTGCCAAGATAAGTGGTGATGCTAACTGGCAGGTCTTGGTATCTGAAACATCATTACCAGTAGCTTCTGTATAATATTAACCTAGTTCAAGATCGTTTAGGTGAGTATGGTGATCTCTACCATTTGCAGGACAATGATCACTATTCCTTAAACACCTTTTTGCTTGCTACCACCATCAGAATGGGGATACTGAGTTGAACGGACTGTTGATTTTATCCTATTGCATGTGTTAAGGTTTAAGTCAGAGTGATTAATTCTGATCTCCTAAACAACTAGTTCACCACACATGGTTAAGAAATTTATTTCATGGCAATTATTCTATTAACAGACATGAAGCCTGCTACCTGCAACTCAGAAAGAAAGAAAAAAGATGTTTTATTAAAAATCTAGGTGGTGGGTACAAGGGTAGTTCAGTGGGAGAATTCTCACCTGCTATGCTGGAGACCTGGGTTCGATTCCTGGCCCATGCACTTCCCAAACAAACAAAGAAACCAACAAAAACAAACAAACAAAAAAATTCAACAAATGGTGCCGCAATAACAGGATGCTCACATGGAAAAAGAATGAAATGTGACCCTGCCACACAGTATTAAAAAAAAAAAATCTAGTTAAAGGTATAACAAGCTACTAATTTGATTCAAGAAGAAGAAAGTACACTGTTTCAAGAGAATGCTTACATCTTACACCGTCTAAATGTTTTGTCTAATGAAGTTTTACATGTGTCCATGTCTATGAGTGTGTGTGTGCATTTGATACAATTTTAATACTGGTGAAAATACACTTAGCTGATGAAGTCAATACCCCCGTCTGACTATAGGAACTAATAAGAATCTCTTTGGAGAGAAAGGGTGAATAGGATAAGGGGAGAGTGTTTTGTGTTTAGGGGTATTGTTTTTCACTAAATAATGTTTTCACAGCATATTCCTTGCAACTACATTACAGGAATAATCAATGACTCTTATTTCATTATTACTCCTTCTGCATGCTTACTTTTAAGCACTTCAGAAATAAAGCCACATCTTTTCCACTAAAACTTCAAACCAATACAATTCTAAAAGCTCAAGTTCTAGTGAAAGAATTAAGAATTAGTGCTAAATTCATTTAACAAGTTACAGTAAACAATCTTAACCAAAAAATAAACAAGGTAAAAACTATTGCCTTGCAAATAAAAGTGGGTCAGATCTTGTGGTCTCAGTGCAAAATATTCAAAGACGATACTTCGCATACTGGTCCTACTAAACTTGAATTCCTGACATGCATCATCGCTAAAATATTAGCATTCAACATGAGATTGATTTCTCTAAGAAAAAAATATTATAATTCCAGAACAGACTAAGTCACTCTTACCCCTTATAAAAAAAAAAAATGTTTCACCACTTAATTAAAAATCTTACTTCCTAATTTGTATTTTCTATTTCACTCTGTTCCAATTCCCTCGTCCTTCCCAATAATTTGAGTAAAATATCCCCATGAACTGCAGGATGATCAGAGCAGCACTTTTAGTGGTGGACCAAATGCTTTAAGAAGTACAAGACTGCATTTCATCTGAGTACATTTATGGATGATCATGAAGAAAAATACTGACCATTTCTGCCAATTTTGATTTCAATTGTTTCCAAATTGAACAAAGTCTTCACATGTTTAAAAAAAGTCAAATATTAGAAGGAAAGTTAAATCGGTCATACCATTAAAGTATCCAAAGTCAGACTCATGTTTAGGAAGAGTTAATGAACCCTTTAATTGGTGTGAGGCCTCACAAAGTTATTCAATTTGCATATTCTATTTATAAGTTTCAGCTTGACAAGCACAATACTGAAGTATGGGAGTTACTACCTGCCAGGTACTTGTGAAAAGAGCCAATAGGAAAATTCATTAAAATAAACTAGAGCAATTGTAAAGTAAAATTTGCTGCTACTTTATTATGTCTAAAGAGGAACTTTCACAGGCAAGTCATTGTTTGTTTCTTCATAATCCATATTTTAGTGAAAATAGAATACAAATACTTCCAAGTTATTCAGACATTTAGCTATGGCTACTTCTGAGCATGTTCAGATTGAATAGTGGGAACACAGATAAGTATATTTTCTTATGGGCCCACAGTAATTCTTCCTTTCTAAACCTCTCCCAAGGCTATTTAGAAATACTTGGGCTTCTTAACCTCTTAGCTCAGTTGCCCTGGCTTATATTCAGACAGGAACTAGGATATAATTCATCTTGGTTGCCAATATCCACTTCTGCAATATCAGTTTGCAAGGACATTTGTCTAAATCTGAGACTCTGGGTGCCCAGAGATTAAATGAGAGAGATTGGCCAAGGACAATCTGATTCTTTCCAAGGATAGTACATTTTTATGAGTGATTACTGAATGCGCATGGCATACTGGAACCCGTGAACATATTCTCCACGATAGAATAAGGGACACTTGTACCCACATCTGTAAAATGAGGTGAGGGGTAATAGAGTAAGTTATTATTGCCTCTGCTTCAAAAACTGCGTTAGGGAAATTATCTATTCCAAGAAAAGTTTTTAAATATTTTAAGAAGAAAAAGAAGCACTTTCAAGAATGATTTCATTAGTAGCTCCTGAAATATTGGTTATTTGGGGAGTTTGAAAATGGTCTATGTCGATTGACTGGAAAGAATGACATACCAATTTGAAGTATAATACAACCTAAGTGTCCTTTCATGTTTCCTCACTGGACTATTTTATAACACAGGTACAGAGGAAAAACTGACTGCGATGAATGTATGAGATCAAATAAAATGGTGAGGTTGGAAAATGTCTTGAAAACTCAAGATGCAATATGATGCTGTGAGCTAATCCACACATACTTCATAATTAGAAACATGCCTTGTAGACCAACATGTTGGAAATGAGCAGCAAACATGTATTTGCACCTTTTCTGCAAACCTTTATTTTGATCATTCACAGATGACACATTCCTTTTCATTGCCTCTTCCGCTTAAAAAAAGAAAGAAAGAAAGAAATTTTTAAAAAGATATCTTAAAACCCCGGAGCTTTAAGCAGTCGGTTTTGATCACCTCCCAATAAATTTCCAATCTTCTCTCATGAAAAGAAACAATATAACAGAGACTCTAACCTCCTGAAAACATTTTAAACCCATCTCCTCCCTCTGTCCCCCAGATTCTTTGACACACCCTCCTCCGCTCCTTCCTTAGTGTTAAACTGCTTCTCCACTTCCTTTACATCAGTGGGAACACTTCCCTTACCGGTGTTGGGATCCCCAGAGAGGTCAAGGAAATGCCCTGCAGAGGAAACGACAAGCTGTGAAATGTAAAAGAGCAATTCCTTCCACATGTTTCTTTGCTCCTGAAGCAGTAAGAGTGTTTCAGCCTAGCCTCACTTTGGAACCAAACAGCACTCTGCATCCTCGTGTTGTCAAAACTAATTTACAGCTAAAGACCTGCATGACTGTTAAAAGCTTTCTCAATTCTAGCAGTTTTCAGAAATGACTTTGAGAGGGAAATGAATCAAACAAGCAAAAAAAATACGTTGTTGCAATTAGTTGTGGATGGAGAAGAACCTCAAAAAATAAGTCAAAGATTAAAACATTATAACTGTCGGAAGAAATCCATTAATAGTACAATACTTAGTACACCTCCAGTGAACATCTGTATGGAGTTTCCCCAGCTAAGCTGAAATTCTTCAGTTTGAAGAATTTAATGTTGTAGCTATTGGAAGTCGTATTCAGTTTGTAAATAAAACTACAAGGTGACAACTTCATTGCTCTTTAAAAAAAAAAAGAAAAGACGGCTGTGCAAGGTTAGTTCAGTGGTAGAATTCTCACCTGCCATGCGGAAGACCTGGGTTCGACTCCCGGCCTGTGCGCTTCCCAAACAAACAAGCAAACAAACAAAAAAAATTCAGTAAATGGTGCTGCATTCATAGATAAAGTATGAAATATGACCCCTGCCATACAGCATACAAAAAAAAAGAAAAAGAAAGTAAATAAAAAGTTCACCTTGACCCACTGATTCTTTAAACATGGTTAAAATTACTTTAAAATATTCCAAAGTGTTTCTATGATTTAAAATAGTTTGATGCATTTCTATAATATCTTAAGTTACATAAGGGCATTTTTTAAATTGCAGATCGTTATCTTTTTATGCAGATCAATCACTTTGAAAAATACCCTGGCTCCATTAGGCTCAATTTTGCACTCAGATAACAAACTTGGACCCACTAACACTGTTTGATTATCAAGAAATCCAAGAAAAAAAAAAAAGCCAGACTTTTGCCTCCGTATTTCACCAAATGGGGAATCTGAAGTCCCATTCCACTTTCTTAAAATCTTGGAGGTATTTTATAGAAATACGCCTTCCTTAAAAACTTTATGAAAGCAATTGGAGGTACAAATAGGAAGTTATTTGTCACAGTCTCACCATAAAATCAGTTCCTTCTGGCAAAAGCAAAATTCATGTTTACTGTTTGTCAAATATCGGGTTCATGATTCTTCCATGCTGGCACAGTAGAAACTGACATGCAAATTGCTAACTAAAATGATGCTATTTTGTGGTCTTGGATAATTAATGGTATCTGAGAAAGATGTGTTTTCTTTATCTTTCACATATAGCAATGGTGGCCTAAGGACTTCAGGGAACATGACATATTGGCTTGTCTAAAACTGACCACATACCTAAGCATATCTCATAATGAGTGGGAACACCAACCAAGCTCCAGGCACCAGTTAGTCCATGGTTTCCTGTTTTTGAGCCCCAGTATTATGGACCTTTAGCTACTTCCATCTGTCCTTCAGTTTCTCCCACTGGTGCCATTTAATTTGCCTTCCATTCACTCCCTCATTCATGGTGTCTGACTCAGGGTGCTTTTTGCTGACTCAAGATCTCTGCAGTGCCAAAGCTTATATTGGTTAATTGTTCTGCTTTTTCCTCTTTTAATTTTCTATGTCAGTCTCCCATTTGTCTCTTTCTCTGTCTCACCATCAAACTCCACATGAGAGAAATTAATGAAGTTGGTCAGTTGTCAGCCATGTGTTTTGGAAAGATAGTCCTCTCACAGCCCACTTAGGAAGTCACAGAAACAGAATAATACAAGTATTACCAATTGATTTTTGACAAAGTATACAGAGCCGATTCAGTGGTAGAAGAACAGGTAGAAGAACATTTCAAAAAATGATGTTGGAACAACTGATTGTATACAAAAATAATAATAATAAACTTCGCAACTTCTTCAAAAAGTAAGTTCAATTCAATCATAGAGCTCACTGCAAAATATAAAAGCTCTTTTAAATTTTTAGAGGAAAACTTAAGAGAAAATCTTTGTGATTTGAGGTTAGGCCAAGAGTTCATAGACATGACAGCAAAAATATGATACATTTTAAAAATTAATAAATTGGATACAATCAAAATTCAGAAATTTGTTTTGTGAAAAACACTTTTAAGAGAATGAAAAAACAACAAACTAAAGAGTGGGAGAAAATACCACATATCCAACAAAGGACTTGTACCTAGAATATATAAACGACACTCACAACTTAACAGTAAGAAAACAAACCCAATTAGAAAACAACAAAAGGCCTAAACAAACCTTTCACCAAAGAGGATATGCAGGCAGCAAATAGCACATGACGAGATATTCAGAAAATGTTAGCCATTAGAAAAATGAGACAACATACGTCATGAGCTTTCACTACACAAATTAGAATGGCTAAAAAAAATGCAATTGACAAATCTAAGTGCTGGAGAGGACACAGAGCAACTAAAACTCACATACGTTGTTGCTGGAAATGCAAAATCATATAAGCACTCAGTAACATAGGTTAATTTTTTATAAATTTAAACATACATATGCCAAGAGACTCAGCAATTTTACTCCTAGGGATATATCCTCAGAAGTAATTATATAGATTTGCACACAAACTTGTATACTAATATTTATAGTAGTTATATTTATATTCACCCAAACTGAGAACACTCCAACTGTCTTTTAACAAGTGAATAGATAAATTGGGGTACATTCATACAATGGAATACTACTTACAATGAAAAAGAATGAACACTTGATACCTACAACTTGGATGAATCTCAAAGACATTATGTTGAGTGAAAAAAGCCAGTCTCAACAAAAGTTGTCATACTGTATGACCCTCTTGAAAATAAAAAACTCTAACAGTAAACTCCAGGGCATAGGGCTGGGGGCAGGAGTATACCTACAAATGGATAACACAGGGAGGTTTTAGGGGCTGATGAATGGTTTTTCATCCTGATTGTTGTTGTAGTTCACATAGCTATATATATATGTTCAGTGTATGCTCCAAAAAGCCAACTTCAGGTTAATTTTCAAAACAAACTAAATAAACTTTTGTATTTATATACAAAATAAATACAAAAGCACTTGACTGCTTTCTCCAGAAAGGAGCCCTCAGAACTACATTCATTTATTCACTCAACAAATATTTACTGAGAATCTATGATAGAAAAAAAAAAAAGGAAAAAGTTCTCTACCCTCATGGAATTTGCAGCCTACACACAAGCTCTCTAAGGAGAATTTCCCAAGGCTTAACCAAGTAAATGGAGCTTGAAGGTGAGGATAGAGATGCCACCTTCGGAAGGAACTATTGGCTTCGTCTTTAGACAAAGTAAAAGCTTGTTTCTAAGAGAAAAACTGTTTCAAGTTGCCTAATGAGAGTGTGCCATCCACACCAAGACTACAACTTATAGTTAGACCACTACTTGCCTTCCATCTCATCTTTAGGAACCAAAACTAGGGAGGATTCTAAGAATGACCACTCCCTCCATTTATCACTTTGGGAAATAGGTAGCACTGGACACACATGGCTATAGAGTCTGGGTATTGAAAAGCCTAACAAAGGAATGTTGGATCCTTGGAAAAATGTTCCATTCTGAAGCTACCCTATCCAGATGTTGAATATCTAGTTCAGACCAGGGTATATATTTATCATTGGGATAAAAAATGAAATTAGAGAGGGGTTCTCAAATGGAAAACCTAAGAGCTTTGTATTCATTTAGGTGATGGAGACTTGTCTTCTAGGAGAGGAAAAATACCTGTAAGGTGCAAAACTATAACTGTTCTGAGTTGCTTTTAAATATGTTATGAATAGGAAAAAAGGGACAACCTCTGTACAAGTGGCCAAATGCCCAGTGTGAGACTTGACTTCATTGTCCTCTCAAGACAATTTCATGAAGCTTTGTGAAAGATTAATTCTTGCACTCAAGACCCTGTTACCTAAACACAGGGAGGTGATAGTCTTTCTCCATATAGAAGCTTTTGGAAGATTTAATAAGGAGTCATTTCATAAGCACTACCTTTTATTTTATATACCCTTATATTATATACTTTTCAAACTGTACTCCTCTTTCCCTTATTTTAAAGGCTAGTTGTAGACTTTAATGATTTTAAACTATACACATTATATCCTTAGCAAATATTTGAAAATACACTTAATATTAATATAGTATAAAATGAGTTGTATTTGGTTGATTTCTTAAATGAGTCATACTCAAAGATCAGTAGTGTGCAAGTTTAGTACAAAAAGTAAAAGTTCTCAAATAGGATAAGCTTTTTATTTTTAGAAATTTAAGAGCATAAACTAATGTATGCTTTCAAATGAAACCACTTAACAAGAAAAAGCTAAACTAGTATAAAATTTATTAGCTCATCTTTCAAGTCAGGTCACATTATTAAATCTACTTTCCTGCCATTTACTTTTAGAGTAAGCACCACTCTAGGTATTCCTTTAGAAAATGGGGAAGCATTGGCGAGTTTATTTCTATAAATGTACCTTAGAAGAGCAAGACCAGCTTTTTCTATAGTGATTGAGGTAAAATTGAATTGTTTAGTTAGCTATTGAATATAATAGACATGTTTAAAACAAATGATAAAATATTCTACGCAGAAAACTTTGTCTGCTTTGATCTATTGTTACACCAAATTATATGAGAAAACACATTTAACTAATAAAAATGCAGTCATATACTTAAAGAAAGGGAATTCTACCTCATTTACATTAAAGCTTCAAGGATGTCTGCTTCATAATTTGAGGGAAGTTTCAAGTGGCCCAACATAATCAAGCCAAGTTAAAAAAATGAATGGGTCACTTTAACATTCATCATATTTGATTCTCCCTAAAAATGTGGAAGTAGCAAATTCAGCTATAAATATTCTTATTTTGCATACACACACTCAAACTGTCTCCCAAAGGTTACACAAATAATAAGGAGTAAACAGATGATTTAACACTGGTGTCTGCTTCAAATGCATAACATTTTCCTTTCCACCATATTGCAATTGCCAAATGCAAGTAATTCTTATATACTTCTTGGCTATTACTAATTCACAATTCCCTCAGAAGAGCCTTAATTCACTCACTCAGCAAACCTTTATTGAGCAATTTCTGTGTACCAGGCACAGCGGTGGAACAAATGGAGCTGGTATTTTTATGAAGCTTACAATTTGGTTGGGGAGATGCACAAACGAATGTATAATTATCATAAATGGAAAAAAAACATCGGAGCAGATCAGTGGAGGCATTGGATAGGGTTTCTTTGAGAATGATGTTCTAAGCTGACTATGAAGGATGAAAAGTTAGTGGCAGCTGAAGACTCTTCTAAATAGTGACAACAGCATGTATAAGGACCCTAGAGTGGGAATCAGCTTACTGTATATCACGGAATTCAGGAAAACCCAAGCAATCAACAGCTTGTTTCCAAACTTGGATTCACTTTAGGATCACCTGGGGGAGTTTTTAAGAAATGCCAGTGTCCAGGCCCTGCCTTCAGAAAATTTGATTAATTTTGTCTGGGCAACAGTGTTCGTCCATTAGAACAGTCTAATGTGCAGGCAAGGTTAAGAAGCATTGTTTAATTTGGTTTGTTGAATCACAAACATGGGCAGATTATAATTAAGAATGAATAGGTTCTTTCAGAATTCATTAACATGTCAGATTTCAGCTGGTGCTTACTATTTTTAAACCAGGTATTTAAATTTGGGTGGTCCATTTTTATAGGGAGAGACCTAGATGATGTCAACCAATTTCAATGTATGTGACACATAATACAATCATCATTAGTGGCTCCTTATTTCCTCTTATATATGATAGGATTTATATTATAAGTATTGATGAGTAAACTCTTAGTAAAGAGAAGACCTCTGATTTATTCAATATCTATACTCCTAAAGAAGTATATTCCCAAAGTAGAAAGAGTAGTCTTGTGGCAAAGGCATATACACACCAATCACACATGATCAGTTAAGCTTAAGCAGAAACTTCTCAGAGACATGGTGTGATCAATTGTTGAAGAGTCTTTTGAATCAGGCTACCTAGATATAGGATACAGTTTTCATGATGGTCTGAAGACCAGGTAATTGACTACTGTATCCCTGACCCACCCATAAGCAGCAAGACAGGGTCCCAGTCATTTTCAAGGACCAGAATCAGCTTGCTCTCTAAGTAGATGCTTTCCTATACCTCGGAGGCTCAGTCTTTTCAGAAGATACTTGTTTTCAAAGAGACTTGTCGCTGCGTACTTGTGCTGTCCTCAAGCCAAAACCTACAGCAACAGTGAAAACAATGACTTATCTTGAGAGAAGGGCCAAAGAGAAAGGTATTTAATAAGAGTAAGACACTTAAAATTAGAATTCCAAGGAGCATCATTACTCCTCAGTGACTTATGATTTTTCCTCAATTTCGAAAAGTGTTTTGTCCTCAGTGGTTGCTATTGTTTAATTCTCTAAATGTTTTCTTGTTGGCAAATTGTGGAGGCCTTTACTTTTTCTCCTTTTCTTCCTTTACTACCTTTTGGACTCCAAACTAGCCTAATCCCAGTACAAGATTGAGAAATTTAGCACACATTTCCCCAGATTGCGTTAACATAGGATTTTAAATGGGATTACATGAAAAAAAAAAATTCAGGCAAATTTCAACTGCCCTTAGAGGCTCACCCATTTATTTCTAGGAGTCCAACAGCTTGTCTAACATGAGTTGATGAGTAAGTACTCATTTCTACTGCCACATGGTAGTCTGTGTAACACCTTGGATTGTAGAGGTATATTGTATTACACATTATATATATATATTTATATATATATATAAAATAAACAATATTACGTAACACATTGTGTGTGTGTGTGTGTGTGTGTGTATATGCATACATATGCGCATGCATACAGTATACCTTATAATTTCACAGAGTAGTATGTACGGCAATATAGTATATATAGAATACTAGATGTTTTATAGAATTTCAATGAAAACAATTCATTTTTTAGTAGGTTGAAAGAGTGTTTCTTTACAGTTCCCCTCTCCCTGGGAACGCCGCATGAGATGACTGCACTCTGGAACAAAACTGATTCACAGATCCCATGCATTTCCCACAACTGCCCCACTGATCTAACAATTGAATGTCTGTTATTCGTCAATTGCATCCACTTCACTTCTCCACTTCAAACTCTCTTTCAAAAAGCTTGCAGGTACCTTATGTAAATAGGCTGCTGATCAACCTTCCTAGTCCAGCAAGCATGTGAACATTTAGATGTCTCAAAGGTGGCGCTGGCTTGAGCTAAAGTAAGTCCCCGGAGGCTAGCGGCTCCATGTTGTGTTGATTTCTGATCCCACAGTATTTAGCAACGTGCTTTATTCATGGTAACTGCCTCTTCATAAAAACTCTCCTGAATTGAATCCTGTATCACAATATACAAATAGGCCATTGTCCATGCAGTAGGTCTTAAAAAATATCAAGCATTACAAGGATTTCCCAACTCTGCCCCTGAAAAGTGAAAAAGCTTAGAAGATTCTGATAACCTTAAAATTATATCTCTGGTCTTTTCTTCCAACCTTTCATAAGTATTTTCTGGCCTCAGGCATTTACCTACATATAAGGTTGATCACAATTTAAACATCTACCATAGGATCAAATTCAGAATCCTCTCGGTGTTAGTGTACAGATGTGTGTGTGCTCATAAGTAAAGATTAAATTTTCTTTTTTCCTGGATCAGGGACATAGTAGATTCAACAGATTACATATAAAGGCTATCAGTGTGGTACAGCTTTCAGAGGATCATAAACATATTTTTCAGATAGGAATATTGCAACCAGGAACACACCACATGGTCACTCCTTCCCCAAGGTTTGTTCCTTTAATTGTAAATAGGCAAGAAGTCATCAAGCCAGCGTTTAGTAAACTTTTAATTTGAAATGAATTTCCACATGTTGCGTTTGTTTACCCATTATTAAATCTCTTAGCAACATATCAATGGCAGAAAGAGAGTACTGTATCACAGGCCTGATGTGTTAGAAAACAAACCCATGGGGGATATTAACCACTAATAATATGTTTGGGAAGTCTCCAAGAGAAATAAATAAATATAGGCAATGTAGCAGAGACATGTATTCAGAGATTTTTATGTTTCTTATGTTTAGTTTTTGTATAAATCTATTCTGAATAGGAGCAAAATGTCCCTATGCAGCCCTTGAATGTAAGGCTTGATTCTATCTTCAAGCTCATAGCACAACAAAAGATGATCTTCTTCCGAAGCATGAAAGATTCTGCCTTTCATGGTATATCATTCTCATATTGAGTTTAAGAGTTCGTGTTTCCTAGAGTGCTGCCCGTCCCTCTTTTAGGGAAGCTGGGGGCAGCATTCTAACAGTTCATAGCACAGTGCAGTAGTTATGGGAAGAAGTTTCCCATTACCCTGAGGAATAACTGTAAAGCAAAAATGATCTGATGAAAAAACGTAATTGCTTCTAGTCTTCTGCTGAATAACCCAAAAACTAAATTAAAATGTAAGTAGCAGGCGGGCCACGGTGGCTCAGCAGGCAGAGTTCTTGCCTGCCATGCCAGAGACCTGGGTTCGATTCCTGGTTCCTGCCCATGCAAAAAGAAAAAAGAAAATGTGAGTAGCACTGAAATATCATTACTATTAAGTAAGAACCACTTTCCCCATAGTGGAATGTTCTAAAGTAAAATTCAATTCCATGCTTAATCCTAAAACATTGAAAGAAAAAAAAGAGAAGAAAAGAAAGATCTACATTGCAAATGAAGATGTTTTACAGTGTCCCACATAGAGGCTTGGCAGTTGATCTGATATTTGAATTTCAAGTAAAAAAATCAACTCACATTTTCTACCTTCTTTATCTGATGAAATTTTAATAATTTCTTTCATATTTCTTCATTTATTCATTTTATCTTAAGAAGCTGATCTTCAACCATCAGAAAAGGTTTGAACTTTTTCTTTCCCCTCTGTGCCTCACATTCTCATTGTTACACAGATGATATGATATTGTCAAAGTAATTTGTTTTTCACAGAATCAGTGCATCTGAGAACCCCACGGTTGGAAGGTCTGACTAATCTGTTTCAACCTAAAGACACGTAAAAGTCATTCTTCTCCACAGACAACTGACTATGACAACATCCGTAAATGTACTCAGCAAAGCTGGCCATGATGCACTTTGGAATTAACCTAACTGTGACGTTGTCTAGTCCTTGTTTTGAGCCCGTTTTATGGTGGTCGATGCTCTTTATCAGACTCGAACTGCTTTTGGTGCATTGGAAGCCCTCTACCTCTGCACCTTCCCTTTATCCACGCAAAATATAATAAGAGCACACTCATTATTATCCACTAGGATGTCTGCATTTTAAACAAAAAATGGAAGTTTTAAAACAACGAAGTATCAATGTGGAATGTGTAAAGTCAGTTTAAATTTCTGCATTTGGAGAACAACCTCCACTCATCCTCAAAACTAGACTATGAAACAGTTGCCTCCTATCTTCCCTAGTTATAGGCAAAGCAAATCCCAGTTCTCAAGAGTGAGAAATCACATAGTTTAAGCAACCTGATCAAGTTGATATTTATCATTTATCTTCAATATGAATATTTGATTATTATAAATCTTACCCTGATTTATGTACATAAATACTTGTTTAAAAACAGTTGGCATAAATTGATATATATCTATTCTGTGTATAAGATTTCACTATAGCATTTCCAGATAAACATAACACTATGAAATAAGACTTGGTTGTCTGGAAGTGGTGGTATCTCAGTAGTCATTAGTTAAGGATATTGGCTTACTCTCAGGAAACAAGTCAGCTGCGAATAAGGAAGCCCAGGGCTAACAAGAAGCCTGCTTCTTAGGGAAGCAA
This sequence comes from Tamandua tetradactyla, assembly GCF_023851605.1. NCBI lineage: Eukaryota > Metazoa > Chordata > Mammalia > Pilosa > Myrmecophagidae > Tamandua > Tamandua tetradactyla. The sequence continues at coordinate 12,642,715 of NC_135351.1, forward strand.
GGGATCTGGGAACTGCGCCTGACAATCAGTAGAGCTTTACTTGGTACAACAGGAATAATCTCCAAGGGGCTTGTTAAATTCCAGTCACAGCTTAAGAAACATTCATCAGTGGAGGGCAACTCTGTGTTGCCCAGGTGGTGGGCAGAACAAGACAGGAAGACAGATGTCCAAGCCTTGGGTCTAGCCATTGTGGGGGAATCCATCCTCCTTCTCCTGGAACACTGCCAGCTCCCTGAGCTGTGTCCTCAGTCCAGCACTCGTCATTCTACACACCTTCCCTGGCTGAACTCAGTGATTTGGTAGTTTCAGCTGGAGTTTCTGTATTTATGCCTCTAGTAGATAAATTGTCCCACCCTACACTTCAGCTCTTACCTGAGCTTCATTCACATCCATTTTTCCCCTGTCTCCTGAACTTTTCTGCATGTATATAAGATACGAACCTCAAACATTAGACCCAAATTTAAGTTCATAGTTTTTCATGTAATCCTTTTTTTTTGCTATCAGACAATAGGAAATTTTTTGGTTGATATCTTCATCCACCCATGTTGAAAGCTCAGAAAGCATCCTTGGCTCTTCATTATCCCTCACCATCCACATCCAATCAATAAAAATTCGTGTCCACTCAGAACCTCAGAACGTCATCATCTTTGGGATCAATAAACCCTGGTCATTCTATTGTACTTCTTTAATATTTTATAAATGTGTCCTCTCCCCTCCAACTTTTCCATCTCTGCCCTAGTTCAGACTCTCATCTTTTGCCTGGATTGTTTTTATCTTTTCCTAACTGATTTTCCTCTTTCTAGACAGGCCTTCCTCAAATAAATCCTCCCCAAAATGACCAGAAGGATTTCCCTAAGGTAGAAATTGAAATATATCATTCCCTTCTTAAAAGTCCTTCAATTATTTCTCCCTTATCAAAGATTTCTCATCAACCACAGTGGACACAAAAACTGGTGGAGGAAATACTGAGGGAAAATTATACCAAACTAGAATTATATACATGGATAAATCATCTATCAAAAGCAAGGTAAATATAAAGACCTTGCTTTATATTAGATTCTATATTAGATATTAGATTCTATATCTCAATAGATATCTATTGAGATATAGAATAGCTAAGAGTGTACCCCACACAGATCCACATTTGAAAGGACATGATACATTAAAATTATTATGAAGCACTGATATTGATCAAGTATGTCAATAAATTAATTTTCTATGGAAGGTTAAAGATAACCAAATTTTGTGTTTAATGAAAAAGTACAACATGACATGGTATTAAATGTGTAGACAAAGCATGTTCATATTCAGAAAGAGAAGGAAAATACTAAGATTTTTTAAAATAATTCATAGTTAAATGTGTAGAAAAGAAAATTAAGGATCTCAACCAAAATTGTTAACAGTAAAATCTACAGAATATGAACAAGAAAGGAAAAACAAAATAGATAAAATTATTTTTTATTAAAGAAAAATTCAGGAAAGAAAATATTGCTAAAAAGCAAGGAAATAGGCTGGTAAATATAGGGTGTAAAATGGGATGCTGTCAATAAGCATAAATACAACACTAATAACTACAAATGATAAATTTCAACTTACCTATTAAAATACACGTCATCTAATTGTCTTGGATATAAAAACAAAATCCAGATTTATGCTGCTAATGCAGACATACCCAAAGATAGCCTCACAGATAAATTTTAAAATTTTTAAATAAAGTGTAGAAAAATACTCTATTCCATGAAAATACTCTCAAAAATAAATTCAGATGTTAGTATTGATAGAAGAAAAACTAGAATATAAAGCCCAAAGCATGAATTCATGAATAAGTATAGAGAAGGAGACTACATCATTATAAAAGGAATAATAACACCGCAAAAACATAACAATCAGAAATTTGTAGCAATTAACAAATTTTTTAAACATATAAGGCAATAGCTGGCAGAATTATCAGGAGAAAAGGACAAATCTAGTTATAATTGGAGATTTCACACATATCTATTAAATAAATACTGAAGACAAATGAGTTCAGCTTTCAAATAGAACCAAATCAAGGAAATTAGAAAAAAGAAACCCTAGAGAAATCTGAAGGGAGGAGTATAGATATAATAACGCTAAGAAAGAGAAATACACTGAAAACCAAAAATGAGACATTTAATTGAGCTAAATGTCAAGGTGGCATATATTAAAAAAAAAAAAACTGGTAAAATGGCAAAAGTTAAGCAAACTTCATAAAGAAAAGCAAAGATGGCATGTATTAATCAATATCAGGAATGAAAAGAAGAACATAACTATAGATTTAGTGGAATTTTAAAACAACAATAATATTTAGGTATTTTTTCCACATACATAAAATATTTATTAAATAATATATTTTAAAATAATTGCTTCCACAAAAGAGAACAATTAGGTCACTGGAAATAACAATGAAGAGCAGATTTTATTTTGAACCATGTGGAGGTAATGCCTGATCAATAAAACTTTAAATAAGAAATGAATTTTTTAAACTGCACAAAGGTGCTATAATACAATGACGAGGTTACTGCAAATATTTTCTTTTTGAGCTGAATTTTTATTTTTATTTTTTGCTTGGGCAGGCACCGGGAATCGAACCCGCGACTCTGGCATGGCAGGCGAGAACGCTGCCACTGCACCACTATTGCCCCCACTACTGCAATTATTTTTAAAGGAACTAATTGATCATGCAATGATTGAATAAATAAATAACAGTCAAAACTAAGATGAGAAATCAAAACTACTTCTCACCCACCCCCACCTAAAAACATAAGCCACCAGACCTTCTGACACAAAGACAAATGGCCTAAATATTAAATGGGCAAATTACAGGAACAGACAATTCACAGAAGATAAAAACCAAATGGTCAAAAAGTCTATAAAAGAAATGCTCAAACTCACTTGTAACCAGGAAAATTCTAACTAAAACAAAGTGATAATATTTCATAGCATTTGAATTGGCACAGTTTTAAAAATCTGGCAATAACAAGGGTTGATAGGATGTGGGTCAAATAAAACTTTCTTGCATAGGGGCTAAGATAGTGAATTGATTCAACTACTTTGGATGACAACGTGCTACCATCGTGGGCATTTAGAAATGTGTGTGATCTGTGATTCAGGGATTTTTCTACAGAAAAGTGAAATTCTCACCCATATGCACAAGGAGATAAGAAGAATCACTGTAGCCTAGTTTGCTATAGAGAAAACTGGCAATAGCATGATTAATAATAATAAATTTTGTTATACTCATGCAAAGAATTCTATACAGCAATAAAATCAATAAAAAAGAAACACATGCAAATATATATGTAAGTTTATAGATCTAAAAAAAACAATGATAAGAGAGAAAAGAGAAAATTGCAGAAACAGATATAAAGTGTGATACATGTAAGTCAGGCCTTTATAATCCAAAGAAGTTTACTTGCTTTTATAAAACTTGGTTAAATCAGTGTTTGAAAATAGAAGGCTAATAAGTAAACGATATTATTTAAGAACTTTTTTTCTGAAAACATTCTCTTTCCTAGTCGTTTCCTTTATGGGAAAGAAAGGAAGGATTGAAACCTAAAATTAAAAAAAAATAAAGTCAAACTGCCCTCCAAAGAAACAAAATAATATTACTTTAGAGCAATAAGGTCATGGAGAAAGACTTGTGTTCAGTGAAATAATTTTATATTTGACTGTATACACTAAGAAAATACACTAAGAAAGCTATATTCTTGTCAGTGATTAGCTTCTCTTTAAATGGCATGGTATAGAAAGTCATATATTAATATACAATATTGGGCGGGCCATAGTGGCTCAGCAGGCAAGAATGCTTGCCTGCCATGCCAGAGGACCCAGGTTCGATTCCTGGTGCCTGCCCATGTAAAAAAAAAAAAATATATATATATATATATATATATATATATATATATATATATATATATACAATATTACCTCTGTAACAGCTTGAATATTGTTCCCGAAAAATTTGTGTCCACTCAGAACCTCATCGTCTTTGGGAAGAGGGTCTTAGCAGATGTGATTTGTTAAGTTCAGATGGTAATCCAACATGGGTCCCAAATCCAATGACTTTCACAGGAGAAAGGATTCACCAAGGCCCTCAGAGAAGGCCATGAAACAATAAGGGCAGATATCGAGTAAGGAAATCACAAATTTAGGAAGGCCAGGGATTATCAGCAAATACCAGAGGCTAGGAGAAAAGCATGGAAAAATTCTCCCCTTACAGTCTTTAGAGGGAGCATGACCCTGCTGGCAGATTGATTTGGACTTCTAGCCTCTAGAACTGTAAGAGAATAAACTTCTGTTGTTTTAAATCACCCAGTTTGTGTTAATTTGTTATGGCAGCCTAAGGAAATTAATAGAACCCCTTAACTAGTTTTTTAATTAAAGAACTTAAAAATATTAAAAATAGAAAGCTGAAAAACAAGTGAACCAACCGTGGAAAGAATATAAGGAGGAAGCAGCATGGACATCCCTTGACTCACAAATGCTTTTCTTTGTTTCTTCCTCTGAAAGGCCAGCTGTGTTCTCCACTTCGGATTCTGCTTTCTCTGTTTCAGCCATTGAACAAACTGGAAATTCAGGGGGAAGCGGAATATGTCTCTCCTGGTTTTTCTCAGCATCCAAATGCAGAGGAAGTTTAATTACCTACTGGGAAATAAATTTCTCATCTGAACTGTTGAAAATATTACACACGCAGTTCTTCTCCAGAACAATGATATAAGCTGCAAAATCTACAAGGCCAAATTATGAATTCAATTTTCAAAATCTCACATTTTCTTCTGTTTGGTTGCATTGCAATGAATACATTTTTTGTACTAAAGATTTATATAATTGCTTCAGATTTTGCCAAATTTATTAACTTTTTCTCTGCTTTAATTTATAGTTTTTCTTTATTTCTTTCTTGCAAATAATCCTGGTTTCCTAACATTCATGGTGGAATGAAATGAACAGATATCCATTCAGTATTTATTATATGCAAGAGATTATCTTTTCTTTTCTTCCTTTTTTTTTTTTTGCATGGGCAGGAACTTTTTGCATGGGTAGGAACCAGAAATCGAACCCGTGTCTGGCATGGCTGGCTAGAACTCTGCTTGCTGAGCCGCCGTGGCCTGCCTGAAGAGATTATCTTTTAAGCTCAAAAATAAATGATAAAATTGTAGAATCTAGTTGCAAATATATAGGTATTCAGTTCGCAATTCTTACAACTTCTAAGCTTAAAAATTTGATAACAGAGTGCTCCCAATGGCATGGGAAGTGAAATATTCTGAGAAGTGAGTAATTGACAGAAAAAACTTCCCTGGGAAAGAGAAAGGTTATAGGCTACCTTGTTTACATAATTTTCTTTCTTCTTAACTTTACACCCATGCTATGGGGAGGCTGAATCAGAGTTATTCTCAAACCTAATGCTCACTTAAACACTCAGGGTTGAAGCTGAGTTCTCTCCGTAACACCATCCTGGTGAAACAGGTGAGATCGTAGCTAAACCACCTGCCTTGGCTCTGCCAGGTCTTCTTTAGCGCGTGACAATTCTTCACTAACAGACATGGGAGAAAAATCATCATGACTTTTAGTCGTGCCCTTTAATTCTCTAAATTCGACGTTGCAACAAGCCATGTTTCTGCTCTGTCATCTGCTTTGCCAATTCCCAAGTTATTCTTTTTCTGAGTATCTCGAAAAGGAATATCCACAATTTACAGGAATGTTTGCGCTTGGAAACTCACACTGAAATAAACATATCCAGTAATTTCACTGACAAGGAAAGTGGGGTTTTGAGTTAAGAATTTTGGGTGGTTGTTTTCGAGCTTATGAAAGAGAACCACTTCTGCCCCAACTTATTCTACCTTCCATCAGCAAATCATCTATTTGCTATAATGGTACTATTTTCATCAATAAGACTCAATAAGCGCCCATGAAACTTAAAGAAGGATGAAGTCCTTATTATAGTCTAGCAAACAAGACTGTAAGCAGACAATTACATCTTGCAATGGATAATGGGCAGTAGATTCTGCCGATAAATCAATCTAATGATAATATTTCTTTTTTTCACAATGTTTTTATAAATACTAAATCAGAAGAAGAAAGGAAAAAAATTAGTAATTTATTCAAATGCAAGCAGATTTTGATGAAATCTAAGTATTTGTGTATCAAATAACAACTTTCTCTAGGCCTTGTAAGTTTTAAGCATCACATCTTGTTTTTAACCTCAAATGTAAATTATTTTTACCCATAATGCCAGGATTGCTTAAGCTGTCTTTCATGAGACAAAGTTATTAGTAATTCCCATGCCAAAATTGACAGAACACTGTATTTTAGGTAGCAATTGGTGAAAAAGTTAATGAAAAATTACAGATGCCTTTCATACTATCTGAAAAAAAGAAAATTTGACCAAAGTTTATTTCCCTTTATCTCTTGGTACAGTCCCAAAGCTAACATTTTTAAAAATATATTGCTATTATTTTTCTATAATTTGTCACTAAATTTTATTGATTTTTAAATAAATCTTTTAGATTTATTCAATGGCAGGCACCCTGAACAAAGTGACCACATTTTATCCCTCTTGTATCTCTAGAACAGGCATTGCCCAATATACAATAGCTGCTCATATAGCCCAATTCTAGCGCCATGTTGATGAGGCTAGGAACCGAGTCTGCTCCAGCAGCATTAAGTTGTGAAATGAGAACCAGAAGACTTGGATAGCACTCTTGACTCATTTGCAAAATAGAAGGTCAGAATAAATTATCTTTAAGATTCCTGCTAACTCTAGAATTTCCTTTTTTTTTTTTTTTTTTTTGCATGGGCAGGCACGGGGAATCAAACCTGCGTCTCTGGCATGGCAGACAAGAACTCTGCCTGCTGAGCCACCGTGGCCCACCCTAACTCTAGAATTTTACTCCTTTCTAGCACCAAGTCATCAATATTAAGATGTAACTACTTTTTACAATTTTATGATATTTAATTGAAATTTTCAATAACATGAGAGAAATTGAGAGACAACAAAGAATCAGCTCTGAAATTTTTTTAAGCTTTTTTTTTTCCCCCACTTATAAAATCTTATTGCAAACCTGAAAATAGAGATTGCAAAGCCAGTGGTCCAAGTCCTGGCAAATCAAATCTTCAGTATTCTTGAAGTTGCTGATGCTTTGGTCATAACAGCCTCGGAGAAGGGGACACTTGAATTTTCCCTCTACTACATCAAAGTTATCATCACACATAGGGAAAACTGCCCAGCCCACAACCGGATCAAGACAAATATGTGTCCCATGGAGAAAGAAGAGCTCAAAAATAAAAGCCATGCCAGGTTTAATGTCTTTCTTAGGAGGAAATGCCTAGAAAACATTAACACAAAGAAACATCAGATGTTTATATTTTAAGAAACACACCATATTCAGACATGCCTATAAATAGTTTAAAATTTAAATAAGGAGTTGACCTGTACTATTACTGTCCACCCCTATAACTCACTATTGGATATATTTCCACAAATAACCTTTCCAGTCCAAGGTAACTGAGCAACTACACCACCATAAAAAAGCAACCCAAACAAAAAGAAAATTTTGACCCTGTCAGTTCAAGATTCTGCACTCTATTTTATGAGCGTTAAGAACCAAGCTTGTAAAATGTTATTTAATGTGGTAATCTATACAGTCACACCTCCTTACCTGAGCTGGTGCTTCTATTGTATAACTTATTTTTATCTTTTGTCACTATTATTGTTTTATATGCCTGCCCCTCATCTTTGCATCATTTACATTCTGCTGTAAAAGAATATATGTTTTTTTTAAAGAAGTGATTAAATAAACCATCACAAGTCAGAGAAACTAATCTTAGGTATAATGATAACTTGAATTGCTATTGGAAGAGAAAGGTCTACCCCTTCAAGTGAAAACAGGGTCCCATTTCATTTTGTGACTATTCTGTTTATTTCAGTTGACACCATTATGTTCATCACTGGGCAAACCATCTGTCAATGCTAAATAGCATAAGGTGTGAAGATGGATGAAATGATCAGATTGACTGAGGTCATGTAGAAAAGTCTATCCCACTGCCTTTAAAAAAAAAGGAAAATGGAAGATGTGATTTTTTTTTTTTTTTTTTTAGTATAAAGGCTTGGTTTCTTTCTGTGTAAATAATTAGAAATAGGAAAAGATAGGAATTTGTCGAAGATTATTTTACAATATATACAGTTAAAAATGCATAGGTATAGTTTATATGATTTATGTAAATATTCCAAGACTCCGTTTAGGTTTAAAATGAAACAGGAACATCTGTTGAAAAATGCCATAACCCTGTGGCAGCTGTTATTAAACCGTTAACAGGATCAGGTTTCATTTAAACCAGATTTACCATTTTCACAACAGCCCATGGGAAAGCTAAAAACATTAGGCACAAATTACTGACAAGAGAGATCCTTAATCAAGCTGTAGTTTTCATTTGGCTAGTGGGTTGTGAGTAACTTTTGCGATATGAGAATAAAAGCTCAATGAGGAGAAGGAGGAAGACCGAAGTCAGAAACCTGTTTCGGGCCATCATTTAAAAATAAAGCTGGACTGATGCTACAAATAGTGTTTGCATTGTCTTTATCTCTGCATTTAAAAGGGGGAAATTAGTGCCCTCTTATACTAAGCTGGTCTTATTCAGTGTCATAACTGAAATGCATGAAGTAATGACTTGACTCATACTGGTCCAAGTGTAACTAATTTCATTGTGGTCTTGGTTAAGCCACCTTTCTTTCTGTATCTGTTTCCATATGTTTGAGTTCCTCCTCAATAAAAGACAGACGTATAAATGTCTTCCTTACAGGGCTGATGAGATAATGGATATAAAAATGCTCAAGACAATTTGTAAAATGCACAGTATCAATTTTAAAAAATTATCCTACTTTCTTCTAAAATGACTGGACTTATAATTCATTATTTTCTCTTTTTGATTAGAGCAGTTGTATGTTTACAGAAAAATCATGCAGATGATAGAGTCCCCATGTACCCAATTAATAACACATTAGTGTGGTAGATTTGTTATAATCAATGAAAGAATATTATTATAATTGCACTATTAACCATAGTCCATGGTTTACAGAAGGGTTCACTGTGTTGTGTGGCCCTTTGGTTTTTAAAAATTTCTATTCTTGTAATATATATATATATATATATATAATATTATATATATATACAACCTATAATTTCTCCTTTTGACCATATAATATATAATATATGTTATATTATATATTTATATGCAATCTATAATTTCTCCTTTTGACCACATTCAAATATGTAATTCAGTGCTGTTAATTGCATTCACAATGTTGATTTGAGTAAAGAGGAGAAAGGAATATTTAAGATGAAAACAAATCTATAAACATGTATAGCACCGGCATCTTTTTTGTGCATGAGAAATAGTTCAAGGTCACCACTCACATATGAACACAATGCAGCCTGGTGTGTATCTCTAGCTACGTAGATGTGAGGCTGCCCCTCTTGCACAAAAGGGACATCATCGCAACCTATTTTACAAGACAAAGGAGTCACATGCAACTGCCCTGGCAGTGCCTAAAATAAAAAGCATACAAAGTAGACCATACCAAGTCACTTATATCAATTGAAAAGGAAGATAAAACCATAAGCTATCAAATAAAGGAATTTACTTTATCTGACAACAGTTGTCCTATTTTATTCTTTGAATGTCCATGTCTTCCTAGGTGTCATGGGAGAAATCTTTTGCCCTGTAATGTGTAGCTTGGGGCTCCTTCTTTTCTTCTCTGGCAAGAAAGAATCACTAAGTTTAACTTGAACTCTTAGGGATCCTTTCCACAAACCTGAATATTTCCATGTTTAGCCAACGACGTGATGTCTCCACAATTATTATTCATTAGCTTTGTTATGAATACAATATGTTAAGAGGAATAAATACATTAGGCCTCCCCTCCTTTCAGTTTTTGCTTTTTTTTTTTTTAAGGTGCATGGTCTGGGAATCAAACCTGGGTCTCCCGCATGGAAGGCAAGCATTTTACCACTGAACCACCCATGCACCCCTGATCTCCCCTCTTTGATGATTTGGAGCTATGTAGCCCCAAAAAACATGTTCTTAAACTTTATCCATTCCTTTGGACACAAACCCATTGTAAGTGGGATCTTTCGATGAAGTTAATTAAGTTAGGGTGGTCCAATTCAATCAGATACCTCTTAATTCTATTACTGAAGTTCTTTCCAGGGAGAATGAAATTCAGAGAAAGACAAGAAAGCCATAAAAAGAGCAGCCAGAAACTGAACATCAGCAGAACCCAGAAGAGAAAGGAGAGACCGCCACGTTCACTGCCATATGAAAGAGGAGCTGAAGACCAGGGATCTTGTGGACAAAAAGAAGTTTATAGGAAACGAAATCCCAAACTGGATTAAGCCCTTCTTATATGAGTTAGGACGAGACACAGTTTAATCCCTGGGAACAGAAGTAGTTGAAGGAGTTTAGCAGTTTCTGGGGAGATTTTGCAAGACAAAGGAGGAGCTGGCTAAACTTCTAACAAACATGGGTCAGTACGGCATATTGGAATGCATATCAGCCCAGGCACAGAATGAGATCTCACTGTTTACCAGTTTTTATCAATAGAACTTTCTTAGGCTCCCCAGAAAATGTAGGCAAGTGGGGAAGGCCTGGAAGACAAAACAATTTCTCCTGTGGTACAAAAATTGGGGGACAGAGCTGGGAGACAGAGCATGATCTCACAGTCACATGATGCTTAGATACCAAGCTCAGCTGGAAAGAAGAGCTTTACACATCACAACTTTTGAAACAAGTGGTGAATTGAAGCAAACTGAATTGCAGCCCAGCCCCATGTTAGCTTACTTGCTAATTCAATCAGCAAGATGAGCCCTTCACCCTAGCTCTCCTCAGATTTTTTTGAGGTAGATAAATATTTTCTACTTCAGTCTCTACAATGTATTTATACACAACGTCTGGCATATAATGCCAAATTATGAGTCATAGTTTCTGAGTACCATAAAATGTACTGCTTTGGAAGGAAGCAATACTTACAGGGTGGAATAGCCCTGCATAATGTAAGATGACTGCATTTGAATTATCACCTTATGTGCTCTAAAAGAGGGGAAAAGAAAAGAAAGACAGTTAATGGAAATGGATCTACAGTTGCCATTAATGACAAGGATTAAAATAATCTTATAATTAAGATAAAGAAATTAGAGGATAAGGTAGAAAGAATCAATAAAAGAATGGAAAATATCAATAGATATTGATATCAATATCTTTTAAAAATTTCAAGAACAGAAACAATAAAATATCTGAAATTAACAACTCACTCAATAACAGCTATTATACATAGCAGAAGAAAGACAAGTAAACTCCAAGTCAGGTCAATAGAAATTATCCAACCGAAGCACCCATAACAGAGCATAAAATTCCTATGGGACAATGATAAACAGTCTAAAGCCTACATGCAATTGGAGAACTGAGAAAACAGAAAGAAAATGGTGCAGAACAAATGACTGAAGAGACATTGACTGCACATTTTCCAAAACTGATGAAAGACATCAACTCACAGAACCAAGAAGTGATGACAATTCCAAGAAGGAAAAAAAATGCAAAATAACATTCTTTCATAGTCAAATTGCCAAAAATCAAGAACAAAGAGAGAACTTTAAAATAAATGGCCATCTATGATATCTAAGAGACAAGTCCATTAAGGGCTGTCAAATGTCATCCTTAGTCAAGTTAACATATTTCCTTATCATCAAATCTTGAATTCAATATAAAATATTTCACATCACATGGAAAATCTTATATTCTGCCAAGTTTCTTCACTCTGAACTCCAATCACATGAATTTACCTGATATCTCTGGCAGTGGACAGAAGTTTCCCAGAAACTTTGGTTCAGTGTAAGCTTCATTTTTTGCTGGTTAGTAGGCTATTTCTTGCCACACTGATATCTTATATTTACCATGCAAATTGTAATTCCTTAGCATTACATTCAAGGCCCCCAGTGCAGCCACACACCAATCTAACTTTCCAGTTGTGTTTCCTATTGAATGCATGCTCATTTTCTCAAATATCTGCCCACCACACAAACACACACACATACGCACATAAAGTCTATATTTTCTTAAGGAAGTCTCTTCATCAGGAAATTCCCGTCTTCCCCCAGGGTTTTGCTCATTATAATTTTACAAACCTTAAGTCTTTGGTTTGAACAGGACCTTTGAAGTGACCATCTCTCTTCCACAGATTTTCAAGCAGAAGTATAGGCAGAGATGCTGGTCGGACCTGGACGTAAACTGGAGGACTTGCAATTTTTCATAACAACTACCAAGGTTTTCTAAGAATTTTTTTAAAGTCCTTAATACTTACAGTGAATAATAAAAATAATAACAAAAGAGTTTTAAGCATACAGTGACCTCAGAAAAGGGCATTTATTAATTATTTTTTTAATTGACAAACCAAAACAAAACACAAACATGAAAATTCTTAGCACACAGACATTCCATACTTGGTGTACAATCAGTGGCTCACAATGTCATCACATAGTTGTATATTCATCACCATGATCACTTCTTAGAACATCTGCATCACTCCAGAAAAAGAAATAAAAAGAAAAAAACTCATACATACCATATCTCTTACCCCTCTCTCTCATTGACCACTAGTATTTCCATCTACCCAATGTATTTTAACCTTTGTTCCCTCTATTTTTTTTCTATACCTCTTTCCACTCCCTTTCATTGATCACTAGTATTTCAATCTATTTGGTTTAATATTTATTCCCCCTATTATTTGTTTATTTTTCATTCATATTTTTATTCATCTGTCCATACCATAGAAAAAAGGAGCATCAGACACAAGGTGTTCACAATCTCATAGCCACATTGTGAAAGCTGTATCATTATACAATCATCTTCAAGAAACATGGCTCCTGGAACACAGCTCTATAGTTTCAGACATTTCCCTCCAGCCTCTCCATTACACCTTAACTAAAAAGGGGATATCTATTTAATATGTAAGAATAACCTTCAGGATAACCTCCGGAATCTGTTTGAGATTTCCCAGCCACTCACACTTTATTTTGCCTCATTTCTCTCTTCCCCCTTTTGATCAAGAAGGTTTGCTCAATCCCTTGATGCTGAGTCCCAGCTCATTCTAGGACTACTGTCCCACATTGCCAGGGAGGTTTACACCCCTGGGAGTCATGTCCCACATAGAGAGGGGGAAGGCAGTGAGTTTGATTGCCGTGTTGGTTGAGAGAGAGAGTCCACATCTGAGCAATAAAAGAGGTTCTCTGGGGGTGACTCTTCGGCCTAATTTTAAATAGGCTTAGCCTATCCAGAAATGGGCATTTTTAATTTTGTTGAGGAACACAGATTATCTAATGAGGTTATGGGTAGGATATATGACACAAAATTTGAAAAACAGTATTATATTCAACTTCTTGCCCAGACAGAAATCTTTTCTATAACCTACTAGACAGTTGCCCATTCTCTGCCTAAAACCTACACTGATAGGATTGTTTGCCAATCCATACAGTAAGCCAATCTGTGTTTGAACCCTTCTAATTGCTAGAAATCTCCCTTCCTTTTTGGCTAGTTATGGTGTTATTACTATTGTTCACCAAATATTTCAAGTTCCTCAGCTTCTAAACACATAGTGAGATTGCACTTCCTGCCCCCTGTGGCTAGGTAGAGCCATTTCACTAGTTCTGGCAAGTGAACTATAAGAGGAAATGGCATGCATGACTTTTGTGCCAGAGCATTTAATTGTTAGTTATAGACCCTCCAGAGGTCTCCTCTCTTCCCCTTAGCCACAAAGACAAGCAACCCTCCACCCTCCAGGTGACAGCTTTTCTATCCTTTTTTTTGCGGGGTGGGGGAGGTGCATGGTCCGGGAATCGAACCTAGGTCTCCTGCATGAAAGGTAGGCATTCTAACCTCTGAACTACCCATGCACCCTCTTCTATCTTCTTTTAAGAATGGATAGAGAAGCAACCTGGCCATCTTTGAAATAGACTGTAGCATGAATGAAAAATATGGTTCCATTGTATTTAGTTAGTAAGATGGGATTTTTGTTACCAAAGGATAAGCACACTTACGTTGACTGATTCACGGGCCCTGTTCTGTATAAACGCAATTCCAGCCTTCATAATTCTATAAACATTATCACTGTGCAAAGATAGTCTCCGGGTTATAGGCCTAAGTCACTGATACAAAGGCAAGTACCTAGTGGTGCTTTGTCAGGGTCTTGATGAAGCCAATAGTAGGAGAACATACAGAGACTCACAACTTCACTCCAATAAGGAAGCAGAATACCAGATAGCACTTATGATGCACCTCTGAAGTCTACAATGGTGCCACTCAGACATCTCCTTATTTGCAAACCTTCTAAGTGCATCATAAACGGTTCTCCTGATTTATAAATAGGTTACTTCAATTCCAATTTTTCAAACCTGCCCTGTCTAATTGTAAAGGGAAGCTATATATCCTAGTGGTGAAAAGTGTGGGATTTGGCAAATAATAAACCTGGAATCAAATCCCAACTTACCAATTAAATAAGTAACCTACTGTCTTCGGATCTTAGTTTCACCATTTATAATGTGCTGATGGTGGAAGGAAGGGTGAAGGTGGCGGGGGGGACAGCCACCTGGTAACAGGGGATGGTGGCTGGAGGGAGGGAAAGAACGGAAAATGAATCGAACAGTGTCTTCCACCTCTAACATTCTGTGAATAGCAAGGGCAGTCCAGAAAGTAAATCAATATACTTAATTTGCATTAGAAATAACAAAATGTTCTTTTGAGGGCAGACAACTCTGGACAGATAAGTGAGAACTGATGCCACAGCATAGGGTAAACTAGACTATCCAATGAAAGTTTAATAGTGCCATTATTTTCATTTCCATTCCTTCAGCCAAGCTAAATAAATAGGCAAATTAGCTCTAATCTCCAGTCTCACTGCTGTAGGATAAAAGAAAATAATTACTCTTGGAAACTAATCTTGGCCAAGGAATCAAGGACAGAAGATAGAAGAAACTCAGTGCTCTTAGATATAACTATGGTAGTATCAAGTCTCCATTTTTGCACATTGATTTGTTCTAATTCTTTAATCCTAAAAAGTAGCATAATATCAACAGTTATTAATATTAACACTTTAAGAGATTACTAAATGCAAGGCACCTTTCTAAGCACTTCATCTTTATTAATCACCACAGCAATTCTATGACACAAATTCTATTGTTAATCCCATTTTATAGGTGATATGACTGAGGCAGAGAGGTCACAGAACTAGTGGACATAGAGTGGAGAGGGTAGAGCTGGGATCTGAATTTCAGCTACCTGCTGCAAAGCCATTCATGCTATGTGCCCTGAATGTTGGGGAGGAAGGACATCAGATTCTCTATCTTGATTTCATGATGTAAGCACTCTACCTTATTGCTTGCTCTTCCCATTTTCCTCCAGGCTAAGAGACTAGACTCTGACTTCAGATGTCTAGCTCCATTCAGCTTGTCCTTGTCTTTTAAAATGCTCACTTTAGATTTGTACATCAAAGCGGACATAGAGCACACAAAGGAAAAAACATTTGTACCCCAATAAAACCCCAGTCTTCCAGGAACCTTACAGAATGAGTGCTTCTAAAGGGTGACTTTTACCGAGCAGCTTTTAGAAGATGAATTCTGAATTTAAAAACTTGCTTAAATGAAGGACACAATCTGGCAATCTCTCAAACTGCTACTCCCTGAATCTAATTTTACCACTTCTTATGAACTACCTTAATCATTTGAGAACATCACTCATCATATCATGTTCCAATACGATGATAGGCGGAGATGAGCAGCCCTGAAAATTTACTTTGTCTAAGAATTATCTGATGGTGCTTTCTAAAACTACAGATTTTCAGGCCCCACTCCCAGCCCCGAATCAGTTAAGTATGGGGAGAAGCATCCGCACTTTTACCAAATTTGACCGAGATTCTGTCGGCCCTTTAGATCAAACTTTGAGAATCACGGCTCAGTAAAGACGTAAACATAAACGACACATGCCTGTGTTTCCTTGTTCGTTAATCTGCTTTACCTTCACTGTTTAAGACAATGATATTTCTCTACAAAATCTAACTGGCAATTATCTGAAAAATTACTGGGAAAAAAAATAGAACTCTCCCACCATTTTTCCCATCAAACCTGACTGAAATCAAAAAGAAATAAATGGTATATCATCTCATCATATCTCAATTCTGTGGCCTGACCTCAACCTCAATATGTCATAACTCATGTCATCATGTGCTACTCAAATGTTCAGCTAAGAATATTTCACTCTAGAGATATGGCAAAACCTAATTGAATATTTTAATTTGGAAAATTCAGTTCTGGGATTCCTCTGCCTCCCCTCCCCCCTTCCTTCTTTTTTTCTGAGTGTGAAAACAAAAAGTTGAATTTTCTTTTCAGTTTCTTCTTGTTAGGAGTAAGATAGATCTTTCCTCTCAGTGTCCCTGAGAGTTGAACACATTGGGGAAAAATTGGGCACAGCCCATTACTTTTACAAGCCCCAGTGACTGAGCCTCAATACACAAAAAGATGGCATTTTGGAACATCTGCAACCTGATTAGATCAAAGACCAGCAAATTAACTACAAATGGTTTTATAAGGAACATGCAAACATGTCATTTGGAAAGGAGAAAACTTTAGGTAATAATTTTTGATCAACATTTTCCCTTTGGGCAACCAACCTTGGCCCCAAAGATGTCTAGCAATAATTTTTAATGCTTGTACAGCATTTTCTATTTTACAAAACTCCTATATGCACATAATCTCATTTGGTCTTCCTGTCAATCCTGTTGTGCAGTTGATATAAGCCCATTTTACAGGTGACTGAAAAATGATTTGAGAAAATTAATGACTTGCTTGTACTTCCCTAGTTACTAAATTGTCAAGCCAAGATTCAAACCCAGGGCAGTGCAACAGTGGCTCAGTGGCAGGATTCTCTCCTGCCATGCTGGAGACTTGAGTTTGATTCCCGGTGCCTGCCCATGCACAAAAGAAAAAAAAAAATTCAAACCCAGATTTGACTATGCCAAAGACCTCAGTTGATATTCCTGATTACCTCCATTCACTCATTCCACGCATTTATTAAATGTCCATTTTGCACTCAGAACCATTTTTGGCTGAAGATTAAAAATAAATGAATAAAATAACCAAGCTTCTTACTCTCACTGAATGAACTATAGTCTGGTGAGACAAAGAATAAATGAAAGGATGGGTAGGAGAGCCAGAAAGCATGACTCACAGCCAAGATTCAGACCTGACTCTGCTTATCAGAATTTCTTCACATCTAAAATTCTTCTGAGCTTATTTTACAGATGGCCAAACTCATCACTGAGAGACCAGGGTCTGTGTAGAAACACTTGTGTCCTGAATGACCCCTGAGATAATATATATAAAAGTCATCTTCCTTGGAACCAAGATTCTGGGAATGAATCATAGGAATCAAATAAAACCAGAAAGGTCCTTCAAAAGGAAGATAAGATGCAGCCTCCTAGCATATTTCTACCATCCTATAAGCTACCAATTAGAATAAGCAACATGAATCCCTCTCACTCCCTTCGTTTCCATCATATAAATCTCCTTTAGTTTCTGGACCATGTAGACAGATCTGAGCTTGCCTCCTGCCTCCTTGCTGATTGACCTTACAATAAATCTCTTTCTTTTCTCACAAGCTTGGTGTCATGGTATTGGCTTCTACGTGCATTGGGCAGTGAGCCCATCGCTCAGTAACATAAGAACTAAATAAACAGGAAAATGTCAGTAGTGATAAATGTTCTAATGAAAATAAAATAGTAATCCGCTAAAAAAAAAATGGCTAGGGAATGGGGACCGATTCTTTCAAGAAAACTCTGCCTGAGGAGGTGACACGTAATCCTAGATCTGCTGTTTCAAGATATGAGGAAAGAGCTAACAGGTAGAAACCAATTTAATTCATGGGTCCTACAGCAAAAATGGGCATGATGCGTGTTTAGAGAACAGAAAGCCAAGGCTTCAATGAAATATACAGAAGACGAGGTTGAGATAAATTCGAGAGGTTGATAGAGGCCAGGTCATGTAAGATTCAATGGCTCATTTGGATTTTATTCTAAATGCAATGGAAAGCCATTGGAAGATCTTAAGCAGGGGATTGACATGATCTGATTTGCATTTTACTAAACTGACTTTTATTGATCCTTGAGTTTAGTGATGCTTTTATTTGAATACAAATCTTTTCTTTCCATCGTTACAGGCTTTCAGAGCCCATCGGTTCAGGATCCTTGACTATCGCTTGGTTCATCCATGAAGCAGATGGGCAGCAAAAGGTAGCCAGATCTGTCCTTTGCAGTTAACAGGGCTGTGTGACCTTGGAAAAAGCCTTGCCCTGCTCAGTCCTTTGTGATTTCGCTCTGTGTTCATTTGAGAATTAATGCCTTAAAAGTAATTGTAAAGCATTTTGTATAGATGTCGAAATATTAAAGCATATTCCCTCTGAATGTGAGAGTTCAAATATAGAAGCAAGTTCCTCCTCTTTAGAGAATTCAAAATGATTTGATTGTTGAATCAAATGCAAAGTGAATAAGAGCTTCTATTTTGTAACTAGGGCATTCCTAGCACTGAATACATTGGATGTGAGTAGATTTAGAGAGCAGACCCGAAGGACAAAGATGGATATTACAGTGCTTTGAAAGCATTTCCAATAAAATGGAGAATGTAAATCTGCATAAAGCACCACAGAACATTTTAAAGTTACAAAAAAAATTCAACTAAAAGTAAAACTCTACTAATAGTCGTCTACTTGAAGACTGCACTGTGACTCTAAAATTATTATATTTGTTAATTTACTAAAATCATTTATGGAGATAGCCATATTTCAAGATGTTAAAGATACAGCAGTAAACACCACAGATAAAAATCTGTACTCTCAAGAAACTTATGTTCTATGACTACTAGATTTCCTTAAGTTTAAGTGTCCACCTGCCAATAGCATGTACTATAACAGCCTCATTCCTAAACATGAATTTGTTACATAATACAGATCTAGTCCTTTTGGAGGACAGAAGAAAGTGACTGAAGATAGAAAGAGAAGTTTGACTTTAGAAATAAAAGCAAGTCTGGTAAAAGTACAGACTTTGTGAAAATAGAAAGAATGATTATAGGAATTGAATAATTTACAGAGATGGAAAACCCAGTATATTCATTGTTGATGCTTCTTTCAGGGTGGTCTGTGAGCTCTGGAGACGTTCTAGACTGTGGAGTCAGTCACATCTGGGTTTGAGTCTCAGCTTCAAACACTTGAGCAAATCCTTATCTCTCAAACTTCAGTTTCCTCATTTGAAAAATGGGTTTAACCACGGTTGGTTTGTACGTAGTTTGCGTTCAATAATGTATAATAAGCACATGATGATGCAATTGGCACACTGCAGACACTCAATAAATGTTACTCTTCTTCTGCCAGAGAATTAGTAATACAGTAAAAAAATTTTTAAAAAATTTAAAAAAGGTGACTTTCTCTGCTTATGGCCTGGAAATCCATTCCCCAGCATTACATCTCCCAAGAGTGAAGTCAAAACAGCATCACATAAATTTAATAGAAAGTGAGATTTCCTCAAGGAGAAAATAAAGAATGCTCTAGTTAGGGAAAATTCTTGAAGGAATGTTTTGATGGGCTGGAGAAACGTAACAGAGAGGAAAGTAGGGAACATTCTATATGGAAGACTAATATTATAATGATACAAATAATTTAAGCTAATAATTATTTCCTACATGCAATATACTAGGCTAAGCAGTTTATACATCATGCTATTTAATGCTCACTATTACAAAGGTGTTTGATTCCCATTAACAGTTGAGGAAACTGATTAGGTTTCCTGAAGTCTTCCTCCTGAAGTCTTAGGAGCTTGTAAGGAGCAGAACCCGGATTCCATACCTACTCAACCTCATTGTAAAAGTGTATTCTTAGCTACCACTCAAAGTGCCAAGTTTGTGTTTATTTGGGTAGGAGTGAGGGAAGAAGACCAGTGAATGTTCCTTTACTTGATTGAAGAGGACTGTAGGTAGGAGCAGGGGAACGTGAGTGAGGGAATTAGGAGATAAGTTGACAGAGTTGCAACCCACACATGGTGATGCTGAGAGAATGCCCAGGGACCACAAAGTGCCATGAAGGAAAAGTCACTTGTGACCTGAGCTTTCACCAGCCAGGAAGACCCCTTGACCAGCCAGAGTGACACTTTCAGGAACCACCAAAAAGGACCTTCTAAAGCCCACAATGTAAAATATCCCAGGGCTATTCATTATTTAAGGCAATAACAAATAATCAATAAAAGTGATCATGCACAGTCTCTGATTGCCTAAGACCACTCCTCGCTAGGAGTTCTAAAAATATTTCAATTCATAGATGTGAAATGCCATGCAGAAAAGAACATCTTGCAAGATGTCAGGTTCATCATATTTTAAGAACTCATAGTTAGGTCATTTTAATCCAATTTCTGATATATGCAGTTTTCAGAAAGCAATTCAGGGAAGAACACTTTGACCAAGACTAATGACAAGAAAATGAACTATATTCTTCATGTACGTATTGGAATTGGAACGTTGCCGAAGTACTTTGCCATCTGAAGTATTTACGAAGCTTTAAATAAAAAATAAATTTGCCCATTTTGCTGAAATTGAGCATCCTCTTTTTCAGACATAAAAGTTCAAACTTATTAACATCAAAGCTATATTTTTAAATAAGTGCCAGTATCAGCCAGATGACTGCATGTTAAGTGTCTTGAAATTTCAAGGAAAGGCACTAAATTTTTCACAGTATTTGTGTTTCATTCTCAGTGTAATAAAAATATGCCACCTTTTTTAATAACGAATAATGGATCCCCAATTTGATTTACATGCATGGATTAAATGTCGTGTTTGAAAAGTTGCTATTTTATTCATACTGGATTTCCCTCCAGTAAAACAAAAATGAGCCCATCTACTACTATAATTATAGTAGTATAATTGCCACATCAATGTATAAATATTAACTGGGTGATACACTTTTTAAAGTTCTCTAGGTACAAGAAGTGGTATGATAGAGCAGTGAGTTTAGGTGAGGTTTTCTTTAGAACTTTCGAGGTGCCAATATATACCTTAAAATTTGCCAAAATCTCATACATATAATATGGCTCTGTCAAAGGAATAAAGGGAGCCAGACTTCCCTCCTTTCACAAATCAAGTTTATTTCAAGGATGCTAGATTTACACATTGGTTTCTAAAATATTGAAGTCTACTGTCGCTCTTTCTTTCTGCTGGAAAAAGGACAATTCATTGCCATCAGTTTTTTGTGAGCCCCATAGTTAATCCCCTCCCACCTTCCTTACCCACCTTTCTATATGCACATTGCACAACTGAAGGACAAGTCATTTCACGCAATGCCCAAATGCCCTTTGGCTGATCCAAAACTTATTTTAGAAATAAGATGAGATTTTTTTTTCCTTGAAAGCATCCAAGATTCAATTTGCAGAAGCTACCCAGGTTATGAGCACTTTAAGAGGAAGGCTTTGCTTTGTTTCTCCAGCACTCAATATAGTACTTGGTATGTAGAAGGACCTAAATCAGCCTTTCAGCTATCTGCTGCTGCATGAAAGACTGCTCAAAAATGTAGTCACTTAAACAACAACCATTTTACTCTCTCTCTCAAACAAGGGTATTTGGGCAAGGAGGTTCTTCTCCGCCACACGTCATCAATTGGCATCACTTTGTGGTATACGGTTGGTGGCGAGGCTGAGCTGGAGGGTCCAAGACAGCTTCCCTCAAATACCTGGCACTTTGGCAAAGGCAAATAGAAGTCCAGGCTCAAGTGGGACCTTCTTACTCTCTTATAGTCTCAGGGTCTGGCCATATGGTCTCCCCAGAAATCTAGTTGGATTTCTGAAACAGCAACTCAGGATTCTAAAGTGAGGTTTCCAAACAGAAAGGAAGTGAAAGCTGCCAGTCCCTTAAAACCTGAACCCAGAAACTGGCACATCACTCATTATATTCTGTTGGTCAAGTAGTCAGCAGGAGGAGTGGCCAAGAATTTATAGCCATCTTTAATCTACCACAATAGGCCATTGATTACTGAATGAACAAAAATATACAAAATATATTGTGCAATACAAACAAAATAAATCTATGTGGCTATTTATATTGCAAGAGGCTATGGTTAACCCAACAACTGCCTTCTGACTTCACATCAAACGTGGAAGATTTCCAATGACTAAGCAAGCTAATGTGCATTCAGAAGTGCTACTTGCTGAGATTCCGTATTTGTTTTGATTCTTCTGTTATATGTACTTTTCCCCAAGTTTAAAGTTCTTATCTATTTATCAAACTAACTGCTCAGTTTTACAGTGAACAAATAATTTAATCAGCCTAGATTAGACTGGCAATGAAAAAGAAAATGAAGGTCAGCGTGCAGGTAATTAAGGTAGTTCCAGGAAACAAGTTTATTCTTGCAGCAAACTAGAGCTTTTATATGTGTTTTCTTATGCTATGATTTTTAAAGAAAGTGTTCTTAGGTGTCTTCTAGGATAAGAAAGAGCAATTCACCTATTTTTATTTGCAAATGCCAGAAAGCATCTGGAGAAATTTTTGCTTGGTCTTAAAAAAAATCAAGATCGCAATTAACATAACATCAAGGAGATACATTTGAGGAGTTCACCACATGCAACCAAGTACTCTGGAGATTCTCAGGAGACATCTCCAGGGCTTCCATCACTTTTCCACTTAGAGATGAGCTCAGTTGATCTTACTCATGCTACTAGGAAGTGAGCTTGCAAGTTCACTTTTCTCTTTACAAAATGTTTACCTACAATACTGTTTTTCTAGGTCAAAGAGGGGGAAAGTGACACCAAATAAGCATGAGGTTCATAAAATCATAGAATATCAATATTTAGTTTCATATTCTTTATCAGTGATGGGCTCCCATTTTAGAAGCAATATTGCAGCAACAGCTCTGCATTGATTTGTTTCTTTTCCATCATTTCTATTATAAAAACAACTAATATCAAGAGGCAATTCTTAAGATTATCTTAACATTTCTTTCACTTTCCCTGTTTTCAGGAAACAATACACATGTTTTGTAAACTGAATTTATTTTAAACTTGTTACAACCTTATAACTAGAGATTTATGGTCTATTTTTTTTTAGAAGAATCTGTTGAATACCAGTATGTACAATTACTGTGTGCCCTGAAAAACCCAGAGACAAATATGGATGGTCCCTCCTCCCAGTGACCTGAAATCTAGTTGGAGCTAATTCATGTGTATAAACAACAGCTAAAGCAACACTGAGATTGGGATTGAAGGATAGCCAGCAGTTAGCAATGGCAGCAGATTTCTGGTGGCAAGACGGAACCTGGAGAACTGGAACTTGAGTATAGCAAGCCAAGAGGTGGGTGGATATGGGGTGGGAGATTAGATCTGTTTGATGAGGATAGACAGTATGGAAGGAGACAGAGGCTACATCACTGAGGACCTTAATTCATGGGAAGGAGTTAGATTTATCCTAAGAGCGATGGGAAACCACCAAATGATTTTAAAAGGAAAGTGATGACATGATAGAAATGCCATTTTAGCGAATGATGATACCCAGAGTTATCGGACAAAGGCTTGATTCCCAACACTGCCCATATAAGCCATATGATTTGGGGGGCAGCTTGCATTATTTCACCCAATTTGCATTCCTCACCCGTGAGATAGACATATTAATATCTACGTCAATGATTTCTTTTGAGGTTCAACATTATAATACAACTGAAAGAAGAGAATTCTGATTTGATATGAATAGGACTTTACTGGTTTTAGAAAAGAATGATTTGAGATATCTTTCAGAAAATAAATATTATTCATAATTGCTTATTTATCCTGTTAAGCAATATAATCATGGACATGTTACCCAGGGAGATAATAAATGTATTCTTTAGTTCACAAAAGATCATTGAAGGTATATTATGGGTTTTGGTTTATTGCTGTTTTTTTTTTAAGAAGGGTATTTTACTTAAACCTTATCTGAGTCCTTACAGCAAATCAAGCACTGAGCCACATCATTTCATCTACCCGGAACAACTGCTGTCTTGGGATGGGTATAACCAGTGTAATGACTATTTTATAGCTGGGTTATCTGATGCACAGAGAAATTGGCTAATCTTCGCTAAATCACATTACTAGTTGTTTTTGGAGCCAGAATTCAAACTGGGTTGTAGAGCATATGCTTTCCCACCATCCTATCTCGTCCTGTCCTCCAATATTTATCCTTTACATTTAAATATGTAAAAAGACACTTTCTATGATAACAGTTCTGAAAGATCTTATTAGAAATTAAAATGTATTTTATTTCCTATATCCAAAGAAAAGCCTATCCAAAGGAAAGCCTTATCAGGCATTGTAAGTAGAGGGCAGGTTTTCATAAAGATAAGAGACTAAGAAACTCCTGCTCACTTGTGATTCTGCCATCATCTAGAAAGCCTGGATCACCACATGCTATTCTCTGAGATGCCTCATTCTGTGGTTGCTTTGTGAGGATGTGTGTTTTTCAATACTATCCATGGAAGTGATGACAAGTTGAACTTCTACCTAAGGCAGTCCTCAAGATTGCCAAAATGTAAGGTAAGGAAAATCACTTTCTACATTTAAACCAGTATTCATTTAATTTCATCATTCCTACAGTGATGTGTGATATACAAAACAGATGCACTTATGGAATAAAATAAGGTTAGGTACCCAAAAAATCAAATTTTTTTTTCCTCCTTTGGCTGGCATGGACACTTGGTTTAAGCCATGGTTTTATTTTCTTTGTGGTATGGGTATAATGTGAAAAAAAAATAGAAATACACACACTAAATTGAAGGAAACCATGGTCTTAATAGAATCATTAGAGAAATTGTTCCAGAACACTATACCCTTCCAGAAATAATAACCCTGTAATGTCAGCAAATTCAGAGTCAACACGGGTTACCTGCTCCACACAGAGGGGCTGCTCATGTTTGTTAGATCTGCCTGAGGCTTACCTAACTTGAGTATATGACCTTTCAGAATTTTTAAAAATTCATTAATCAATGTTCTTTGCCTGAATTTCACTGGTTTTGCTTCTTTAACCTATTATTTGTAATCTTTTTTTTTAAGGTGGCCAAACCCCTTACCCAACTAAAATGAGAACTGCAAGCATAACTGTTCTATCTAATAACTTGACAGAAGTTTCTACCACTGGCAAAGTTCAATAATGAGATTTTAAAATGTCACACAAAAAGGATGATAATGTGAGATAATGTTATAATACAAGAATCACCACAATTCTTCATTTGTATCTGACTTCAACTTTTCAAAAGCATTGTAACATATTTCCTTATTCAATCCTCTACAATCTTCAAGATTTCATATTTATTTAACCACATTTTATGTATAACAAACCAAGTAAAACTGAAGACTAAAATTTTTACCCAAACTTCACAATAATCTGCATGGTTTTCCTATGATAGTATCTTACTAATTTAATTTTTTCCTAGAGAAATATTTTCTATACTTTTCCTCTTGCAAATTATAAGCAAGATGCTAATTTTTAGTTCAGTGATTTCCAAGCTGCAGTGTATCTATCTTACTAAGCACTGTTTTAGCCGCAACTCCTGACTTTGCTCAGAGTTCTATTGAGCTAATTAATTGGAAAAATAGCTATCATTTAATTATACAAATTCAATAATCATATATTTCCTTTGTTATACAAAATATGCCCTTAATGGCCTATTACTTTATTAAAATTGAATAGAAAATGAATACTGTTTAATATTCCTTTGCAAAATTATACAATGTTTCAAACATATAAACCTTTGAAAAAAAATTATATTTTTTAACATAACATGATTGTTATTTCTGGAAGATGTCATTACATCTTGCATTCTTCCTGGTTCTTGAAAGATATCCTTTGTCAGTTCTCGTAGCAAGGTTCTGTGAGATGTATTCAGTTCTCTAAAAATGTTTCTATTCATTTGCTAACACCTCTCTCCCCTGTCTCTTGAATGATAGTTAAGTGAAATATATATATATATCTTTTATTTTTCTCTCAGAATTTTCAAGATATCTTTCAATTGTCTTTAGTCCTCTACCACAGCTGTCTACAGTTTCACTATAATGTTTCCAAATGTGGATTAATTTTACTTTGACCCACTCAGATTTTCTATTCCCTTAATCCAAGAGCTCATGTCTTCCAACAAATCCAGGGTGCTAACTGTGGTTAGCACGCCATTCTCTCCATGTAATGTCTCTCCTTTATTCTCTCTTTTCTCTGCTTCTGGAAATTTCCTAAGATTTATGTAAGATCTTCTCTTCAATCTTTATAAAATTACATTCACATTTTTTATCTGTTTATCTCTTAGTACTGCATTCTAGACATGTTCGCAGATTTGGCATCCCCAGTGCATTAATTCTCTGTTCAGATAATCTAATCTTCCTTGTAATATATCTTTAAATATTTTTAATTCCAAATGCTATAGTTTATTCTGTTGTAGAGTGTCTATTTCAAGTCATCAGGAGAAATACATTTCTACAGACTAAATAGAGACAGATATTTTTCTCACTACCTCCCTCTATTGGTGGGCAAATTCTTTTTTCTTTTCTTTTTGTTTTTCTTTTGGTGTAACCTATCCCTTTAATCTAGTCTTTTTTTTTTTTTAACTTCTTTTATTATAAAATAAAAAATACATGAAGCAAAGAAAAGAAAAGCAATAAATTTCAAAGGACACGTCAACATGTAGTTACAGGACAGATCCCAGAATCTGTCATGGACTACCATTCCAGATATCACCTTTTTCCTTCCAGCTGCTCCAAAACACTGGAGGCTAGAAGGAATATTAATATAGTGATTCAGCAGTCACACTTATTTGTTAAATCCTATTTTCTTTGTTATACCTCCTCATTCTCCTTTGATCTTTCTCCCAATCTACAGGGATCTTTGGACAATGTCTGTTCTGATTCCCCCCCCCCCTCCTTATCAACACTAAAGGATGAGCGATGTAATTAATTGATGATCCTGGAGAGATTGTTCTGCCTGGGTTTTAGGATTTATCTGGCCTAGGGATCCTCCAGGAATTGTAGTTTCCAAGAAGACAAACTTAGTGCATGAAACTTTTATAAAGTTTTAGTTCGAGCCCTAGGTGTTCTTAAGAGTCAACAGGAATGACTCTTAACTTTGGGATTAGCAAACCATGGCAACTAGCACCAACTAACTAAAGTTTGCATAAAAGTAGCCTCCAGAATAGCCTCTTGACTCCATTTGATCTCTCTTGGCCACTGATGCTTTATTTATTATTATTATTATTATTATTTATGCTGTATGGCAGGCTCACGTTTCATTATTTTTCCATGTGAGTATCCCTTTATTGTAGCACCATTTGTTGAATTTTTGTTTGTTGTCTTTTGTTTTGTTTGTTCTGCTTGTTTGTTTGTTTTTTGAGAAATGCATGGACTGGGAATTGAACTCAGGTCTCCTGCATGGCTGGCAAGAATTCTACCACTGAACTACCCTTGCACCCCCTCTGATGCCTTATTTTATTATACTTCTTTTTCCCCTTTTGGTCCAGAAGGCATTGTCAATCCCAAGATGTGAGGGCCAGACTCATCCCTGGGCGTCACACTCCACTATGTCAGGAAGATTTTCACCCCAGAATATTATGTCCTGCGTAGCAGGGAGAAATGATTTTCCTTGCAGAATTGGGCTTAGAGAGAGAGAGAGGCCACATCTGAGCAACAAAAAGATTTCCTGGAAGCGACTCTTAGGCCTCATTATGGGTAGTCTTAGCTTCTCCATAACGTGAGACGTATCCTGATGTTACATTAAGCTATACAAAATTGCAAGGCCTCATTTCCATTCTGGACTCCAGGACTTTGGGTTCTTTAGATGAGCTATCCAGACAAGTTGATTTAGATATGTGTAGGTTCCAGACATAATAAACCTCTCTGCTTTGGGCCTCATATAGTGGGTGAAGGTCTAGAGTACATGCACTATCATCTTTTATGCAGTATTCTTATTTACCTTAGTCCCAGCCAGATTGCCTTTGTTTTTAACTCTAATTGAGGCCTGATCTCTTTTTTGGTTAGTTTAACTGCTATTGTACACAGCTTTATCCCCTTTCAGAGCGGCAGCACTCCATTTCTGGGTTTTAGGTGTCACAAACCTACTCCAAGTCCAGGGAGTTACCAGCTGATGCATATATATAGCTCAGTGTCTCAGAATCTAGAAATACATTTACAATTTCAGACTAACTGTGGTTGCTATAAGGGTTTACAATCTAGGCTCCAATTTTCTTCTAAGTATTTTCTGGAAGAGACCTTAGCATGTTTGTTCTTTTTGTTTCTTGCTCCTTTTGCATAACACATTGTCCCCAAGGTTTATTCAGTTCATTACATGCCTCTTGACGTCCTTCTTTTTTGTAGCCATACTGTATTCCATCATATAAATGTATTGTAGTTTGTATTTTGCTTCTCAACCACTGTACCCTTCAGCTCCCTTCCTCTACTTGGCATCATGGATAATGTCCAGAATAAACAAACCATGCTTTACAGATCTTCACTTGGTCATACAATCAGCAGCACTCTCAATTTTAGACAATTTTCATTAGTCCATAATGAGAAAGAACCGATGAAACACATCACTATCTATCAAGTCAAAACTACCCCTTATCACTTGTCCCTACCCCAGTTTGTGGCCTCTACTGGTACTGCAGTACTGTTGGTGTCTTCCTGTTAACTATTGGATATGGCATGCATTTTTAGTTTTCCCAGATTGAAAATCCCACATTTATGCAGGAAACTCTGGTCCAACATTTCACACCTCAGAGACCCAAGGCCACTTCTCCTAAAAGGTCATTAGCATCCAAAAATCAACAAGATTGATCATCTTCCCACCCCACCCCCACCCCCGAGAAAGCTATAGGCCCTGATCACCCACTCCCCTCTCTGGTTTTCAGTCCCCTTTTCAGTTCTGGTAACAAAGGAGATTTC
The DNA here is from genome assembly GCF_023851605.1 of Tamandua tetradactyla. NCBI lineage: Eukaryota > Metazoa > Chordata > Mammalia > Pilosa > Myrmecophagidae > Tamandua > Tamandua tetradactyla. The sequence goes on from NC_135351.1 coordinate 12,671,741, forward strand.
TTTCTTTATTAAGTACTTATGCATGCATTTAAAAGCCTTCTGCTCATATCCCATCTAGAATTCCCAGGTGTTTACAGAAGATAACTTGAAAACAGCCTGATTCTGGCAGGATCATAGACAAAGATAATCTGAACATTTAAACTAACACATCATCCTGCCAGAATCAGAAATCCAGAGGCATATTGATTGGCATGTTACTTCCCATAGACGTAAGCCTATATTCATTATTGATGAATGATGTTACAAAGAAGGCAGTGTTTTCTATTTAAAATATTTTCAGAATAAATGTCAAAAACCAAGTGTCTCTGCCTATGAATTATTCAAAGTCTTTAAGCAAGATTCTCAAAATTAGTAAGTCTAAGCTTAGAACAGATCATTCGATTTAATATAATTCCTACAGCAACCCAAATAAGGTAAGTGCTGATAACTTGCTTTACCTAGGAGGGGACTGAGATTTAGACTTGCCAGTCACCCAGCCTCATCTAATTTCACCACCTCCACCCTATAATAACAGGAAGACTGATGATGTTAAGATATGAAATCATTTAGGACAAGATCCAAGGGACAAAAGTGGTTTTGTGAGTATCTGGGGTGATACACCTTTTTTTCATCCACATCCACCTGTCTCTCTCAGGAATTTTCTCAAATACCTGTAAGTATCCCTTTCACCTACATCTTTGAGTATCTGCCTCCTGGCCCAGCCTGGTGTCAAAAATAAGCTACTCTAGATGCTATAAAAGTATGTCCTCAAGTCCAAGATTCATTAGCAACTGTAATCTGATGGGTACAGAAAGTAGACTTTTCCTCAACAGATTTGGTGCTTGTCCTGTGGGCAGAACATGTCCTTTCACTTGGGTAATGTCCTTTTCTTAGCCCTTCCTTTCCGTGTGGGAACAGGTGACCATCTCTATCTAGTAACATTTGTAAGATACTTTGCACGCAACCTTATGGAAGCTGGTTGCTCCTATTCGTGGACAAAGAATAGAGATGAACCTATCTTAGACTTGTATTTTAACTGTGATGAAATAGATAGCTTAAGTGTCCCTATAACGATTACATAGAAAATGCACATGCACATGTTTATGTGCATGTCCCTATTATTAAAAAAAAATCACATTGCTTGAAAACTTGCTGTTTTGAACTGTCAGTCTCCCACAAGCTGCTAGCAGAGTGACTGGCAGACAGAATTGTACGGTTAGTGAAAAAACTTGATGTTATTGAATAAAGCCCAGTGAAATGAACAGGACTTTGAGCAATGGCAGTTTTATTCTGAAAGCAAAAATCCTCAGATGACTTCACTTTCCTGTCAAATTTTGGATGTTTTGGCACGTTTCTTCGGGTTTTTTTTTTTTGTCTTTACGTTTGTACTTTTCTTATATACAGTGAATGTGAAATGGCCTAACATATTTCTTTAGGGATCCAGGATTTTGCTAGGTGATGCCAAGGGATAGATGTAATTCAGTGACATTTTGTCAGGCTGTTAAAGAGTAAATTTTCCTTGACTGTGGCAGGAGGTAATTATTTTGTTTGTTTGTTTGTTTCTGACACAAGGGGAAAAAATTGGGGGTTGTTATTTCAACCATTCCAGGATACTTTTTTGTTCTGTTTGGCAAGGAAGGAAAATGCATATTATTGTTAGCAGAACTGCCAACTTTTGTTCTTCCCTCCAAAGTCAATGCTGTTTCTAACACATTGAACGTTTTTGCAATCTTAGCCCCTGAGTGGTTCTGCCCTTCTCCCTGAAGACGTCCTTAGATAAAACTCTTCACCCTCTGCTCTCTGCTGGAATTTTACCCACAGCACACTCTTTCCCCATCATTCAAGCCCATCTATGGAATATCTTCTGCGCACCAAGCATATAAGAGATGTGGTCACTGAACTCAAGAGTTCACAGTCTACTGGGAGAAGGAGGACTTTGCATTCAGATAAGGACAATAATAAAAACAACTTCTACCACCTTTCAACATAACAGTTATTGATGCAGATGGATCCTAGTCAGTGAGATCTATGATGGATTGTTTTTCTACCCTAGTTTCATGCTTTGGCATTTTAGGTACTTGATAAAAATGTACCAAACAAATGCGATTGTCCATCAGGTCCCGATTTTGATACTTCCTAAATTATTAGCTAAAATCTTAGCTGCCATCACATTTCTGAAATTTTTCAGGGGTGAACCAAGAGAAATGAGACCTCAGACCGGGGACTGAACTGTCCCTGATGTTTTCTTAGTACCTGTCTTCAAATTCTAGTTCCGGCAAAGTGAGCAGACTCCCTAAGAGGCTAAATCATCACTACAACCTCCCTGTACTAATTCCCTTCACATACACCCTATGCTTCTTGACAAGGGGTTTGGGAATCATTTATTAGGAAAAAAAAATCCTTAATCTACTACATTGTCCTCAATGAGAGGTGATTTGAACATTATCTGAAAAATGCTCATTTATCATATATGTTAAAATTTAAGTCCACTGCGTAAGAATTTATAGGCTTCACTATCAAAGAGATGGAATGATTACAACAGCAACAATAAATGAAGCTTCTGAGTTTTGACCATGGGTCAGGCACTGTACGTCTCTGTAAGTTTATCTCACTGATTTCCCGCCACGCCTCCACTGAGGCAGGTATTACTATTTCCATCTCACAGATAAGCTTGTCAGTTCAGACTCCCTCTTCCCTTAGGAAGAATTCTTTCTCAGGAATACTTGAAATTCCCCCTTTCAAAGCGGTTTCGAAGGTGGTTTCACCACCACCAACCCTACTACAACATAAAACATTGTCTGAAACTAATGGTGGGCAAAGCTTAGGGTCAATCTATTTAGCATATGGCTCCTGACTCTGCAATTTTGTTGTTTTTGTTTTTAACTCCCTCCTACTTCTAATTACCAAAGTGTTCATCTGGGATGTTATGCCTCTTACACAATAATGTGGATTTTATTAGCACTTTGTATTTTTTCCATGGCTTAAAACCTTCTATGGAGTTGTGGTTCCATAATAACGTTGCCATTTTCCTTATAAAATCTTAAATATCTAGAAAGCTGAGGTGATGAAAAGTAAAAGTTGAAAATCTCAGACATTAGAGGGAAGTCATGGTGTCACAGGCTTATTGTTCATAGATCTATTTTTCAACTGGTCATTTTTACAGTTACACTTTCAATTTTAATTGATTCAAATGGCTATTCAGTGGCTAGAATAAAGGCAATAGGTTATCTGAAGAATATATCCATCTCGATAGTATATTGCCATCCTTAATAAACCATTATATAATAAAATGAACACAAAAGACACATTTTAACATAAAATCTAAGGGGGAGGGTAAAAAAAAAACTTTAGAGAGCAATTATTCTTTCCTTAGACATCATTCTGCACCTATATTGATCCTTCTGTTGCTTAAATTATTCAAATTAATATTGTAAAGGGTAATTCTAAATCTTTGAATAGTCTGTATTCATGTCCACCATCCAGTGCATTAACATGAGATAAGGATTCCGGAAAATAATCAAAGTTCTTTCCTTTCTTTGCTCTGGAGCTGGAGTTCTTTTGGAGGAACAATCTTTCCAGTGCTGACACCCCGAGTGCACTTTCCCTCACTGCCCTCCACAGGTCACCTGATGCCTTCTGAGCCCTGCTATTATCACTACATCCTGATCACACCCTAAAATCACCTACTGCTTTCTCTCTCCCCCAACACTGTCTGCTCTAGAACCCTTTCCATGGTAAATGTCCTCTCCTAGATCGATAATATATTTTCTGAACAGTCCCTCCAACTTGTCTTCTCACCTAAAGCCAGGCTGTCACTTAAAATTACAGGATCCCTGGCTGCCTACATACATGCATGCAGAATACATGCCAAATGCACAGGAAGCGTGGTACCAGGAATCCGCAACATATGCTCTTGATAAGTAAAGGTGGTTTTAGCATCTCACACAGGAGTTAGGGAAAGTTCATGTATGACCACATATGGCACCGTGTTTGGCACAGAGTGGGTATTTATTGAGTATTTGCTGAATGAATGAAAGCCTTTATGTCTATTACACAAAACTAGTTGCCTAAAGCAATGTGAACAGAGATGAAAAGGTGGATAAATAGGAAGAATGAGGAACCTGCAGATAAAAAAGAAGGTGATACAGGTACACAGATTTGCTTACCACATAAAGGCTTTCATTGAAATAGAGTCCCACATCACAAAAGTTTCCATCATGCCTCATTGGCTGTGTTCTCGTCTTCAGCAGCTCCGTGTCCTGCCACTGCAAGATACAGTCCCCCAGTCGATGAAGCAGGGAAACCTTAAGGAGGTAAGAGCCTTGGGGAACCTTGTCCTTGAGGCCTCTTAAGCATTTGATCCGTATTTGAAGAGGCTGAGATAACTGAGACTGCTCACCCTAAAGAAAAGACTGAGATATTAAATTACGCAGGAATGGGACAAAGCCACATAATCAACAACAATGCACTTCTGCAGCAGGGGTGGGGGGGGTGGGGGTGGGGAAGAAAAGGGTAGACAATTATTTGTACTCAACCTGTAATTGTCAGGTATTAGCAATGATAACAGATGAAGACACACACCATATAATTAGGGGGTCAAAAGGCAAGCCTGCCGGTTATGCGAGGGAAAGTTAAGCAAATTTTTAAGCATGGTATGTTAATGATCTGTGACACCAAAAACCATTCATCTATTATAATAAGATAGAATTAACAGGAAACCAACCCTTCTAGAAACCACACAGCATGTCTTTTAAGGTATCTGGGATGGGCGAACATGAGCAGCAAGCTTCACGCTCAGTGTTTGAAAGGTGACAACCTTCACCTGCAACACTAGTCACAGACCATAATGCCACCTTGATTAGTGAGGTGCAAAACAGGTCAGATTAACACTTCACCTTATTGAATGGCTTTATACTTTAAATACGATGACAACTTCCCCCATAGGCTTCAAATGAGAGTCAAAAAATAAGGGGGTGAGGATAAGTGTTTGTGCATGCCTTACCCTAAAATTTAGCACACAGCTTGTGTCCAAAGGACGGGACTCAAGAATATTTTACAGGACAATTGAATTGCATTGTTTGCCTAGATGTGAGGGAAACAGACGGTTTCATTTTTGGTATGTACTGCAATACTTAGACACACTGATAATGGTTTTAATAAACTAATGTTTCAGATTAAAGAAAACTTAACCTGGAATTATAAACAACTCAAATGTCATTATGTCATGTTTCCTATACTAACAAGTCCCTAATAATTTCATAATAATTTATCCTCAAAGTGTTCTCTATTATGTTGCACTTTAAGCAAAAATAGTGTCCCTTTTGGAAGCGTGTTACTCTCTCAGCCAACAGAGGTTTTAAAACCCACAGTTAATCTGAAGTCAACAGTAATAATTTTTTAATCCTACCTAGATTTTATTTTGTGAAAGATAATATATATTTCAATAGAGATAGTATATTTCTGGAATGAAACCACAGTTAAATAAAAGCAACAGTGGTTAAACTCCTTTTTTTTTTTCATGCAAGTCATACTTAAAAACTAATAAGAATAACAGTTATTTTCAGTTTAATTGGAAAACCTTAATTAACAGCAAAGACTTAACCTTAATATTTTGGTTTCCAAAAAATATTTTTAAAAATTAGCACCATGTGAATAAATAAGACAATCTTTTTAAACCTCAAGGCAGGATTACTGATGCAAGCAGACTGAGTTATTAAACACATCCTAAATTAAACGCCTCTATGAATTTCATACTGAAATATATTGTGATAGTTTTGCATGCCAAATGTGACATTTTGTATTTTAGATTCATCGTCTGTAGTAATTTTGGAAATGTCATACAAACAAAGATTTTGTCATTTACCAATGGAATTACTATGCATGGCTGCTTAGCCATCTCCTTGCTGGCTCTGGTGGTTGTTTCAAGTCAGCAAACCATAAAAAATCTTTATCTCTCTGAAACACAGCAATTTGGAAGATAATCGAATGGTGACTGGGGGGCAGAAGTGCCAGTCTGAGGAATTATACCACAATCTCTCTTGCATTTACAACCTTCCTCAAAGCGAGTGTCAGACAAGTAGGAAAAGGAGATAGAAGATTCATCACATCTCAAGCCTTGGCTCATTTGCATGGTTGCAGACTTGCCTCATTGTCTAGAATCGGCTGAGCCTGGCACGGAGGTCAACCTGTTTGGAGGAATTCCAAGGCTGCACAGCTGAGTGTTTAGCCGTTCTGTAGTAACATAAGAATTTGCCTCAAAATAAAGTGTAAGATCTGCTGAAAATCTGTTTCTCTAACCAGTCCTACAGGAGGAAAAGCACAACAAGCAAAGAAGGTCAATGCAATTGATCTCTGCGGTTAATATTTTGCATCAGAGAAAAAGTAAGTTGCAGAGAGTCTCACCTTCCAGCAAGGTCCTGATGTTCTCTTTGATTCATTAATTGCTTCTGTGAGATTTCCAAGCTTGGCAACTGTATCTTCTTTACAAATATTTAGTTCTGTCATTAGTGGCTTATTTTGAGCTCTACAGTAGTTTAAAAAAGAGGGAAGAAGAATTGACAATGGAGCATAATGGAAAGGTTTGCTTTTGGAATTACACACAATAGGAAGTTCTCCCAAAATATTATAATTAGATTCAATGGGAAATAGACAAATATCACATTACAGATGCTGCAGTTCATTAAAGTGGGGAAATGAGTAGCTTTTGAAATATGGTCCCCAAATATGTAAGCTACAGTTCGTCCAATAATTAAAACATCACTTGTTTCAGAAATTACCAGGTGGCAAAATATTTTAAGACGTTTTGCCACTTGATTTTCTATGCCCTCCCCCTACAACATCATATGCTGCTAGAGAAACTTTGGATAAAATCATTTAAATACTTCTTTTTTGTATATATAATGGCCAGAGATCAAAATCTACTCTTGCCCTCAAAATACTCCCCAGGCATTTTTCCTCTTATTAACATTTACTGAGTATGGGATATTCTTCTTTACGGACTCTTTTCTTTTCAGCTACTGGAATCATGACAGCATTAGCCTGATTTCCCAAATTCATTTGAATTAAGCCAGATCTGGTATTTTGTTTCTTCTGACTTAAGCTGAATTCCATCAGCAGAGTCATCTGTGACAATGACTGTTCTCCCTCTGGAGGAAAGACCTTTTTGGATCTCTCTCCTGATTTAGTTTCCTGTGATAGAAATTATTTCCTTAATTTAGTTAGAGCTACATTGACACAAGGGTTCATTAGGACACCCATTTGCCGGCAATTCAATTTCAAATTAAATACACTTTGTTGTAAATTTTATTACTTTTAAACTACTGTATCTATTGTCTTTAATGACCCTATTATGCAGTTATGAAGGTAAACAGATTTGATTAGGAAACATCAAACATTCTCAGTTTATCCATGGTGAGATGGTTTCCTCAGTTTCTTTCTTTGCTCCCTTGTCAAGAATTGCAAAGCACTTGTGAAATTTTCTGAAGACCTATAAGAAATAATTAGGCACTAAATTCATGGTGATAATCCTAAAAAAAAAACAATGACCCCAGTTGCAATCTGGTTCTTTTCTATAATAAAAGATTTTCTGAAAATGCATTCCTCAGTTCAAAGGGAGCACTGTGCACATAAAAAGTTCAATACATAAGCTTTGATATGATACCAGGTACATAGAGATGTCTAGAGATTTGCATTCCCTACATCAGAAGCTAGATCACCCACTACATCACATTTGAATTAGGTCCTAAGGCATATTCCTATTCTTTTCTCCCCCTTTATAGAGTATTTATTGATTTATGCATATATAAGTATACATGTATATGTTTGTACATATTATTTTTAAAATGTAACTATATAAAAAGAACGTCTTGCCCCTCACTGCCATGGAAAAAAATACCCCTTAGCCCACAGCCCAGAGATAATCAATGGTAAATATTGAGGTCTATACTTCATAGGTGGAAAACTAGACACATTTTTATTAGTAGTATTATTACCATAATTATTACTTATTATAATAATTATAATTGCTATTTTATAATCTGAATTTTCCATTTTGTACACTATCAGTATTTTCCATTTTTTTCTACAGTGTAATATTCAATGATTACCTAAACATTAATTCTATGTCCTACCATGATTTATTGAAATCATCCCCCGAAGTTGGACATTAAAGTTAGTCCACTTTTCCCCAAGTTAGCTTATAATTAGTTTTCTTGTACATAAAGTTATGCAGGCTTCCCTGGTCATTTTAATGGTATGATCTTCTATCACTAGAACTGTTGAGCATAGGAGGCATGGTATCCTATGACCTTCACCTTGCAAACTGACATGACAATTTAGCAGTATGTAATCCTGTCCCCATAGCCTGTTCTCTCAGGTATTGATTAAATCTCACAGAGCAACACGTCTCCCTTTCATTGATACCCGATTTGCAACACTAGCAGAATTAGAAATTAAGGAGCATGGTAATGAATAAACATTGATGTATAGTAGGGTTTCTCAACCTCAGCACTATCAATAGTTTCAACCTGATAATCTGTGTGGGGAGCTTTCTGTGCATCATAGGATGTTTAGCACCATCCCTGGCCTCAGCATACAAGCAAGTAGCAGCCCCCTCCTCAACAGTGACAATCAAACATGTCTCCAGGCACTCTTCAATGTCCCCAAGGGACAAAACTGATCCTAGTTGAGAACCTTTGGTGTACAGTATTAACAAGTATTTATTGGGTACTTAGTATGTTCAAGATAATAAATACTTATTATCTTATTTGACCCTCAAAATAACCCAAAAGTATATTAGTATTTCTGTTTCAAACGACAAGAACCTGAGGCTAAGGAAGGTTGCATATCTTTTCAAATTCTTACAGCCGTAATAGGTTAAGTGTAAGATTCAAACTGACATCACTTAACTTGAGCACATCTCTTAATCTGCCCCTGCTTCTACTGTACCTCCTAAACTGAAATGGAGGAGCAGTCATTTGTCACATCCAAACTTTGGAAGTTCTTACACTGGACCTATAATTTGGATATTTTCTGAGAGATAAACAAGTTATCACTTCTAGTCATACTGTCATTGCTATAATACCCCCCTCCCAAATGATCATGTGGATCAAAAGGCACAAAGAAATTCAGGATGAAATGGTCAAGTTCCTCACAAAACTAAACCTTAGAGTGAGTCCAACTCTGGTGTACCTGTCACCCATAATTGGTTCATATTTAATCTATAGTAAAAGTGTGTTAGTTTGAAGCTATTATGTACCCCCAGAAAAGGCCATGCTCTTTTAATATATTCCTGTGGGTGCAGACCTATTATAGGTGGGACCTTTGGATTAGGTTATTTTGATTGATGTGACCCACCTCCTTCAAGGTAGGTCTTCATCCTTTGTAAGAGATCAAGTTAGAGAAGTCCCAGAGAAGCTGAGACACAAGGACACACCCACAGAAGCTGAAAGAGGAAGGCACTGAAGCCAGAAGCTGAAAGCAATAAAACCTGGAAGAGAAGGACAAACAGATGCCTTCCCATGGGGCAGAGAAGTCCTAGATGCTGGCAGTCTTTCTTCAGAGAAGATACCATCTTGTTGATGCCTTAATTTGGACATTTTCACAGCCTTAGAACTGTGAAAGCTATTAAATCCCGATGTAAAAGCCAATCCATTTCTGGTATATTGCATTCTGGAAGCTTTAACGAACCAAAATACAAAGAAAACAAAAAGTGAAATACATTGAATCTAGCATTAAAAAAACATACTTCCCACATGTTTCGTACGTCTTCAGATTGTACATAGGGATACTTTGGCTGAGCCCTTCCTCTTCAAATTTCAAACCGTGCATGAAAGGAAATAGACAAAGAGATCCAATGAATTCAAAACATACTGGATATGTCTATGTAAAGGCTAGCTTTTTTTAAAACCAAGATATGTTGACCCTCAAAGTTTAAGGTTCCAAGAGACAACTAAGTTTGTGAGAATTATACCTTACCAGCCAGCTTAATATGGCTTAGTTAATTTTTGGTCTAAAAATTTAAAAAAAAGAGGGAGGATATTCTGTGGGTACAAACACAGACACAAATAAAGTTTTCTTTATTTTTCCATGTTTCTCCATTCCTGATCCCTCACACACAGATGCACTCACACACACACACACACACAAGGTCATACCAGAGAAGGCAGAGCCCTTAATCTGACTAGTATCCTAATAAGAAGGGGAAAGGAGACCCAGACAGATGGAGAGAGAGAAGAATGGCTATGTGACAGCATCAGGGATTGAGTTATGCCACAAGCCAAGGACAAGGATTGCCAGCCATGACATGAAGTTAGAAAAACAGGCATGAAATAAAGTCTTCTCGATAGCTTTGAGAAATATCATGGTTCTTCTGATATCTTGACTTTGGACCTCTAGCTTCCAGAATTGTGAGTCAATAAATTTCTGCTATTCCAAGCCACACACTTTATAGTACTTTGGTGTGGCAGCCTCAGGAAACTGAAACAGGTACATTTTCTAGTTTCCGCAACTTGCTAAATTCTCTGCCACTTTGAATAACAAGGGTTTTCTTTCTTCCTTCAGTTTCCAGAAAGATTCTCCTTTCTATTTTGCAAGTCCTTACTCCACAGCTTTATCAAAGACCATGAGATTTCGAGTAACAGCTCTGGAAAGCACTTGAGGTTTTCACTAACATCCTTTTTCAAGTCTACTGCAGTTCCAATGTCACACGCACGTTTTAAATTCTGTAATAGCAACACTCCAATTCCCAGGCTGCTACGGCAAGTACCACACACAGATTGGTTTAAGAAACAGGAATTTATTGTCTCACAGCTGGAGAGGCTGGAAATTCAAAATTAAGGATTTAGCAGATCATACTTTCTCCTACGGTCTGTAAAGTTCTGGCGCCAGCTTGCTGCAAACCTTAGAGCTCGTTGACTTGCATCTCTGCTTGGTCACATAGCACTGTATCTCTGACTTCTAGCTTCTCCTCACTTCCACTTCTATGTTCAATTTCCTTTGCTTATAAGAACTCTATCCTATGGATTAAGGCCACCCTGATTCCATCTCATCTAAATAGGATCTTCAAAAACCCCTATTCACAAATGAGTCCACACCTTAACTAATAATAATATCTTCACAGGTGTTATTTAACATGGGTTCACACCCACAGGAATGCCAGTCAAGACTTGTACAGGTCTTTGGTGTGGAATGCAATTAAATCCACAACAGAAACCCATAGACTGTTTAGCTGTGTTGTCCTGGCTCAGGGGCTCTCAGTTGAACCTGGAGAATACTGTTCCAAGTAGATGCATGTGTTTGTTAACAAGTCTGTTTCTCATTGGCTATTAGCTGGAGGTTTTAGTTCCTCTCCATGTGGACCACACCACAATCTGATAACAACACATCAGTTTGGTCCTACCAGAGTATGAAGTTCAAGATTTCAAACAGGAAGGAGCCACACAAAACCATAAAAGCAGTATTAGACATTCAAACAACTGTGAAGTGCTGGTAAAGAGGAGGAAATTTGTAGGGGCCTATGTCACCAACAGATATCATGTTATATATTCTGCATTTCTTGGCTAAATAAATTTAGTAATAAAATTCTGCCAGCAAGGTGTTTAATTTGATGTTTCGGATAAACAACACAGCCTGACCAAATATGATAGATATTCTCATGTGTATCACAGACTAATTCGAGTGAGATCACACAATAGCAATGCTGGCCTACATATATTGAGCACTTAACTACATTAGGCACCAACTCCATTCAGTCTCTCATTCTATAAATATTCACTGTGGGTCTGTTTTAGGTCAGTCATTGTAATACACTAAGAATATACAGGCATAAAAAATATATCCAGCATTATAAACTCTTTTTTCTTTCTGGTGGGCATGATAAATAAAACAAATAAACTAGAGAAATAAATAAAACAAATGGCAAGTACAGTAAGTGCAATGAAGGAAGCAATCCAAGAGATAATACAGAGAATAATTTTAGGGGGCAAAGCTATGGGGGGGGGTGGTCAGGGAAAATAGTGACATTTCATATGAGACTTAAAGGAAGAGCACATGTTAGCCATTCAGAGAGTAGAAAATATCCATTGTTCCAGGCAGGGAGTTGCATGTACAAGGGCCCTGATGTAGAACATAGTTTTGTATACTTAAGAAACTGAAGGAAGACCAACCTTTGTGGCTGAAGTGCAGCCATGCAAAGGAGAGTGTTGGGAAATGGAAGTGAAAACAGGCAGGAGTCAACTCTTGTGGGACCTGCGAGCCATGTTAATTAATCTGCATATTATGCTAAGTACAATTGGGAAGCCAGTAAAAAGTTTTAAGCATAGGAGTGGCATTGTCTGATTTAAATATAATAGTGGATGAAATTTTGAAAATATTAAATGACTTTATTTTTCATTCCTCTCCATTATAAATCATATTCCTTAGCAAAATTCAGCAATTATATCCCAAGATAGTTGGAGAGGAGAAACATCTACTCAAAATGGAGCAGGCATTTAAAAAAGTCATGACAATTATACTATTAACCCACACCAATACAAGAACTTAATAAAAGGGGGGATATGGGAAACCTGTGTTTCATGCATGATGATTCTGTAAACCTGCAACTTTTTCTAATAAAAAAAAATCAAGACAAGGCAGCAAGAGTAAAAAGGAAATGGTCTCCTTATGTTTCCATTTGATTGAGAGATAAAAGTTAAGGGAAACAGTCAAATGTATATGTCATGGCTTCCTCCCAGCCTAATCCTTCCTCTCGAAAGATTTGGAGGGCAAGTCCAGGAGGAATTGTGGAAGAAGTGTGAGGTAGTTTGAGAAGAAAACCCGAAACAGAGGGCTGTGTCAAGCTTCCAAGTAAAACAGAAGAGACCAAGTTTCATAATGCCTCATGCGCCAAAATGGGCGGTTGTGAAATTACCACTCTAGAGTAAGATTAGTTTTGTCTTGTGGTTAGCCATAGGAAGAGCCCCAAGTCCAGTTCTTTATCAGCCCAAAGAGCAATAGAAACTGAGGCACTCTCCAAACTAGATATTTGAGAAGAAAGATTTATTTACGAAGATATTATTACAGAGCTGTAGGCTTTAGGGTACTAAAAGGCAGGCTGTTTCTGCCCCTATACTTTAAGGATGAGGCAAGAGAATGATCACCAGACCTGGAAGAAGAGAGCCTTGTAAAGTAACACTTCTTGAGTATGACAGTGGCTCTAGGTGGGGGAATTCAGCCAGCCAATGCCATCTTATCCTCATAGAGAGGGAGGAAATATTAACCTGACTTCTTGCTTCCCTCCCTCCTAATCCTTGACAAGACTCCCCATTGAAGCCAAAGGGTAAAGCAGCCATAGATGTCAGCCTTATTGTTGAGCCTCATGTGGTAAACAGCAGGGTGGAGAAGGGTGGGGAGTGGTTCTGCAAAACCAAAATAACTGACAGAGTGCCACATAGTGTCAGTTCCTCCATGAATCTTAACTAGAAATCCTCCCCTCCCCCGCATGGAGGGATTCAGAAGTTATCGGATACTTTAGACTAGTCAGCTCACAAAGGAGTTCAGGAAAGTTCCTGTAGGGAAGCTATAGAGTGAATCACTTGACTAAGCCATAAAGTTTTACTGATGGATTGAATGAAGAAAGAATTAAAGAACCAAAGAAGAATTTCACACTTCTGCCTTAAGTAACTTGGTGGACTCTGGTGCCATTTACTAGGAAGATGGTACAGATAATGGAACAGGTTTTTGAGGAGTAAAACTTAAACTTCCATTTTGGATATGTTAAAGGTGAGGTGTTTTTGAGATGCCCAAATGCAAATTCTAAGAAGGAGTGAAGTACTTTGGTCTGTTGGTAGAAGAGATCAGAGCTTTGGCTGTCATCAACAAGAAGGTGGAACTTGGTCAATGGGAATTAATGAAGATGCCTGCAAGATACTTGTAAGTAGTACTGTATGCATTTTATCATTTAATCCACACAACAGCTCCATTGTGTGTTCTGTTATCAAACCTATTTTACAGGTGGGTAAACTGAGGTTCACAGAATTTAAGACACTTGACCAAGGTTACACTATATGTTAGAGACTAGAACCAGCACTGTGTGGTTCCAAAGCTCATGCTCTTAAGTGTGATTGGTCCTTCAAAGCACTCACTGCCTCCCTAGAGATTTCACAGGCTGACATGGGTCAGTTTGTTTACACATTTGAATCCCGTATATTTATTAGTATTACTCTGTAGCCAATCCTCTTTGGAAAAACATAAAGCTTGGTCTGATGGATATTCATGTCCTTTGGAAATGAAATTTCCCTTTGTACCAGCTATTTTCCGAAAAGGATCTAATAGCAGACATGGTTTTCAAAAATAAAATCTCTCCTTGAGAGAGCCAACTATTTTCACATCCTCTAACGTACTTGAGAAGCGTCAATTATTACTAATAGTGAGCTAATTAACATGTATATTCTATCCACTAATGATGTCTTTTTTGCAAACTTTATTATGTAAACATTATTTAATGCAACTTTAATCATATTTCTTCTTTAATATAAAAATATGGTACTTTTACTTAAAATTTATTTCAGAATATTTTGCAATCCATTATTTTCACCATAACCTATTAGTATGAATAAATAAAGGTTCATTGCTAAACCAGAAATAAAGATAGTAATGTCCTACATATTCATCTAACATCTTCACAAAATTAGAAAACTTCCTAACTAGCTATCACTAAATAATTTAAATACTGATTTTCCAAAATTATCTCTTTTAATTTTTCTCAAACAGCAAAATGAAGAAATGACACAGGGAGGGCAGGATTGTTCTATATGTTTCTTATTTCAAAAAAGTCAGAGTAACCTCTCCAAATGTTGCCAGGTTTTCCACAAGTATCTATAAATCCTTGAAAAAAAACGAATTCTCATTCCTTAACTCTCTCCTTTAATGAATAATGAAAGTCTTCAAAGAACCAATCTGATTCTGCCAAACATGATAATATCTGTTTTTATTTTTATCTACTTGTGTGTAATGTATTCCAACTCTCTCATGGTCTTCTTGGCTGTAATAAGGACTGGCATGGATGAGAAGGGAAAAATGAAGGACATAGTACAATTCTAGCGAATATTTATCGAGTACTTATAATGTTCTGGGCATCAATCTAAGCATTTTGTGTGGACAAATCCACTTATCTATTTCCAATAGACAATACTATAATGCTCACTTTTTAAACTGGGTAACAAAAATCTTAGACCAAACCTACAGAGTTCACTCCTAGAACAGACACTTCTCACAATCATACTATTGAATTCTGAGTTTTATATTTTAGGTGATTTGAACCAAGTCTATTTATTTAAAAATAAAGGTTAATAGACAAACCTATGATAAATAATTGTCACATTCAATTCCACATTTTGAAATAATAATAACCTAATTCTCTATGGAAAATTTTATCTACATTGGAATTTCATATATCAAACTTGTAAAACCTCAATGAATATCAAAACAGTAATATTAAAATTGTCTTCAAATTCAATTTCAATTATTCAATTTTCTTCTGGAAACTGAAAAAAAAGCAGGAACGATGTAACCAAGTAATAACAGTAACATTTAAGTAAAATCGTGCATGAAAATGTCAGACATTTCAAACATACGGAACAATCCTGCCTTCCCTGTTTCAGTAGAAATGCTCTCTTTGGTGATAAACTATTTAAATTTTCTCTCAGTTTTCAAAAAAATTACACATATATTAGTGTAAAGTTATAAAGCAACTTTGAAAACACATTTATCAAAATACGCATGTAGGATATAAGTAATAATGCTACTATGATCATTGACAGTGCACATATATTACGGAAATAAAATTCCCAAATTTGAAATCATAGACAAACACTAGAACTATCCTTTGAAGGTTTTTTTCTTAAAAGAGTTGTTTAATTCTTAAAACAAGTAACTATAAATATAGACATCTCATATGGTTAATAGCATTTAAAAAGTAGCTTAGATTGAAGAAATAGCCTGATAGACAGCTTTCTAAGTTTTCATCCTGAAACAATGAATGAATGTTACCTTGAATTTGCCTTCCACTCTATACTGCCTTCTACTTAAAGCTAATGAGAATCGTATTCCAGGATCCTACGGGACTGGGTTTTTTGTTAACAAGTAGGAGAATATGGAAGAAAGACAATGGTTGGGATGGTATGCTCTAATCATGATTTGATTTGAAAAATATGCATAATCAAATATTAAACAACTATTTGGGATGATATAGAGTGGGGAAGGTATGAATCCTAAGGGATAATAAGTTCATTACTCTGAAAATTCATGAAAACTTTCATTAACTGATAAGTTCCCTGAATTTATATAATGTTAAGTTTTATGTTACATAATAGCTTTCTAGAGATATATGTTAGAGCAGAGAGGGAAAAAAAAATGCTTCTGGCCTTCAATATAAATTCATGCTTTGGACCTTCCCTCTAAAGAAAAGTAGCTATCCCTTACCTAGATACTATTAAAACTCTACATCTATCCTGTATTTTAGCTTAACAAAATAGCTGCAGATGATGGGGAAAGTTCTGCTTTCCAGAAGAATTTCATCTAATGAACATAGATGAAATGACAGAATAAAAAGCCACAATTTTGCAAACCTTAAAGTAATGATTACTTCAGGCAAACAGATTACCAGTTGATGCTACAACCTTTAAACCCCAATGGTTGATCATGAACTAGACATTGTTTGAGTCCAAAGTAATATGACCCAGATAGTTTTCTTATCTCAAGGGAGAGAAAGGGAGGGATCAAGTACCATCATCCTAACCCAGTGATCAATTTTAGCACCATTAATGGTGCAAAAATCAAATGCTATTCAATTATGATTATTCATCATCATAAAATATGGAGTACACAATGTCATCTATGACGTATTCAAGCCAAAAGATAATGCCTTTTCAGATCAACTTCTAGATCATTGGAAATATGGGGAAGAGGAGAACAATCTGAACACCTCCAGGTGGAAGAGTGAAACAAAGCCAAAAGAGAATTATCAATGGGACAAATTTGACTAATAGAATATCTAGAGTACATCTTAACCAATTAATACGTCAGAATTGATATAAGGTACAGAGGACCAGTTGCAACATATAGTAATGATTGGGTTCTGGTCTGGACAGACATGTTGAAAAGGGTGTTTTGAAACAATTAGCAAAATTTGAGTATAGATAGATAAAATTGAGGAATTAGTCAAATTTCATTAACTGTACTCGTGTTCTTTTGGCTATGGTCTTCTTTTCAATGCATAAAGGAGTATAATTTTTTAACTGATTCTACATGCTTTTTATCCAACTGCCATAACATTCATGAACTCCTCAGTTCTCCATTAAGTTGTCCAGTTGTTTTCCTATTAAGAAGCAGCCACAGAAAACTGCCCTTAGCGAGGGGCTGGTCACCATGGGACCTCCTTGAAGGGACATTGCTAGAAATAGTCAGGGGAAATGGAACCAAGAGAAAATTTAAACATTCCATTTCTGACTCAACTTTTTAAAATATTAGAAATTAGTGTGAGGTTCTCAGAATGGAATGTTGGGTCAAGGAATTCCAAAGAAACTTGCTTCATGATTATAACTGTAAAGGTCAACATTATTACTCCTTTTTACTCATTTTTACTTTACTCATTATTACTTCCTTTTAATACGTCTCTACAGTAATCCTACAGTACTAGTTCCCTGTATTGCATTGACCAAGACAGGAAAGCATGTAGCTGGGGAATCTATTAATACACCTAGAGTGTGTTTTAAAACAATGAATTTCAAGAAGGAAGGATTATACAGCAAAGTCTCTCATGCATGCTCTCTCATTGAACCATATTCATAAATGTTACCTTCTTGTGAAAGAAATGGAAAACTCAGCAGCAGTGAAATAATTGCCATGGTGTTCACATTAATACTTTAAAAGCTCTATCACCCTAGCAAATTTGTTAAGTTTGTGAAACCTTATTGAACAGTAAAATGAGTTTGAGTCATGGCTAATAATTTCTTTACCTAAACTAGAAAAATGAGGTCAAAGATTCAATGCTTCAGGTTCTTTTCAGAAAACCGCTTTGAGCCTGTAATATATCTTTTACATTATATGTATATGTATTTTTAACATGAAAACTTGATTCTAAAATATGAACTATTCACTACATTGAGTAAAAATTTCTCATATTTGCAAAATCCCAATGACTGTTATGTAAATTTCAGCCTACACTAATTACCTTGGGGATACTGGAGCCAAGAATAGGTAGCAAAAGGAGGCAGGAAATGACATTTTTAGATACAAAAAAGCTTTTTATTAGCTATTTTCCCACTAAGAAAAAATATTTATCTTTTATAAATAAAGTTACTCAATAAAAATGGAAAAAGGTATTTGGAGAATCTTATGTTTGTAATTTTTTCTTTTAGAATTTTAATATTCGGGGGATTTTCAAACATATGAATTATTAATGTTTAGCACTATTTGTCTCCTCTTTGCATTGGGGTTATTCATCTTAAGCCTTCCTTAATATTTTGTATTATGTTTCATTAACAATTGTTTCAAGAAGGAAATTGATATTCATTGGAGTTGAGCAAGCTGATAGCTCAACACCTGTTGAATGTTTTATCATACATAGAACAAAGGAAATAGTTGGGAAGCTTGAAGTATAGAGCACTTTCCAGGGAAATAATAGAATTAAAACAAGGAATGAGAAACATAAGAGTGGAAACAAGTTCTTTGAAATTATGGGTAAAGATAATTTATAAATTATTTTTATAGAACCAGGAAAAATCTTAAAGAGGGCCTCTTGCATCTAAACCAAATAAGCAAGAATCACTTTAATCATTGGTGACATACTTTATATATATATATTTTTATATACATGTTCTGGCCATTCAATGCCTTCATTTCATACAAAATGACATTTACATTTTAGGTGCTCAGTAAATATTTCTTCTTTAATATTAACTTAACATACATGTCTAAGCTGTTACTAAAGGGGATTACCAAAAGTTATTGTCCTTGGAATAATGGTACAATGCAGTTTAGGAATAAATGCTTAATGAGTAGAAATTAACAGATAAAACAGAAAATGTCTCACTAATAAGAATACTGAATTATTATGATTATTATTTATGATTTAATATTGTTAACATTATTTTAATATCATTTACTGGATCAGACTCTATAATTTTACTTAATAGTTGCGGAAACATTATAAGATATCAATTTTTAGCCTCATTTTATTGATTGGAAAATTGATACTCCAAGAACTTAATTTTATTAAAAGTTACATATATCATAAGATTTCAAGTTTATTTTAATGCATAGCTATTTGACCTCAAAACCCAAGTTCATCCCATTATACCACAGGGCTTCCCCTGAAAAATAATTACCTGAGCAGGAAACTCTTATGAGGGTTTTTAAAGCTTTAAACCAGGAAAGTCAAAAGATGTCCAGAGTTATACCTTAGCCACTCATCCTTGAATGAATTGGAGCAGAGAAACCAGAAGTAAGGAGAGTGGTTAAGATTTTGTTACAGCATTTATAGAGTTGAAAGGTTATCCTGGAGGTTATTCTTATGCCTTATGTAGATATCCCTTTTTAGTTTATGGTGTATTGGAGTAGCTGGAGGGAAGTACCTGAAGCTGTTGAGCTGTGTTCCAGCAGCCTTGATTCTTGGAGACTATTGTATAAAGATAATTTTTAAGATGTGACTGTGCGAAAACCTTGTGTCTGATGTTCCTTTTATTCAGGGCATGGACAGATGAGTAAAAAAAATATGGATAAAAAAATAAATAATGGGGGAAGAAGGGGTAAAATAAGTTGGGTAGATGGAAATACTGGTGGTCAATGGGAGGGAGGGGCATAGAGTATTGTATGTATAGGGTTTTTATATCTTTTCTGGAGTGATGCGAATGTTCTAAGAAATGACCATGATGATGAATATAGCTCAGCAGATGTTTCCGTGAGATGTGAAACAAGCCAGAACCTGGAGAGAGTCAAGGGAAGCCAAGAGATGAAAGCCAGTCCCAGAGAAACAAAGTGAGGAACCCTCAAAGGAACAGACTAAGAGTAATGGAGCCTGGGAGCAGCAGATGCCAACCACTTGACTTCCCAGCTCACAGATACGTTCTGAAGCGTCTCAGCCTTTCTTGAGTGAGAGTAACCTCTTGTTGATGCCTTAAGTTGGACACCTTCACTTTCTCAGAACTGTAAACTTGTAACTTATTAAGTTCTCCTTTTTAAAAGCCATTCCAGTTCTGATATAACACATTCTGGCAGTTTGCAAACTAAGACAACAAATGGTGCTGAAAAACTGGATATCCATATGCAAAAGAGTAAAATGGTATTCCTACCTCAAACAATAGACAAAAATTAACTGCAGGATGGTGGATTAGGATGGATCAAGTTCAGCCCTGCTCTAAGGAACAGTTAGAGCAGAGATGGAAGTGTGACCGAGATAGTGATTCTAGAGTGTAAGTGACCTGGGAGAGACTACTGCACCACATAGGTGGCCCGGGTTGCAAAAGCTGAGAAACTGAGAAGCAGAGAACCAGAGACTGTCTGAGTGGTGCAAACAACCTAATGCGGAAGCCCTGTGCCCTGAGGAGGGCACAGATGGGGAGACGGGAACTAGGAAGTAAAGTGAAGCCACATTCCTTGAAGGCACTATCCACCAGCACAGCCCTGTGACCCGCTTTCTCCCCATACCCCATGCATCTGAACCCCTTCACCCACCACCATTCCCTGTGTGTCAAGCGCCCCCTCCCCACCAACACCTGGCACACATTCCTGCCCCCCACCCCCACCTCAAGTGCAGCCCAACCCAGCTCTCCTGCACCCCACCTGAGCACTACCTCCCCCTCTCTGCTCCTTGCAGGCTGTTGCCAGCACATAAAGACTGCAGGCGCTTACCTCCATACCCAGGCTGTACTCACCCCCAGCCCATACAGTCACACACACCCCCTTGCCCCTTGAGCTCTGTGCACAGGTACATCAATTTACAGAACTCCTAGAACCACACACGCACACTGCCCCCAGTCACAATCCTAGCTTTGGGAAAGTGCTGACCTGCACAGCCAGGTCACAACTAACCTTAACCCATGCACGTGTAACACTGACCCACTGTCATAGCTCTGCACACGCACACAAAAGACCATGCACTCCAGACATGGGCACCATATGGCCACCTCCTCCCCCCACCGCTGAGTGCTCATATTCATAGGCACCAGTGGAGCATGCCCAGCCTGCACCTATTCTTCTGCTGCGATGCATCACCGCACTGTTTTGCCCCGTCATGTGCCCTGCACCCTGCTGCACATCCATCCCACAAACACAAGGCTTTAGATTACTGAAGGAAATCATCTTCCAAAGGAAAGCAATCAAGATATTTACATGCAGTGAAGACAACAGAAGAATACTAAGCATATCACAATGCAGAAACAGCCCAGCATAACCACCAAACTAAAATATCAGAAGAGATACAGAGGTGGAACAACTAATCAAAGGTGTTCATAAAACTCTACTAAGTAAAATGAATGGGATGGCTAATGACACAAAGGAGATCAAGAAGACACTAGCAGAGCACAAAGAGAAATTTGAAAGAGTAAATAGAAAAATAGCAGATATCACAGAGATTAAAGATTCTGTAGACCACATATAAAACACATTAGAGGGCGGGCCGCGGTGGCTCAGCGGGCAAAGTGCTTGCCTGCTATGCCGGAGGACCTCGGTTCGATTCCCGGCCCCAGCCCATGTAACAAAAACGGAGAAACAGAATACAATAAAAACAAGAAAATGTTTAAAAATGTTTCCCTTTCTTCCTTCCTTCCTTCCTTCTATCCTTCCTTCCTTCTCTCTGTCTTTCCTTTAAAAAAAAAAAAAAAAAAAAAAAAACACATTAGAGACACACAACAGCAGATTTGAAGAAGCAGAAGAAAGAATAAGCAAACTAGAGGACAGGACAAGTGATTTCGAACACTCAAAACAGCAAACGGCAAAAAAGATGGAAAATATTGAATTGGATCTCATGGAAAAGATGAACACAACAAAGCACACAAATATAAGAACGACTGGTGTCCCAGAAAGAGATGAGAGGAGTAAAGGGCTAGGAAGAGTAGTTGAGGATATGATAAGGAAAAACTTTCCAACCCTTATAAAGGACATAAATATAAAAACCAAAGAAGCCCAATGAACTTCAAACAGAATAAATACAAACAGACCATCCACAAGACACATACTAGTCAATCTGTCAAATGTTGAAGAAAAGCAGAAAATTCTGAAAGTGGCAAGAGAAAAACAATCTACTACATACAAGGGAAACAACATAAGACTGAGTTCAGGCTACTCAACTGGCACTATGGAGGTGAGAAAGCAGGGGTATGATATATTTAAGATCCTGAAAGAGAAAGATTTCCAGCCAAGAATTATGTACCCAGACAAACTGTCCCTCAAAACTGAGGGAGAGATTAAATTTTTCACAGAAAAACAAATCCTAAAAGAATTTGACAAAAAGAGACCAGCCCTACAAAAAAATACTAAACGAAGTTCTGCCAGTTGAAAAAAAAAAAAAAAACAGGACAGGGAGGTCCAGAGGAGGGCATAGACTTGAAGAGTACCAGTAAGAGCAACTTAAAGGATAAAAAGAGAAATAGGGAAAAGAATATATAGATCTCACAAATAAAATCCAAAAGAGAAGATGGTGGATTCAAGAAATGTCTTTTCAGTAATAACTTTGAATGTTAATGGACTAAACTTACCAATTAAAAGATACACATTGTCAGAATGGACTAAGAAATGTAATCCAGATGTATGCTACTTACAAGAGACTCATCCTAGACACAAGGATACAAATAGATTGAAAGTGAAAGGATGGAAAAAGATTTTCCATAAAAAAGCAAGAGTAGCTATACTAATATTGGACAAAATAGACTTTAAATGTAAAGACATCATAAGAGACAAAGAAGGACACCATAAATTAATCAAAAAGACAATTCACCAAGAAGATATAACAATCATATATTTTTATGTTCCCAATCAAGGAGCTCCAAATATATGATATAGACATTCGCAAAACTGAAGGGAGCAATAGATGTTTCAACAATAATAGTAAGAGACTTCAAAACACCACACCCCTCTACCGATAAAATAACCAGACAGAAGATCAATGAGGAAATAGAGAAGTAAACAACTTGATAAATGAGTTAGACCTAACAGACATATATAGGTAATTGCACTGCAAAACACCAGAATATACATTCTTCTCTAGTGTTCATGGAACAATCTCTAGTATAGATTGTATGCTGGGGCACAAAACAGGTCTTTATAAATTTTAAAACGTTGAAATTATTCAAAGCACTTTCTCTGATCACAATGGGATGAAACTGGATCTCAAAAACCTCTAATATATGAAGGTTAAATAACACACTGTTAAACAAGCAGTGGGTTAAAGGAGAAATTGTTAGAGAGATCGGTAGCTATCTGGAGACAAATGAAAATGAGTATACAACATATCAGAACTTATGAGATGCGGCAAAGGCTATGCTCAGAGGAAAATTAATTGTCCTAAATGCCTATATTAAAAAAAACAAGAAAGGGGGCAGGCCACAGTGGCTCAGTAGGCAGAGTTCTCACCTGCCATGCTGGAGACCTGGATTCAATGCCCATGCAAAAAAAAAAAAAATCAAACAAACAAACAAACAAAAACAAGAAAGAGCAAAAATTGAAGACTTAAATGATCACCTGGAGGAACCTGGGAAAGAATAGCAAACTAACCCCAAAGCAAATAGAAGAGGAATAATAAGGACTAAATCAGAGTTAAATGAATGGGAGAACAGAAGAACAATAGAAAGAATCAATAAAACCAAAGTTTGTTCTTTGAAATAATCAATAAAATTGATGGGCCACTAGCAAGACTGACAAAGAAAAAAATAGAGAGGATGCAGATGAACAAAATCAGAAATGAAAAGGGGTGTGTTACCACAGATCTTGAAGAAAAAAAAGAAATAAGAGAATACTATGAACAACTATATGCCAACAAACTACACAACTTAGATGAACTGGACAAATTCCTTGGAACACAAAAACAAGCTACACTAACTCAGGAAGAAATAGAAGATCTCAACAAACCAAACACAAGTAAAGAGATTCAATCAGTCATCAAAAATTTCCCTACAAAGAAAAGCCCAGGGCCAAATGGCTTCACAGGGGAATTTTATCAAACATTCCAAAAAAAAGCTAACTCCAATCCTGCTTAAAATTTTCCAAAATATTGAGGAAACAGGAACACTACCTAACTCATTTTATGAAGCTAACATCATTTTAATACCAAAACCAGATAAAGATGGTATAAGAAAGGAAAACTATAGACCAATCTCCCTAATGAACATGCAAAAATTCTCAAAAAAGATCACCAAATCAAATACAACAACACATTAAAAGAATTCTATGCCACAACCAAGTGGGGTTTATACCAGGAATGCAAGGATGGATCAACACAAGAAAACCAATTAATACAATACAGCAAATTAATAAATTGAAATGGAAAAACCACATGATCATCTTGATTGATGTTGAAAAAGCATTCAACAAAATTCAGCATCCTTTTCTGATAAAAACACTTCAAAAGATAGGAATCAAAAGTAACTTCCTCAATATAATAAAGGGAATATATGAAAAAATGATAGTCAGCATCATACTCAATGGAGAGAGACTGAAAGTTTTCTTCCTAAGATCAGGAATGAGACAAGGATGCCCACTGTTACCGCTATTGTTCAACATTGTGCTAGAAGTTCTAGCTAGAACAATTGGGCAGGACAGAGAAATAAAAGGCATTCAAATTGGAAAGGAAGAAGTAAAAGTTTAATTTGCAGATGATAGGATAACTATACTTGGAAAATCCTGAGAAATTTACAGCAAAGTTACTTAACCTAATAAATAAATTCAGCAAAGTGGCAGGATATAAAATTAGTGTGTAAAAATCAGTAACGTTTCTGCACACAAACAATGACCTAACTGAGGAGACAGTTAAGAAAAAAAATCCATTCAAAATAGTAACTAAAAGAATCAAGTACTTAGGAATGAATTAAATATGGAGGTAAAGGACTTGTACCTAGAAAACTACATAAAATTGCCAAAATAAATCAAAGAAAATCTAAATAGGTGGAAAGACATTCCCTGCTCATGGATAAGAAGGTTAAATACATTTAAGATGTCAATTCTACCCAAATCGATCTACAGTATCAATGCCGTACCAATCAAAATTCCAACAGTCTACCTGAAGACTTGGAAAAGCTAGTTGCTAAATTCATCTGGAAGGGAAAGAGACCCCAAATAGCTAAAAGCATCCTAAAAGAGAAGAATAAAGTGGGAGGATTAACATTCCCTGACCTTAAAACTTATTAAAAAGCCACAGTGGTCAAAACAGCCTGACTTTAAAACTTATTATGAAGCTACAGTGGTCAAACAGCATGGTACTGGCACAAAGATATAAGTATTGACCAGTGGAATCACATCGAGAGTTGAAAAATAGACACCAAATCTATGATCAACTGTTTTTTGACAAGGCCCCAAATCCACTGAACTGGGACAAAATAGTCTTTTCAATAAATGGGCATGGAAGAACTGGATATCAATAGTAAAAGAATGAAAGAGGACCCTTACCTTACACCCTGTACAAAAAATTAACTCACAGTGAATCAAAGACCTAAATATAAGAGCTAGAATCATAAAACTTCTAGAAGAAAATGTAGGGAAACATTCTCAAGACCTAGTAATAAGAAGTAGCTTCCTAAACATCACACCCAAAGCACAAGTAACAAAAGAAAAAATAGATAAATGGGAACTCCTCAAAATCAAATGCTTCTGCACTGGAAAAGACTGTCAAAAAGGTGAAGAGTCAGCCAACTCAAGGGCAGAAAATATTTGGAAATCACACATTAGACAAAGGTGTCCTGTATACATAAAAAAATCATACTACTCAACAACAAAAGAACAAACAAGCCAGTTATAAAATGAGCTAAAGTCAGTTAAAAAATGGGCTAAAGATATGAACAGGCATTTTTCTGAAGAGCAAATACAGATGGCTCAAAAGCACATGAAGAGGGTGGGCCATGGTGGCTCATCAGGCAGAGATTTCCCCTGCCATGCTGGAGACCTGAGTTCAATTCCCGGTGCTTGCCCATGCCAAAAAAAAAAAAAAAAAAAAAAAGGCACATGAAGAGATGTTCATTTCGTTGGCTATAAGGGAAATGCAGATCAAGATAACAATGAGATACCACCACACACCAAAAGGATGGCTGCCATTAAACAAACAGGAAACTGTAAATGTTGGAGAGGATGTGGAGAAACTGAGACACTTATGCACTGCTGGTGGGAATGTATAATGGTACAGCCACTATGGAAGACTGTTCAGCAGCTCCTTAAGAAACTAAATATTGAGTTGCCCTATAACCCAGCAATAGCACTACTTAGCATACACACAGAAGAGCTGAAAGCAATGACACAAACAGACACTTGCACACTGATGTTCACAGTAGCATTATTCACGCAACCATCAAAAGATGGAAACAAACCAAATGCCCAACATACGAGTGGATTAACAAAATGTGGTATATATATACGATGGAATATTATGCAGTACTAAGATGAAATGATGTCCTGAAGCCCATGACAAGATGGATGAGCCTTGAGGACATTATCCTGAGTGAAATAAGCCAGACACAAATCGATAGATAGTGTATGACTCCACTTTTATGACCAAAGTAAAAGTAAAATCAGAGGCTTATAATAAAACTGTAGGGGAC
Source organism: Tamandua tetradactyla (assembly GCF_023851605.1). NCBI lineage: Eukaryota > Metazoa > Chordata > Mammalia > Pilosa > Myrmecophagidae > Tamandua > Tamandua tetradactyla. Next base: position 12,698,494 of record NC_135351.1, read on the forward strand.
TCGTAGATACATAGAAGCTAGCAATGGGTGAACCTTTAGCTAAGGAAGTTGAATTCCAATGTAAGGAAATATATAGAAGTGAAGGTGGTTTTCTAGTGGGTCTATAAGTAATAATACCATATTGAAGGTGAATAAAGTTAGAAGGGGTTGTATAGACTAATGTGTCCCACTGATTAACACTAGAAGTATTAATTAGTTCTTGCAAGATCTACTTAAAAGGTATGATTCATTTACAAAGAGTGTGTAACTCCAGGGTACAGGGGGAAAATTGCTATTGCATGCTGTGTTTAACAGGAAAACATCAGTAGTACCAGAGCAACAACAGAGATAACTAATGTGGGGAGGGGCAAGAGTTAAAAGGAGGTTTAGATTTCCTAGCTGGTGAGGGTGTGTTTATCGGTTATCTTTCTCTTGGGAACAATGAAACTATCTAAAATTGATAGTGTTGATGGACTGTGGACTTTGGGAATTAAACATGATGTTTGATGAATGCAGGTGGCTCAAGAATGCACCAACTGAGAATTAGACTGGTGAATGATGATGTATACATGTGATCAAATATCGTGCTGCTACAAAAAGGAATGAAGTCGTGAGGCCTGCAATGATGTGAGTGAACCTGTGGGGCATTTGGTGAGGCAAAATAAATCAGAAATGAAAGAGCAATTATTGTAGGGTCTCCTTTAGAAAATGCTTTATATACATATCCTGATATATATACCAAGATATATATATCAGGATATGTTATATCAGGATATGTATATAAATATATATATATACACATATCAGGATATGTATATATTTATATACATATCCTGGTATTCAGAAATGAGAATGAAGCCAATCAGGTCAGGGTTAAAGTAATTCAGAACATGGGGGTAAGGAAGACATTGTCTATACTTTAGAACCACACATACTCTTTGAGACCAAAGGAAGAAAGGTTGTTTTGTCTGGAACCTAAATTTTCTGTAGTACATAGTCTAACTCAAGTTATCTGTAGAGCTCATTTGAACAAATGAAACACAGAGAATCCAGAATAAGAAAGAGGACCTTCAATCCTGCATTGCTTAATGTAGTGCCTGGATACATCCTAGAATATATTAAGCAGATAATCAAAAAGTGTTGGCAGAGTCCCTTGAGGAATGGAAGAGAAAACATCGAACTATTAAACTTTATTATCAGGGAATTCCCTGATACTGTGCCAAACTTTGGGGATACCCAAATCAATAAGTCAAGCTTTTGATCTTGAGGCTTACTCTTGTGAAGCTTATGTAGGTAGTAGACAAGCTTAGCCTACCTATAGATATGTCCAAGTGTCACTTCAGATGCTCAGATGTGGCTTCACTCTCTCTAAGCCAAACTGCAAGTGAAAGCATTGCCCTCCCCCCTACATGGGACATGATATCCAGGGGTGAAATTCTCCCTGGCAGCATGGGAGATGCCTCCTAGGGATGAGCCAGCCCTGGCACCATAGGATCAACAATTCGAACCTGACCAAAAGAGGGAAAAGAAGTGTAACTAATAAAGTATCAGTGGCAGACAGAGTTCAAATAGAGTTGAGAGGGTACTCTGGAGGTTGCTCTTATGCAAGTTTCAGTTAGGTATTGCTATCTATCATAACTTGCCAAACCCCAACCAAAACCATTACAACCAATCCTAAAGAACACCTATGGCTATATATAAGATACTAAAAAGGTCCCATGCCCTAGAGTAACTTTCCAAAAACCTACAACCTCCAGATGGGTCCCTGGACCAGCTAAGTCTTGAAACCTAGAGGGTCCAGCTTCTGAAGCTAGTTCCATCTCCCTACTCGATATGACTGACAGCCCCTTTCAACATGAAAAAGGTAGAATGGCCATAGCCCAAATATCCCCAAATAGAGAGATAGAAAGTTCAAAGGTGATGGTGCAGTTATACAGAGAAGATAGGATTTAACAAATGAATATGATTGCTTAATATTTAAATGATATTTCTTTTAAATCTTAGAGCAACTAGAAGTAAAAACTAAAGTGGTGGAATTATAACCCATGCCAAGCTCTGAAATATGCTCTACAAATTTATTCATTTTTCGTATATATGTTATTTTTCATAAAAAAGAGAAAAAGTCGAGTATGATGATAAAAAAAAAAGTATCTATTCCTTCTAGCTTCCTGTACTCTGGATCAGCTAGAGGGACAAATCTGAGAGGATCATATGGTAGACCACAACAAACTCTGGGGTCTGTCCTACAACTACTTGTTGAAAAGTGCTTTGAAAACTATTGCTTTTTTTTTTTCATTCTTTTCTTTGTATATATGCTATTTCATACAATAAAAAAAAAGTCTAAAAAAAAATAACTCAGGCATTCCCTGGGAGGATGGCAGAATAGGATAGGCTGAATTCACCCCTGCACCATGGAACAACTAGAGAAGTAACAGAAAAATGACTGGGACAGCAGTTCCAAGTAGTGAATGACCTGAGAGCATCTTTAGCACTATATACAGAGGTACTGGATTATAAAACAGAGAAACTGAGACTGAGATAATGGAATGAGTGTGCTAGGTCATGACTCCACCTGGGGTGAGCAGTAGCATACAGGATGGAGTGGGACCCAAAGATGTGGAGTGCCCCTACACTCCTGCCTGCCTCTGAAACTAGCTTGGGAGATCTTTCCTCTCAGCTCCAAAGCCAGGAGCTCCCACGGAGAACCTGGAAGCCAGTAGACTAGGTCTGCCTATCAGAACTCCCAGCCAGTGCGCAATGCCTGCTGCTGATCCCTGAGACAGGTTGCTGTGGGAACTTGGCTTTTTGGCAGGGACAGATGTGACCTACTTTTGGGATAAGAGGGAGATGCAATGGAGTCAGTCTGACAACTGGCCAGTGAAAGAGACTCATTGTGTCCTGCTACCGCTTCTCATTCCCCACAGAGTTCCAGAAACCTCAGGCATGCTCAGGCAGAGGCACAGCTGAGGAAGCAAGCAGAACCATGCCCCACCACTTGGCTTTTCAGGGTTGGCAGAGGACAGGGGCAGTTTTCCCACAGCCCACGGTCATCCCAAACAGGAACCCAGTGATCACCAGATGCTTCAGGCCCCATAAGCAGATTCTCCAGTGAGTTGAACACTGACCATCCTCCAGACCCAGGATGAGCAGTTTCAACTGCATTGAGACCGATGGCCTTGGCTGAAATTACACCAAGTCACCATCCTGCTCAGCCAGATGCCACACTTGGGGAGAGGTGGGCCTGAAGGGATGAAGTGACCGAGGGGGGCGCCATCTGCTGGGTAGATGTGGGAAATGCACTCTGGCAAACTGCCTATCTGCTTAGCTTTCAACAGACCTTCAAGTAGAATTACATCTCTTGTATGGATTCCGGGGCTTGGATTGACAGGGAATTACTGACAAACCAAGAGCAAAAGGGGACCTTCCATGCAAACCCAAGCAAATCAAAAACCTGAGGTGAGTGAGGGAAATTAACTTTCAAAATAACCTTATCAAGATCATCAAATGCACCAAAACCAACAGAAAATCATAAAGCTCATGAAGATGCAGGTATAGATGGCCCTTCCAAATGACCAAATTAAAACACTGAAAGAGACATAGAATTTGGAACAACTGATTGAAGATATTCATACAAATATCCTTAAAAAATTCAACAAGTTTGCTAATGACATAAAAGATATCAAGAAGAAACTAGAAGAGCATAAAGAAAAATTTGAAAGCATAAATAGAAGAATAGTGGAACTCACAGAGATGAAATATATTGTAGACCAAATTAAAAATATAGTAGAGACACACAACAGCAGATCTGAAGAAGCCAAAGAAAGAAAAAGTGAACTAGAGGACAGGACAACTGAATTTAAGACAACTGAAATAGAATTCACAAAAAGAAAAATGGCAAAATAGATGGGAAAACTGAAATTGGATCCGAGGAAAATGATGAAAAACATGAAAGTCACAATTATAAGAATCATTGGTGTCCCAGAAGGAGAAGAGTAAAGAGCTAGGAAGACTTGTGGAGGTGATAATGGGGTAAAATACTCCAAACTTTAAAAAGGACATAGATATGCAAATCAAACAATCTTAATGAACCCTAAATAGAATAAATCCAAGTAGACCCACTCCAAGACACATATTGACTAGTCTCTCAAATGCTGAAGAGGAGCAGAAAGTCCTGAAAGCAGTAAGAGAAAAGTGATTCACCACATACAAGGGAAGCCACATAACTAACTTTATACTACTCAACAGGTACCATAGAGGTGAGAAGGCAGTGGTATGATATAGCTAAGATTCTGAAAGAGAAAGACTTCCAGCCAAAAATTCTATATCCCTCTAATGTGAAGCAGGAATTAAAATTTTCACAAACAAATGCTGAGAATATTTGTCAATGAGTGACTGGCCCAACAAGAAATACTAAAGGGAATCCTGTCAACTGAAAAAAAAAAGACAAGAGAGGGAGATCTGGAGGAGGGCACAGAATCAAATATCAGTAAGGGTAACTTAAAGGATAAAAAGAGAGAGAGGAAAAAATATATATCTAGATCTAAAAAATTAAGACCAAAAGATAAGATGGTACACTCAAGAAGTGCCATTACAATAATAACTTTAAATGTTAATGGGCTAAACTCACCAATTAAAAGATTCAGATTGGAATAATGGATTAAAAAATATGATACATCTATATGCTGCTTACAAGAGACTCATCTTAGACCCAAGGATACAAATATATTGAAAGTGAAAAGATGGGAAAAGATCTTGGGACCCAAAGCAAGCAGGAGTAGCTATAATAATATCAGGCAAAATAGACTTTAAATGCAAAGTGTCATAAGAGACAAGGAAGGACACTACAAATTAATAAAAATAACAAATCACCAAGAAGGAATAACAGTCATAAATGATTATGCTCCAGATCAAGGAGCTCCAAAATACATGAGGCAAACATTGGAAAAACTGAAGGGAGCTATAGACATGCCAACAATAGTGGGACATCTCAATACACCACTCTTCTCTACAGTTAGAACAACCAGACTGAGGATCAATAAGCAAATAGAGAACCTAAAAATGTGATAAATGAATTAAACCTAACAGACAAACACCCCAAAACACCAGGATATACATTCTTCTCTAATGCACATGGAACATTATCCAGGATAGATAATAGCTGGGGCACAAAACAGGTCTTTATAGATTTAGAAAGATTGAAATTATTCAAAGAACTTTCTCTGACCACAATGGAAAGATTCTGGAAATCAATAACCAACAAAGAAGCAGAACTTTCACAGATATATGGAGATTATATAATACATCTTAAACAATCAGGGAATCAAAGAAGAAATTGCAAGAGAAATCAGTAAATATCTGGAAACACCTAAAAATGAGAATACAAAATAACAGAACTTATAGGATGCAACAAATGTAGTGCTGAGAGGAAAATATATTGCACTAACCTCCTATATTGAAAAAGAAGAAAGGTAGAAAATCAAGGCCTTAGCTGCTCACATGGAGGAACTAGGAAAAGAACAGCAAACTACCCCCAAAGCAAAGAGAAAAAGAGAAATAACAAAGACAAAAGCAGAAATAAGTGAAATGAAGAACAAAAAATTAGAATCAATAAAACTGAAAGCTGGTTCATCAAGAAAATCAATAAAATCAATTGACCCCTGCCTAGGTTGACAGAGAAAAAGAGACAGGATGCAAAGAAACAAAACTCAGAAATAAGAGGGGAGTCATTACCATGGAAGCTGAAGAAATAAACAAAAATTCATAAAAAGATCCTACGAACAACTATAGGCCCACAAACTAGACAACTTACATGAAATGGGCAAGTTCCTAGACACACAATCAACCTACACTGACTTGAGAAAACAGATTTCAATAAGCCTATCATAAGTAAACAAATCCAATTAGTCATCAAAAATCTTCCTACAAAGAAAAGCCCAAGGTCAGATGGCTTCACAGGGCAATTTTACCAAGCCTTCAAAACAGAATTAGCCCAATCCTGCTCAAATTCTTCCAAAATAATTGAGGATAAAGGAACACAACCTTACTCTTTTTATGAAGCTAACATCATTCTAGTATCAAAACCAGATAAAGATGCTACAAGAAAGGAAAACTACAGGCCAATCTCCTTAATTAATATAGATGCAAAAATTCTGCGCAAATCAAATCCAATGACACATGAAAAGTGGGGTTTATCACAATCAAGTGGTGTTTATACCAGGCATGCAAGGATGGTTCAACACAAGAAAATCAGTCAATGTGATACAGTACATTAACAAATCAAAAGGGAGAAATGACGTGATCATCTCGATTGATGCCAATAAGGTGCCCAACAAAATTCAGGATCCTTTTCTGGTAAAAGCACTGCAAATGGTAGGAATTGAAGGAAGCTTCCTCAATAAATAAAATCCCACAGATAGCATCACACTTAATGAGAGACTGAAAGCATTCCCCCTAGGATCAGGAATGAGAGGAGGATGCCCATTGTCACAACCATTATTTAGCATTGTGCTAGAAGTTCTAGCTAGAGTAATCAGGCAAGAAAAAGAAATAAAAGGAATACAAATCAGAAAAGAAGTAGTAAGATTTTCATTATTTGCAGATGACATGATCCTATATTTGGAAAATCCTGAGAACGCTATGACAAAGTTACTTGAGCTAATAAACAAATTCAGCAAAGTGGTGGGATACAAGACTAATAAGCAAAAATCAGTAGTGTTTCTATGCACAATTAATGACCTAACTGAAGAGGCAATCAAGGAAAATTTCCACTCAAAATACCAACTAAAAGAATCAAGGATTTATGAATAAACTTAACAAGGGATGTTAAAGACATGTTTAAAGAGAAAATTACAAAACATAGTTAAAAGCAATCAAAGAAGATATAAATAGATGGAAAGTTAAATGTCATTAAGGTGTCAATTCTACCCAACACAATAATAATCAAAATTTCAACAACCTACTTTGAAGAGTTGGAAAAACTAGTTGTAAAATGTTCTTGGAAGAAAAAGAGATGTGAATATTCAAAAATATTCTAAAAAGAGATGGACAAACTGGGATGACTAACACTTTTCATTTTAAAGCTTATTATAAAGTTACAGTGGTCAAAGCAGAATGGTATCGGCACAAACACAGACATGCTAATTGACGAAATTGAATTGAGAATGAAGAAAAAGACCACTGAATCTATGATAAATTGATCTTCAACTAGGCCCTCAAATCCATTGAACTGGAACAAAATAGCTTTTTCAATAAATGTGAAAGAGCACCCCTACTTTGCACCTTACACAAAAATTGAATTATGGTGGATTAAACACCAAACTATAAGAGGCTGTACCATAAAACCCCTAGAATAAAATATAGGGAAACAACTTCAAGACAGTATTAGGAGGTAGCTTCTTAAATTTTACATCCAAAAGACAAGCAATAAAAGAAAAAAATAGATAAATGGGAACTCCTCAAAATCAAATGCTTCTGAGCCTCAAAAGACTTTGTCAAAAAAAAAAAACGGTGAAGAGGCAGCCAACTCAATAGGAGAAAATATTTGGAAACGACATATCAGATAAGAGGTGCCAGTATCTCTAAGAACATCAATTAGTTCCATCTGCTATTCCATACCATTGATACCCCTTTCTAACATGAAAAAAATTAGAATGGGTATAACCCAAATACCCCTAAAGATTGGGAGAAGGATCAAAGGAAAAGGGGGAGTTATAACAGAGGAGTTAGGATTTAACAAATGAGTGTGACTACTGATGATTATATTGATATTTCTTCTTAGTCTCCAGTGTCTTAGAGCAGCTAGAAGGAAGAATCTGAAGTTATGGAACTGTAACCCACACCAAACTTTGAAATCTGTTTGAAAATATAACTACCTGTTAAAATGCACTTTGAAATTTATTGCTTTTTTTGTATATATGCTAAATTTCACAAAAAAAAATTAACTCAAAATGGATCATAGGCCTAAATATGAAAACTGAAACTATAAAACACCTAGAAGAAAATATAGGGAAACATCTTTAGGACCTTTTTTTAAGGAATAGTTTTTAGACTTTACACTAAAAGTATAAGCAACAAGGAAAAAATAGATAAGTGGAACTTCAACGAAATAAAAAATTTTTATACATCAATGCACATCATCATGAAAGTGAAAAGAATACCTATACAATAGAAGAAAATATTTGGAATCCACATATCTGATAAGGGTTTAATATTCAGAATATATAAAGAAATTCTACAATTCAACAACAAAAAATTTTAAACTGGGCAGAAGCTTGAATAGACATTTTTCCAAAGAAGATATACAAATGCCCAAAAAGGACACAGAAATTACTCAACATAAATCACCATTAGGTAAATGCAAAGCGAAACCACAATGAGATACCATTTCTCACCCATTGGAATGGTTACTATAAAAAATAAAAAGGAAAAGGAAAGAAAATGTTAAGATGTGGAGAAATAGGAACCCTCATTAATTGCTGGAGGGAATGTACAATGGTGCAGCAGCTGGGGAAAACATTTGGCAGTTTCTCAGAAAGTACAGAATTATCATATGATCCAGCAACCCACTTCTAAGTATATACCCAAAAGAATTGAAAGCAAGGACTTGAACAGGTATTTTCACACCAGGGTTCACAGTGGAAAGGAAATAGGATAGATAAGGCATCAAGGCTGTGGTTCCTGGTTTCCTATCCAGCTCCAAAGATATTAAAGCACAATTGCAAAACCCCCTAAAAAAAAAAATTCACTAAACCTCCAAACCGTAAAGCTCGTAAAATCATGGACCTGAAACAAATTGTTGGTGAATAACCAAAAGCCTGGGGTCACAAAGATTGTTAAACTATGTGCACAGAACAAATTTTCAGTACATGATGGGAGACCATTAGCACCGATAGTTATCTTTCCTTGAAACAAAGAAAACTCTTGGTTTTCAAGGGTCAAAATCGAAAAACGCTGCGAGCAAAACCTCTCATAAAACAAGCTAAACCCACACCACTCGGGGAGCATTTCTCTCTTGAGCATTCCCAAGCTAATTTCCCTAGGACATACGAACCCTTCAATAAACTTCACTGCTTAATGCTACTTGCTTTCTCATCCTTGAATTCTTTCATATGGCAAGACTCCAAGCCTTGAGTGGGGCTTGTCTGTCTCTGGTGTCAGCAGAGCTCCAGTAACAGAACTATTCACAATTGCCAGAAGATGGAAGCAACCCAGGAGCCCTCAACAGATGGCCGTATAAACAAAAGGTGTGTATATACATACACAATAGAATATTATTCAGCCATAAAAAAGGAATGAAATTCTGATACATGCTACAACATGGGTGAAACTTGAAGACGCCATATTGAATGAAATAAGCCAGATCCAAAAGGACAAATATTTGTATTTAACTTACATGAAATGCCTAGAATATGCAAATTCATTAAGACAGAAAGTAGAATATTGATTACCAACAGCCTGAGCCGAGGGTAGGGGGTTGTGGGGTGGGGAATGGGGAGTTATTGTTTCATGTTTAGAGTTTCTGTTTAAGGTATTGAAAAGGTTTGATAATAGATGGTAGAGATAACACAACACTGTGAAAGCAAGTAAAGCCAATGAATTATATACTTCAAACTAGTTAAAATTGGAAAATTTTTATAGTATATATTTACCACAATGATTTTCTTTAATTATTTAACCTACAATCTCATATCCCAGAGAAAAGTTCTGTGGCATTTGCAGTTATGGGAGTGATGGTTTGACTGTGTTAGGAGGCAGCATCTTTGAAATTGTATCAGTGGAAAGAAGACTAAAAGTGAAATAAAGTAGAGTTGAATGCCCCTGCTGGCACTACCCACAGCCCCACTCCACAAATCGGTCCAGGCCTCAGTCAGAGCTTGGGAGAAGTTTGAACACCCACATTGCATAACAAGAGAGCACCTATGCATGGGCAGAACTTTCATGGGTGAAAGGTGTGCTGGCGATTCACAAACCCCTCTCAGGACCTTCTCGGAGAACTGGGGAGACGGGAGTGGTGAGAAGTTGGTGCAAAAGGCGAAAGGCTGCCATGATGTTGAACCAAGGCTGTGGGAAGCCAAAATCACGTACCAGCTCACATATGAGAGAGCAGAGAAGATGGAGATGGAGAGTAAGCCTATAGACAAAGAAGGGAAACAGGCCTGTGTACTTAGAAAAGGAAGAGTAAATGTTGCAGGAAGAGAAGCGGTCTTAGAGCTGCTTCCTTCTTCACTACGTCCCAGTCCCTTGTACAGGTCCTTATGTAATTGTGTAACTTCACTTTTCCTTGAAGTACCTTGAGTGAGTCTCATCGATAAGTGTACAGTTTTAAGAAATGCAACATGTAACGTACACATAACAAAGTACATACATCTTTTTAAAAAACGTTACCTGGGGACAACTTTCACCACCGAGGTGAGTTATTTAAAATGTAGATTCACATCTCAAACAAATCATAATTCACACTATAATGTGTATCCAGGATGGTTTTAACAGAAACATTTTACAAATACCAATGTAAAGTAGAATAAATTCGCGAAGAAGGAAATCCCTGCCCAAAAGAGAATCTCGCTGGGCTTATGAATTTGGAGTCACTCATCACCTTTTTTTTTCTTTATAATCATCTACATGGCACTTTCCCTATCAAGAGTGGTGACTATTTGTGTAAGGCCAATCCTGTCCCTATTACCTGTTATTCTGCATTGTAAGCAGCCTCCTCTGTAATTCCCAAGTTCCAGGTTAGTTCCTCTATACCATAATCATTAAAACCATTTCCCTAGACCCTATTCCCTGTCATATTTAAGACGCTAGCTTCTGGCATAGTGGCAATTAGATCACTGAATGTCACATGTCTAAAGAGAGAAGGGACAAGTTAAATCACCTAAATCCTAAGAAGAAAAACATTCTGAAAAAATTGTGTCTTATTGTCAAGAAAAAGAATCAGCACACGACATTTTAAAAAATCCTTCAGTAGACATTTTTATAATGTGCCAGCTTGAAACTGTTGTGTACCCCAGAAAAGCCATGTTCTTTAACCCTCATTCAATATTGCTGGGTAAGATCTTTTTGATTGTTTCCATGAAGATGTGGCTCACCCAATTGTGGGTGATTAGATGGTTTCCATGGAGATATGTCTCCATCCATTCAAGGTGGGGTTGCTTACTGGAGCCCTTTAAGAGGGAAACATTTTGCAAAGTGCTGACAGATCCCACAGAGCCAGAGACCTTTGGAGATGAAAAAAGTAAATGCCCCAGGAGAAGGTGTTTGAAACAAAAAGCCAGAGACCCCAGCAGATGTCAGCCATGTGCCTTTCCAGCTGACAGAGGTGTTCCAGACCCATCAGCATTTCTTGAACCAAGGTATCTCTCTCTGGATGCCTTTGTTTGGACATTTTTATAGCCTTAGAACTGTGAACTTGCAACTTAAAAAATTCCCTTTTTAATAGCCATTCAGTTTCTAGTATATCACATTCTGGTAGCTTAACAAACTAAAATATATAACTATACAGCTTTTACAGTGTGACTATGTGCTTGTGAAAATCAGTTATCCAGTGTGCACTCCCTTTATCCAGTGTACAGACAACTGAATAAGAAAATAAGGATGAAAAATAAGTAAATAAAATAGCAGGGGGGTGGGGGTGGATAAGGGGCATGGGATGTTTTGGGTGTTCCTTTTCATTTTTATTTTTTTTTTGAAGTAATGAATATATTCAAAAATTGATTGTGGTGATGAATGAACAACTTATGATACTGTGAACCATTGACTGTACACTTTGAATGGTAATATGATTTGTGAATATATCTCAATAAAATTGCATTAAAAAAAATTCTTCAAGGGCAGTGCACGGGTTACTAAGTGAGAATTGGGTGAGAATTGGGTGAGAATTCTTGCTTGACATGCTGGAGATCTGGCTTTGATTCCTGTAGCCTGCACATGCCAAAAAAAAAAATTCTTCAGTAACTCCTTGTCAGTTTCTGGATAAAATCCCCTGAGTATGTCAGAATATTTGGGAAAGCTGAAGGATAACAGACATATGTGTTTTAAAAAGCATTCCCCAATGATTCTTTTGTAGTTGTTGTTTACTTGCCATTTTTAAAAAATAACTATTGCATTTAAGTATACAGCAGTATCATTGAAATTTTAGAGTTAAGAGGAATCTTTAAAGATTATCAATTCCAATGCTCTAATTATGCAAATGTGAATCCTAGGCCCCGATATTAAGTGTTTAGCCCAAGTAATACTAAGCTAGTCAAAACTTCAGAACCATTGTCAAGATCTTCTAACCCCTAATGAAAGATCTTACCTTAAGATCTTGTCTCCTCCTCAAACATAAAAAGATAATTCCCACCAACTAAAATTAGAATATTTTATACATGACCTTATGCTGCCACAAATAATGGAATTGAAACCAAATGAAAACTGAATGAACTAAAGAACTGAAAAAGAAAGATTCTCTCCTTGCAATTATAGACAGCCAAGCATTGCTGGAAATCAGATGGTCCATCAGGAAAGAGCTTTTGGCAGCCTAAAAAGGAACTATCAATTCTTTTCTTTTTTTGAACTGCTCCTGTAAAAGTAACACTATGTATTAATATTATAAACCTTTACTTACTATGGCACATGCAGAGTTTTAACCCATGGGCTGCCACATTTTTATTTTCATTTTCAGTCTTTCCACCACAGGAATGAGTGGGAGATGGCTATTAGAGTCATTTGTCCTGCCTGGGGGCTAATTACTCCATTTGACTCATTTTTGAAAATATTATGCTATATCCAAAGGCAAAATTGATGAAGGCTTGTTGCAGGTTTGCTTATGTAATTTTGTACAGATTAAATTAGTTAATCAAACATTATGCTAGCTAAAATAGATCTGTTGGCTTCTGAATCTACAGTAGAAAATTGCTTTTTAAAAATAATTTGAATGGCATGCCGTTTGAATATATTTTAGTCAATTCTCTCCAATATGAGACTGGAGTTTTTATGCCTTTAAAGGAAAGCACAAGTAATGAAAGAATCCACAGATGCATAGATTGGAAAGAGCATTCATGTATGACTTTGTACGACAAAAATGCTACAGCATCAGCTGTAAAGAATGGGGTAAAAGTAACTCAAAGGGGTCAAGGTGAGAGATAAAGGGTAACTAGTAATTCTGGGTGAACAATGAAGAGAGAATAACAACCTCTCCAACTCAACTTCTTCATTTGCAAAATGAAAATCACCACATCTATCTCTCAAGGTTTTATAAAAAAAAAAAAAAAAAAAAAATCAGGTAACAAAATTTCCTGGCCCAATTCCTGGCATATGGTATGTACTCAAAAAATTTTTAATAAATTTGAGTTCAAGTATTTTGAATATACAAATAAATATAATTAAATGTATACATATACACATGCACACACATATATAATCTGTCTATTCATCTATTATATATAAGCCACTGACAAGTGCAACATAATTATGTTACACTAGCATTTGGGAAGCTGCCACCCTGGCTCTGTTGAATTTAAGGTTAAAAGTGCCTGATAGGTCCATGCCTAAGAACAGAAGTACTATGAGAAAGTGCTTCCTTACCTCACTTTCTTTATTCCCAGAAACTTAGGAGTAGAGCGGTGGTTTTCAATTTTGGCTACATATTGGAGCTTCTTAAAAACTAATGATGTCCCGGTCCCACCCGTCCAGAGATTATGATTTAATTAGTTCCTGGGTGACTCTAGTATTGAGGACCAGTTAGATGGTCTCAGGTGACAAAAATTCAAAAATAAATTAATGTATGGTAATTAATACACAAAATATTTTTTCTTACTTTTAATTATGAACAATTTCAAAATGTTTAAGAGTGGTAAATGGAATTATACAATGAAACCCCCAAAAGCCCATCATCTAGATTTAATTTTACCACATTAGATCCATTTATAAGCATACATATAATGCGTATATACAAACATTTGCTGAAAATATTTAAAGTAAACCATATACATTTTGACATTACATATTTCTGTATGCATCTAAAAATAATGGATTTTTCATAACTGTAGTATAATTATCACACCTTACAAAATTAGCAATACTTATTTCATATCTTCTAATACCCTGTCCATATTCAAATTTCCTTCATTGTCCCAAAAGGGTCTTGGGGAAATATATTTTAGTTGGTTTGTTACTATTTGTGAGTGAGGAAATTTTAAAAGATGAAAGGTAAAGAATGGACCAGCAATGGAAGAGGGACCGTAAATCCCAATATTTTCATGAAAATATCCCATTGACTTTGGCTGAGGTCTAAAGATAGAATCAAATAAATTCAGTCTACCTAAAAAAAAAAAAAGAAGAAAGAAAATCTCCTTGAAATAATCTTACCACTGCAGTGAGAAATTTTTAAAAGCAAGTAAATCTGGGTGGTGAAGGGTACATGGGACCTCTCTACACTATTTTTTGCAACTTTCTGTCAATTTAATCTAAAATCCTGACTCGTGTCTTATAAGTCTTGTCATCTCACTGGAACATTAGAAATGCATATGAGACATAAGAATACACCTTCTTGGCGGGCTACTTTTTTCCTTTCTTTCTTGAATTATAACACGTGAAAGGCTTTTGTGAAATTAAATGAGTCACTGCATGTAAAGTACTTGAAACAATGCCTGGTCCACAGTGTTGTAGAAATATTACCCATTATTATAAGTCTGAGGATAAGGTCTTAAGTTTAACGTGTGTAAGAACCCCCCAGGGTGGTTGTGGTAAATTATACATTCTAAGGCTACTGTCTCAGGGATTATGAAACAGGAGTTCGGAGTTGGTACCAAGAAACATGGACTTTAATGAATACCTCAGGTATTCTGAGTGCAACTGATGGACCACAATTAAACGGTAATGCTGGGTTTCATCCAAGGAACTCTGAGGTAATTGTAGGAGAGTCTCAGTGTGTCACAGAAACTGAAACAGAGAGAATGGGGGAAGGAAACACTCAGACAGAGGAGAAACAATTTTGAAGGTCTGCTATGTTATAGGCGGAAAGCAATGGGTGGAGACAAAGACAAAAATCTGCATAATTCTGTTTGTATGTGTGCACGTGGGTGTGAGTGTGGGTGTGCAAACAGAGCAGTCCCTGCTTTTAAAGATTCTGCTACTCCACAGGGGGACCAAGGAACACTTGGAAATTTAAGTAATCATAGCAGAGTAAAGAGGCAATAAAAATGCTTATGGAAAAGATAAATTTTTACTCTTCTAAAACCCACGCGTTGAATTTTTTTTGAGACTTTTTGAAATAAAAAATGAGATTACCTTCTGAGTGTCTTTGCTAATTAGTCATCTATTTGAAAAAAATAATAATATTTCAGGTCTGTGCTCTTATAACCTCTACTCGTATAAAAATCACAATGAAGTAGAGTACACTACCTTTTTTTAGAGCCTTCTTCAAAAATCAGTTGATGATAGAAATAGACATACTTGACTGATTAAACACTTATAGGTGTATATATATTTTTACATGTAATTTTCCCACCATTTTTCTATTGGCAATTAATGAGCTATTTTATAGGCAATGTGTGCTATTTCTTCATAGAGAAAGTGAAACACAGAAGACTCAAGGAAATAACCCAATATTGAGTAATCTAAATGGGAAACTATACACAGATCTACATGTTAAATGGAAGAAATAAACCAAAATAAAAATTAAATGGAAACCATGCCCTCTCAAACAATATTGTTGCCCAAGTGTTACAGAAAGTTCCACAGAATTTGCACTGAAGCTGCTGGTTTCCACTGAGCACAGATGGTCTTTGCCCTAATTATCTCTGGTTTCTGACTCATATCCCTGATCTTGCCACCAAATCTTTGAGTGACCTTGGAATACTTTCTTGCAAATACCTCAGTTTACCTGTTCACAAAATAGGGGTAGTAATCCTTGACACCTTCTTACTTTACTGAGATATTTCAAAGATTAATGAGACACTAAAACTTTGAGTTGCTCTGATCAAAGGCATTGTGTAACTACAAAGAATTGTCATTATTTACCGGTAGCTGTATTTACTGTACCACTAATGAGCACTGTGGTCAGCAATAAGTTGTAAGAGCAAAAAAAATAAGAAGTAAAAGTTAAGGCTGTTTCTCTCCACACTTAGAAATAATTCTCGTTAATATTAATTGGTGCTATGCAGACATATTGAAAATGAGACTTCTTGCAGACGGATTGTTCCTGTTGGAAAAGTTTCAGTAAATCTACCCAACATTCGGATACAGAGACTCTAACCTATCGTGAATTTTTAGAACTCACATTTCAATAGAATTACTAGACAAGGCACGGTATCAAAAACATTCACATTAGGATTATCTTCTCGAATATCTCTTTTTTATCATTTTAATGATCCCTAAGCAATTCCGCTAAGATGTCTCACTGTGCACACACATATACATATAAATTTCACCTCACTTTTCTTTGAGAATGATGATAATCCACATGTTAATTTAGAGAAGCTGGGTTTAATTGTTGGCTGGCTGGAAATTTTCAACACACTATGTACATTTCTTTTCTGTTCCCTCTCAAACGATCTTCTATTGTACATTAAATAGTTCAGGTCAGCAACGTAATAGCAAAAAATGGCACACATTCTGTACACATTTGAAAAGACTTCATCCTTTCCAAATTGATAAATGCTATAGAATCATTGTAGTGCAAATCAGATTCCAAACAACTGAAGAAAAGTTTATAAATGTTAGAAAGAAAAAAAAAATAAGCAGTTTTATTTTACTTTGTCCTTCCTAAAAGTGCATGTCAAGATCTCTTCCCAAGAATATTGAGAAGCATTTGGGATCTCTGATAAGCAAGAAGGAGTGCAACTTCTCAAAGCCTCAGCAGTCCCGTCTCGGAGCTGTGCTCTTTCTCAGCCTCAGGCCTCTTTCACATCCAAAGCTCTACCCTAAAATAAACGAAGCACTCAGCAACTAGAAGCACTTCAGCTGAAATGTTTGTGAAATAAGTACATTCTTCAGTACTCAGGGAAAATGAATTTTTCATGAGCTAAGGCCTATGTAGAAAAGTTTTCATGAGAATCTGCTTTTTAAGGAATAACAACACTAAAAGTGCCTTCACGACAGTACAGAGGCTTGTCATTTACTGGGTTTAGTCTGAGCCTATGAAAACCTTCATTGGTTTACTGGTCTTGTGAAGATATAATTTGAAAGGTGAGGGATTCATATTTTTCTGCAACTAAAAAGGCACAGTTCATTCATCTGATATATTACATATGAAGCACTTATTCAATAAATATCTAAAAGGCAAATTTTGAACTCCAAGGCTTGACGTTGGGTAGAAAGATGAATGAAAGGACAAAGTTCCTAAACCTAAGGAATGCAGAACATGTCGAAGGATATATAACATTCACAAAGAATACAAGGCAAGGTGTGGAAAGAGACGAACAGGATTGAGTTTCTGAAAAAGAAACGATAGTAGGATATAGCCAGCTAAGGATTATGTGTGCATATGTTCAAATGCAGTATATAAATGTGGGAAATGGCACGCCAACTTTTTTTTAAAGTGGGGGAAGATAAGTAAGGTATGAACTCAATAGTAGGTGATGTAGAAATGCTAGTCAAATTTTTTAATGCTCTGTATTTTCAAAAGTAAAGGACTCATAATTTGTCTCTCTTAGACACTGTTTTGCCATCTTTAACTGCTAGAAATGCTACAGTCTCTTTGAGCTATGTATCTTAACCTTGTATTTCTCCATTTCACCAAATACAAATACAAAATAATGCTATCATTGCCCCATACAATATACTGGTCCATAGTTTACTGTAGATTAACATACAGCCTGTCAAAATCACTTAATCTGGCCTAGAATGTCATTCCCTCTGAAAGGTAACGTTCCAGATGAATGGCAGATATTTTGATGTTAAAGAGTCAGATTCTAGGTAGGCCATGTTGGCTCAGAGGCAGAGTTCTTGACTGCCATGCCAGAGACCCGGGTTCGATTCCCGGTGCCTGCCCATGAGGAAAAATAAAGTCATATTCCTTTAATGCTATGTGTTAAAATGGAGTTAACGGTTGAGATCGTTTAAGTTTGACTCCTGATTCAGTAACTGCTTAGCTGTAAAAACTCTCAAGTTTCTGTCCTGTGTCTCAGTTTTTCTAGCCATAGAATGGAATTAATGCTATCCTCTCATGGGAGTTGTGAGGTTAAATTATTTAAAGTGCTCAGCATGATATCAGTAGGTATGCAGTGAATGTTAGCTATGATATTATTAAAAGGCCCTTTTCTTTATTCTTTATTTTTAATATATTACTGAAAGTATCAAAACATAATTCTCCACATAATGATATTATAACTGCATTAGAGAAATCTATTAGAGAAAATTTACATGGTGATCATGTCCATGGTTATGTCACCCTACTAGTTATTTACAGCATTCAGGTATTCATGCATCCATTAATTCATTCAACAAATATTTAGTCAAGTTCAACTTTATGTTTTAAGCTGGATTGTGTGCTTGGTGTCTGTTCTAGTTTGCTAGCTGCCAGAATGCAACACACTAGAGATGGATTGGCTTTTAATAAAAGGGGATTTATTTTGTTAGTTCTTCAGAGGAAAGGCAGCTAACTTTCCACTGAGGTTCTCTCTTACGTGGGAAGGCTCAGGGTGATCTCTGCTGGACTTCTCTCCAGGCCTCTGGGTTCCAACAACTTTCCCGGGGTGATTTCTTTCTGCCTCTCCAAAGGCCTGGGCTGAGCTGCAAGTGCTGAGATGAGGTATGCTGAGCTGCTTGGGCTGTGCTTTGTTGAATCTCTCATTTAAGCACCAGCCAATTAAGTCAAATGTCATTCATTGCAGCAGGCACACCTCCTAGCCGACTGCAGATGTAATCAGCAACAGATGACGTTCAGGTACCATTGGCTTATGTCCACAGCAACAAAACTAGGTGCCTCCACCTGGCCAAGTTGACAACTGAATCTAACTACCACAGTGTCGAAGATAAGAAATTCAGCACTTTTTTCTAAAGGGGCAGAACATAGCATAAGAATCTTGATTATATTAATGAAGCACTGCTATATTTGCTTACTGTCAAATACGGGGTTCCTTTTTCTTGAAGACTACACAATATTTTCATTTTTGTCTTGTCAGAACACAACTTTTTTTTTTTCAGTTTGAGGTGATCTGATCCATTCCTAAAATGTAATTGAGGGCTGAGGTTTACAAGGAAATTCATGGTTATACCAAGAATTTTAAAAGGGAATGGGAGGGCAGTTCAACGGTGGCTCAGCGGCAGAATTCTCACCTGCCATGCCAGAGACCCGGGTTCAATTCCTGGAAACTGCCCATGCCCAAGAAGAAGAGGGGGGAATGGGAATGGTTGGGGAGAGAAGAGGATGAAACAATTCAATCATTTGTCAAACTAATAGTGCTGTTTTGTTTTAAGACTACATGTAATGAAATCATATGGAGTGTGCTATTTGCATGTAGTGAAATCACAGAAAAAACTAGCATGTTTTGTATTAAAACAAACTGTTCTCATCAGCATCTTTGTTTCAAAAAGGTGCTTTGATTTGGTCTACTAACATAAGAAGATCTCTGGCCAAAATGGTTAATTGACAGCAATTTGAGCTTTCCTTGAACTTTGAGAGAATATTTTGATGGTTGTTTAATATATAAACTAAAGGGAAAGGTTAAAGATAAATCAGCAATTACTCTGTACTGTAATGTTAAACACAGAATTTTTAGAATAGGATAAAGGTTAAAAGGATGCGAAATGTAGCAACGATTATTCAGTTCTCCTATTTTGTCTTTTCTTACTGATGGTTCTATAAGCACATATAAACCTATACTCCAAACTGTGACAACACAGTTTCTTTTTCCTGCTAAGACCAAACAGCAGGAATGGGAAAAAAAATTCCATTCACAAGTGGGGTAGCTTCCTATTCTGTCACATGTCCTGTTTTTCAGGTACCTTGCCTTACCTGAGTGAATATGAACCATAGCCTCTGACTTACTTGAATACCTAAGAAAAATGACGTAATCAGAAATTTAAGAATTTCTGCACATCACATTCTTGCCCAAAAGTATAACATTAAACTCTCTTACACTCTATGTATACCAAATTTTCAATTACTTTTTTGGGAATAATCAGTACATCCATTCTCTAGATATATAAAATATCATCCTTGGAGCATACCTGACCACTATATATGCCATGTTTGGGCCATACATATTCTTTTTTTTTTTTTGGCATGGGCAGGCACCGGGAAATGAACCCGGGTCTCCAGCACGGCGGGTGAAAACTCTACCTGTTGAGCCACCATGGCCCGCCCTTGGACCATACATATTATTTTGCCTAATAGTAGAATTACAACGACCTCGGTTGCCTAATTGTCTGCTTCATGCCTCGCACTATTGGAAAGGAGGAAAAGAAGGAGTGAGAATTTTTCATGTTCTAATATTAACTAAAAAATATTATCAGTAACATCAAAAAAAGACAATATAAAATAAAACTTGGGGGGAGGAAGAGAAGTTAATAGTATTCATTTTATATTGCAAATGAAACAAAAAACTTTTCACTTGCAGGTGCTTATAAAATGTTAACTGAAAGGAGGTCAGTAAACAATTGTGATTGCATTAAGGGTTTGCACAGCAAATAAAGTCATCAAAATCGGTTGATTCTAGATGGTATCTGCTTCTGACTGAATTCCAGACAACTTTACAAAAAAATGCCTCCATCTGAACCCTTTGCTTCCTGCGTATTCTGGGAAGTGCAAAAATTTATGGCAAGTAGGTTTTGAGTAATTAATAAATAAATATAATGAAGGCTAAATAAGGAAACATTCTGGGTCTCATACATTATTCTGTAAAATTTTCCTGTATAGACTTGACCAAGTGCTAAAACCTAAAGGGACTCCATCAGCCTTTTAATTTGTAAAATTATATCTTTACCCTAGAGTCTTCTTTCACATTTATAATAATATGGCACTTTTCTGGCCTACTTCAAAAAAAAGGCACTGAATGTAAAAAAAAACTTTCAAACTATAAAGCATGACAATGTCATTATTGTTTTCCTTCAATTAACATATGGAAAATCATGATTTTTTTTAGCATAAAATAAAGTTTAGGCTGTTGCTTTCTTTCTTTTTATAGCTTTACTCATTATTTTACAATGTAATGTAATAGTTAAGGAATGACAGATGAGTAACCATATTGGTTAAGTTAAAAAAAATTAAATAAATAAAACAGAATTGTAGTTCGCATAAAAATCCCCAGTAGTCGTTAAAAATTTATTTCCCTCCAAAAAGTTTCCTATACTGACCACAGAGTAGAATGTAAGTTTCTGGCATACTACTTAATCTGTTGAGGTAGTTTTTGAAATCCATCTTTTATTTATGGAGATTTTATTATGGGTTTTTCACTTTCACATTTTCTCTCATATTCAACAATCAGGGCTCAAACTTGACTTTCACTTACACACAATACCAGGCTTGATTCATACCCATTGCCAAATGTCAGGCAGTTATAAAGAATTTTGAGAAGTAGAGCAGGTTGCCAATATATACTGGTTTGCTTTTTAGAATGTTTTTGGAGTACTCTTAGTTCAGGTTAGCATATTTATTCAACCACTACCCTAAACGCTATATATTTTTTTAAATCAAAACAAAATCTTAAATAATTTTCCTTGACTTATTATATAGTATGCTACTCATGAATCTTAATATATTGCTTAAAGCATGGGTTCCTGATTGAATAAGTTAAATGTATGGATTGCTTACAATTAAAATTTAGAGGAAAACCTGGTTATCTGCAACTGATTAGGAACAGGTATAAAACATACAGTAGGTATTAGGAAATGTCCGGGAGAACATTTCCTCCTGGTAGCCAAAAAAGAGAAAACTGAAATTATTTTATTTCTAATTAAATATTTATTTTGAAACGCAATGCATTATTGTTTCCCTGGATTTCCTCTATGATTAGATTTGTAAAAAACTACACACTTAATTAGTTTTATTTTGTATGGATAATTCTCAGACCTATGCCATTTCCTACATCAGTGGGATATTTCTAAAGCAGGTTTATACATTTAGGCAACAAAATGTCCTGTGATAACAACAAAAATAATATTTCAGCATTCGCACGGCCCTTTAAATATGATCTTCTCCATTGAATCAGTGTTGAGTTCCACTATAAATTTTAGCTGTATCATCTTTCCAAGATGGGTCTAGAACCAGACTATTCCATATGGACTGTTTTCTGTTGAATAAAATGTGATCACATTGTTGATCAGATTTCATGGACTCTTAGATAGCATCTTTATCAAAATGTCAGCCAATTGCAAAGTTTTCCTCTGAGGACTTCTGGAACTCTTCAAGGGGCCACTTACCTAAGTCCACATGTCAGTCCTGGTTCCTGCACCCTACCGTATCCCTGCTGACCTCACTGTCACCTCTGCTAACTAAGCATCTACCTCTCAAAATGCTTTTCTCACCAGTTCTACATTGTATCTTTGGGAAGTACATAGCATCATTCCCACTGGCCTCTATAAGCACTGTGCTCCCTGCAACACACACACAAACACAACCGTACAAAATGCTTTTGCAAAGTGGGAAGGCAAACTCTTTGTCTCTCCTTGTTTTACATCAGTGAGAAAAAAAAATGGTCCCACAGCAGGTATGTTTGGGACCTTGAAATGTCACAAAGTTTATAAGAGAATTGTTTTACCTCGTGCACAGGAGTTTTTTCTTGTTCTTACTTTTTCCAGGATGCTCATCAACTGTCAATACCCCTAGGTCTGATAGATTTTGAAATGGTTATCTTTGACCCAGATAATTCCTAGCCCAGCTCCATGGCAACTTCTTAGCAAACTGCTCGGTCTCTTCTTGCAATCTGGATTCTATTGTCATCGCCACATTCCACCACCATGACAAGGCCCTATAATGTTGGGACAAGAGGCAACCACCCATGCCCCCCATAGCGATGAGTGATTAGAGATTAATTTAAGAGAAGGGTCTTATCTGACACCCCAACTAGGACCCTTGCCCATAATTCAGCTCTTTTTCAATCCCTCGTGTTTTTGTTTCTTTGTTTGTTTGTTTGTTTTAATCCCTTGTGTTTTATAAATATCAGTGTACCAGTACAACAACAATGAAAAGTAAGCACGGGCAGTGGTCTCAACAAAGATTCAAAATGACTCACATGCAAAGGAAAATATTAACTGTCAGGTACTTGAATACACCCCGTTAATCCTTGCCACAACTCTAAGAGGTTCAAATTCATTTAACTCATAAACATCAGAACCAAAGACAAAACCCATGTCCTCTAAGGCCAAATCAGAGGCTTTTCCCTGCATACCATCTGCCTTGGGTGGCCCCAGAACTTCCTGACACAAAGAACATAAGAACATTGGCCCACCAATGAGTATTACAATTTTTACTATGCTTCAGTCCTCCTGCCATTTCATGGACACCTAATTTGAACTAGATTCTTTACAGATGAGTCATGTCATCATCTAACAATGTAATGGCACTGATAGCATTTTTTCTGATTTATGGATGAAGAAACCGAGATCAAGGAACATAAGTGACTCACCTTTGATCCAACACATTTTAAGTGGCAAAGCCGGGACTCAATCACAGGTCTAATGGCCACACTCAATCTCCTTCCCCCATGAAGTTCTCTGTATGCCCCTCCATCAGCACTTGATGTGTCTCTCAGTTATTTATTTACTTACATCATTTAAGACACGTAGATTAGGAAACAGTGAGCATCCTATTTCATTGTCAGAAGGTAACAATGGCCACCAGTATGAAACATTTAAATTCTCATGAGTGTTTTTACTCTTTCCTGATTCTGACATGTGACAAAAATTCAGACATGATTTCAACTCTTACTGGCCTCTCAGACGCTGTGCTGACCCTTTGCAGGTAAGCCTCAGGCCAGAAGAGCAGGTGACCATTCTGCTTCTCTGCTTACCTTTTACAGAATGAGGATATAAAAACCACAAGCCCTATGATCTTCAAGGAATCCATGCATCTGCTCTTGAAAATGAAAATATATCATGGGGTAAGTTGAAATGGACATAATGCAACTATATGAAACAAATAACAAGTAGAAATGGTGAACTGCTCATGTATCAGAATATACCTCGGAAAAAGAATGTAGAAAGAATGTAATATACAGAAGTAGAGACATCCATCTGTTTTCACTTCAGCATCCTTTCAGAGCCTTGAGGAAGACGGGAATCACTTTTAATACATTGATGGAAAGGTATCACTTAGCCCATGGAATTGCCACCTTCGGAGCTGCTTTACTTTCCTGTAGCTGCTGTATCAAATCATCCCAAAGTTGGTGGCTTAGAACAACAGAAATTTCTTGCATCACAGTTCTGGCATCCAGAAGTCCAAAGTCAAGGTGTTGCCAGGTTTGGCTCCTTCCGAAGACTCTGAGGGAAGATCTGTTCCCTGCCTCTGTCTTAGCAGCAATCCTTGGCAATCCTTGGTTGGTACATGGCATCACTCCACCCTCTGTCCTTATTTTCATAAGGCCTGTCCCTTTGTATGTATCTCTGCATCTCAAATCTCCCCCTCCTTTCTCTTATAAGGATATTGGATTTAGGGTCCACCCTACATCTAGGAAACACTCATCTAGACACTCAATTATACCTGAAAAGACCTTATTTCCCAATAGGGTCACAGTGGCCTTACCAGGGGTTAGGATTTGGCCATATCTTTCTGGGGAACACAACTACAAGCCTCGATAGGAGGCACCCTAGAAGCTGAGATAGGAAAGACCACACTTGCTCATGAGGGTCACTTATTGGGAGAGCTCAAAACAGATGAAAATGTGATGTTTCCAGGATATTCAGATACAGAGGCACAAATGGAAAAAATAAAACCCTAGTATGGGGTGGGCCGCGGTGGCTCAGCGGGCAAAGTGCTTGCCTGCTATGCCGGAGGACCTCGGTTCGATTCCCGGCCCCAGCCCATGTAACAAAAACGGAGAAACAAAATACAATAAAACAAGAAAATGTTTAAAAGATGTTTCCCTTTCTTCCTCCCTTCCTTCCTTCTCTCTGTCTTTCCTTTAAAAAAAAAAAAAAAAAAAAAAAAACCCTAGTATGGAATTTCCACACCCTCTATTAGGGAATATCCCCCTACTCCACCAAAATAGGCTATTCCTTTCACTTCTGAATTTAGAAATATTTCTGCTTAAAACCTGTTACTATAAAAGACTTCACTGAGAATAGTTTTTTTCACCTAGGGGTGATCTTGTTTTTCTCTTTAACCTTGAATCACCTTACATTTCACACACAAACACACACACCTGGAGCTATACTCATCCATTCACTTTTTTTATTTGAGATGGATAAAGTGACTACATAGACGAAACACTTTGCTTCTTTCTGGTGGAGGTGAACACATAATGTTACATTTACATTACACATAAACAGAAACTGCAGATACAGAAAATAGATAAAGTGTCTCTAAAGTCAAGACAATCATGTGCTAAAGATTCTTCTGCGCCAAGAGTCACAACAGCTAGGATGCAATAAGTTTACAGGATGATGACTTCACAAGTACTAGTCTTCACATGGTAATACAACACTGTTGCAAACAGGTCTGACTCGTTTCTAATTTCTTTATTTTATCCAAGGAAGTTTATGCTGGTTTCAGAATTTAGTATAGATACTCTATAAAATTCTAGAAGTTAGTACTCTAACACAAAATCAAACCAGATGAAGTAACACTAAATTGTGCAAGGGCCGGGACTGACCTGGATAAATGGTTCAAATTCTGCTTTGTAAAATGTGCAATAAAAAAAGAGAGGGAAAGGCCCATGCAAGGGAAGAACCCTGGGTTTTAGGAAAGGGTGGGTTATTGAGTGAAATCAGAGACAACGTGTAGAACTGACATATCAACATGTTATTTAAAAAGGAGTATCTTACATTTCTTAACATATTTTTAACGCTGACCTGTTTTAATGAAGAACTAGAAAGCAGAACTACGTCTTTCTGAGCATATCTTTCAAACTCCTCAGCGTAAGAAGGGATGACTTCTTCAGTCTCTTTGTGGCATCCACGGCTCGCACTGGAACTCATAGGCACTTCAGAATCCAAAGTCTCTGCTTTGATGCTCTTATCTATTTCTAACAAGAAAATGCCATGGAATTCCACTTGGTCCTCGTGGTTTTAGTACTGATTGAACATGCAATAGATTAATCGTTTTCTTAAATGGACTAAGGTTAGTTTTTTCATAATCATATTTTAGTAAATTACTTTCTGTTTAATGTGCTGGGAAATCCCTGGAACCTAGAGCAAGTTGAAAGGTTAAAAAGAAAAAACGTGCTAACCTTTCTTAATCCTGTGAGGTTTACAAAGCAAGCCAAGAACAGCTGTTCATTAAAACCTTTTCCCCACTTACCAAGTATACCCTGAAGTATGCATCCTGTGCTTTTTCTGCATTAATATTACATGTTGTTTACTTCAACATCTTATCACATACTCTCTGTTTTGCTGAAACCAGCTTGGAAAATGAATAGTTTAGGAGAAGCCAGAGCTCCTTGACTCATTTTCCCAAGTTAGAGTCTGTGAGAACAGTGACTGAGTTTTGCACACACAGAAGCACTTTATTGGGCTGCCTTGTTTATTTGCATAGAAATGCCAGCATGCATATAAATGGTATGTGTACTTTGCTTCTCACTATATCATCTGAAAACAGCATCACCTACAAAAATGTATCTATTCATCTAGCTAGATGCACCCTGTAAACACAAAATAATTCTTTCACTTTCAATCTCTGCAAAATGCTGGAAAGTGAAATATGAAATTTTCCATGCTTTCAATGCTAGTTTTCTACAAGAAACTTGACACTTTAACCAATAGATGAGAGCTTTTTTGTAGAAGGAGGAATAGGAGGTGGGTACTGAAAGGAGAGTGGGGCTGAAGTATCCAGAGGTCCAAGATGGGTTTCCTTTTTTGTTTGCTGATACTCCATAAATCTTATCAAAGTCTTTAACTTTAAGTGTCAATTCATATTCATGCATAAAATAATGGATAAAGTGAATGTCTACTCTAAAAATGCTGAGACTTTTGCAGTCTCATAAATGTTTTCTGAAGATCTACTAGGTACTTACTGTAAATGTGTGTCTAAGAAGGCTTTAAGGGAACCCAGCAGCAAACAATCGTCAAAATGGTGGAGACATAACAGGTATAAACGCGCATTACTCAATGTCTAGCACAAAATGTACTCAATAAATTTTTGCCAACTCGGAAATGAGTCTAATATAGAGGCCTGACTGATTTAAACATAACCATTTGAATTCAGAATTCATCAAAATCACATGGGTGGCATGAAAAATGAGTTTGCTTCAGCTTATAAAAGCAAAAAGAAAGAAAAGGTTGACTACACAATCTGAAAGTACAAAAATAAAGAGAGGTTAACCTAGTCAGGAAAAAAGTTCTATTTGGGAATATTCTGTAAATGGGGATAAAAATAGGGCCTGAAAAAATAAAAAAATAAAAATAAATTTAAAAATAGGGCCTGACCTTTAGGTTTGTCATGAGGTTTAAATACGTCAAGTATTACTAAATAAGTTAATACTTAATTTATTTAGAGCAGTGTATGGAAAGTTCCAGTCCCCAAGTAGGGAACCAAAGAATGTTTAGTTATTACTCATTTTTTCATCATCTTCACTGTTCTCTTCATTATTCTAGGTATAAGGTTATGAAGTCTGCTCTATATTAGTAATAGTTAACAATTATTGAACATTTACTAGATGCAGGCTTTGCTTTATATGTCTGTCATGCAATAAGCAATCAAGATAAGTACTCAACGGAACAGATATTATTATGTCCATTTGGCAGGAATGGCAAAGAAAGGTAAGTAATTGGCCCAAAGTCACCGAACTTGTTATTGGGGAAGGCTAAACAGAAGTTCTATTCAAAGGGACCTCACCATGATCAATTCCTTTCTCCTTATAAGTACCTTAAGAAATCATGTTAACTTGGAAGATAAAATCATTGTTTCAGAACTAAGTACACACTTTGAAAAGAACTTTATTAGAATATTTCCCATTAATTCAAATGCATGTGCATATTACAACTGACACTTAATGCTTTGGTAAAAAACTACAGAGTGGTTCTGGCATAAATTACATATGTTACACTAAGAATTTAGTTTTTAAAGGATTACATAAAAGTATTGCTTACATAAAGGGCCTAATACTCATGCATCAGAATTTTCATGCTGAGGTAGAAAAATAACATACTACTTGTCCTCCAGCACTCCAAAACATTTATTCAAAAGCAAAGATAGAGTCTTTAAAAGGACTAACAAATATTCTCTTAAATTAGTGATCCCAATATGCCACTGTGGGGTTCTGCAATAATAAGTCAGCTAAATCATTTTTGCTATTTTGACTTATAAATTTTAGGCAATTACAAGAACGTTGTCCATAATTACTTTTCCCCAAAATTTTAGCAGTAATTTAAATATTTGCAACCATTTAAACACACAAGTAGTCATCAGAACGTGATTATATTTAGAAAAGACAGCTTAGCATTTGCAAGAAATCATGTCTATTAATTTACAACTTATGTTAATATAAAAGATGGAAAATAATTGGTCTCTTACCTTGGAGTTCTTCACATTCAGTCTCCTCAAGTAGCTTCATTAACTGATTATAGAAAATTCCATCAACTTGTAGAGGTGCTAAAGGAACATATTTATGATAACTTTCACGTCAGTTAATTTATAGATAGACAAACAATTATAAAAAAGAAATTATTAATTTTCATGGTTACCTAGTAACATTATAGGCCATATACACAAAGTCTACTCAATATGCTACCCTCCTATGAAAAAAAAATTCCTTTGTAAATCAACGATAATCGGAATAGTGATTTTTAAATGTATATTTCAGCTGATGCATAATAGGATGCTTCTCCAACCAAAAAACAACCATCTATTCAATGGCTTGTGGCATCTATTACACAAGAATCATTTCAGAACAAGCCATTATGATTTGTCAAATCATTCAATAGAATATACACGTGTTTGATCAAAATGAATGAGTTTTTTCCATTAGCTATTATCTACAAAGCATAGTTTTTACAAGGTAGATATAAGAAGCAAATATAAGTGGTTCTGGATTCTTTTATTCATGCTCTTGCAGTATAATGGCAAGTGCAAGGGCTTATTGGGTATTTTGTGAATTTATAACAATGAGGCCATGACATTGATAAAAAAAATTTAATCATAAAAACATGACTTTAGAAGAGGGTTTAAAGGGCCAACTTGGTAGATCTCCTGCCACTAGATAAAACCAAACATAAACTATAACAGGTTGGATGAACACTTCAGGCTTAGAATTAGAACACACATGCACTGTCAAACATTTTTACTCTCTTATGGGAAACAACTAAACTAACTGAACTGCAGTTGTACTTTTACTGTGGCGTTTTCAACATGGCC
Source organism: Tamandua tetradactyla (assembly GCF_023851605.1). Classification (NCBI taxonomy): domain Eukaryota; kingdom Metazoa; phylum Chordata; class Mammalia; order Pilosa; family Myrmecophagidae; genus Tamandua; species Tamandua tetradactyla. The sequence goes on from NC_135351.1 coordinate 12,727,901, forward strand.
CATATAATCCTATTCCTTATCACTGTGCACTCTCTGGGTAGACCAACTCTGAACGTGGCTCCATATCTGGGCCAGAGACACACTTAGAACACGTAAAGGAGGTGGTAGTTGATTCTGCAACTCACATCTGAACCACCACCAAATACTCTAGAAATGCCTCTGTGGCGCTCATTGACTACGATAGAAGCTTCTGAAAATTCTAGGTCTCTGCCTGGTGCCCCTACCTGAGATCTTTTATCGGTGTTGGATGAAATCCCATTAGCCTGTACTCATGGATTTAGAATGATTACACAGGAAAGCCTAGGCTTTTGTAGGCTTCTAAGGGCCAGACAGAATGTTTGAGAGTGTAACAAAGGTCCCTGAAGTTAGAAGCTTCTGCTCATTTCACTCTGCGGAAGACTTTTCCATGTATCGGTTGACCTGCAAATGTTCTTTTCCTGCCAAGAACCAACAATTGGGGAAATAGGAGCGAGGCCATGCCTGGAAGATATTTTGCAAATTATCCATTAGGGAAGCACAGCCTAAATCACTGGGTAAGAATAAATACAAAACACATAACGTTTATAGATGGCTGATAAAAAAATCTTAATTAGAAATTAACAATGAACAATAACGCACGCATAGATGGGAAATTCTCTGCAGATGTAACAAAAGCCCCCATATAAAGAGTTGACCCTGACAGAGACCAAAGAGAGTTACAGATGAGAGTAAATGAGCATTTAGATGGTCAATGATTGGAATAAGCAAATGAATAGAGTCATAAATTAGAATATAGGTTGCTAGGGGCTGGGGCGGAGGTAGGGAATGGAGAGTTAATGCTTAAATATACAGAGTTTCTATTTGGTTGGTGGAAAAGTTTTGGTAATGGATGGTGGTGATAGTAGCACAATCTTGTGAACACATCCAACAGCACTGAGTTATATATTTGAATGTGCTCAAAAGAGAAAATTTTAGGTTGTATAGAAATATGTAGATATGTTACTACAACAATTTAAAAAATATATAGAACTTTACAATACAAAGAGTGAACCCTGATGTAAACTATGGACTAGAGCTTCTAATAAAATTATAAAAATATTCTTTCATCAGTTATAACAAAGGGATCACACTAATACAAAGTGTTAATAATACATTGGTATGTGGGAACTCTGCGTTTTATACATGGTTTTTCTGTAAACCTACAACTTCTCTACTAAAACAACAAGATGGTAAATGGGATTAATAGGTAGTTACTGTCTTTGGGAGAGAGGGAGCAGGACCTAGGTTTGGTATCAGTTCTGCCACTTATTCACTCTGTAACCCTGGGGCAGTTTCTCAGAATAGCTGGATGTTAATCTCCTTGCCCATAAAATGGGGTGGCTGTGCAGGTTAATAAGATGGCATGCATAAAGCACCTAGCTTATGTCTGACCCACAGCAGGTCCTCAGCAAAGGGCAGGAACCGCATTTGTTTACTGTGAACTACTTAGTAATCACACTGCACAACTTTCCCATAGTTTGGTTTCTGTCACTCTGAACTAATATTTTTGTTTTGATTATGAAGGATTGAGTGGTAAGCAACAAGAGGAATCTGAACTAGATGGTTCTAACCAGCCACAGCTGTGGCAATTCTGGTTCCTCAGGTAGGAAAGCCAGGTGAGCAGCACTTCTCAGTGGTGTCCTAATAAAACTCATTCCTGGAGAGTCATAAAACACAGAAAAGGAGGCTAGAGAATGCCCCATTCCATAATTTGAATCGACCCACTTCCTTGCCCCTTCAAAAGTTCTCCTACAAAAAGAAGACTGGAGAAGCCAAACGGGGAAATACAGCTCTTGAGGTGAGACAATGCAAGGGAAAAAGAATGAACTGAACTGCAGATGGGCTAGGACTCTAAATCTTGCCCATCACTTGTTGCATTAGCATAATCTTAAGGAAGATTAAATCTTACTAAACCTGTTTCTTCACCTTTGAATGGGACCAATAATCATGACTTCGGAGGGTTTTGTGTCAGTCAGAGTGACTATATCATCAAGCGCCAGTAAATAAACTAATGTTTACAGAAAGTGCCACATCCTATGCTCAGCTGAGCACTTTACATTCATTTGTTCATTAATTCAACAAATATTTAGCAAGGACCTTCTCTGTGCCAGGCTTTGTGCTAAGCTCTAAGAATTCATCAAATTAGACATCTCTTCCCTCTTTTTGTTCAGACAGCAGTCTAACAGGGACGAAACATATTTCACACAGAATTATACTAGCAAATATTCTGCAGACTGTTTTGATGAGTTCTCTAAAGGAGGTACACAGGAAGACATCACTTACATTTGTCAAGGGAGGTGAAAATGTAACATTGGCGTGAATCCTTTAAGAAAAATTGACATTGGCCAGGTGAGGAAGGAAAGGAGGCATTCCCCAGCCCCTGGAATGCCTGTGAGGGTCCTGTGCACAAAGGAGCTCCATGCAGATGAGAAACAAAAAGAAGCCCAATGTGGCTCAAGTATGGCGAGCAAGTGGAAAGGGACCTGAGACAAAATAGGAAGGTAAAATGGTCTCTATTCTTAAGAAGTGGGCACCCATTACAGGGCTTTAACAAGGAAGCAGCAAGATCAGATTTAACCTTTAAGACAATCATTCTAGAAGCTGCATGGAGAATGGATGAAAAGGGAGCAGGAATGGATGGGGAACCAGGCAAATACTCACAGCCTTTTGACAGTCAATCAGAATGAGCAAGAAAGAATAAAAGAAAAGGGGGAGGGCAGGAGGAAGGAAAGGATGTAGGATAGGGAAGGAGGAAAGAAGCTTAAAGTTGCTGGTTGGTACCTGATCCCAGACACCCCAAACATGCCCTTTAAAAAAAAACGATGTATTATAAGGTTTTTGCAAATAACACCATTTAAGGAGGTTCCCTAAAGATAATGTCCATTGGTGGACAACAGTGGAACCTGATCTCCTGGTTATAAATGACCCAGAGTAACATCTGTCACTGTTGTTATGTGATCGATAACCTTTATCGATGATAACTGTGGTGTGCCGTGTAAACAATAAACTGTGTATTGTGCTATGCACGTAAGGAGAAATCTGAAATTGCTCTTTTCTAACCACAACTGGATTTAAGATTATAGAAGAGGAAATTAACATCACAGCACTGCATCTTCATGGCTCAAAACACAGGTGGTTCCATGAATTTGGTGAAAGAAATGCAATAGTCAGGGTGTATGGAAATCTACACTGGATGCATTTTGATGAAGAATGCTCATTTTAGATCAAAGACCAGAGATGCATTTATGTGTAAAGCGGCGGTGTTCATCATCCATACAAAATGGGCCAAACCGCTTACAGCAGCCTCAAATGAACTCGGATTCCTGCTCTGTCATCTGGCCAGCTTGCTGTCCTTGATCAAAAATTACCTTCTCTGCCCATCATATTGTTATGGTTAAAACTTACCATTTAATTTGTAAGCTGCAAAATCTAAATGGAACTGCATATGTGATCTTTGTCACCTCATTTTCATGAATGGAAAAGAATATTCTGACACAAAAATTACATACTTAATTCTAGCTCACCCTCTCCGCTGACCTCCATCCTACACTGCCTTGGGTTTATTTCCTCATCCATCAGTGGGTCAAAGTAATTTCTGCTGTATTCATTTCCTGTGGAAAGTACATGAAGTAAGGGTCAGTGATTATTAGAAGCACATGAACCAAAATGTTAATTTTGAAATCGACACCAGCACAGAAGGGCCATTTTAGCTACTTTATAAGCTTAATTTTTTTTTTACAAGTCTTCCCGGCCTCCCTTTTTTGTAATTATCATCTTGCGAAAGGTCAGAAAAGGTAATTTGAGAAACAAGTTCATGCTATCTTTCTGTTGCTAAAAAATTAATGTGAAAATTATCAAATGTAGACTTTAGAATTCTTTAAGCCAAACTGTTTGAAGGGTATACTCCAGAAATGGACATTGGTGGAGTATAATGATATTTAGAGTTCACTAAAGATTCTATTTCCTCACTTGTATTTCACTAAGTACATTATGTTGTTGTGTCCAGAATTCTGCAGCCAACTTAAATAGTGTTCTAATTATGGGAAACTATAGCTATAATTCCATGTTGAGTGTTGAATGACAGAAATGAAAAGGAAGACAGAAAAACTGACAGACTGACAAACAGAAAGACAGAAAAAACAGACTGACAGAAAGACGGAAAAGACAAACCGGAAGGAAGAAAGGAAGGGAAAAAGGAAGGAAGGAGGGAAGGGAAAAAGGAAGGAGGGAAGGGAAAAAGAAAGGAAGGAGGGAAGGGAAAAAGAAAGGAAGGGGAAAATGAAGGAAGGAAAGAAGGAAGAAAGGCAAAGAGACAACTGCTTGCAAGAACTTTTGCTATGTCACCTTAAGTAACATGAAGGAAAGGAACAAATGATTTATCTAGAAATGTTATTCAAGACCCACCAACAATCTCAACAACACAAAACAAAAATTCTCACCTCACATTTCCTGCTTACTCTGTGCTTACCCTGGTAATTAAGCTGCAGCACTGGGCTTGGTTTCATAATGGAAAAAAAAAAAGGTCTGTTATCAATTTTACAAATCTAGTTTCATACTTCCTGCAGACTGAAATGTATATGTCTGTTTCTGGTAATTTGCATTCAGCAAAAGCAACCTATTCTGATAATAATTCAACTTGCCTAAAACTCCGCAAAAGAAATAAAGTATTGTGCAGTAAAAGCAACAAAACTGAAAGTACTGCTCACAGGGAAGGGTAAATACATGCCAGGTATACTGTGATACTCCATGGTATATTTGTTTTAGGGTCAAAAATAATCCAAACAGCAGCTCCCTTTCCAAGACTAAATGAGATTTTGATATGAACCTAGGTTTTCATTTATATTTGTGGACTGCCACCTTTTTTGCTCTCAGACTCTGTTCTGTTAATGCAGTAAGTACAAAAACTGCAAGTCTGCTTTACCTTGAGGTCTTAATAAAGAACAAATAAATGGGTTTCATTTCTGTTACTTTATCTGTCAACAACTACGAGGCTGGTGTGGATCTTGACAGTGTGTCAAGACTCCAAGTCTTGAGTGCTGCAATAACATGGTCACTCTACTTCTCTCACTGTATTTTGGGTTTTGGCTTGGTTTTTTTTTTCTGTCCTCTACCAGAAAGCACTGTGACATTCCTAAGTACACTATGCTAGGTGCTGGCAAATTAATTCACCAATACTAATACAGAGATGGCAGTGTATTTCCTTATCAGATTACCATGGAAAGTAAACGACTCTTTTCTCTTGGCAACTCCCCCAAGCCAATACAAAATTCAAATTCTTCACATAGTGAAACTTATTAACAACTTATTTGTAAATAATGCTGAGAGAATTGGGGTGGTTTGGAACTCTGTACTCCAGAAAAACATGTTCTTAAGCTTAATTCATTCCTCTAAGTACCCTTATAAATATAACCTTCTGATGAGGCTACTTCAAGTAAGGTGTGGCCCAGGATGTACTTAAGTAAAAGGATTGTACTTAAGGCCTCATATGGAAGGTCACTGAGAGAAAAAAGAAAAAAGCTACAGAGGGAGAAGTTAGAAACTGAAAGTCAATGGAATCTGCAATTGAATGGAGAGGCGAAGAGTGGCCGCCATGTGCAATGCCGTGTAACAGAGGAGCCCAGGACCAAAGATTACCAGCAGCCAGCCCCAGAACACGTCTTCAGGAAGAAAGCACTGCATTGATGGATGCCTTGATTTGAACTTCTCCTAGCCTCAAAAGCATTGTTTAGGGTGACTCATTGCATGGCATTTGCCTCAGCAACAAAGAAACTAAAGCAATAACCAAGACTTGGAGAATAAGACAAAATTCAGCCATTTTCACCAAAAATCAAGAGAAATTCGCTTGGTTTTTAGGTTCTGAAATCATTTTCATCCCTATTGTTAGTTGAGAAATTGGATTCTTGCACAGCTGTGCATGAAGAGGGTCTGTATGCAGGCATACTTCCCAAACTGCAAGCCTCCCATCGGGGCTCAATGCTTCCAGCATCCAACAGGTAGATAAGAAAAGGCACAAGGGAACTAAATTTGGGGGGATCTAGAATGTCTAAAAACACTTTTGCTCAATACCTGTTCTTGATTAATAATTTCTGAGGATAGAAATCTAGGCTGAAGATTATTTTTGTTCAGAATTTTGGGTGCACTTCCTTTGATTCTTGGAAGCATATCTTCTTGTTTCAAGTATTGCTGCTGAGAAGTCGAAAGATATTTGGTTTCTTCATCCTTTGTATATAACCTGTTTCATTTAGTTTTTCTTTTTCTAATCTAGTAGAATCATTTCATTGTCCAGGTGTTCTGAAAGTTTCATAATGGGTGACTTGGTATGATCTGTTTTCTTCCACTCTCTTAGTGAATCCTTTTAATCTGGAAACTCAGGTCTTGATGCTCTGATAATTTTTCTTGAATTATTTTGATACTTTCCTTTGTTGTAGTTTTTCTGTTCTCTTTTTATACTTCTTTCATTTTATTATCTTTTTTTCTCCTATTTTTCATCTTTCTGAGTTTTGTTTTGATTCTGGTTTTGCTCTGCTTTTAAAGATACTTCAACATTCTCTTTCAACCCCTTTATTAAGTTTTTTTCCTCCCACTATGCTTTTAATTCTATGGATTCTTTTTTGTCTTCTGTGAATTCCTGTTCTATAGCATCCTATTCTTGTTTCATAAATGTGTTATCTTTTTTCATATCTCTGAAGATATTGGTGATATAAATACTTTGGTTTTTTTTGTTTTCTTCTCAAATAGTTTTTGATTCCTCCAGAATATTTTTTTTTTTCAGTTTGGATTAATTCGCATCTTCCACATTGTAAGCTTTCTTCATGCTGTAATCCTTGATTATGAAACCACATGATTGAACATGGAGGACTACAAACTCTTTGGAAGTCCTCAATTTGCAGTTTCTTGACGTTACACTTCACCATACGGTGGCTTGAGGGCAATGCGACAGTGGCTTAGTGGCAGAATTCTCGCCTGCCATGCCAGAGACTTGGGTTCGCTTCCAGATGCCTGCCCATGCAAAATAATAAGAATAATGATAAATGGCATATTTTTAAAATGGCATATATCCCTTCAATTCCCGGTGCCTGTCCAAGTTGAAAAAAAGGTGGCTTGAAAGGACATGTTTTTAGAGATCACTAAAATTTAGGTATTAACTCTTGGCTTAGTTAAATTCACCAAGGGAGAGACTTCCTAATTTCCTGCCAGATGAGTGAGTGCCTGGTTGCAGGTCAATAAGTCCTATTTGATGTACAGGTCCAACATCCTTAACTGTGCCAGGCACTTTCATAGTTCAGGCACCTTCAGTTTATCTCTTTCCAGACAATAAATGTCCAGAGTACCACGAAGTTTGGGGAAGAGCACTTGCACAGCAGTTGGAATTGAGGAGGGAATCAAGGAATCCAACTTCATTTTAGGCCACTTTTAGCCTAGCCACCTTAGCAGCAAGTTCTTACCATTTCCCACGTCTTTTGAAAATCCTGTTATATGTGCCATTTCTTTAGGGCCATGGTATCCTGAAGACAAGAGTAATATTCCTAGATATAGCTTTTGAATCTATATAAATTGCTTCTTCCACAGTCAGTATAGGTTGATGAACTTATGTGAGTTTTAAATGCCACTCTTGGTGTGATTTATTTCGTATTTTGTATTTCACATTCCAGGGTGCAGCTCATAACATTTTACCACTGTTAAATTATGAGATTTCAAACAATAGGCGGTCATTGACACTCTCAGTGCTGATTCCCTTTAAACATCCCAAATTATATATTACATACTTATATAGCACATATATTTTTATACTTTATAATGAATTTTATATTGCATTTTACACTGACAGATATTGTTTTATATATACTGCATTTTTATTGTTTGTATCCCTCACTTAAATATAAGTCCATAAAGACGAGGTCATCACCTCTTTTGTTCCTTGGGGCATCCCTAGTGTCAAGAAAGAACCTGGTGTAGCAAGGTGCTCATATTATCGGAATTCATTAATCAAATAAACATTTCTTGAAAATCTATTTTAGTGCCCAAATTATTTCATTGTCTAGATTTTCCTTCTATTAAAATGATGAATAATCAGTTGTCACCCTTTTAAAGATTTCTTTTATTCCTCTCTTTCTTTCTGTCTTTGTTTCTTTTTTTCTGTTCTCTCTTTTCCTTTATACTCTACCCACCACAATTTTCCCTTTTAATCAAATGCTTTCTAGGGACAAAATGATATGTGTGAATTTAAAAAGGACCAAAACACAAAATCATGACTTTTGCCTTGATAAGCACAACCCACCAAAAGAGGAAAGAAGGAACACATAAAATTTGGTGTGCTATAAAATTGTGGTAAAGCACAGAATTCTGTTTGAATATAATAATGCTTTTACGTCTTTCTGCTTTTGTGACTTTGCCACTTTGCCCATGCTTACCCTTGTGTCAAAAATTTCCTTTCTTATGTGTTAATATTGATTAGATATGATGATAGACAGATAGATAGCGATCGATAGATTGACAGGATGAATAGATAATTCAGTAAAAATTTAAATCATCCAAGGACTAGTTCAGCAAATTCAACTTATCAATAAAGTAGAATTGAACTCTAATATAATGATCCACTAACGTATTCACCTAATAATTTCACTAACAACTTCCAAACTCCATATTTTCTGCATTTCTGTTTATATATTCAACAAAAATGATGAATTATGAATAAATCATAAGAGAAAAAGAAGATCTGTGCCTATCTGGGACCCAGAGGAGTGGGGCAGTTAGGGGGTGTGCTAGTTTCTGTACCCCAGAAAAGCCATTTTCTCTCTATCCTTATCCGTTCTTGTGGGGCCAGACCTATTGCTTAGGGTGGAAACCTTTGAATAAATTGTTTCCATGGAAACTGACCCACTCAATTGTGGGTGTGACCTCATGATTGGATTACTTCCATGGAGATGTGATGCACCCAGTTGTAGGTGTCACTTTTGACTAGATGGAAATGTGGTTTCACTCATTTAAGATGTGTCTTGATTAGTTTACTGGAGTCCTTTAAAAGAGGAAACATTTTGGAGAATGCTTAGAAGCAACATAGACCCAGACATTTGAAGATGCATGGAATGCCAAAGGAGATGCTTGGAGTGCCGACAGAGAGAGCACATACCTAAACATAGACATTTGGAGATGTGCAGCACAGCAGACATTGCTGTGTGCCTTCCCATGAGATCCTAAGCAAGCCAGAAGCCAGAAAGAGTGACAGGAGCTGAGAGAGCTGCCTGAAACCAGAAGCTAGGAAAGGATGCAGGCTAGCCAGGTGCCTTCCCATGTGACAGACATCAGCCTTTCTTGATTCAAGATATCTTTCTCTGGATGACTCGGTTTGGACATTTGTATGGCCTTGGAACTGTAAACTTGTAACTCAATAAATCCCCTATTTAAAAGCCAACTATTCCTGGTATATTACAATCTGGCAGCATTTCCAAACTGAAACAAAGGAGCAGGAGATAAGAATGAATAAAGGACACCGGAAACTTTGGGGAGCTGTGGATATGTTTGTGATCTTGCCTATAGTGATGGTCTCATTTAGTTCACACATGTCAAAATTTATCCCATCACATACCTTAAATATGCAGTTTATTGTATGTTGATTATAGTTGAATAAAGCTATTTTTGAAAAAGAACAGAACAATGAACAGCAAGAAGAAAACAGCATCCCAACACCTTCAGTGGCAGATCAAAGTGCACTAAACAAAATACCACAGAGAGAGAGGATGTCATAGAAGTTTTCAGAAACATAATCTGAAATACGAAAGCACCTACTAAGAAGCATATACTTCTTAGTATGGACATACTTTCATACCTAACAATGCTGGTCCTACACCTAACTTTATTTGAAGCACTCACTACATTTTGAAATCAAAAAGAAAGATCATAGCCATCATATATAACTTCACTTCGAACAAAGGCTGAAGCTCAGGGTTAAATCACTATACTATCAAAATAGTCAAATATTGAAGCTATAAAGTATTATTTATACTGTACTATTTTATTTTATAAGTTTATTATTATTATGTTAATTGCTTGCTGTAACATAAATCAGCCTATCAGTCATACATGAACCCACTATTAAATACTTCAGAGATTCTTCCTTTCAACTGGTATATCTTGTCCTGATAAGCCAATAAGCTAAACAGAGTTTAAGCTAGTAAAACACGTGGAACCTACTATAAATTGGCAACAATGAACTTCATCTTAACAAGCTCCCTTTGTTTCACTGGATGGTATCAAGATTTAATAAAGTGAGATGGCTTTAAGATAGAGTGCACATTGTCAGAAGGTAGTTTGCTAATAGGGCAAATTCCTAAGAAGTGTCCCAATCATTCAAAATATGCTTTAAAAAATATCTAAAATCATCTCACAGGAAAATTAACAGACCATTGAGAAATTCAACATAGGGCATTTAACAGTATAAGCACAATAGGTTTTAATATGACTGATATTTATCTGTTCCTGATATTCAGATGAATAATCTGAAAATTGAGAATATGTAATGGAGTGTGGTGTTATGCTAAAGCAATTGGATGTGATACATACACTAATAAATCAGTAAATTGATCTTGTCAATAATCTTTTTGCTTCTAGCTTCCTAGCATTAGCTAAGTGTTTGAAATCAGTTCATGCATCCCCTGTGCTATTTTTTACTGAATTGGGGAAGGAAAACACACTCACTTTGTCTTCAACCCATCTGTACGTATCAGGTTTTCCTATCATTTAACTCAGAGCAGCACAGAACTCACCAGGGTTTTTACTCAAATTACACCATACGTGAACTTTGGGCAGGAAATCCTCCAGTGTACGTCCATGCAGTTCTTTGGGGGCTAGAAGAGTGAGAGTGAAATTGCCCACCAGAGAAAGGTTAGTGGGAATCATAGGTGTGACTTAACTCAATAAGGCAACCACTTCCTTTCAAATCAGCCACATCAGCTCCAGAGAGGAAGAAAATCTCAATGCACCTACAATGCACTGGATGATTACAACCGTGCTCTTTTCCCATGGATCCAATGCTTCATCTTGACTTTATACCACTAATCACTATATTTTCACTCATACACCATAAGTTAAATAAACACAGGTCCTGCATTTAAATTAAGTAATGAACTAAACAACTTATATTCTAAGATTGCAGGCACATACCAGAATTTTATAAACTTTGAGATATTTTCCTGAGCATTAATTCTTTTAAAGTCTTGAGCCTAGAAAACGCTAATTAAATTTCCTTCTTATGAATTTGGTTAAAAAAAATGAGGACACTTAATATTTTAGGTCCGAAGGGTCAGAAAGTTTACAGAAATGTATGAAACGTAAATCAGTTGGCTGCAATAGAATATAGGTTAGTGAGACCCATGCCAAACTCAAAGGGGCTCTACCAAACTAAATCCATTCAAATACTATTTTTAGAAGGTTGATTTTAGAAAACCTTTTAAATTAAGGGAAAGTAGAAATATAAGACTACATCTTAATATGTTAAAGAAGGGCTATCTTAAACCATAACAGATTATCATACTAAATATAAAAACGAAACACAAATGACCAACAAACCCAGCTGACAGAAACACAGACTGTAACTTGGGTACTTACTGTCGACATTATCATTCAACATTTTCTTAGAAATTTTGGTCTAAGAAGTTAGGTCAAAAATGAGGGGGAAATGTGAGCTGAAATGATTGAAAATAATTAGACTTTGGGAATTCTTTTTGAAGACAATATGATCCCATGCCATGAAAACTCAAGAGACTTGACTGGAAAACTTTTAAAACAAACAAGATATTATTTGGATAATATTTTGAAAAACAACCAGAGATCATTCATTAAGAATCAATAACATTTCTAAATGCCAACAATAGCCACTTAGAAAATATAATGAGTAAATAAAAAAACAAAACCTAGAACAAAGCTCCAGATGACCCTCAAAAATCAATACACAAACAGTTTTCTAGACAATTACAACAGATCTGCACAGCAGTCCATCGGTGGTCAATAAGATCATTTCATTGAAAATCACATGAGCAATAGAATTACAAACCAGCAAGTCGGAGGTAGAGAAAATTGATATCATTTCTCTTTTTTTCTTTATGGAAAGACTAATCTGTGGAAACTGGCCTGCTGCTAACACTTCATTCTAAGAACTGGTTTCATGTTGGAAAAATTAGTTTTTTCAACTGTTTCTTCTTACTCCTTTTCCAAATCTTTTGGGTGTTTGATAGATCAGTGATTTGAAAATCTAAATAGGGTAATAGTTGAAGTTTGTTAGCAAGTTCTAATTAATTGAGTCGTATTCCTTCTTCCCCCAAGGCCTTTCCTCTTGGTAAATTATGAAGCACTTTAACTTTCAAACCACTGGAGCACAGGTTTGTGTACAATTGCTGCAGGCTTTATCCTGCAGTACCGCAAGGCTTTAATGCTCCACATACTTGCTGGATCTGGAGTCCTCAAACAGTTAAAGCATTTCTCTAAGCGCCCAACTTTTATTTTTTTAATACATGGGTAGGCACCAGGAAACCAACCTGGGTCTCCAGCATGACAGGCGAGAATTCTGCCACTGAGCCACCGTCACACTGCCCTCCAAGAGTCCAATTTCTAAACAAGAAGATATTTCCATTACTTAGGTAATCGTGGCAATTCAAAAGTTAAGTATAAATATATTGTTATTCACCCATACTGAAAAACCCTCCATGAGTCATACCAAAAGTGGGTCTGTTTCGTTTTTTGTTTTTTTTTTTCAAGTTTGAAGCGGGCAATGTGTAAACAAATCTAGGTATACAGTTTGGAATACTGCCTTTCAAATTACGAAAAGACTGATATTTAACATCAATCATCCCTCAATCCTTCCGACTGGGCATTCATTCATTTAAAAATAGGTTGTCCTTATGGATTTAAAATGTACTTGTATTTATGTCTTGTTTTCGAGAGTTCAATCAGGTAGGATTGCTTTTCATCACAATGCAACCCACTTCAATATGGAAGCAATCAATGTAATGGATTACTAGATTTAGTTTAAATCATCTTAATTAATAATATTTCCTCTAAAAAGATCTGTGGATTTATAGACAATTGAACTATTTATCACATGAAGCAAAGGATTTCAGGACTTTCCGTAGTGGGAGGTGGAAGGGAAGGTTTGTGGTCAGTTAGTGTGGATGAAGTCTAAAGAAAATCATAGTTTCTGTTTACTTCTCTTTAACAGAAAATTACAAGTATCTGGAAGAGGGTGGGCCACAGTGGCTCAGCAGGCAGAATTCTTGCCTGCCATGCCAGAGACCCAGGTTCGATTCCTAGTGTCTGCCCATGCCAAAAAAAAAAAAGTATCTGGAAGAAACTCTAAGGGGAATTATTTGGAAACTATACATGATATATGCTAAAAGAATAAAATACAAAGGTCATGAAAAAAGCTCTCCTAATAAAATTGCTCTTAAAATGGGAATAAAACTATCGAACACCAGTCAAAATGGTGGTCAAAGTCTGGAATTTATATGGAATTTCATACTGATGTCAAAATAAAAAACTGTTAAAAATTTCACCAAATATTTAAGAGGATAGAGGTAGATAATGTCATCATCTGTCCAGGTAAGACATTGACTGCATCACTGATGTCATAAAATGGGAGTTTCTTACTTAGTTCTTTTGCTAAATAACGATATTTATCTTAGGAAAGTCTTTAGACCTCTATAAAATGAGCTATAATCTCTCCTTCCAGCAGATTTATGAATCTGAGATACTTAAGCATCCTTTTCACCATCATACAGATTCCTACACTCACATTTTTACCTTATGGGTATATAAATTTCACTGGTATATATGTACAGATCCCTCTGTCATTAATGGACTGGTGCAATAAAATAAAGATTAATTCTTCAACCAACTACCTATGGCAGATTCAATAAAACATTATTTTACAAAGTCACACACTAGAGGATTCATTAACATCAACTTGAAGAGAAGCTGTAAAAATAATTATGCCTAATAGTTGGTAAAGTGTTACCAGTGGCTTCAGTTTTAGCATTAACAGAAACAGAAAAAGTTACAAACATTCTGATTTCCTGAGCAAAACTGTCTCACCATCTGGGAATAAGTAGTTCCTTCTGACAAGAAAATAAATTAAACTCTTCTATTCTGCTGAAATTCCCCAAACTCAAACATCCAATTAAAAGTTTCTTCTACCAATAGGACAAACATTGCTCTCGAACTCTGTTGTGTCATTTCAAAAAAAGACGAGGGAAGTAACCTTAAATTGATAAATATATATCAATTATTTGATCAAATATTTGTTCCTCTTAATATCTACATAAAATATTTCTGCATTTCAGTAGGAAAGATGCATTCCTGAGAGTTTATTTTTAGTTTTCCAAATCAATGAAAGAGATTAAACCACTTAGGAATCCAATGGTATCTAAAGACACAAACCTACGTCAGTTCAATAAACCTAAAGCAAATGATTTACTTATATATTTGCTTTTTCTTAACAGTTGAAAAGTCCCTAAGCAAACAATATTTTTAAATCTTCTATAAATGTCAAATAACAACTGTTTCCATTTTAAGAGGAAAACAACCATAATTGAGAACAATGTAGAGGGAGCTCTATCATCTCATTTCTAAAATAATCTATGCTGTGTGCACTATGGGAAGAAAAAACTCTCATCACAGATTTGCTCATACAATTTGCATTATGCACATAACACATGCACTTATATGTTGCTTTTTATCTTAAATTTTGGTACCCCTGTGTTTCAGTCTGCTAAAGCTGCTGGAATGCCATATACCATAAATGGGTTGGCTTTTTCAACGGTGATTTATTGGTCTACAAAACTTACAGTTCAAATGAAAATGCCCAAATTAAGGCATCAAGAGGAGGACAACTTCTCTGAGGAAAGGCTGTTGGGGTCCAGGGTTCCTCTGTCACATGGGAAGGACATGGCAGGGTTGGCTGCTCCTTCTCTTCTAGGTTCTAGTTTCAAAATGGTTCTCTCTCCAAATGCCTCTGGGAGCTTCTCTCTTAGCTTCTCTGAGCTCTCTGAGTGTCATCTGTCTTTATCCTCTCATAGAGCATTCCAGCAGGGGAATAAGACCCACTTTAATGGATGGGGTCACATCTCCTTGGAAGCAACGTAATCAAAAGGTCTCACCCAACAATAGTTCTGTCCTTATAGATTAAGAGAACAGCTTTTCTGGGGTACCAACAGCTGCAAACTAGCACAGTGGGTATTTCTAATGCCACACCAGTCTGAAGTTAAAGGTCACAATTATAATCATAACCCAGGGTTTCTCTACTTCTAGCCACAACCATTATAGATCTCCTACCTTTAATCCAAACTGCTCCTTATCTCTTCCAGAAGGATCTGAGGCTTTAGATCAGAACATGCTCATAACTCATTCTCCTCAGCTTCTTCGGAACATGTATCTTCTTTTTCCAGTGCTCAGCTTTCTGTTTTACTGCCTATTCAAAGGATTTTATGCTCACAATAGTCAAACCACAAAATTCTCCATATACATCATGAAACCACAGGTGACACCATGACAAACCAGAGCAAAACCATCTCCTGTCAATTCCAGAGCTGATGGTGCCATCTCAAGTGACTACTGTTGCCCCCAACACTGATTCTTGCTGGTACCCATCGTAGTCCGTGTCATGTTCTCACCAACATTTTCTCTGGTTCTGCTCAAGCCTTGATCTTAAACCTCTGCCCATACCATGTTCCAATGGAAATCCTAAATCAAGGAGCGTACTTCATCTTCTATCCCCTCTTCATTCCCACCCTACCCCACTGGGATTCATAGATTAGCAGGTAGAGTTATGAGGCCTCTGACAACTGACAGAGAGCTCAGTTTTTACTCCAGTCTCCTTCTATAGACAATATAAGCCAGGAATATATGCCTGTGGAGCAGACCATAGGACAACATGATTGGCAAACACTGTATTATAAGCCAAAATACTTTCCTCTCTGACCCTGAGAGACTGGCCTGACTTCACGGTTATATGCTTGATTGTCTCTGTTTTTGGAATTAATTTTTTCCTAAAAGCCATCTGGTCTTTCTTAAAGTGGAAATGCAACAATTGAACCAATAAAAGTGACGGCTAGAAGAGCCAAGTGAAATTTGAATTTAATACGGAATTTCATTGATACAGTACAACTTCTTGTTTGATAGCCAAAAAAATTTTTCAAAAATTTCATCAAATGGAGAACTAGGTGAACAAAGCAGTAAACTTTCCACTGCTAAGATACTAACCACATTACTGATATATCAGAAAACCTAAATTTCTATCTCAGTTTTCCCACCAAATAACTGTGTTCATCCTAGGCCACTTTAACCCACAAATCCTCAGACATGGTTCGGTCCTAGGCCAAACAGCTTAATCAATAAAACTGGAATCTGACTTATATGAGCATAGAATAAACTCTCACATGCACACAGTCTTTTCCTGGTTTGCACCTACTTCCAGACATATTCATTCAATAATAAAAAAAAAAAGTTATTTATAAAATAGACGTAAAAATTTTATACAGGAAAATAATGCTTTTATGAGAGTGCTGTGTTAATCTAGACTAATCAACTATAAAGGGTTGTTGTCAATATGATATAATGTAAATTCCATGAACATAGAGACCCATCATGTCTGCCCTGTTCCCTTTTGTATTTCTCACACCTAGATGGCAAGTTGAAGATGTCCAAAAAAATATGTTTTTTAGTGAATAAGAAGGAGGAAACAGGAAAATACAAAAAACAATCTTAGTGATACATGTATTAAACCCAAACAAAATATTGCATAAATGATTCCTAACTAACCATGCATATGCCACTTCCATTAAATTATCAGTGTTATCAACAATAGGACATGAAGGGCGGGCCACGGTAGCTCAGCAGGCAGGAATGCTTGCCTGCGATGCCAGAGGACCCAGGTTCAATTCCTGGTGCCTGCCCATGTAAAAATAAACAATAGGACATTAACAATAAATAATCGATGACATACAAACTGTAGGGGACACTTATCAGATTTTCATTTGGTTTATTTGTGTGCCTTTGCTGTTTTGTATCCATTTCCTAAGAGCATCACAATTCCCTAGTCTCCATTTTGTGTAGGTAATTCCAGCCAGATTTCCTCTCCAACTCAAAGCTACAGGGGTGGACGAATCTTATTTTCCCTTCCCTGTGATAAAATCAGGAGGCAGACAGGTGAACTGAGCTCTCTTTGCCCCTAGGACTTTGGATTCTAGATAAATGAAGAGAATGGGAAGAACTTTTGGCCATCACTCATCACGGTGGCACGACTGTCTCAGAACCAGGCAGCGCCTGTGAAGATAGTTACTATGTTTCTAAATTCCAGACTGCCTTGATCTCTGCCCTTTTCCACTACAATTCTCTGAGCTCTTGGAGTCCTTCAGCTTGCATTAGCCAGAGATGGTGTCTGCTGCTTACCATTAAGGAATCCTAAATGATAGGTATTCACAGAAACATCCTAAAAGCCAGTCTTACCGCTGCATCAAGGAAGATGCCTACAAGTGGTATCTGCTAAAGAAGCACAGAAACAACTACAATCCTCAACTCCCAGAAGAAAATTAGGGAAAAGGAGGACTGGATCCTTCAAATATACTCCCATCTTTTTTTAATTAATTAGTATAAATATATTTGCTTATACAATAACAATAAAGTTGATTCTATTAATCCTTTTCCAGTTACCCATCTTAAAATGCCTTATGTGAAATTTAGGAATTCAAAGGAAAAAATCCCAAGTGTAATAAAATAAATCATTAGTTTAACTGTTTTACTATCCATGTTTATAATCATTTCTTATTTCATTCCATCTAAAGCCTTTTCAGTGACTCGTTACATCTGTTCCAAGTTGCATTTTACTACCATTTCAAATTCAGTTATTAACCACCTTTTAGTGTCACCAAGCTATAGACTCAGAATATTAAAGAGTCTCTTTCTACCTCCAAGCCCTCAGACTGGATTTGGAATCTAAGTCATTTCCTCTTCCTTTTGAAATTCTAAGCATCTGTGGATTCTACACTCTCTCTCTTTTCAAATACTCTAATACTGAATTTCCTTTGCTCATAAGGCTATCATCAGGCCAGGACAAAGCTGTCAGTGTGCAATTGGTATGGATTTCAATACAGAGATCAGAAAAGCAACATACATGCACAACAGACACATTCTGGACAATGGGATTCAAAGACCATGTGCCCCCAAATAATCAAATACTTGTAAACTCCCATGGGAATTTACAAAACAGAGTGTGTAATGCTTTTGCTAATTGTCTGCTTTAAAAGGTCTATAGGAATTGAAAGAATAAAGAATAAAGGGAAGCAAATTTTCATTAGAAAAGAGGGAGGTAAAGCAGGGCATCTAGGGAGAGACCCAGCCACAAAAAGAAGAAAGGTCTGAGAACTCTGCATTTTATTTTTCCATTACACCTTGCGAAAATGACTGATACAAACTTGCAGTGTTGGTTCTCTAGCCTATTGCCATGTTCCCAGAAGAAAGCTTCTGTTAATAAACTGCTAAGGATGTTTTATCATTGAAGTGTACAGGTAGGAATTGGAGATGCACTAAACCTTCCAAGAGATCTTAAAATCATGCCACGTTTTTGCCTATTCCTAAAGATTGGAGTGGAATTACTTTAATTACTTTTATATTATAATAAGGGACTCCATCCATCATAAATTTGAAATCTTTTTAAACTAAAGTTCATTAGAGAAATCCCTCTCCTAGACATTTCATTCATAATTTAAATTATGCCCAATACTTTTAGAGTAGATGAGCATAACTCTAGTTTCAAAGGCATGCAAGAATGATAAATAAATAGACATTTACTAACAAACGAGCATCAGGAAGTCAGCCTCTGCACTGGGCTTCCTTTAAATTGTTGAGAGTTTACTTATTCCTGGTGCATGGAAGAACTAGTTCAACTTATCTTCAAAAAAGAGTCTCTGTATCTCGATTTTTCTATCACAAAAATAATATTAGAAATGACAGGTACAATCAGATAGCATTGGAAATGTTCGATTGTGGGTCAATATTAGATCACCAGCATTTTTATGGATTTACCTAGCCATTTTAAACATTCCTTTTAAGGAGGAAAATGAAAAGCGAATTGTAAACAACAGTCTGGTGAAGGAGAATCCTTTGAACACAGAATAGTGTCAGTCTTGAAAGTTCTTATAGTTCTCTAAACACTCCTGAAATTCTATCATGCAAACCTGCGCTGTAGGACTTTGAGGTCTTATCACCTATCACTGTCCTATGCAAC